>NC_060121.1:625988918-626613293 GCF_021461395.2 Schistocerca americana | reverse complement strand
TGCGTCTTTAGCGTCCTCACAATTAAGCCTCGACCGGCGAGAGAAATGGGGAGAGAGAAAGTTAAAGCCACCACATGACTCACTGCCACTGACAGATATCAAAGAGCTTGCTTAATGTTTACATGCAGCTGATTGCCGTCAAGACAGGCTCAGACCGTCTCTCCAGAACGTACCGTGTTTAGAATGTTTGGTAGGAGACTGATGTAGAAACTGGTGCTCACTATCTGAACTCTGCTCATTGCCCATCAAATTGAAGCAAATTATCAAGGAATAAACTGGCACCTTCAAGACTACTGAAGACGTGACGACGTGTGCCATTCCGTCAGTCAGCAGTTTAACGCAGCAAATGATTGATACACATTCAGCCTCCTATACTCAAAACATCGACATCAGTCACACTGGCTCGATATCGATTAAATTAATACTACCCTTCCCCACTGTTTCCAACATATTATCGTTAAATCTGCGAGACTCTACATTAATTTACTAAAAAATATAGAAACAGAAGAACAGCACACACATTCATGCCCGAGGCAGGATTCGAACCTGTGACCGTAGCAGCAGCGCGGTTCCGGACTGCAGCGCCTAGAACCTTTCGGTCACACGACCGGCTCGTTAATTATCTCTTTATGACGAAGATGTCGCATGAAATGCTTTGCTAAATGAAGGCTGTTTGTTTAGCTTATTTGTACAGAAATAGAGAGCGAGAAGCTATGGTGCTGAGCATAAACAGGACGCTAAAAATTTACATTTAGTAGGCTTCCCTACGTTAACAACATAATTGTAGTTTCTGATGGTGGAACACCGTAGCTACTAAGGAACGAAAGTAGTACCCAGATTTATCCATTTCAGTTGTCAACATACAAAATCTTTGCGCGAGTTCAAAAAGTTTTCACACTGTCCTCATGGGCTGTATGATCTGATTGCTCCCCGATGTCTGACGATTGAGTTTCTTTTGAAACTGGTGATGACATGAAACAAACATGATGTTCAATTCGCTTTTGACTTGGTCGTGTTTTTTTCCAACAGCCGATGAGAATGCAGTATATGCCTATGGAGCTGGAGAACGTTCCGTACAGAAATACGCTCAGACCGCGACCCATTGTAGACTACGATGCGCTCAAAGTAACGCCGCAAGCGCCGCGTACAGCTAGACCAACCAGACCGGTTCGCAACAACATAAATTTTGCGGTGGCCGACATACCTAGTTAACGCATCGACACATCATCCAGTATCGCGTCTTGCATTGCACCGCTCCTTCAGTGTACATTTCATTCTAGAAGATGAAGTACAGCCTTCGAGGGATACTGCGACGTATCACCGGTGTTCACCTTACCTCGTACATTTCGTTTACTGACAAACATTCCAAGGTGGTTTGAACGGTGCGGAAGAATAGTGTACAATGGTTAATTTTTCAAGAGCGATTTTTTCTAGTTACTTACAGAACTGTGTACATAAGTTACTGCTGAACTATGAGTTTCTTTACCGAAGGCTGATCACACAGAAGGACGAAGAAATTACAGTACCTGATTAGACTGGCATCTGCAGAAGCGTTGACATCCGTAAGCACCAGCTCTTCTCGTCAGTATGCAACTCATGAATAGTTTTTGTCAATATTATTTGTTATTCAAAGCCTCGAGACATGTCTCTCTCGAGTCACGTTAGTCAGCACTTAATAGTGACTTAACTGAAGGAGCAAATACGCAAGCAGGAACCCAGAAAATCGCACGAAGATTGTTATTCTTGTAAGACCGATTTCCGATAGTAGAGGCAACAACACAGCGTCGAACTTTCGGTGCGTGATTAAACTATATCGCGCTATCCTGTTAACCTGAAAATCCTCTTTAGCACTCCGAAAGCCATTGTACAGTGCATGGTAGAGGGAACTTCGTGGAAATACAGAGTGTCCATAAAAGAATGCCCCAGTTTCAATGGTATATTATAACAGTTTAAGACTATTTACAACAAATTATACATAAAATTGAAGCTGAACTAACGTGTTCTTCCTTAAAAATGTTCAATATGTACACCTTTGATTTTTCAGCATATATCCAACATAAAATCCAAATCGCCTCTCGCTTTGGTAACAAATCCAGAGTAATGGAAGCAGTAACCTCTTCAGTTCTGTGTTTCAACTCTGGCACATCATTAGTTAATGCCGGAATGTAGAAACGATATTTTACAAAGTCGACAGGAAAAATACGCATGGCGCGAGGTCAGGTGAGGGTGGAGGCCAGCGGAAAAGAGGTCTGTCGTGCTGACCAATCCAACGGTCAGGGACTTAATGATTTAACCACTTTCATACAAAGTGATGCCAATGGGGAGGGGCTCCATCTTGTTGTCAAATAAAGTTTTCAGATCTCCCTTCCAATTGGAGAAAGAGCCGTTCTTGCAACATGTCTAGATAAGCCACCCCTGTTATGGTAGCTTCAGTGCAGAAAACATTTGATTTTGGGGAATCTCTTTGATATTCATCACTGAACACCACACGATGAAGGAAGCAATCTTCCCGCTGCAGCAGTTCACTTGAAATGTTGGATGTACTTCGTGGACATGTGGCTTTGAGGCATGTACCAACTGCATCCGGTATGTGTAGATGTTGTCTTAAAAACTTCCACGCTGTCGTCTTTGGCAACTGAAGTTCAAGACAAGCTTTCCAAACAGACTTCTTAGGACTACGAAAGTAAGATGCTCTCACATGATCAACAACTCTTTCGACACTTTTGGTCGTCCGTGTTTTTCCCTATACACACACACAACTGGTCTTTTCAAATTGACTATACCATCGGTGGATGCTTTAGCCACAATGGGGATCAAAATTAAACTTTAAAAGAAACGAACGTTGATCTGTAATTACAGATTCACTCTTAGTAAACTGCGGAACACGAAACGCTTCACGCTGGGGAGTCGCGATTTTGCGTATGTAACGTATGTGGCTCTGCAATCAGGGAAACAACGAAGCGGCACTCGTGCACGTCCCTATCTAAAACTGTTTGAGTTACTCTTTAATTGTGACTTTGAACCAATACTCTGCAATACTTACAGTTTGTACTATTAAAATTTATAACTGTAACATTGTTTATGGACATCCTGTATTATCGGTTTTCTGTCCTATTCAATATGCGTTCTGAGCGAGGGAAAATGACTCTGTCTTAAGTTGATACTTCCCATCCGAGGTGTGCGCGCAGTCGCACAGTCTACCTTGAATACACGTTCTGAGAATTTACCCAACAGTGTTTCACGAGTACTACGTCGCCATTCTTCCGAAGATTCTCACTGAAGTTCCTCGGTCATTTCTGCTACACTTGCATATGGGCTGAACCGACGTGTTACAATGTAAGCAGTAGGGCTCTGAATTCATTCGAGGTCTGCTGTCATTGCTTACTTTACATGGGTTTTAAACTCTGAACCAATACACGAGAATAGGTCGCACTAGCGGTTTGTATGAAACTTCGTTTATAGATATGCTGCACCTTCCCAGAACCGTTTCATTAAAATCTAATCATTTCACCTCCCCTAATACCAAGTATATGTGATTGTCAGATTTCCTATCGCTTCTTAAAAAGTAATATTCCCAAATAGATTACTCATATTGTGGGAAATGCTCAAATTGTTCGCCAGTGTACTTATAATCGAAAACTAACTTGTTGTTTCTCTTCGTTGTAGGATTTTCTTGCATTTATCGACATTTAAAGTGAGGTGGTAGTTTTGCACCACGCAGATATTTTTTTCCAAGTCTTTCTGCATTTCCTTACTATAGTCGAACGTCGATTACTTAGAGTGGACAACAATACTGTGAGTAAACAATCTTATTGTGCTCCTCACCTTATCTGAGAAATCGTTTATGTATAGTGAAAACATTACAGATTGCGTTATACTTTGTGGCATGAGTGGCGTTACTATCCGTTTTGTTGAACATTCGTTGTCCAATACAGCAGTACTGCCGGCCGCGGTGGTCTAGCGGTTCTAGGCGCTCAGTCCGGAGCCGCGCGGCCGCTACGGTCGCAGGTTCGAATCCTGCCTCGGGCATGGATGTGAGTGATAGTGATGTCCTTAGGTTAGTTAGGTTTAAGTAGTTCTAAGTTCTAGGAGACTGATGACCACAGATGTTAAGTCCCATAGTGCTCAGAGCCACAGCCGTACTGGGTTTATTACTCAATTATTCATCGAGCCAATCACACATATGAGAAGATACTCCTACAGTCATTTGATAATTTTGGTGTATTTGCTAGATTTGTGTATCAAAGGTTTTCACGTCATAGCTACAGGTTACAAGGTTGCACGAAGTACATCAGTAACGGCATTTACAAGGAAAGGTAGTTCTGCAGAAATCCATCTGAACTATCAGCAAGTGAGTGAAAGGAAACCTTGAACTCCCTCGGAAGAAGAGTGGTGCAAATGGCAGCCTCTAATCTAATAGCTTGTATATCCGTTGTGCTGAACAACAGGAGTGTGGAAGCAGAGTTAACAGAGGATATATGGCTACCCCGAGAAGAACAGAAAATGGATGTAATCTGTAATTAATGTGACGAGGAGTTTGTAAAAGAAATTACAATGGTTTTTAAGGCTTGTTTTGATAAAATGTTTTGCAAAGTGTTTATCAATTATCCAGGGATGTCGCACCACATTTACAAATAGATATTAAACTTCAACTTGGTATTCGTTTTATTTTCAGACAGCTCTACTCGTTCATAAGTGAAGGACGGCGGAGCGTACCTATACTTGGGCCTGAGAGAGCTGCAAAAGTTTAGAATTATAACATAAGTCGTAATGGTGGCCATTACGAAAAATCTGATGAAAAATAAATTAGGATTGCTTTAACGATTCCCGAGAGCTAAGAAATCGAGTCGTTTCTAGTGCTCCTACTTAGAACTCAGGCGAGTCGAGATTTGAAACTAAAATGCCAGGTTCATGATCAGTTCATGTTACTTTCTACTGCTGTGGGTCGATGCTATTGTGTGTAATAAGTAGCACGATTAATTGGACTGTCTAGCTCATTTCCGTTTGTTGTCCTTGTGTTCTGGACGAACGCTCGTGGTATTTCTAGGTCTAGATGTTTGAAACACTTTTGGTACCTGATCTGCATCTACATCTACATACATAATCCGCATGCCACTGTACGATGCGTGGCGGTGGGTACCTTGTACCACTACTAGTCATTTTATTTCTTGTTCGACTCTCAAATAGAGCGAGGGAAAACCCACTGTCTGTATGCCTCTGTATTATCCCTATTTTTTCTATCTTAACTTCGTGGTCATTACGTAAAATGTACTTTGGTGGCAGTAGAATAGTTTTGCATTCAGCTTCAAATGCCGCTTCCCTAAATTTTTACGATCGGTTCCTCCGAAAGAATGTCGCCTTCCCTCCAGGGATTCCCATTTGAGTTCCGGAAGAATTTTTGCAATCCTTGCTGTTCGAACTTATCGGTAACAAATCTAGCACCAGCCACTGAATTTCTTCGATGTCTTCCTTTAAAGTGACCTGGTAGGGATCCCAAACACTCCATACCTACTCCCTAACAATCTGCAATTCAAGGTCTCTATCCATTTCTCTGTGCTAGGGATTCGCATTTTGAGAATTTAGAGAATTGTGAGACTTGTGATACTTTGATGGGAAACCTTGTTTACTTTGAAGGTTTGAGAAAAACTAGTTTCATTCAGCGATTACTTCAGTTTTAAATTGTAACTACTATAGTACAGAATCATAATAAGATTATAAAACTATAGTACCATCAGAAGGTCACAAAAACTGGCGTATTATTAATAATTTTCGCGTAGCACTTATTCACCTCCTTTCGAATAGCAGTGTTTCGTAGGACACAGTTTGGGAAACCGTACTCAGTGTGAAGGTCATACATCTCTAAACTTTCATGTTCCATCTTAACATGTGCTGAAGGATAAATCACCCTTTCTTCATAAACTGACATTTCATTACAATGAATAGTACCATAAATCAGCCGCGCGGGGTTAGCCGAGCGGTCTTGGGCGCTGCGGTCGCGGACTGTGCGGCTGGTCCCGGCGGAGGTTCGAGTCCTGTTTGTCCTTAGGATAATTTCGGTTAAGTAGTGTGTAAGCTTAGGGACTGATGACCTTAGCAGTTAAGTCCCATAAGATTTCCGGCAGTAGCCGGACGACCTCAGAAGATGCCTCCCACAGATGCAGACGAAACGTCATGTGGAAATTTTATACATCGACCACGGCCTCTCAGCCCGGAAGTTTTAACTGAAGACAACACCGGCCGTGAAAGCCTACATTGTATGATTTCACACACATTTGAACATTTTTTTGAACCATTAATCATGACTAATAACATAGAGTCGTAATGAAATTATAAAAAATATATCGTCAAAATGTCAAGGTAAAAAGGGATATTATCAATAGCTTTCTCGTGTCACTTATTCAACTCCCACGGAACAATGTTCTGCGGAACTCGGTTTGGGAAACCGTACTCTATGTAGAGGCCGTACATCTTTGGGCTTACTGTTTCATCTCATCTTGTCCTGAAGGCTAATATCACATACTTATCATTAACTGGCATTTAATTATTACAAATCGTACCAAGAATAACATGTTTATGATAAATCTTCATTGCGTCGTTGCCCTGGAACGGCATACTGCCGTAACACGAAAGTTATAAGAGAAAAACAACGAAATACGTAAATCCAATATGACATCTTGTAACACCTCGGTTCAGTTTACAGTGATAAAAGCTATAGAAAGAATAATTTAAAATTAACAATAGAATTTTTAGAGGGGAAAATAGTGTAGAATCAGAGTTCGGTAACTGCAGCTCAAAATTATAGTATATCAGCAAGTAGTTTAACGTCTACGTACACCAAAGCCACAGAAGCTCCGTCATGGAGAAGGCAGTAACGCTAAACTCTTGTGATGAAAAAACTATAAAAAGGCCTGATCGTCATTATTGCCCCCTTTTTTTCCTTGATTGTTTCGTTAAAGGGCGGGGAACCCGTGTCAGTCAGCGAGACAATAATTAGATTGGACTTTATCGTGTTAAGATTCACAATAATCTGTTAGAATATTACGGAGATTAAAGGTGATGTGGTGTACGATCTCTGACTGTTGGTGGCAACGGAGTATTAATGGGATTTTAGGACTTTAGGGCTAGATTGGAACTTTACGGACATATAGACGACAGAAACTCAAATTATCTGCTGCTACAAGTGAATTCAGAGGTACCGGTATTCAGATATTAACACGTGGACTTTTGAAAGTGTCGTGTGCCGTTAGTTGCGAATCTGGACGTAGAGCGCGTGCATATCGGCATTTGCGGACTATTTAGATTCCTCCAGGCTAGGAACCTTTTAAATAGACCATCATCCATCACCATTTTAATCCCTGAATATAGAGTTAAAGTGAAATACAAGAGTGTTGTACTTATTTCATTTACCTATAACTAACGAGTGAAGGTTTACGGAACCAAAGCTATTCAGCAGTAAGTCAGCACCATCTAGCGGAAATCGTAGGCATTAACTAACACGCTATCTGAAGTGAACGTTTACGTGTTTTACGGACTGCTTAATATGAACTTTTGTGACTCTTTGACGTCCCCACTCCCTCCGAAGCGTGGCGCAGGCTGTCTTAATCATAAAATGGGAGAGTTTTAGACGGGCAAATTACTAAATAAAAGCGATATTTACAAGACTCGCAATAATAGCAAAACACAAGGCCCGCACTTCATCGGAGAGTCGTCGCTGTCACGTCGGGAAGTAAAGCCGAAAAATCTACCGATGTTACGTATCTACGAGCACACGTCGACGTGGAGTGCCTAAAAAGGGAACCACAAGAGAGTTAGGGATACTTCAATCTCCTTTACGGATTGCTATCGAGTGTCGGCTTGCATCAAGTTTTACAGGAGACACGTCATTTTGACGCCACTCTGCATCGAGCGAGGCCTACGAGAAAGACAGGCCGTGGCGCGTACGTCACAGCACGTGACGTTGCAGGCCTTACGAGTGCCAGCAGCCGTCTCCGGCAGGGGATGAGTAACTATTTCAGAAGAATTTAGCAATTCTTGACTGCACAGTTAAATGGTTGGAAGTTCTCGATAGCACAAAATGAAGAACTTTATGAGGCACCATTTAAGTTAAATATTGATTTCCCGTGGGCCCTGCGCGGAGCCGAGTGTTCACGAAGTGTGGGAGACAATGCGACTAGTGTGACGTCACAAGTTCGTTGCAGGGCCCTTATATTCCGTTGGCCCCGGCACCGAGAGTCGCGTGAAGCGAATGACGCCCGAGAGGGAAGTGGAACGGGCTGACGGAGACCTTGGCGGCCCGCGCGGACGACAGCTGAGGCCGCGGCGTTCGCCGAACCCGTCCCCAGCGGCGGCGGTGTGTGGTGTGCGGCGGTGCTGAGGCAGCCCAGGCGCCGGCACGCACCCGCATTCCAGTTGCACAACCGCGCGCGGTCGGCGCTTTCTACGGGACAGCGCGCTGCGTGCCCAACTCGTCTTCACTCGCGCAAATCCGAGGACGCCTGCGTTTGCTCGCCTCCTCACGTCGCCTGCACAACACGCCGCAGCGGCGTCGGCGAAGGCCTCGTGTGCAGTTCTTCTCGTAATGTTGATTGACTGCCACAGAAGCAGGAAAACGAAGGCCCGCTTCATTTTTCTTTACAGCTGACTTTGACCCAAGGCGGGGACGATATTTTTCGAACATGTGTAAGATATACCAGAAATAAGCGCCGAAAATAATCATATACACTCCTGGAAATTGAAATAAGAACACCGTGAATTCATTGTCCCAGGAAGGGGAAACTTTATTGACACATTCCTGGGGTCAGGTACATCACATGATCACACTGACAGAACCACAGGCACATAGACACAGGCAACAGAGCATGCACAATGTCGGCACTAGTACAGTGTATATCCACCTTTCGCAGCAATGCAGGCTGCTATTCTCCCATGGAGACGATCGTAGAGATGCTGGATGTAGTCCTGTGGAACGGCTTGCCATGCCATTTCCACCTGGCGCCTCAGTTGGACCAGCGTTCGTGCTGGACGTGCAGACCGCGTGAGACGACGCTTCATCCAGTCCCAAACATGCTCAACGGGGGACAGATCCGGAGATCTTGCTGGCCAGGGTAGTTGACTTACACCTTCTAGGGCACGTTGGGTGGCACGGGATACATGCGGACGTGCATTGTCCTGTTGGAACAGCAAGTTCCCTTGCCGGTCTAGGAATGGTAGAACGATGGGTTCGATGACGGTTTGGATGTACCGTGCACTATTCAGTGTCCCCTCGACGATCACCAGTGGTGTACGGCCAGTGTAAGAGATCGCTCCCCACACCATGATGCCAGGTGTTGGCCCTGTGTGCCTCGGTCGTATGCAGTCCTGATTGTGGCGCTCACCTGCACGGCGCCAAACACGCATACGACCATCATTGGCACCAAGGCAAAAGCGACTCTCATCGCTGAAGACGACACGTCTCCATTCGTCCCTCCATTCACGCCTGTCGCGACACCACTGGAGGCGGGCTGCACGATGTTGGGGCGTGAGCGGAAGACGGCCTAACGGTGTGCGGGACCGTAGCCCAGCTTCATGGAGACGGTTGCGAATGGTCCTCGCCGATACCCCAGGAGCAACAGTGTCCCTAATTTGCTGGGAAGTGGCGGTGCGGTCCCCTACGGCACTGCGTAGGATCCTACGGTCTTGGCGTGCATCCTTGCGTCGCTGCGGTCCGGTCCCAGGTCGACGGGCACGTGAACCTTCCGCCGACCACTGGCGACAACATCGATGTACTGTGGAGACATCACGCCCCACGTGTTGAGCAATTCGGCGGTACGTCCACCCGGCCTCCCGCATGCCCACTATACGCCCTCGCTCAAAGTCCGTCAACTGCACATACGGTTCACGTCCACGCTGTCGCGGCATGCTACCAGTGTTAAAGACTGCGATGGAGCTCCGTATGCCACGGCAAACTGGCAGACACTGACGGCGGCGGTGCACAAATGCTGCGCAGCTAGCGCCATTCGACGGCCAACACCGCGGTTCCTGGTGTGTCCGCTGTGCCCTGCGTGTGATCATTGCTTGTACAGCCCTCTCGCAGTGTCCGGAGCAAGTATGGTGGGTCTAACACACCGGTGTCAATGTGTTCTTTTTTCCATTTCCAGGAGTGTAGATAGGTTTTAAAGCTGCTCTCTGCAAGTGTATACAGCTCTTATGAGGGCCTGCTCAAAAATAATGCCTCAGAATTTATTATGTTAAAACTCTTAAAGCTTTTTATACAAAATAAAGATCAATAATATTCTACACCATTGGCCATTAAAATTGCTACACCACGAATATGACGTGCTACAGATGCGAAATTTAACCGACAGAAAGAAGATGCTGTGATATGCAAATGATTAGCTTTTCAGAGCATTCACACAAGGTTGGCGCCGGTGGTGGCACCTACAACGTGCTGAGATGAGGAAAGTTTCCAACCGATTTCTCATACACAAACAGCAGTTGCCAGCGTTGCCTGGTGAAACGTTGTTGTGATGCCTCGTGTAAGGAGGAGAAATGCGTACCATCACGTTTCCGCCTTTGATAAAGGTCGGATTGTAGCCTATCGCGATTGCGGTTTATCGTATCGCGACATTGCTGCTCGCGTTGGTCGAGATCCAACGACTGGTATCAGAATATGGAATCGGTGGGTTCAGGAGGGTAATACGGAAAGCAGCGCTGGGTCCCAACGGCCTCGTATCATTAGCAGTCGACATGACAGGCATCTTATCCGCATGGCTGTAACGGATCGTGCAGCCACGTCTCGATCCGTGAGTCAACAGATGGGGGCGTTTGCAAGACAACAACCATCTGCACGAACAGTTCGACGACGTTTGCAGTCGCATGGACTATCAGCTCGGAGACCGTGGCTGCGGTTACCCTTGACGCTGCATCAGAGACAGGAGCGCCTGCGATGGTGTACTCAACGACGAACCTGGGTGCACGAATGGCAAAACGCCATTTTATCGGATGAATCCAGGTTCTGTTTACAGCATCATGATGGTCGCATCCGTGTTTGGCGACATCGCGGCGAACGCACATTGGAAGCGTGTATTCGTCATCGCCATACTGGCGTATCACCCGGCGTGATAGTGTGGGGTGCCACTGGTTACATGTCTCGGTCACCTCTTGTTCGCATTGACGGCACTTGGAACAGTGGACGTTACATTTCAGATGTTTTACGTGCGACCTGTGACTCTATCCATCATTCGATCCATGCGAAGCCCTACATTTCAGCAGGATAATGCACGACCGCATGTTGCAGGTCCTGTACGGGCCTCTCTGGATACAGAAAATGTTCGAATGCTGCCCTGGCCAGCACATTCTCATCTCTCACCAATTGACAACGTCTGGTCAATGGTGGCCGAGCAACTGGTTCGTCACAATACGCCAGTCACTACTCTTGACGAACTGTGGCATCGTATTGAAGCTGCATGGGCAGCTGTACCTGTACATGCCATCCAAGCTCTGTTTGACTCAGTGCCCAGGGTTATCAAGGCCGTTATTACGGCCAGAGCTGGTTGTTCTGGGTACGCCGGCCGAAGTGGCCGTGCGGTTAAAGGCGCTGCAGTCTGGAACCGCAAGACAGCTACGTCGCAGGTTCGAATCCTGCCTCGGGCATGGATGTTTGTGATGTCCTTAGGTTAGTTAGGTTTAACTAGTTCTAAGTTCTAGGGGACTAATGACCTCAGCAGTTGAGTCCCATAGTGCTCAGAGCCATTTGAACCATTTTTTTGTTCTGGGTACTGATTTCTCAGGATCTATGCACGCAAATTGCGTGAAAATGTAATCATATGTCAGTTCTAGTATATTTGTCCAATGGACACCCGTTTATCATCTGCATTTCTTCTTGGTGTAGCACTTTTAATGGCCAGTAGTGTACATCTTCATATCTACGTATTCACAGCCCTCTGCCGCTAGAGGGCTCCGAATTGTAGCGCGCAACTTCACGGAGAGTAACGTAAATATGTAGCTGCGTGAGAAACAGCGTACTGTACTCGAGTTCCGATTTCCAGCATTTCGTCCAGACACGGAGCACCCTCTCGTTCAGCATAACAGTGCCAAACCACACACGAGCCCTGCGATATTTGCAACAATCCGGTGTCTTGGGTTCCTTGTTATCGATCATCTTCCATACAGTACCAGCTTGGCGCCGTCCGATTTTCAACTGTTTCCAAAACGTTAAGAGAGCCTTTGAGGACTTCACTGCGATACTCATGAAGCGGTGCGAGCAGAGGTGAAGCTGTGGTTCCATCAATGAAAAGCATTCTACGATGACGGTATCAACAAACTGACCTCTCGTTGGCAGAAATAATTACGTCACCAGGTTATGTTCAGGAATAAGTATTAGGTGTGATGAATAAATGTATATAATATTAAGAACGTCTGTTCCATTTAAAAAGCTTTTCAAGTTTTCACATAAAAAATTCAGAGGCCTTACCGTTCAGCATGCCCTCGTACACTGTTAAAGAAACAAAGGCGTATTAAAAGCGCCTAAACCTTTTATATTAATAAATTATTCCTGCTGCAGCGTGTCATCCTAGTCATTCTCCAAAAAAATACACTTTAAATTGCTACTACGTGCCAACACAGCGGAAAAGAAACGTGGCTCACTTAATCACGTGGTGCACAGTGTTAAAAGCAACCTCGTGATCCTTCATGCAATGAAGAAGGAATACTTCATTCACACACACAGCAAGTAGTAAAAAGTGAGAAATCTAGCGCGAAATAACGATTATCACAGCATGAGTGTTGATGAAATTTACAATTTCACGATGTCTAAGAGGAATCAGTTCACCAAAATGGAGATGCTGCATAAAAAACAATTTCTATCGTTTCCTTCTTGTGGTCACCCTCACTGTTACATCTTTTAATATGCGATCTAAATATAACGCAGGACTTATATCAGAATCGTGACGTATACAAAATTTCCTGTTCTGCTTATAAGGCTGGCTACACCGGACACACAGAAAAGAGTTTTAAAACGCTATATTAGGAGCACACAGAATTAAAAAAATACAAAGATAGGAAGTAAACCCGCCTTCGCAGTTCACCCCATACAAGAAAATCACATGATGCACAGTGCTGAAGAAAACCTCGTGATCCTTCATACAATGAAGAAAGGGTACTTTAGGGGCATATATGAACAATTAGAAATCTAAACCCACCTGAAACATCGAGAGCAAAGGATACTCAGTGACCAATGTACTCTTAGAAACACCATTATTCCGAAGATCTGCAACCCTGTTATTATTAAATTTCCTTAAAGTTAAACCGCAAGTTCGTAGCTGTATCCATATGTATGTAAACAGGCTTTTGTAAGGAGTCCACAATGCGTCCAAGCTACGCTGACGCTCTTGGCACTCACGCCATTGAGCAAATAACTTTCTGTATTTATGCAAGTTCCAGAAGCAATTGAAAACGGCCTAATGCAAAGGCCGAAACCGGTAGTGAACTACAAAAAAATTCTAACGTTAAATTTGTTTTTTTTTTTAGAATAAATGTAAGTCGCTAACTCAGAAGAAACGGCTACAGCAGTTTTGAACCTCAGCAAGATGATTACGGCTTTTTTTATATTTTCAGCTGAATAAATACCATTAAGGAATGTTCTAAAAATTAATAGCTGGTGGTAAACCTTTCGGGATGTGAGGTCGTGGCCCAAGACGTTTCATCCAGGAATTTCGCTGGACATTGTCAGAGGCGCTCCCCCTCTGAATCTTGTCGGCAAGACTCAGCGGAGGGCCGGCCGTGGTGACCGAGCGGTTCTAGGCGCTACAGTCTGGAACTGCGTGACCGCTACGGTCGCAGGTTCGAATCCTGCCTCGGGCATGGGTGTGTGTGATGTCCTTAGGTTAGTCAGGTTTAAGTAGTTCTAAGTTGTAGGGGACTGATGACCTCAGAAGTTAAGTCCTATAGTTCTCAGAGCCATTCGAGCCATTTTGAACTGAGCAGAGGAGCGCCTCTGAGGATACCCAGCTCAGTCCTGGACGAAACGCCAGGTGTCTTGGGATCACTGTATGTTCCACAGACAACAGCAAGCGTACTTTGCACTTGTTCCTGCTCAACTTTTAACAGTTTTTATTTGTTATTACTGATCTATAGATAAATTTACCCCCGAATAAAAACATGGTGTGTCAAAAGCTAGCGTTCATCTATGACTTCGATATTTCGTGCAAATGAACTGTGAAACGTTTCACTAACGAACTGTTACTCACTATCGTGGTCTTGCCAAATTTCTAGCTCACTTTCCGTTCGTGGAACGGACTTCTGTGATGATCGAATACCCCTGTAACTATTGATTAACAAGGGCCCATAATTAAACATACACGTATTCTGCTGTGAATAGAGACGTCACAGACGAAATACCCTGTGTGTATCCGTATTCGTCAGATTTCCTGTTATTTTGGTTGCGATTTCCCAAGATAGTGCAAGTAAAGGATGTTTGAAAATGGCTCTGAGCACTATGGGACTCAACTGCTGAGGTCATTAGTCCCCTAGGACTTAGAACTAGTTAAACCTAACTAACCTAAGGACATCACAAACATCCATGCCCGAGGCAGGATTCGAACCTGCGACCGTAGCGGTCTTGCGGTTCCAGACTGCAGCGCCTTTAACCGCACGGCCACTTCGGCCGGCAAAGGATGTTTGAAATACATTGTACAGCACATTATACAATACAAGTGGCCTGGCGATCAAAAGACGGTTAGTCTCTACTGGCAGGTATCGTTCACTTCGCAGCCAAAGTACGGCCACGCAGAAAACATCAGGACGTAAAGTTGATGACTTGTTTGCCGGAAGACTGCTCGACACAGAAAAAAAAACAACGAATGCACTGATGTGTGTACATGTTAAGGCACCACTTATAAAAAAAGTATACTCGTTACACACCGTATAAGCACCGAGGTGTAGGCAAGGGCTTAGTGTTGCCTTCAAAAGGGAACTATTTGATCGCCCCTAGTATTGTATAATGTGCTGTGCGATGTATTTCAAACATTCAGACAATAGCAAGCGGCCATGTGTCTGCACTTCAACACCTGACCTGCTGCCCAGGGGAAAAAATAAACCTTAATGGCTTGCTCTTGTCAAATGCACTTTGATGTACTATCCAGTCTGAAAACACCTGACTTGTAATAGCTATAATTATTAGTTTGCAAATGGCGCAAATACTGATGTAATGTTGCCCAGTAGACCATCCTCAGTCACCAATAGAAATATCTGCACTTATGCCCATTACACCCTGAATACGCACATCAGAATCGCGCTGGGTTGCATATTCGCTGCCCTAGTGCCCACAAATGGAAACTTTTCGATTGCCTCTTATAAGTGAGATTTCACATACTCTTTCTATCGCAATTATATGAAATTGATGGCGCAATGGTAAAGATAATAGATTTTATTTGACGGTTTAAGTTAAATTGGACGTTTTCCATAGTATCTCTAAATCACAGAGACAAATTCCAGAATGGTTGTCTCGAATGATCATGACTGACTTCTTCTTCCACTCCAGCCCAATAGCAGCAGTGCGAACTGGACGCCAAGTTCCAGTCTTCCTTCTTTGGATTGCAATGTCTATCCCGTCCAAAAATGGTAAGTAGCTGTTTTTCATAATTTACTATTGACCGTACAGTCAAAAACGTCTGACGTTGAGAAATGGAAAAAGAGGGTACATCGTGCCCTGAGGAAGGCCGTTGCAATTCGGCCGAAACGTCGGTTTTAGTTTATTATTGCTGTTAGTTTTTAGTAATGACGTTTTTAGTAATGACGCGGCATAATACCCAGAAGAATTTTAATCACTAAGAGGACCGTTGTTGATACCGTCACTGTATAATGTTTGACTGAATGTTTGACTTTGTTGACGGAGCCACAACCTCGCCTCGGCTTGCACCGCTTCATCAGTATAAAAGTGTAGTCCTCGACGACGTTCTTTAAGTTCTGAAAGCGGATGAATATCAGATGGGACCAAGTCGAGACTGTATGGAGGATATCGAAGACAATGAACACAAGGTGTCGGATTATTGCAGGTGTCGTAGCGCCCGTAAGTGGTCTGGCAGTGTCCTGGTACACAGATTGCATTCTTCTATGGATTTCAATTGGAGGCACATTTCGTGCTATTAGAAATTCGATTACAACACGCTGTTTCTCACGCACCGACAAAGTTACGTTACACCCCTCCCGCGACAGAGGGCTCCAACTTGCGTCAGCGAGACAGCAAGACACTTAATGACACAACCAATACTGAGAACAGAATAAAAAATTCGGAGGTATTACTTTTCATCACGCCCTCGTAAATAAAAGCTGAAATTAAATGTCTGACTCACGAATGTTGTAAGGTTCACATTCGAAGTATCGGAAGAGGAACCGTTATTGGCCGGCCGCTGTGGCCGAGTGTTTCTAGGCACTTCGGTCCGGAACCGCGCTGCTGCTACGGTCGCAGGTTCGAATCTTGCCTCGAGTATGGATGTGTGTGATGTCCTTAGGTTAGTTACGTTTAAGTAGTTCTAAGTTCTAGGGGACTGATGACCTCAGATGTTAAGTCCCATAGTGCTTAGAGCCATTTGAACCATTTGAATTGTTGTTGTCGTTAATGCATGATCGAATAATGGGTTATTTTGGCAGAAGTATCCTCTCGTCTGAGATCACGTCGAGGGGCATGTCGGTCTAGTCATACGCTGCTTGAAAGCCCTGATCAAATGAGAGCCCAGAGGAGAGCTTACGCGAACACACCTTCCAGATTCTCGGAAGGCAGCGGACAGCTCAACAATTGTCCGCCAGGCTGTGGCGCATCGGACGGCACAAAAGTAGGCGACGGAGGCACGCACGCTCAGCTGACTCACTTTCACTGGAAAGCGACAGCAAAGCGCCCGTGACGCCGATGAGCAACACCTCCACCCTAGCCTTGAGCAGCGACGAACGATGGGGACCGCTGTGTGCGTGTTCACCACAACTTTTCTATCATGCAACATAGGTTTTAAGACACATAAATGTGAGAAGAAAGTTATATTACGCTCACAGTTTCATTCCTATTTTGTCATTGGAGCTATGCAGTACTGTGAGAAATCTGAGAATGCAAAATTAAGTCATCAAATTTAACCCCATAGAGCGATCTCCCACCTGTGTAATACGCGTTTTCCAATACTAATTATACAGTAGATATTTGACTTTTAATATCTGAACGTACAGCCGTATAGTTTTCATCACCAAGTATGTTTGGAATGTCCTCATGCGGCCCACAGACGTAAATGCTCCAGAATCTACATACTGTTGATCACTTTACGGATGGTTGCTGGAGTTATCTGTCTCTACACTGCACTATATAGACAATTTTTGTACATTATGTAATCATAGCGGTGAAAAAATAATAAGGAAACCTTTCTGAATCACAATGGCTTCTAATACAGGTATTACCTAGAGAGAAATGAAATATTTCGTTTCATTTTCTCGTCGTTTCAATCCCGAACTGTTGATGAAGTACGGAAACATTTCGCATCCCATGTAATCCGCAAAAATGCAAGAAAGAAAATTACGAAAACAATCTCAGCGCATCCCACCGCAAAAAGTATTTTTTTGGACAAAGTTTTGTTTCCAGAATGAGATTTCCACTCTGCAGCGTTGCTTGCCGAATTCACACGTCACTTACAAACTCCGTTTATCGTTTCCAAAAAATGAAAATGAGAGGTAAGGCTGTCTCTTGATTTCAATGAGAATGAAATGAGGGTGACTGTGCAAAGTTGACGTGAAAACTTCCTTGGTTGTGTGTTTTCCTGTCGGACTTGGAGAGGAAAGAATAACATGCCCCTTCAAATGTCATTAATGTATTGGGTGTTAACCGCTCCTTTTCGTAAGATATTGTAGGGTAATAGCTTTGCTCTGAGAACAGTCGACTACATGAGTGGAATACGAACTAAAAGTCTACAGTCGTCGTACCCCGTTGAAATAATATCCTCGCAGGATCATCCGGAAAACTACCACAAATGTGATACATAAAACTTTAGTAATGGAAATTATATGGAATACATTTGTCCTCGTTGAAATACATCTTATTAGATAGAAGAAAGCATGAAGTTATTCATTCAAGATCTTTAACAAATCTTCAGTCAATGACATTTTTCTACCAATGTGGCGCGCTTTGAAATGTTATAGTCTACCATACCTAACTATACCGAAAACATGAGAAAACTGAAGGTAGACTCTCATACCTCAGACGAAGTCACCACGGCGGGAGCCGTCCCCCTCTTCATTCATTCTCCACAAATCACTGCACCATACACATTGTCTGAAGTATGCTGTGTCATATATTTACATTCGTGTTGAATTCAAGGCTGGTGCATGCTTTCTATCACGAATTTGTCTGTATGCCATTTTGCTTGTCTTTCAATACAGATTCACGGAATAACAAGTGCAAGTCTTCATGCTACACACTAGTTTTGATTCATATCTTCCTAGACACAAATTCCTGAACGAATTTTCGTGACTCACCTCTGCATGGGCACGTTTATATTTGCTACGGATCCCTGATGGACGAATGAGTGGAGTTCCACAATGGGCTCGACAAGCTATTATCCTCTACATATATATAACATTTTTTCATAAGTATTGCTCTTAAATTACAATTTTGTTACTGATTTCACTGTTACAAGGTTACACCAAAATTTCTGAGCTTTTCAGCTGATTTATCACTTGTAAACTGCTGAAATAATTTAAAACTTTTCACCTACTAATGCATGTAAGTTATACTGACGTGCAGTATCAACTACATATTTGTACAAACACGAATTGTGTCCATTTATGAATTTCACACCTTTATTGAAATTCCTTCTCTCAGTATTTTATACAAACCAACTACATCTGCTTTAACTGATTCGTGCACATGGCGAACCCATGCTAGACCAACAAATTTACAGGGGCTGTCCAGGATTATTTTATGAGTATTTAGGTGTGAGGAATACAGAAGTTCCGTGACGTGACGTAAACGAAATGCAATTATTCTGTAATTAGTAACAGGAGACCATTGGCCTCTTATACCAGGATTCTCAGAATATATCCCTAAAGTCCAAAATTTGTCAGTGGAGGTCAGGTTCACCCTGCAGATGGCTAGTGGCCGCGAGAGACTGCTAAAAAATAACAGGACATTACCTTTAAATGGGGAATGATGATCCGCTGCATTTGTTAGGCACCATGTAAATAGTAACGCCCATAGTATTCGTTCTTGAGAAACACCAGACAGTAAAATGCCTTGCCAGTGAGATAGACGCGCTCATAATTGGAGGATGATTATCTGTTGAATTTGTTTTTCACAATGTGAATAGAACGGTTCTAGCGTTCTTCCCACAGAAGCCCCAGACACTAGCTACTGGGATAGACCCACTGATAGTAGGATGATAATGATCTGCTACGTTATTTAAGCAAAACGTAAATATCAATGGTATCAGCATTGGTATGTGAGATACGCCAGACGCTACATCCTCTAGCTGTTGAGTCAGTCACCCTCATGGGTGAGGGATGATCTACTATCTACGCAGCATGTAAATAGTATTGGCCCCAACATTCTTCCCTGAGGAACACCAGATGCTACGTTTTCTAGCTATTGAGACTAATGCACTGGTGGGTGGGGGATGATCTACTAAATTATATATGCAGCATGTAAATAATACCGGCTCCAACATTCTTCCCCGAGGAACATTAGATGCAACGTTCTGCAGCTGTTGAGATAGACACACTATTGAGTGGGGGATGATCCACCGACCTACATAAGCAGTGTGTAAACAGTATGAGCCCCAGTAGCATTCCTTGAGGAACACCAGACGTCTCGTTCTCTGCCTGGCGAGACAGCCGGACTGCGGGAGTATTTCCTTGTTCACTGCAGCTACTCACGTGCAGAGGTGGTGCGGGCAGCGAGGACTGCGGCGAGCAGCAGCAGCAGCGGCAGCCGCGGAGGAGGAGGCTTGGGTGGTCGCGGGTCTGCGGGCCCACGTCGCGCACTCGCCATGGCACACACTGAGGCGGCGGTGCCGGCGCGCCGCGCCGCGACGCGGCCCACAGAGAGAAAGTTCCCCCTCCCCTGCCAGGTGCTCGGCCCACACGCTCCCAGCTCGCCACTTTCCCGGACGGGACGGGACGGCGCTGCCTCTTCCGCCAGACTCCGAGGACGCAGCGGTAGCCACCGCCAGCTCACGCCCAAGGCTGCACTCCTGCTACTGCCCACTGCAGATCCATCCCGACTGACTGTTTCTCACCATTCGAAGACACTGTGATCCCCGTGCCTCAAGCTTATACACTCTCAGACCTCAAGAAGAATGTACTGATTCCTGTTCCAAATATGGCTGTTGCTGGAACTGTGAAAGTTACCAAACTATTTCTTCTTCTCAGGTCTTCAACCATCAGGTTGGTTAGCAGCAGTTCGCCATGAATTCCTGTCTTCAGCCTAACCGCTTGAGAGCGATATAGTTGGTGCAGCTCGTACCCTGCACGTGGTTTATTTATCATAGTTTCGGTCTGCCTCTTGTGTTACTCCCTTCTAGTGGTCCTTTTTAATGATACCATCATGTCTCAGGAGATGGCTGATCCACGTGTCTCTTTTCTGAGCGATAAGCTTCAAGACACCTGGTACTCTTTGTCCACTCTATGGCGGACCTCTTCGTTTGATATCTTGTCTACCCAGGAAATCTTGAGCATTCTGTGGAAGCACCACATCATGAAAGGTATTTTGTGCTTCTCCGAGCGTCCATGTTTGACTTCCGTACAGCAGCACACTCCAAACTAAATCTTTATTAGGTCTTTCCTGCGATGTTTATCTATGCAGCTTAATGCAAAAAGTTTTCTTCTCTTGTTAAAAGCAGCTGATGGTTCAGCTTTCAGTGTTCTTCCTTGATCTTCGGTCTGATGTAATTTTACTCAGCAGAGGAACAAAAGATTCGTAGTTCTCTAATAGCTCATTGTTAAGTGAACATTGGACAACGATGTTTTGTCCGCTTACCTCTAAGATTATTGTTTTGCCTTTATTAATTTTCGTCTAACAGGATGGTCTGAGAGTGGTTTCCATCTGGGTCAGAATCGTTTGTAAGAGATCCTCATCTTCACTTACCACTGCCATGTCAAGAGCAAATCTCAACATGTTTATTTTCTTACTTTCGATTTTAATTCCTCCTGTCGCTTCTAGTTTCTCCCTAACTTCACTTATTGCTCTCTCAATATATTTATTTAACAAGACAGGAGGGGGTGAGGAGCCGTGTTGTACACCCTTCTTAATAGTAGCTTCTTCTTTATCTTCTCCACATAATGTCACAGCCACCTCTTCTTTATGCAGTCTCTGCACTAATCTTCTGTCTTGATTCATTATGCTACTCTCTCTCAGCATCTCAAAAAGACGTCGCCAGTTTACCCAATCAAATGCTTTTTCTAAGTTGACGAAGGCAATAAATGTGTCCCGAGCCTTCCTTAGTCTTTTCTCTAGAGTTAAATCGTAAGCCGAATACTGTTTATCGTGTGCCTACAAGTCTTCTAAAGCCAACCTACCAGTTTAATAAGTTATACTTTCAAAATTCTGACTCGAATTACCCTGAGGTGACGAAGGTCATGGGATACCTTCTAATATCGTGTCAAACGTTATTTTGCCTGAGGTAGGGCAGCAACTCGTAGTGGCATGGACTCCATAAGTCGTTGGAAGTCCCCTTCAGAAATACCGAGACATGCTGCCTCTATGGCCGTCCATAATTGCGAAAGTGCTGCCGGTGCCGGGTTTTGTGCACGAACTGATCTTTCAGTTACGTCCAGTGAATGTTCGAAGGGATTCATGTCGGCCGATCTGGATGGCCAAATCTTTGGGTCGAATTGTCCAGGACGTTCTTCAAACCGGCGGTATCTGCTGCAGTCCAGGCGGTCAAACACGCGCGCCGCTAGTTCCGCAGCGGCGTTTCCTACAGCCAACACGGCGACACGAGGGAGCTGCCGATGAGATGTAAGCATCACCTCTCCGGAGCTCCAGTGGCGGGTGTACATTCATGAAGCGGGCCCATTTTGTGTGTTTGCCTGTTACATAATATTTACAGAATATAAACGTAGGCTTCTGCGGGAGTTGTCACATTCACTGAAGTTTTTCTGCGTTTGTGACCGCGTCGTCAATATATATACTACCGACGTTTCGGTCTCTGTTTGCAAGCGACCTTCAGGGTGTTTTTGTGTACTTCATTTACAGACTTCCATAGGGCCCAGGGCTGTCATCTTCAGAATGAACATCATATTGAAGAGTGACAGATTTACAAATCTTTTGTATCTTTATACGACGTCTGTTCAAAAAATGCCGGAATTTTGTCCACAGCCCGCATCTCGTGGTCGTGCGGTAGCGTTCTCGCTTCCCACGCCCGGGTTCCCGGGTTCGATTCCCGGCGGGGTCAGGGATTTTCTCTGCCTCGTGATGGCTGGGTGTTGTGTGATGTCCTTAGGTTAGTTAGGTTTAAGTAGTTCTAAGTTCTAGGGGACTGATGACCTAAGATGTTAAGTCCCATAGTGCTCAGAGCCATTTGAACCATTTTTTTTTTGTCCACAAAATTTTTCTGTGCTTTCATTTTACTTATTGCGCATGGTCTCCTTCAAAATACTGTCTTCCACAATTGATACACCGCTCCCAACAACTTTTTCACTTCCGGAGCCAGTCTTAGTATTCCTCTTGTTGGATTACGTGAAGCGCTGTCTGTGAATTTTCGTCTATCCCAGAAAAATCTTCGTCCTTTCAACGAGGTTTTCAACTCTGGGAATAAAAAAAAAGTCAGCGGGGCCAGGTCCGGAGGACGTGGAGCGCACGTAGGATGAGGCAGCACAGTCATTTCGTTTTTTGTGCAGTAGTCAAGCACCAAAAGGAATGAATGTGCGGGTGTGTTATCGTGATGCAAGGGCCATGAATTGTCTGGCCACATTTCAAGCCTCAGATTTTCTCGCAGGCGTCGCAGCAAGTCCCGATAGTACCACAGATGAACAGTTTGTCCCTGTGGCACGAATTCATGATGGACTAATCCTTCAGAGTCAAAGAAAACTATCAGCATGGCTTTGACATTTTACCCGACCTCAAGAGCTTTTATTGGTCTTAGAGAAACTTTCCCGACCCACTGTAAAGACTAAAACTTGGTATCAACATCACAGCCGCCGAACCGCGTCTCATCACCAGTTATGATTCTCTCGTTCTCATTTGCGCGATCCAAAAGTTCTTCACAGATTGCGAGGCGGTCTTCCTGATCTTGACTCATGAGCCGTGGGACGAACTTGGCGGCAACACGATGCATTCCAAGATGCTGAGTCAGGATTTCATGACAAGATCCAACTGAAATGTTACATTCTTCTGCAATCTTTCGGACAGTCAATCTTCGTTTATCTTCCACAATTTCATTAACGTTCCTAACATGAGCGTCGTCAGTAGACGTCGAAGGGCGTCCAGGACGGGGGTCATCTTTAACTACCGTACGACCATTTTTAAATCGTGTGAGCCATTCGTAACACGTAGTTAGTACGGCTTAAGCACTCACCACTGTACTCTTCCTGCATCGTTTGATCTGTCTCTGTAAAGGTTTCCTTGAGAGTCACGCAAAATTTAATGCAGGCGCTGTCCTCCTCTAACTCTGCCACATCGAAGTTCGCAAACTGTGAGACACAACGTCCTACTCAATACACCGCTGAACAATAACTAACAGACATACAACAATTAAACTTCCTGCAGTTACACATTGAACACAAGCGTGTGCAGGGATGCCAACTGTATTTCGCTCCAACTCACCATTGGCACGAAATTACGACTGTTTCGGAATATTTTAAGCGGGCCTCTTATATTTCTGCGTTTAAATCCACTGTTAGCAACTGACGCTGCAAGTTTTGCAACAAAGATTTGTATGATTTTAATATTTGATATTAGATGTACATAAATTAATATCTGAATTCTCTGTTCATGGACGGCTTCTGTTCCTCGCTTCTGCATCCACTCAAGAACCATACAGCTTGCAAACCGAATCGTAACAACCCAATCGCGAACAATTGTGGCCCAGTGACATGGAGCATCGTTATTTGGCAATGTGAGGTCTATGAATGGCTGCAGACTGTCTCCAAGTATCCAAACATAACCATTTATATTCACTAAGCAGTTCATTTTGACCAGAGGACTCAGTCCATTCCACGTAAACACAGTCCACACCATTATGGAGCCACCATCAGCTTGCACAATGCCTTGTTGACAAACTGGGTCCATTGCTTCGCGCAGCCGACTGGAGTGGCCGAGCGGTTCTAGGCGCTACAGTTTGGAACCGCGCGACCGCTGCGGTCGCCCGTTCGAATCCTGCCTCGGATATGGATGTGTGTGATGTCCTGAGGTTAGTTAGGTTTAAGTAGTTCTAAGTTCTAGGTGACTGATGACCTCAGAAGTTAAGTCCCATCGTGCTCAGAGCCATTTGAACTATTTGAACCATTGCTTCGTGCGGTCTGCGCCGCACTCGAACCCTACAATCATCTCTTACCGACTTAAATTGGGACTGATGTGACGAGTCCACCATTTTACTTTAATTTAGAGCCCAACCGATATGATCACGGGCCCAGGAGAGGTGCTGCTGGCAATATTGTGCTCTGAGCAAAGGCTCTCGTTTCGGTCGTCTGCTGTCATATCCCATTAACGCCAAATTTTGCCGCACTGTCCCAACTGATATGTTCGTCGTACGTCCCACAATGTTTTCCGTGGATATTTCATGCAATGTTGCTTGTCTATTAGACTCTTAGAACTTACGGCTCTACCAAAAACTCGCTGCTCCCGTTCGTTAAGTGAAGGCCAAGGGCCACAATTTGTCTGAGAAATAACGCCTAAAGTTGACACTACGGATCTCGGAATATTGAATTCCATAACGGTTTCCGAAATGGAGTGTCCCATGCGTCTACCTTCAGCTACCATTCCACATTCAAAGCCTGTTAATTCCTGTCGCGTGGCCATAATCACGTCGGAAACCTCATCAGAGAAGAGTGGGATTAAAATGCACAGTGAGAGGATATCAATGATAAGATTAACTGATGACATCGCTATCTTCAGTGGAAGTGAAGAACAATTACTGGATCTGTTGAATGGGATGAACAATAATGAGTACAGAACATGGACTGAGAGTAAGCCAGAAAAAGACAAAAACAACTGTTGTTGTTGTGGTCTTCAGTCCTGAGACTGGTTTGATGCAGCTCTCCATGCTACTCTATCCTGTGCAAGCTTCTTCATCTCCCAATACGTACTGCAGCCTACATCCTTCTGAATCTGCTTAATGTATTCATCTCTTGGTCTCCCTCTACGATTTTTACCCTCCGCGCGGCCCTCCAATACTAAATTGGTGATCCATTGATGCCTCAGAACATGTCCTACCAAGCGATCCCTTCTTCTAGTCAAGTTGTGCCACAAACTCCTCTTCTCACCAATCCTATTCAATACTTCCTCATTAGTTACGTGATCTACCCATCTAATCTTCAGCATTCTTCTGTAACACCACATTTCAAAGGCTTCTATTTTCTTCTTGTCCAAACTATTTATCGTCCATGTTTCACTTCCATACATGGCTACACTCTATACAAATACTTTCAAAAACGACTTCCTGACACTTAAATCTGTATTCGATGTTTAATTTCTCTTCTTCAGAAACGCTTTCCCTGCCATTGCCAGTCTACATTTTATATCCTCTCTGTTTCGACCATCATCGGTTACTTTGCTCCCCAAATAGCAAAACTCATTTACTACTTTAAGTGTCTCATTTCATAATCTAATTCCCTCAGCATCGCCCGAGTTAACTAGACTACATTCCATTATTCTCGTTTTGCTTTTGTTGATGTTCATCTTATATCCTCCTTTCAAGACACTGTCCATTCCGTTCAACTGCTCTTCCAAGTCCTTTGCTGTCTCTGACAGAATTACAATGTCATCGGCGAACCTCAAAGTTTTTATTTCTTCTCCATGGATTTTAATACCTACTCCGAATTTTTCTTTTGTTTCCTTTACTGCTTGCTCAATATACAGATTGAATAACATCGGGGTGAAGCTACAACCCTGTCTCACTCCCTTCCCAACCACTGCTCCCCTTTCATGTCCCTCGACTCTTATAACTGCCATCTGGTTTCTGTACAAATTGTAAATAGTCTTTCGCTCCCTGTATTTTACCCCTGCCACCTTCAGAATTTGAAAGAGATTATTCCAGTCAACATTGTCAAAAGCTTTCTCCAAGTCTACAAATGCTAGAAACGTAGGTTTGCCTTTTCTTAATCTAGCTTCTAAGATAAGTCGTAGTGTCAGTATTGCCCCACGTGTTCCCATATTTCTACGGAATCCAAACTGATCTTCCCCGAGTTCGGCTTCTACCAGTTTTTCCATTCGTTTGTACAGAATTCGCGTTAGTATTTTGCAGCCGTGACTTATTAAACTGACAGTTCGGTAATTTTCACATCTAGAAGTAGCGAAAAAGTTAACGTCAAAATCGGTGGTCAGGAAGTAGACGAAGTTAAGGAATTCTGCTACATGGAAGCAAACTAACCCATAACAGACGAACTAAGGACGACACAGGAAGCAGACTAGCACAGGCAAAGAATGCATTCGTGCTCAAGAGGAGTGTACGAGACTCCGCTGAATCGGCGAGGAAAGGAACATAAGGAAAACATCGACTACAGGGAGGGCAGGATTACAGAACATTCCTACTTCCTATTTACACGTCAAGTTCCGTAGGACGAAATTGAGGAACAAATCTCCGAGGTCATGGTACGTGACAGTGCCCGTAGTTACAACAAAAAAGTAATAAAAGAAAAAAATACAATGTTTATGAATCCTAAAAAAGTCAAGCCATAAGTTTAAGTAAACGCTGTCAACAATTTAACATAAGCATCACCTTAATTTTTTCAAGGAACTCCTCAACAGAATATAAAGAGTGACTCACGAGGAAACTCTTCACTTTCGATTTCAAACCACGTGGATTATTACTAAGATTTTTGAATTCTTGTGGTAGCTTATTGAAAATGGATACAGCGTATACTGCACACATTTCTGCACAAGAGTTGAGGAAGTCCGATCCAAATGCGGGTTGGATTTCTGCCGAGTATTAACTGAGTGAAAGATGCTTATTCTTGGGGATAAGCTGATATTTTTAACAAGAAACGACAGTAAAGAATACATATATTTAGGCGCCAATGTCAAAATACCCAGACTAGCGAACAGGAGTCGACAAGAGGTTCGCGAACTGACACCACTTATTGCCCGAAGAGCCCGTTTCTGAGCCAAAAATATCATTTTAGAATGGGAAGAGTTACCCCAAAATATTATACCATACGACATAAGCGAATGAAAATAAGCATAGTGGACTAATTTCCGTGTCGAGCGATTACTTAGTTAAGATACGATTCGAATAGTAAAAATGGCAGCATTAAGTGTTTGAACAGCTTTCCATGACAGTTTACTATCACAACACCTAGAAATTTGAACTGTTCAGTTTCACTAATCATATACCCATTATGTGAAATTAAAACGTCGGGGTTTTTTGAATTATGTGTTAGAAACTGTAAAAGTCGAGTCTTACTGTGATTTAGCGTTAGTTTATTTTCTACAAGCCATGAACTTATTCGTCGGAGGTTCGAGTCCTTCCTTGGGCAGGGGCGTGTGAGATGTCCTTAGCGTAAGTTAGTTTAAGTTAGATTAAGTAGTGCGTAAGCTTAGCAAAGGATGACCTCAGCAGTTTGGTCTCATGATATCCTTATCCCACTAGTCAGCCACACAGGCTGTCTTTCACTGCTAGTACTCAGTTTAGAACGTTCTAATGGAAAGCAGCTCTCAAACAGCATGAGAAATGTGTTAGGAAAAGCATTGTATTTATCATCTATGTTACTATGTTATCGGCACTATAAACATCCTACATAGTTTATAATTGCATGTGACATTTGTTTGTGTACAAAAGCCTTTTAGTGTCAAAATTTGTGCATCATGGTCTGAAAGGCCATTCACCCTTCTACTAATAGAATGCCCATTTAGTAACGAAGAATGAATAAAAATATAGTTATGACTGTGCTACTGTTCCCCTACACCCTAGTTGGAAAAAACACACTTTGCATCAGATCATATGAATTTAGGAGATCTACCAACATCCTTTTTCTTACACAATCATGTACAAAATTAATATTGAAGTGACGACATATAACTACTTTCTGGTACTTCATATAAAGTGAATCAACAAACCTCCCCAGCTTGAGCAGAAATGCTCTGATGTCAGAGTTAGGGGGCCTATAAACAACAAAAATTAGAAGTTTAGTTTCACTAAATTCAACTGTCCCTGCACAACATTCAAATATGTGTTCAGTACAGTGCCGTGATACGTCTATGGAGTTAAATGGAATACTGTTTTTTACTTACATAGCCACTCCCTCACCCCGCAAAGAACTCCTTGAAAAACAGCCAGCTAATCTGTATCCTGGTAAAGGAAGCTTCTGAATTGTCAAATTATTTAAGTAGTGCTCCGATATACCAATAATTTGAGAGTCAACATCCATAAGCAGTTCACTAACTTAATCTCTAATAACTCTTATATTTTGATGAAATATGCTAATCTCTTCTCCACTTGAAAACATGTCCTCTGAAGGTCATTCCTCAGTTAGAGGGACTTCATTTCAGCAGGTATACCTGTGAGCTGACTTCAGTCTAAAAAAGGTGCAGCTCTAACACCAACAACTACAGGAGTTTTTCCATGAGAGATCCCACCACCACCCACTACACTGTCACCTATAAGCTTTGTCAGCCTCCCCTTCCCATATCTAGGCCATGCCTAGTAAAACCCAATCTACTGACAGACTCAGCTGGCACCAGTGCAATGTGACCCATCCCCTCTGACATCAGTGCCGCTGAACGTGGAGTACGTTAGAACGACGTCGTAGCATGGAGTGTTAAACGTTTATCTTTCGGGGACACAGCGTTGGCCGCCAATAGCGAACTGCGGATTCCAACTAATTCTTTCGACCATCCTCCTAAAGGAATTGTCTGATTATGCCAGTGATACTGATAATGCAAAAGCGTTCAAGGTGCTCAAAAGTGCTCAAAAGTATCCGAACGACCTGAATTGCATTTCACCTGATTCGCATGCAACCCACATAACGCAGCTGTCTAGCAGGTCTTCTAATCGCTCCTTGGTACAGTCGTTGGACTATTGAAAATGGCTCCAACAAGTAACCACTAGAAAACTCGGCTCTGAATCGCAATAACTCAAGATGTAAAGTAATACCACGATACTACAAATATCAGGGAGCACCTTATCACAGATAAGACTGTCCTAAAGGCTTGTAAGCTCACATTTATTGCAATAAATGACATACCTGAAATGTTACCACTCTCGTTATTACGTCAGATAGGTAATGCACGCAGTAACTTCGTCGTATTCATGATTTCCTTTTCAAAGTAACATACCATACTTGTTATTTAACAGAAAATGATATTAAAAATTTAAGTTATTCACGAGCAGCTAGTTGAGAATATGTATGAACTTCAAATGATATGACGAACCGTCTCGTTCTGCATTTGGATTCAAACCCAGATCATGCAGACTAAGACTGCGTGACTGACGGAAACTAACAGTCATTCATGACTAGGCATACAGAGAGTGATATACCTCGATTTTAGACAGTATCAGTTAGCAAATATCAACTTTAAATTACATAACGAAAACATTTTTAACGGACGCGAATTCCTACCCTTCCCTGTTAACGAACTACGAGAGATGTTAAATATTGCTTCTTCACAAGTGACTTACTTGAAATGCCGTGATGTAAAGCTTTGTGTTGGACAGGGATTCGAACCCAGAACCTAATCAGATTGTTATCGAAGCACAATCAACTGTGATATATCGGATTTTCTCGGCAGTAGCTAGATGTTTTAACTGAAATGACGAGACGAAACATTAATTTTTTCCTTCCCAGGACTCCAACCCGGAACCTATCGCTGTTAAATATTAGAGAAAACGAACGTTAATATGGGTTTGTTACATCAGCAGAGACATGTGAGCATGTTTCAACTAGAAATAATATGACGAAGAGTTCAATGCTGACTGGGAATCGAACCCCACACATGCCGTTGTTGACTACACACAAAGAGACGTCAGCTACAGAATTTTTCTTCACCAGCAGCTCGGAATAACATCCGTGAACTTAGAGTGATCTCTCAAATAGTTCTGTGTCTCACTGGGAGTCAAAAAAGTCAGATATCGTTAGTGTTGACAACGAATGAAAATGCATTAAAAATCAAAATTATTATCCACCAGCAGATAGGTGTTCTCATACTAGACCTTGATAATACATAATGAAAACTTTAGTGCCGGGCCAGGATTCTAACCCATCCACGTGCAATTTGTGGAGATGTTGAGGAATCTGCAGTTTTGAATAAACAACAAATTGTAGTCGAGCTGTATTGTCACGAAGGGATCAAATTCCGCGTTAAATGTGGTCTGAGTTGCATTCCAAGTTCAGAACCAATTTTATCGACATACAGAAGCTCAAATAAAAGATGGAATAAGGGTCCTATGACCCTACATATCGCTTGTTTCGTCACTGTAAATAAATAACTAGAACAAGAAAGGTTACTGGTGACAGAGTTCCCACATTTCGCCACTCCTTACTTTATTGTGGTGCAACCTAGCGACTACTTGGTAGAGGTCACTGTAAACAGAAATACTGTCGCCAGTAAACTTACTTACATTACAAAATTTTATTTTATTTGATGAACCAATAGCCATTTCAAGGAACAGGGCTCCTATTTTACTTGTACTTGTGTGAACTAGAGACGTTGAAAAATTAGGTCCTCGACTATGATTCGAATTCGTATCTCCTCTTTCGAGGATCTGAATCTCTCGGAACAGGATAGTTCAATCATTTCGTTCCTTTTTCCAAGACTGCAATCTTCTCTAGGTCACCTCTAAAGATAAATATGTCGGTCCGATTCCTGATCCAGTACAAAAATATTCATAATTTCATTTCAAGCCCTATCACGTTCACACCCACCCGCTAGTGAAAATTAACGTGTATTTTTAGTGTCTGTTCACGTGTTGCCAACAATTTCTGGTCAAACACGCACACATCTTACTGTTGGCGAGTAAGCAATTGATACTTAAGCTATATTCGTGGACGATAAAGAAGAATGATAGGAGTGCGGCTCGATTGTCGCTCAGGCACAAAAATTTGTATCCTTATTTTAGATTCAAACACCTAGCAGCTGGTAAGAAAAACAGATAATAACATTTGATTTTACTTAGTTAACAATCCGATTACGTGTTGGGTTCGTATCTCTGTCACAGAACTTGACATCATGCGCTTCATCTTTAAATGTATACACACTTTGTTATTTCTGAATGGAGGTATATCAGACATCTTTCGTGGTTAGTTAACAGGGATGAAAGGATCTTGATAGGAGTCCCGGTATATTACAAAAACTGTCGTCTTTTATTTTCAAGTTTGGATTTGGTTACTGATATTGGCGAATATTTCGGTAATTCATGACTCTTCACGGCTAGTCAGCAATATGATTGATTAGATTAGACTGGATTAATACTTGTTCCATAGATCATGAATACGACAATTTGTAATGATGTGGAACATGTTATTTTAATGAAAGATTTCTTTACATACCGGTATTCAATTTCTTTACAACAATTTTTTACACTCTCTCTCATTCTTCTTTATTTCTCTCCCTCTCTCCCTTTCTCTCTCTCTCTCTCTCTCTCTCTCTCTCTCTCTCACACACACACACACACACACACACACACACACACACACACACACACATTCTTCTTTTACTTTTATTAGTTTGGTGTGCTCGACTATCGGCGAGGCACGAAAACGTCCGTGAATGAGTTTCTTAGGTTTGAGTACAGTAACGAAAGAAATATAAAACCAATTATGAGAGTTACTGATTTGTTATGCTTAGTTTGCAGTCAGTTCTGAGTATTATTAGTAACTACGCTCCAGTCCCTAAACCTGGTTACAGAAATGCGGATCAGACGCATTACGTATTCCAGACCGTCGCAGCCGCGTCTTTGAAAGGCCAGCCGTGGTCACTTCCCAGCCCGCTGTAGGATCACATCAGTTCGTCTTCTTCCTGCTAGTACCGTATATGAGATTTGGCAACAAGGCAAGGTATATTTGGCAACTCTGTGATCGACGAGTTACTTCCTGGTGTGCACGGAATTAAGCCTCCAAGTGCACTTGATTTTTCCTGTCATTTCCATTGAATAATCTGAGTTATTATCGCTTCAGGTGTAACAAAAGACTGTAAATTTACGGTTTTCAGCCCAGAAAAGTCATGCATGTGTAAATCGAAACTAAACTCGTCCTTTAACTAGCTGTTTACGAGTTCTAGACTCTATTGATCTCGTAGGAGAAATGCGCAATACATGCCTCTTCGCTAGCTCTGTGGTGATGTGCTGACCTCTAAAAAAGCGTCTGTTATGGTTCGCGGTTCCAGTCTCGCTGAATGTAAAGTTTTTATCCCTTTGGTGAAAGAGCTACAAGCAGTCAGATCAAACATCGATAAGGAAATCGCAAGAAAATACTTTCAGCCCATAGTGCAATGGTGAAAAACTTACAATGCTGCACAGCAGGCAACGCCTCGTTCCGCTGCTGACAAACAAATTTTGGGTTTCTGGGAATACATAACGTTATCTGCATACCTGTTGAGTATGACACAACATACCAATTAAACACAGACCCAATCGAAATCTAAGTGAGTAGTATTTTACTAATTCGTGCCGATAGAGGCACGCTTGTGTACAGATACTCAGTTTTATCAAAACTGACTTTCGTCGTAAGTTTATCGTGGTTAGTTTTATTTCATTTCTTTTAATACAGTGCACAATTTTCGTAAGATTTCGTTTAGTGTTGTTAAAACAATACTAAACATGAGAGAGAAATTAATCATCAACGATATATGCGAATTCTCTGATGTGATCTGTAACAGTCGGACACTGCACATGCACTTTATTGATTACATGCATGTAGAAAACTTGTTCTGAGTTATGCTGTTAAACAGGGTTTGAAGAAGAATAAAATGCCACTACCAGACGATAGCTAATGTAGAAAATAACTTTCTGACTATATTGGCACAATGCGCTCTCCCCATACATAATACAAAAGGTTTGAGATGCAGCTGCTACCTGGCCGTCTGTTAAACCTGAAAAGAACAAAATGTCACAGAAATTAGCCCTTTTCCCACATGCGGTTATTTTGTGTTGAGAAGTGAAGGTAATTATGTTCAAAGTTCCATAAAATTGGTAACTTCAGCAGACAGCAGAATTGCGTTGTAAAAAATGTAGTAGCGAATGAAATGGGACTCACGATATCCTATCTACAGTGTGTGAGACTTGCCGTGACGCTACTAGCTGTCATTTACCTACAGCACCTCCAGAAGTCAACAAAGTTCCTCCAGAACTTCCGCATTTCACAGTGCTGAGAGGTAATGCATATGGCCGGATCTAGACTTTTGAGAGACAGACAGTTACAGCTTTTCTTTTGCACTGCACGACGTTTTCAACAAACAGATAGCGTAATAGGGTAGCTTAAATGGAAAGGAACACTTCCTCTTTAAATTTCTGCATCCTACACTGTTGGCAGTTCTGTATAGGTGGCAGTTACATGATTTTATTTCGGTGATTACAAAATAGAGTCGAATGTATGCACTGGGTAGCTGAGGCAGCTAGTTCATGGCGATTCGGTCAACCAAGTAAATGAATGTACTGAACATGCTGCAAACCACTACAGGGAGCCTGTGTGTCAGAATTCTCATCGAGTGTGCCGCAACGGTGTTATGAAAGAATAATGATTTATACAGAAGATGATTTGGTGGTCTGTTGGATTGATGATAGGTTCCTATGATGATGGTCTGGGATCGATTCCATCTTCCGCCAATGATTTTTAATAGGGAGAGACAGATTCTGTTCTCTTCTGGCTACGCCAAGTGAAGAGGGTATAATGGCATTGTGGTCTGAAATTCACATTAAACATGATATTCCTTCTCTACCAAGTAGTCGCTAGGTTGCACCACAATAAAGTAAGGAGTGGCGAAATGTGGGAACTCTGTCACCAGTAACCTTTCTTATTCTAGTTATTTATTTATAGTGACGAAACAAACGCTATGTAGAGTCATAGGACCCCTATTCCATCTTTTACTTGAGCTTCTGTATGTCGATAAAATTGGTTCTGAACTTGGCATGCAACACAGACCGCACTTAACGCGGAATTTGATCCCTTCGTGACAGTACAGCTCGACTACAATTTGTTGTTTATTCAAAACTGCAGATTCCTCAACATCTCCACAAATTGCACGTGGATGGGTTAGAATCCTGGCCCGGCACTAAAGTTTTCATTATGTATTGTCATGGTCTAGCATGAGAACGCCTATCTGCTGGTGGATAATAATTTTGATTTTTAATGCATTTTCATTCGTTGTCAACACTAACGATATCTGACTTTTTTGACTCCCAGTGAGACACAGAACTATTTGAGAGATCACTCTAAGTTCACGGATGTTATTCCGAGCTGCTGGTGAAGAAAAATTCTGTAGCTGACGTCTCTTTGTGCGTAGTCAACAACGGCATGTGTGGGGCTCGATTCCCAGTCAGCATTGAACTCTTCGTCATATTATTTCTAGCTCAAACATGCTCACATGTCTCTGCTGATGTAACAAACCCATATTAACGTTCGTTTTCTCTAATATTTAACAGCGATAGGTTCCGGGTTGGAGTCCTGGGAAGGAAAAAATTAATGTTTCGTCTCGTCATTTCAGTTAAAACATCTAGCTACCGCCGAGAAAATCCGATATGTCACAGTTGATTGTGCTTCGATAACAATCCGATTACGTTCTTGGTTCGAATCCCTGTCCAACACAAAGCTTTACATCACGGCCTTTCAAGAAAGTCACTTGTGAAGAAGCAATATTTAACATCTCTCGTAGTTCGTTAACAGGGAAGGGTAGGAATTCGCGTCCGTTAAAAATGTTTTAGTTATGTAATTTAAAGTTGATACGGTCTAAAATCGAGGTATATCACTCTCTGTATGCCTAGTCATGAATGACTGTTAGTTTCCGTCAGTCACGCAATCTTAGTCCGCATGATCTGGGTTTGAATCCAAATGCAGAACGAGACGGTTCGTCATGTCATTTGAAGTTCATACATATTCTCAACTAGCTGCTCGTGAATAACTCAAATTTTTAATATCATTTTCTGTTAAATAACAAGTATGGTATGTTACTTTGAAAAAGAAATCATGAATATGACGAACTTACTGCGTGCATTACCTATCTGACGTAATAACGAGAGTGGTAACATATCAGGTATGTCATTTATTGCAATAAATGTGAGCTTACAAGCCTTAAGGACAGTCTTAACTGTGATGAGGTGCTCCCTGATATTTGTAGTACCGTGGTATTACTTTACATCTTGAGTTACTGCGATTCAGAGCCGAGTTTTCTAATGGTTACTTGTTGGAGCCATTTTCAATAGTCCAACGACTGTACCAAGGAGCGATTAGAGGACCTGCTAGACAGCTGCATTATGTGGGTTGCATGCGAATGTGGCTAAATGCAATTCAGGTCGTTCGGATACTTTTGAGCACGACTGTACATTGCCTTTTCAAATGTTGTAGTTGACTGGTGATTTATACAGTGCGTCGGTGATACTTCTTGACGTCGTTGTAGCAGTCGGTTGGATTTGTCCAGGCACGCCTTCTAAGGTGATATTGGGTGATGCTTAGATGCATGTATTACAGTGTGATCCGTTACCGATGCTTTTAGTGTTTCCGAGTGTTCCTTTCTGTCTACGGAATAGGGACAGGTAGTGGAAGGTGGCCTGATTGTATTACCGACAGCCGACGTTGAGAACTGCGGAATCTGCTGGACAGTCTATGCTACAGATCAGAAACTGCTGGGTGCTACGGGTTTTGTGCAGTGCCGATCGGCGCGGAACAAGGTTAGTGTCGAGTCTGATGCCAAGTGGTAGCACGAAACGTGGCCCTTTTAGTTGTTCCGTCGTTGTCGTGTGTCTTGCTCCTAATACTCTAGTTTCCCGAAGTTACGGAAAGTTGTGGTTTGTTCCTTTTTTTTCTGTTCTCTTCACTGTGGTAAGGGACAGCAGTATTTTTATTTCTGACTAGTTTTATTAATTAATGTGTTATTGAGTAAAACGTTTATTAAAGAATGGATATACTTTAAAGATTAACTAGTGTTCATTGTGGTTAAAGGCTGCGGGAACATTGTAAGTGACCCGTTGCCTTATACCTGCCTTCGTTGCAGGTTGAGATCGGTGCTTATGACTGTAGAAACCGTGGTGCCCAGGGTGTCAACCCTGAGCTGACGGCCCTGCGGCTGCGAGGCCGGCAGCCCTGTAGCCAGCAAAGAGTACTGTGATGTTTTTGATATGAAATAGTATTCGTCTCTGTCTCGGCAGTTAATTTCCCCAGCCCTCCACTCCCAACCGCCAAAAATCGAGCGCACAACTTAGAATAACAAAATGCCATTATGTAGAGGATATTCTCTGCAAGGAATATCCTATATAACCTGATTTAAACAAACAAGTTGGCAAATTTTAGGAAACCCACATAATAATAAATCATTTTTTTGTGTGCGCGTGTCCAGTCAGTGTGAACTTTTCGAAAGGAGGCAGTTTCCTGGCTGAAGCTGTTTCTTTTTTTTTCGAAATACTGTTCTTTGTTATTAGCGACTAGCTGATTTCGCCAACCTGAGCATTACCAAACTACCTCACTCACCTGTATCACACCGAAAATTATGTTACACTACCAGCGGTGTTAAAAGAACAATATGCAGTGGCGTCTCTAACAAGCACTCAGCACAACCACATCCTGTAAGTTCCTCATTATTTAACATCATCTCATATCAGAGATTTGAAGTTAGTTGCATAGAATGAAAATTCTACATTTTCTGAATTTGTCTGTGGGTCATTATTTCTTTATCACTGTAGAGACCTTTGTGTCCATTCCAGCATCCTCATGTTTATACAATATCTGTTATGAGGTTCCAGTTTTTCTCTTTCACTGCTTTCAATATTTCTTCTGTTTTCTGCTGTAGTTAGGTATTTTACTTTGAAGTATCCAGGTTCTTAATTCCCAATATTTATATTTTTCTTTTCGTCATCTTACACAACATCTGTTGTTCGCTTTTTCTTTGCTTTCACCATTTACTAGAAATGTAATTTTTTTATTCTCCTATAAAGTTGCTCGTTAATGAAACTTCCTGGCAGATTAAAACTGTGTGCCCGACCGAGACTCGAACTCGGGACCTTTGCCTTTCGCGGGCAAGTGCTCTACCATCTGAGCTACCGAAGCACGACTCACGCCCGGTACTCACAGCTTTACTTCTGCCAGTATCCGTCTCCTACCTTCCAAACTTTACAGAAGCTCTCCTGCGAACCATGCAGAACTAGCACTCCTGAAAGAAAGGATACTGCGGAGACATGGCTTAGCCACAGCCTGGGGGATGTTTCCAGAATGAGATTTTCACTCTGCAGCGGAGTGTGCGCTGATATGAAACTTCCTGGCAGATTAAAATTGTGTGCCCGACCGAGACTCGAACTCGGGACCTTTGCCTTTCGCGGGCAAGTGCTCTACCATCTGAGCTACCGAAGCACGACTCACGCCCGGTACTCACAGCTTTACTTCTGCCAGTATCCGTCTCCTACCTTCCAAACTTTACAGAAGCTCTCCTGCGAACCATGCAGAACTAGCACTCCTGAAAGAAAGGATACTGCGGAGACATGGCTTAGCCACAGCCTGGGGGATGTTTCCAGAATGAGATTTTCACTCTGCAGCGGAGTGTGCGCTGATATGAAACTTCCTGGCAGATTAAAACTGTGTGCCCGACCGAGACTCGAACTCGGGACCTTTGCCTTTCGCGGGCAAGTGCTCTACCATCTGAGCTACCGAAGCACGACTCACGCCCGGTACTCACAGCTTTACTTCTGCCAGTATCCGTCTCCTACCTTCCAAACTTTACAGAAGCTCTCCTGCGAACCATGCAGAACTAGCACTCCTGAAAGAAAGGATACTGCGGAGACATGGCTTAGCCACAGCCTGGGGGATGTTTCCAGAATGAGATTTTCACTCTGCAGCGGAGTGTGCGCTGATATGAAACTTCCTGGCAGATTAAAACTGTGTGCCCGACCGAGACTCGAACTCGGGACCTTTGCCTTTCGCGGGCAAGTGCTCTACCATCTGAGCTACCGAAGCACGACTCACGCCCGGTACTCACAGCTTTACTTCTGCCAGTATCCGTCTCCTACCTTCCAAACTTTACAGAAGCTCTCCTGCGAACCATGCAGAACTAGCACTCCTGAAAGAAAGGATACTGCGGAGACATGGCTTAGCCACAGCCTGGGGGATGTTTCCAGAATGAGATTTTCACTCTGCAGCGGAGTGTGCGCTGATATGAAACTTCCTGGCAGATTAAAACTGTGTGCCCGACCGAGACTCGAACTCGGGACCTTTGCCTTTCGCGGGCAAGTGCTCTACCATCTGAGCTACCGAAGCACGACTCACGCCCGGTACTCACAGCTTTACTTCTGCCAGTATCCGTCTCCTACCTTCCAAACTTTACAGAAGCTCTCCTGCGAACCATGCAGAACTAGCACTCCTGAAAGAAAGGATACTGCGGAGACATGGCTTAGCCACAGCCTGGGGGATGTTTCCAGAATGAGATTTTCACTCTGCAGCGGAGTGTGCGCTGATATGAAACTTCCTGGCAGATTAAAACTGTGTGCCCGACCGAGACTCGAACTCGGGACCTTTGCCTTTCGCGGGCAAGTGCTCTACCATCTGAGCTACCGAAGCACGACTCACGCCCGGTACTCACAGCTTTACTTCTGCCAGTATCCGTCTCCTACCTTCCAAACTTTACAGAAGCTCTCCTGCGAACCATGCAGAACTAGCACTCCTGAAAGAAAGGATACTGCGGAGACATGGCTTAGCCACAGCCTGGGGGATGTTTCCAGAATGAGATTTTCACTCTGCAGCGGAGTGTGCGCTGATATGAAACTTCCTGGCAGATTAAAACTGTGTGCCCGACCGAGACTCGAACTCGGGACCTTTGCCTTTCGCGGGCAAGTGCTCTACCATCTGAGCTACCGAAGCACGACTCACGCCCGGTACTCACAGCTTTACTTCTGCCAGTATCCGTCTCCTACCTTCCAAACTTTACAGAAGCTCTCCTGCGAACCATGCAGAACTAGCACTCCTGAAAGAAAGGATACTGCGGAGACATGGCTTAGCCACAGCCTGGGGGATGTTTCCAGAATGAGATTTTCACTCTGCAGCGGAGTGTGCGCTGATATGAAACTTCCTGGCAGATTAAAACTGTGTGCCCGACCGAGACTCGAACTCGGGACCTTTGCCTTTCGCGGGCAAGTGCTCTACCATCTGAGCTACCGAAGCACGACTCACGCCCGGTACTCACAGCTTTACTTCTGCCAGTATCCGTCTCCTACCTTCCAAACTTTACAGAAGCTCTCCTGCGAACCATGCAGAACTAGCACTCCTGAAAGAAAGGATACTGCGGAGACATGGCTTAGCCACAGCCTGGGGGATGTTTCCAGAATGAGATTTTCACTCTGCAGCGGAGTGTGCGCTGATATGAAACTTCCTGGCAGATTAAAACTGTGTGCCCGACCGAGACTCGAACTCGGGACCTTTGCCTTTCGCGGGCAAGTGCTCTACCATCTGAGCTACCGAAGCACGACTCACGCCCGGTACTCACAGCTTTACTTCTGCCAGTATCCGTCTCCTACCTTCCAAACTTTACAGAAGCTCTCCTGCGAACCATGCAGAACTAGCACTCCTGAAAGAAAGGATACTGCGGAGACATGGCTTAGCCACAGCCTGGGGGATGTTTCCAGAATGAGATTTTCACTCTGCAGCGGAGTGTGCGCTGATATGAAACTTCCTGGCAGATTAAAACTGTGTGCCCGACCGAGACTCGAACTCGGGACCTTTGCCTTTCGCGGGCAAGTGCTCTACCATCTGAGCTACCGAAGCACGACTCACGCCCGGTACTCACAGCTTTACTTCTGCCAGTATCCGTCTCCTACCTTCCAAACTTTACAGAAGCTCTCCTGCGAACCATGCAGAACTAGCACTCCTGAAAGAAAGGATACTGCGGAGACATGGCTTAGCCACAGCCTGGGGGATGTTTCCAGAATGAGATTTTCACTCTGCAGCGGAGTGTGCGCTGATATGAAACTTCCTGGCAGATTAAAACTGTGTGCCCGACCGAGACTCGAACTCGGGACCTTTGCCTTTTGCGGGCAAGTGCTCTACCATCTGAGCTACCGAAGCACGACTCACGCCCGGTACTCACAGCTTTACTTCTGCCAGTATCCGTCTCCTACCTTCCAAACTTTACAGAAGCTCTCCTGCGAACCATGCAGAACTAGCACTCCTGAAAGAAAGGATACTGCGGAGACATGGCTTAGCCACAGCCTGGGGGATGTTTCCAGAATGAGATTTTCACTCTGCAGCGGAGTGTGCGCTGATATGAAACTTCCTGGCAGATTAAAACTGTGTGCCCGACCGAGACTCGAACTCGGGACCTTTGCCTTTCGCGGGCAAGTGCTCTACCATCTGAGCTACCGAAGCACGACTCACGCCCGGTACTCACAGCTTTACTTCTGCCAGTATCCGTCTCCTACCTTCCAAACTTTACAGAAGCTCTCCTGCGAACCATGCAGAACTAGCACTCCTGAAAGAAAGGATACTGCGGAGACATGGCTTAGCCACAGCCTGGGGGATGTTTCCAGAATGAGATTTTCACTCTGCAGCGGAGTGTGCGCTGATATGAAACTTCCTGGCAGATTAAAACTGTGTGCCCGACCGAGACTCGAACTCGGGACCTTTGCCTTTCGCGGGCAAGTGCTCTACCATCTGAGCTACCGAAGCACGACTCACGCCCGGTACTCACAGCTTTACTTCTGCCAGTATCCGTCTCCTGCCAGGAAGTTTCATATCAGCGCACACTCCGCTGCAGAGTGAAAATCTCATTCTGGAAACATCCCCCAGGCTGTGGCTAAGCCATGTCTCCGCAGTATCCTTTCTTTCAGGAGTGCTAGTTCTGCATGGTTCGCAGGAGAGCTTCTGTAAAGTTTGGAAGGTAGGAGACGGATACTGGCAGAAGTAAAGCTGTGAGTACCGGGCGTGAGTCGTGCTTCGGTAGCTCAGATGGTAGAGCACTTGCCCGCGAAAGGCAAAGGTCCCGAGTTCGAGTCTCGGTCGGGCACACAGTTTTAATCTGCCAGGAAGTTTCATATCAGCGCACACTCCGCTGCAGAGTGAAAATCTCATTCTGGAAACATCCCCCAGGCTCTGGCTAAGCCATGTCTCAGCAGTATCCTTTCTTTCAGGAGTGCTAGTTCTGCATGGTTCGCAGGAGAGCTTCTGTAAAGTTTGGAAGGTAGGAGACGGATACTGGCAGAAGTAAAGCTGTGAGTACCGGGCGTGAGTCGTGCTTCGGTAGCTCAGATGGTAGAGCACTTGCCCGCGAAAGGCAAAGGTCCCGAGTTCGAGTCTCGGTCGGGCACACAGTTTTAATCTGCCAGGAAGTTTCATATCAGCGCACACTCCGCTGCAGAGTGAAAATCTCATTCTGGAAACATCCCCCAGGCTGTGGCTAAGCCATGTCTCCGCAGTATCCTTTCTTTCAGGAGTGCTAGTTCTGCATGGTTCGCAGGAGAGCTTCTGTAAAGTTTGGAAGGTAGGAGACGGATACTGGCAGAAGTAAAGCTGTGAGTACCGGGCGTGAGTCGTGCTTCGGTAGCTCAGATGGTAGAGCACTTGCCCGCGAAAGGCAAAGGTCCCGAGTTCGAGTCTCGGTCGGGCACACAGTTTTAATCTGCCAGGAAGTTTCATATCAGCGCACACTCCGCTGCAGAGTGAAAATCTCATTCTGGAAACATCCCCCAGGCTGTGGCTAAGCCATGTCTCCGCAGTATCCTTTCTTTCAGGAGTGCTAGTTCTGCATGGTTCGCAGGAGAGCTTCTGTAAAGTTTGGAAGGTAGGAGACGGATACTGGCAGAAGTAAAGCTGTGAGTACCGGGCGTGAGTCGTGCTTCGGTAGCTCAGATGGTAGAGCACTTGCCCGCGAAAGGCAAAGGTCCCGAGTTCGAGTCTCGGTCGGGCACACAGTTTTAATCTGCCAGGAAGTTTCATATCAGCGCACACTCCGCTGCAGAGTGAAAATCTCATTCTGGAAACATCCCCCAGGCTGTGGCTAAGCCATGTCTCCGCAGTATCCTTTCTTTCAGGAGTGCTAGTTCTGCATGGTTCGCAGGAGAGCTTCTGTAAAGTTTGGAAGGTAGGAGACGGATACTGGCAGAAGTAAAGCTGTGAGTACCGGGCGTGAGTCGTGCTTCGGTAGCTCAGATGGTAGAGCACTTGCCCGCGAAAGGCAAAGGTCCCGAGTTCGAGTCTCGGTCGGGCACACAGTTTTAATCTGCCAGGAAGTTTCATATCAGCGCACACTCCGCTGCAGAGTGAATATCTCATTCTGGAAACATCCCCCAGGCTGTGGCTAAGCCATGTCTCCGCAGTATCCTTTCTTTCAGGAGTGCTAGTTCTGCATGGTTCGCAGGAGAGCTTCTGTAAAGTTTGGAAGGTAGGAGACGGATACTGGCAGAAGTAAAGCTGTGAGTACCGGGCGTGAGTCGTGCTTCGGTAGCTCAGATGGTAGAGCACTTGCCCGCGAAAGGCAAAGGTCCCGAGTTCGAGTCTCGGTCGGGCACACAGTTTTAATCTGCCAGGAAGTTTCATATCAGCGCACACTCCGCTGCAGAGTGAAAATCTCATTCTTTTGCTCGTTAATATTTTCCCTCAAGTTTTTTTACGGTTCTTGTGAGGCTCAGTTGCCTTCCGTCAAAACTGTAGTTTTGTCTTGCCTATGGTATCATCTATAACTTTTATGCCTACGTTCCACGTCATCATCGTGCCTTTATGAATTTCTTTTTTCTCCTTTTAGATTTGAGTTCTGTTTTCTTCAGACTGTCCACAAATGCAATATTATCATGTTGCATTAAAACAGATTGGACATTTGGGTAACAAATTATCGTAATTACTCTTTAACTTACACTACAAAGATTCAATGACAAACAGAAAACAAGTAGCAAAAAAAAGTGCAAGGGATCATATGCCAAAGAAAAGGATCGCAATTGGCATTGGACTTCTCGTTAAAAGCAAGCAAGACAAGGATCAAATGTTTTTAATTGAAAGACATCGAGGTCTATAGACTGGAGATCAATGCCAGAACTGTTTGGAAGTAAACGGGGGCAGCACCGGAAACGAGAATCGTTTGAAATATGGAGATTTTTTTTCTTTTTATGACTGGTTTGATGCGGCCTGCCACGAATTCATCTCCTGTGCCAACTTCCTCACCTCAGAGTAGCACTTGCAACCTACGTCCTCAATCATTTGCTGGATGTATTGCAATCTCTGTCTTCCTCTACAGTTTTTGCCTTCTATAGCTCCCCCTAGTGCCATGGAAGTCATTCCCTCATGTCTTAAAGGATGGCCTATCATCCTGACCCGTCTCCTTGTCAGTGTTTTCCACATATTCCTTTTCTCTCCGATTCTGCGCAGAACCTCCTCATTCCTTACCTTATCAGTCTACCTAATTTTCTATGATCGTCTATAGCACCACATATCAAATGATTCGATTCTTTCTGTTCCGATGTACCAACAGTCCATGTTTCACTATTCCTGTGGAGTTTCGGAGATGTTAAAATTACTGGACAGATTAGTTTCTGAATAAAGGCGTATTTAGCATACTACTAATAGAAATCAATCCGTGGGAAAGTGTTATCAGAAGAGGTGCCTCGGAGGGACGCACTAAATCATTCCGAACTGATTAGCCCGCCAGTGTGCAAGTTATACATTAGAATTACTGGCCACGACAGCAAACAAGATTACAATATATAGCAAATATTATGTGAGATGCTTAGTGTAGCAGATGTGTTGAGATAAATGGATTGGCACTGACATATAATGGAACGAAATAGGCTGTCTTAAACCAGCTGAGAACATGAAGGTAACTTTGCGGACGAGGTAGCGAAGGGAAGATTTGGAGCCGGTGTAAAGCGTATGTCTTATTCAAAAGACAGTTACCTTATCCTACTTAGAATATCATTCAGATATATTGCAGAACTTGCAGGGTGGTCTAAAGGCTAGCAGCATGTTAACATTAGTTACCATGCGTGACCTCGCTGGGCCCCTACTGTGCAGTGGAGGAGGAACGGTCGTACAGTATTTGGCAAACTTCCCGGCGCTGGCTGGGATGGGAAGATTTTCTTTAAGATAGTGTGACAACGTGCCGCGACTGAAAATAGTAGGGGACAAGTAAGAGATCACGACTGAGCATTTGTTGAGCAGCTATGGGGAATTTGACAAAGTTCAACAAATCAGTGTGAAATGTAATGAAGCTTGGGAAGAATATGTGATATTATATTTTTTTATTTCGAGTGTAGTGTAGATTTAACGAGTCAGCATTTTATTTATAATACATGAACACGTGACATGATAACTCAGTGGCACAAAACAATACGTAGATTTCGACTTCCCAGAGACAGCAACGTTTTTTGCTTTACTTACCTTACATTTACCTTTGGCAAGGACATTAAAAAAAGCCAAATGCACCATCGTATGCAATCCATATTGACTGTAAATCCTCGTATAATGAGTAAAGTGAACAATTCTCAACTCAAAAGACGTCTGACATGTCTGCTAAAGCATTATGGGCAGCAATGGATACGATGACTGCTTTAGTTCTGCTTTTTAAGAAGTCGTTTAGAATGATGACGATTTGTGAAGTTGAAATACTATCAGAGCTCAGTATGAGAGGGAAGGAAATCGAAGAATCAATGAAATTACTTTGAGCGGGCTGGTGTCGATAGCCTCTGCAATCAGAAGAGGTAAAAGAAGAGGTTTGGAAAAGACAGAAGGAATTCTGTATCCGGAGGAAAAGCTGAAGTAGCATTGGTTAACTTCTAGTAGAAAATTCTGTTGGAACTCCCTGGTACCTTACACACCACTAAGAACACTAAAAAAGGGAAACGAAGAGTGTACCGAGAAGTAGAGTAATTCAGGAAAAGGCAATACAAATATAAATTAATAAAAATTATTAGCATGAAATAAGAAGGAAGGGAAAGAAGGATTTTAAAAGGAACATAAACAGGCTCGATCGCGAGAAACCTTCATTTTTGTAGTTACCGCTTTCGGTCGTTATTGACCACCGTCAGACCTCATACTATGTTGGTAGGCGGTGGCCACCGCCTACTAACAGATGCCACACAGAGCAGCGATACAGTCCCGTCCAGCGTGGTTTAATGGTTATCGAAGACAATATCTTTTAATGTGTCCCACAAAAGGTAGTCACAAAGAGTCAGGTCGGGTGAATATGGAGGCCATTCCTTCCCTGCGCCAATAAATTTGCAATAATTCAGCCTACTGACTATTCTGAAAGTGTTAGTCAAGAAGGCGAAACACCGGTGCGATGTGGTCTCGTCACATCTTGCAAGAACCAGTTAAGTGCCTGATCGATCCTCCAACACTAGCAGTGTGGCGACAAACTGTTCCAAAATTGCAACGTAACGTTCGCTAGTGATCGCTTCTCGCATGAGAAAGGGCCATACCGCAGCCCAAGAACACAGTGTTTTCGCTTCACGCAAATGGCTATTTTCAGATGGCCAAAACTGCCAGTATTTTTTATTCATGACTTCACTCAGAGATGTGTCCTTCATTGTGAACCAGATGCAGCCAACATCACATCCTTCGTTATTAACCACTGCGAGGATCTCGTTTCGCAAAGTCAGCCCGTTGTCGCACAGCTCGTACAAGTGTGGCCTGTTAGCTTTGGATTTTGAATGGAAACATGTGTGGGCTCTGCCTCTATATTTTCTGCGTGCTGGAACTCTTGAAAGCAGTCTCTGCTGCGTTTCTTTGGACGGACTTCGTTGGATTTTGCTAAATAATAGCAGAAATTGTGGCGACAGTTTTAGAAGTAACTGCAATTTGCTTGGGGCCAACTTCCAAGCTACATCATAAGCCACACTACTTGGCCATTGGAATTTGGGGAAGAGCTTGAGATTCGTTTTCGTATAGAGTTGTTTTGGAACATTAAATCGCTTTGAAAACTATGCCCTGTAGTCGTATGACTATGTTCTAACCTGTGGTATTCCAGTACCAGAAAAGTTGTTGGTCAGTGGACTGCATCATCTCAACCTCCTTTGACATTTCAGCGGTGTAACCGATTGCTCTGAGCTGCAGCACATTATATGTTATATGCACTACGTATTGCGATTACATCGCCATCTATTAGCAGCTCTTCGAACTATTTCGAAACTTCTGTATTTTGCAGCTTTCACAAAAAAAAAAAAAAAAAAAAAAAACCGTTTGTTGCAGTCGTCTGTCGATCTTAGTTTTCGTAATATTTAATTCTGAAATCGGGGACTCCTTCGTTGGACATCCTTTATTATTTTTGGACCGATCTTGAGTCACATACACAGTCCACAGCAGTCAACAACAGAGTCTCTCCTTAACAGTTACAACCCCTGTCTCTTGTGTTCGTGTCTATTACAGTATGTTCGTCTTTGGTGTCGCTGGCATAATCTTTCGATTCATCTACTAACATTGGCCTATCGGAACTCGCTTTTGTGAAATATTACAAAATTGTTTACAGTCGATTTTCGTACACCATCTACAGACAATGTAACATGATACGATATTACAATGCTCGCGAGTCAACCTGTACGAGCGTATGAGAATAAATACTGATTTTAAAGTTCGGACAGTAATGAATGCTGCGTACAGCGCGCACAACTCAAAATCCATCTCCATAATGAAAATTAATAAAGCCGCTGGCCTAGATGATCTACGCCCAGAACAAATAAAAATGTTCGGACCTGTTACCAGACGGTGGTTACTAGATATTGAACAAATGTGTTCTTGAAATGAAAATCCCCAAGACTTGGCGGAAGGCAGATATAGTAGCTATACCAAAACCTGGAGAAAACCCCACAGACCCTAAAAATTTTCGGCCTATCTCCCTGCTTTGTCAGCTCTATAAAGTCTTAGAAAGAATGATCCTTAACCGCATCTCAGAACATGTAGACAAGAATATGATTAAAGAGCAAGCAGGATTCCGCCCAGGAAGGTCATGCTGTGGACAAATCCTCAACCTTACACAGTACATAGAAGATGGATACGAGCGGAAGCAAATTACTGGTGCAGCCTTTATCGACCTTACATCAGCTTACGACACCATAAACCACAGTAAGTTAATATCAAAAATATATAACACCACAAAAGACTACCGACTGGCGCAATTCATCCAGTGCCTGTTGCAGAATAGACGGTATTTTGTCACGCTGCAGTCGAAGAAGAGCCGATGGCGGACCCAGAGAAACGGCCTACCTCAAGGTAACGTCCTCGCCCCATTGCTGTATAATATTTATACCAATGACCAACCGATCAGCATGGACGCTCGCTCCTTCATCTATGCAGACGATACAATCGTTGCCACCCAGGGAAAAACCTTTGAAGAGGTAGAAAGTAAATTAACTTTAGCGATTGAAAAGCTGGGTGACTATTATGATAATAACCACCTCAAGCCAAACCCAGCAAAAACCCAGGTCTGTGCTTTCCACCTACGTAATAAGGAAGCAAGGAGGAAACTCAACATAAGCTGGAAGAGACAAAATCTATCTCACTGCGACACACCAAAATATCTTGGGATTAAACTTGACCGTGCTCTCACCTACAAGGAACACTGTTTGACCACAAAGATGAAAGTGAGTGCCAGGAACAACATCATCCGCAAACTAACAAATAGCAGATGGGGAGCGCAACCTACAGTTCTCCGCACGTCAGCTTTAGCTTTATGTTTCCCCACTGCGGAGTACTCGGCACCCGTTTGACAAAATTCCACCCACGCTGAACAAGTATATATAGCATTGAATGAGACTGGACGCATCGTGACAGGATGCCTCCGCCCAACTCCCACAAAGCAGCTGTACCACCTCATGGGCATAGCCCCGCCAGACATCAGAAGAAGGACTGCCGCAGAAATCGAGAAACATAAACAAGTGACAGATCCCAGGCATCCAATGTTCGGTTACAATCTTCAACCTCGCCGACTTAAATCAAGGAAGAGTTTCCTACGAACAACTGAAGCAACTCTTTTATCGCCTAGAGCACGACGAGAAGAGCTGTGATACAATGTGGACCCAGGAAGACCAGGGAATAGCCCCAGGGAAGAACCCACAGCTGGCTCTGAACTCCCATATACGACCTGGAAAGCCCTGAATAGACTACGAACAGGCGTATCAAGATGCAGAGCAAACTTGGAAACATGGGGCTACATCAGTGCAGACGAGCCCTGCGAGTGTGGAGAACAGCAAGACCCAAAACACCTACTGGTCTGCAGGAAACTAAACAACCCGTATTCGACTCAAGGCCTATTTGAAACAAATGACAAGGCTATTCAAGCTGCAGTGTATTGGGCTTCACGTGGGATATGAAAATCGCTCTGTTTCGCATCCTTAGCGCTTATCATTATATGTTACATACTTTTCTATATTATTGTAGTTAATTTACCTTATAACCATGTATTATTGCATCATAACTGCTTCTCTTGCATTGTAATATAATTTTTTTTTGTAAAATGGTGATGTCTTGGATACAATAAATAAATAAAACTCAAAATTAAGATCGATTGTGTGCTGTATTATGAAATAAAGGCAAAAAAATTACATTGTTGTAAGTGCAAGCTCATCGGCGTGTAGTCGTCATACATGCTGACCTACCTTTGGGGAGAAAAACTACAGCGGACATATATAGCGTGGATGTGTAATTTCCTTGTTACAGTGGCGGAGAGAGATACAGCGTCCGTTGACAGACAGTTCCTACAATTGCTGCAGCATACGAGGAAGTGGTGTATGAGATCTAAATGATACGGTGACCTCCTGTTTGTGTAATCAGGGTTCATACAAGTAATATTGGGAGCCAAGAGTATTGAAGTAGGCCAAACCAAAACATATATATTTTAAATGAAATGAGATTTACGTAAAGTAGTTCGAGAACATGCCGTGAATGATGGTCTACCACACTAAAGTGTGCTAAATGAAGACCGGAAATCTAGGTTAAGCGTTTTGAAATTTGCAAACTGTATAAGCAGAGTAGATCATAACAAACACACGTAAAATCACAGGCCACGGTGGCAATCGTAAAACTTGAAGTCTCTGACGCTGCCTAAAATCGATCCTAAAATCGATCACTCTAAACTGGTGGAAAAACGTTTAAGTTCAAAGCTAGCTTACAGATACTAAAATATTCTTAGCAGTCGGCCACATTCTGTAACCAAACTCGCAAAAATTTGCTAAATCCTGCCAAATAAGAAAGTATTTCACGTGGGTGACTGACTTATTTTAAACTACAATATGCCTGAGGTGACAAACGTGGGGTGTGACTCTTCGGCCAGTAATTTTCTAGCAGCAAAAAGAGTATAATATGGCATTGGAGAAAGATTGATGCTGTCAGTGGTAGAATTAATAAATGGATTAAATGAGACTGATAGTTGTGAGGCTGATGTTACTACTGCTATCGATGCTACTGAGGAAGAAATTGGTGCTTTCATATCCGAGGAGGATGACAAGGATCTAAGTTCAGTGCGTATGTCGAAAGAAGAAACAGGAGTTCAATGTGGACAGTCGAAGATCCTAGGTAAGTTCCAACCAATAAAGCTCTCATACCAGGTTGGTGGGTGAACAATAAATTCAGTATAGCAAGGGAAATAGAGAAACAGAAAAATGAAACAGGCGCAAAGAAAGGCTATAGCAAGTTATTAGGGAGTGATGTCCTGTGGGTCCGCTTCGGTTGCTGAGTGATCAGCTCGGCTGTCTACCATGTGGAGGACACAAGTTCGATTTCCGGTAGTGTGAAGTATTTTTCCTTGGTAGGAGGACTAGAGGAAGGTGCACTCTGCCTCAAGATGCCAACTGAGGAGCTGCTAGACCCAGGGTAGCGGCTCCAGGTCACACAAACTGACAACGGCCGGGAGAGTGGTATACTGATGCATACCTATATACTACCGCACCGAATGATCGAATGAAGTCATTGTCGGATGATAACACGGCGATCAGTCGGTACCGACGGGCCTGCCAAAACCTGTGAACAGAACTTTACGTTATATTTTATGTTATGATAGCACGTGGAAGAACTGTCAATTAACAAAGTATGTGTTTAAATGTAATTAAACATACATTGACGAACTAAGTAACGGTTCCCAGTTGCTAAATATGTATGGGTATTGTATATACGTCAAAATCTCCTCCCCCCTGTCCATCTCCTGCACCCTTCCCTGTTCATCTCATCTTTCCCTCTCTTTGATGCTGAGTCTTGTTTATTGTTATTGAAAATGAAAGCATGAAGAATAACTGAACCTGTTTCACTGAATGGGTAAATCGGTTGGCATCACTGATATACAAGGTATGAGAGAGGCTTCTCCAGCTAAAAGACCTTTGAGGATATTAGTTACAATAATATTTTGCATAGTTATAATATGAGAACGGGTATTATTACAAACATACTCATTACTACAACCTCACTGTTTTCTGTTAAAACCGACTGCAAGGAAGAAAACCAAACAGCGTAGTTTGGAAGCGTTTTCTCTAATGGTTTAAATGCCCTGCTATTGTAGTTAAAATGACTACGAGAAAGAAAACGATACCACATATTTTCATTGCGCAATATAGCATTTTTTTCTCGCAGTCGGTTGTTACGGATAACATAGTTTGTTAAAAAAAATTGTATGCTTAAGAGGCCTGTGTTTACAATTACGAGCCTATTCCAATCGTCAATCCATGTTCATTCAAATGTAAATTGGGGTATCGCATGTAACTCGAATAACTCGCTTAGGGGAGTTTTTGAAGATTGTTGGTAATAACAATAAACGATAATTTGTCGTTAAACAGTACACGGTCCTGCCATATTGCATATGCTCGACCTTAGCGTGCAGTAACCACGAACAGACGGCAGCACTACCAATGAAGAAAATAAAAAACGTGCGTGTGTGTGTGTGTGAATTCCTAAGGGACCACACTGCTGAGGTCATCAGTACCCAGACTTACACAGTACTTAAACTAACTTATGCTAAGAACAACACACACACCCATGCCAGAGGGATGACTCGAACCTCCGGCGGGAGGGGCCGCGCAATCCGTGAAATGGCGCCTCAAACCGTGCGGCCACTCTGCGCAGCTGAAAAATACAAGGATCATTCAATAATTAAAGAGAGAAATTGGTTTGGAGAAAAAGCTGTTAGGGAAAATTTGGTATTTTTATGACTTTAAATTGGCATCACTGGGATGATCCCTGGTCAGCTGATGTATCAACATTGTTTCGTTTATAACCTCAAAAATACATTTGAAGATGCGAGTCCGCTTGAAACGTCCACATTAGTTGAAAAACGTTCTGTTATCGGTTTTTTTTTTTTACTTGCTGAAGGCGAGAAACCAGTGAATATATATTGCAGAATGTCTAAAGTTTGAGGTGAAGGTTGTATGAATAGTGCAAATATTTACAAATGATTAGAGCAGGTCAAAAATGGTCGCGACTCAGTGACTGACGATGCGTGGTTTGAGGCGCCATTTTGCGGATTGCGCACCTGTCGTCACCGATCACCACAGGACAACCCAACACGAAACTACGAGCACCCAGTGCACCACCGTGACGGTACAGTGTTACGCACTATGCCTCCTACATGCTAAAGCTTCAGGCCTACTAGATATTTTTAGCGCAGCAGATCTTAAATATCTTAGCGCGCGCCAGCTCAACAGCACTAGATGTGCATAGATACAGCTTTTGTTTGGTAACTAATCGATAAACAAGCCTAAGGGAGCGTGTTGCTCTATAACTAACTTAGAAATATGAGGCAGCCCTGTTGAGCAAAAGAAAATTTCTTATACTCGTACTTTTGATTAAATAGGGGATAATCCTCCGCTTTTAAGTTTTATGTCGTGTGTGGCGCAAAAAAAAAAAAAAAAAAAAAAAATCTGAACAAGAATCGCAAATACAATCTTGCACGATAAACTCACGTGCATAAATCTGAATCACCTCTCGCCGCGGGAGTGTAAAGCGTCAACTGTGGGACACTTATAGCAATGAGCACGGAGAGAGATAGAGGAGAGAATTAATTACCCACTTGCTATTTGTTACCCTCAAGCAGTTGATGATGCACATAACCCACCACACAAAGAACGTAGTTAGCTTGTAGGATCTGCTGTCCAGAAGCTTCCACAAAATTACAGTCCTGGTTGCTACACACGCAATAGCACCTCTTTTCACTACATTTTCTGTGATGTACTGAGATACCACAGAAGAAGAGTTTGCGGCAAGTGCTATCAGAAGTACCATGGACGTCCGTCCGCAGTAGAAACATCACAGCGCATACAACAATCACCCTCCCTGGAGCGGCAGCGCCGGCAGGAAGATAGAAAATGGTTCAAATGGCTCTGAGCACTATGGGACTTAACAGCTGTGGTCATCAGTCCCCTAGAACTTAGAACTACTTAAACCTAACTAACCTGAGGACGCCACACACATCCATGCCCGAGGAGGAAGAGAGAAGCGCGCTTAAGTAACATGTCAAAAGTTGTTAGCTCTAAGGTGTCAGTCCGAGTCTCGCTAGGGACTTCCTGCAGAACGTTCAGTGTCTTTAAGCCGTCGAGTGAAACAGAAACAGTGGCCGATAGATAGACAGTCGTTAGTCTTCCATAGAAACAGAACAGTGCATAGAATTACCGTGTGTGGACAGAGACAGAACTCCTAGAGATTTAACTGAGTACTGTTAGTTTGGAACTGTTCTTCGAGCAGTACATCAAGACAGAAGATTAGTTTTCTTCCGACTTTAGTTCAGAGAACATTATTTAGTTTATGTTAATAGAAATGCAATCAACGCAAAACAGATAAGCTCAACCTGTACTCTACGAACGCTGTAACCAGCACTACCAAAGTTGAGTAATATATTTTACTATTTACTCTTCTGTGTTACTTTCATTATCTGTGTACTGTCCTAGAACCCACGATTCCGTCCTACAAGTACATCTTTGTTAGTCTTTTACAGCGGCAGCGAGGTTTTCATTAGAGCGAACGCCCCCAGACCACAACATTTTCTGTAACCAATAGGAAATTCTGGCCAAAAACAGCGAAGCCCAGGAGCTCGCAGTAACAGCAATGCTGGACAAAATCCAAACTGCACACGATACACAGTTTCGACGAACAGAGCATGTATACAGAAGACTAGCACCAACTACGGCGACGACACTGAACTGGCACAACACCAGACCCAAGGCACGACACAAAACCAATCAATTCAACATGAACGGACGGTGTTCATTCAGTAACCGGATATCTGCATTTTGCGTCAATGATTCCGTACACTATTATATCACTCGTATCAAACCGATGATGGAACCAAGGTTGCGAACCAAGATTCGAGAGCTGCAGATCAAAACTTGGCCACGGACACCATCCTGTTAGCTCGAGCAGCACATTGCTTCAGCGATGAACAGGAAGTTCTCACTTGCACAAGGTCACTGGGCCGACAGGCAGAGCCTCCCCTCGGCCGCGCACCACATGTGCACGACAGATGACGCTCCCTCGATCAGCATTCCCATGTGCAGCAGCCGCAACGATTGATATCCGGCACAGGGCGGACGCAGAAAACGAAGCAGTTGCTGTCGTAATGCGAAAACGGAACAATTTATCTGTACAGAATGTCAAATAAACTACCTTTCAGCAGTTCTAATTTCCAGATTATTATTTTATTGGGCTTTTCGGCGATATATTTCGCCATCTTCAGGCCCCACTGTACGGACAACAACGATAACAGTATGAAATACATTGCAAAAGGGTGCAAATCTTATACAGAATGGTAATATGTAGTGATATCTAACAAGTCCAAACTGTACAGGGAGTAGCATCAAAGTTACAGACAAATTAAGGAATAAAGTAAGAGAACAGTTGCACACTATATTAATATAAACTAGGGAACAAAATCTATACGCCATGTAATCGTAAAAAAAACCTACTAAACGAAGGTCAATATTGCATCTTATTCTGTTCCCTGGTTTACATAATATAGTATGCAACTGTTCTCTTATTTTATTCTTTAATTGAGCTGTAATTTAGATGTTACTTCGTGTGCAGTTTGGTGTTACTAGATGTCACTACATATTACCATTGTATATAGACCAATAACAGTTCGGAAATTTAGACGGCTGAAAGGTGTTTGATTTGATATTCTGTACTGAACAACCGAGGTCCTGCGACAGTCTGTGAAAATATGGACATACACAGACTCGATTTATCTGTCGTCCAAAAGGGCATAGTCATTGCCTTTCGGGCCAAGGATCGAAGCGTTTCCGAAACGGCTAAGTCTGTAAACTGTTCGTGTGCGCCGAAGTAAGTACAGGACACCGTGCATGCAAAACGGCTATCCTAAACGGGTGTCACCGAGTCTGCTTTGGTGCAACACGGGCCATGTAGCAGAGTCAACGAAGAATAAAATTGGGCGAACAGCGGAAAAATTCGTGTAGTCGCAAAATTTTATGGAGTGGTAGAGGAGAATGTTTTGAACAACATAGTAAAAATACCCAACAGTGACGCGTGAGCGTTTGGGTGGGGAGGGAGGCGTTTGAAGATGATTTTCTTACGGTTTTCTTGAATAACTCGAAAACTGCGCCTTCTAGCGAAAATGTTTTCCAGTGGAGAACTGAATTACATTAAATTTCCTACAGCAAATTTCCTACTCATTTTTTTTCTCTAGAAGTAACAGTTTCCGCTCTGCAGGGGATGGAAAAATCGTAAATTATTAAAAATGTTTTTGAACAGTGTAAAATTAATGTTTATTGTTAAATGAAGTGCTTGAAGACCAGTTATTAAATGATTGTACCATATCTAAGTACAGGAGAGCAGCATTGAGGGATACTTCGTGTCTTGAAGATGCGACTGGTGGCAGTGGGAGGAAGTGGCTTGGAAGGTATAAAAGTGAGGGAACACAGGTAGCCAGAATAAGGTCACTTACTTCTCTCATGTCTGCGTCTACAAAACGAAGAGTGAACAAGTTAGTCCCACTCTCTCGACAACACTACGTCGCAGGAAACAACAACACACCATTTCTCGATCATATCGACCCTTCCGCAGCACATCTTGTAGGTGATTGGTGACGCAGTGCGCAGACACACCTGGAGAGCGTTTATTTTCCACAAATTGCGTTGTAAGCAGACACGTATGGGAAGTACTTATCTTGCACAAAATGCCTTAATATTAAATGGAATACAGATAATGTTTACTAAGAGTTAAGTTTAGTTTACGCTGCAAATTCAGTTGACAACATGTTAATTGGACACGCTTACACCAGAGGTGTTCGAGAACATGGTCTTGTTCAATCTGTTTTAGCTCGGATAATTCTGGGAGATGCCAGTGTCTCAGAAAAAGAAAAGAGGTATGTTATCAGCATTTTGAGGAATATAGCGGAAACTGCTATAGAAAGAACTGAGGGAGATGCTTGTTTGGCACCAATTTTAAACAAATTCAAGAATGAGCTGGCTCGTCTAAGGTGAATGGACGTACTGCTGCTTTGTGCGTGGAGTATTTCAACATGGGCTCATTAATGAAGAAGTTGGTGGGTTCTGAGCATCGTAGTGATTGGAATGGCCATTTGGTCTTTGTTAGGAAAATGATACCATTCTTTCACGCAAGTGGTCATTTTCAGCATGGAAATGTGCCCACGATAGCATTAAAAACTAGCCACCTGCATGTGATCAAGGATTTTGCATCAAAGGGTTATTTCAACTGAAATCGAACTGCTTCCCCTTGGGCAGGAGTCTGGTTACAATTGAGCACAGAGCGGACTCAAATTCGCTCCATTAAAAGCGCAGGTGGCCTGGCGCGAGGGAGAGGCTTAACTGATTCCGCCTGGATCAACCGCCATCAGCTCGTCATTACAGGAGTTTACTGGAGTGAATCTTTCAAGTGGGGAGCAGCATGCTGATCCACGTGTATCACGACAAAATGGGACTGGACAAGACGGACAAGATTTGTGAGTGGTTCAATAGCCGTTCACCTTTTCCCAAAATGAATTCACTGATGTCTCTGTCGACAGGGATAATCGGCAACCCGAAAATAATTAGTCACCAGGCCCTAGAAGCTTGTAGCAGAACTATTCAAAGCTATGTCTGACGACATAAAAGAAGAATGAGGTGTTGCCTTTGGCTAGTATGAACAGTGACGTAAAAGTGCACGGTGAAACAGTACCCGTAGACTTCTGACAATTTTCCAAAGAACAGCCATTGCAAAAAAAGGAAAGAGTGATGAAGATGTTGCAAAGCTTGTGGAACATAAATTATCTCCATTCCTGTTAGCTGTTTTTAATGAAGGGGAAATGAGGAGAGGAAAGAAATCGTCTCTCTACAATGATTTTCCAGAGCATAATTACACCACTCATGACCTAAAAACGAGCGCCTGTGTTGTAGATGAAGAAAGTCTCCATCACCACGTGAAATGGAATGTGGGCACCAAGTTTTCCATACTGTGCAATCAATACACAGTCTATGTACTCAGACATTATGGTGAAAATTGTACTATGGTTTTTGATGATTGTGGTGATGTTAACAGTACAAAACAAGCACAGCAGAAGAGAGGGGTCCCCACAAATCTCAATTTTAATGAATGCATGATTACCATTGTTCAACAGGAACATTTTCCTCGTAAACGAAAAGAAAAGAAAAGCAGGCTTACACAATTCCTCAGTGAGAAACTGACAACGAGGGGACTAGAAACAGTTGTTACTACAAGCGATCTGATGTACTGTAGTGGTATGTGTGTTAGAGAAAGCTGCTCTGTTCACGCCGTCGCGATAATAAGGTAGTAAGTATGTCGACTTGATTCTTTTACTCACCGCTTTTTCACGATCAGTCACTTACATATACTTCATGAAACCTGGTAGGGGCAAGGTTGAATCCAAATTGTTTTCAGCGAACTTCAACAACTTTGTTTTGCTGAAACGATCCTCCTCTTCCATGCGCTTAGCGTTTGTGAGACGACCTCCGCCATTTACAACAAAAGCAATGGAGGAATAGGTCAATAAAATTCCTACACAAATGGAGCCAGTATCTGGCATCTTCACGAACCCGTTGACACCCGCAGAGAAGGCTGCAGAGGCAGGTGAGAAAATGTTTCTGGAAATTTACCAAGCGCCTGAATATCAGCAAAAGTTGAATAAACTCCAGCACGCTACATTCTTAAAAGCATCAGCAAATTAAATCCAGAGCTCGCCTCACCGCCGCCAACCACAGGAGCTGCGCACGAGCACGCTTTTAGGTTTTATTTACAGGTACATTAATTTCATTAATTTTCTGTTTTTATATAACGCCTTTACAACACCTTTTCTTGCTACTTAAAGTGTTTGATTACTTATATACAAATACGACAATGGCTCAATAAACCCCGACCACAGACCGAGTGGGGATGGAATCGAGGGGAGGGTGGATAGCTGTACTCAGTGACAATCAAATTCAGTAGCACCTGAAGCTATACTGATCTATGTTCATCCTTTGTCGATGTTCTACTGGAACAGTAAGGCGATGTGGATGCCGAAAAGCCGGTATTACATGTGCCACGGTAGGTATTCGAATGGTGTACAGTTACGGTATTCGATCTGTAATCAGATGATGATGATGATGATGATTTTTGAAATGAAGCAATTCAAGTTAAGATGTTATTTATAACTGAGGTAGACTTTCTATTACTTCTAAGTTCAAGAGACATAAAACATTAAATTTATGCTATAAAAACACTATTTTTAATAATTGGCGGTTTTTCCATCCCCTGTAACGCAGAAAATATTACTTCTAGAGAAAAAATGAATAGAACCATTTTTGTAGCAAATTTATTGTAGTTTGATTTTGTACTGAGACACATTATCTGCAGAAGCCGCGGTTTCGAGTTATTCGAGAAAAACGCAAAAAAGTGATCTTTAAATGCCCACAACCCTAACGCTCACGCCCCACAGGTAAGGATTTTCAGTAGGGCGTTCATGATACTCTCCCCTAACACTGCACAAAAATTTGCGACTGCGTGAATTGTGGGTCAACTGTGGACGATAAATAGTTTAGACTAGAAGAGAATAGAACCTTTCGAAATGTGGTGCTACAGAAGAATGCTGAGGATTAGATGGGTAGATCACATAACTAATGAGGAGGTATTGAATAGGATTGGGGAGAAGAGGACTTTGTGGCACAACTTGACTAGAAGAAGGGATCGGTTGGTAGGACATGTTCTGAGACATCGAGGGATCACCAATTTAGTATTGGAGGGCAGCGTGGAGGGTAAAAATCGTAGAGGGAGACCAAGAAATGAATACACTAAGCAGATTCAGAAGGATGTAGGCTGCAGTAGGTTCTGCAAGATGAAGAAGCTTGCACAGTATAGAGTAGCATGGAGAGCTGGATCAAACCAGTCTCAGGACTGAAGACCACAACAACAACAACATGAATTTTCCCCTAATTTACCTTCGTTGACTGGACTAATAGATGAGAGGGGTGAACGACGGTTGCACAGATGTGTATGGACGAACAGACGTTCAACCTTTTCAAGAACTGACCGCCCAGATAAACCCAGGGTGTCTCCTCAACGAGTGTTCAGCGAGCGTTGCTGCGTATGGGCTTCTGCAACAGGTGCCTAGTTCATGCACCCAAGCTCACTGCTGTTCATCAGCTAATCTGCTCGGCAGTACCGCTACTGGATGGCCACTGACTGAGGGCTGGTGGCTTTTCCAGATGAATCACGTTTTATGCTCCAACGAAAAGATCGCGTTAGCGAACAGATTAGCGTGTATAGCTTGAAAAGTCTGAAATCGAACACGCTGCAGCAATAGTCAGAAGGCACCCCCTGGATGATGTTGTCAATATGGGAGGCACAGTGGGTCAACACAAATATGCATCTATCATTGAGGACTGTGTCCACCACTATATGCAGTTCGTTTTTCCTCGATACCAGGGCGTCTACTGGTGACCCGCCAGGGTAGCTGAGAGTGCTGTTGCGGTGCTTCCTGGACTTAGGCAGGCGCGCCGGCCCCAGATCGAATCCGCCCAGCGAATTAACCACGAGGAGCCTGGATGTGGTTTTTAGCTGGTTTTCCACATCCAGGTAGGTGAGTACTGGGCTGGTCCCAACGTTCCGCCTCAGTTACACGATCGCAGACATTTGAAACGCATCCGCGCAATTCCATGGCTTACACTAGGCGCAGACGGCTGGGGTACACTTATTCCGTCCCAAGGGATTCGGGGTGGCAGCAGGAAGGGCATCTGGACACCCTCTGCAACTAACATTGCCAAATAAATAGTAACAAGGCCGACCCCGCGATGAAGCGGGAATAAGCCCTCAGGAACGAACAAACGATGGCGTCTACTAGCAGAACAGTGCTACGTGTCACACAGGTCGTAGTGTAAATGTGCGATTCCAATAGTTCCAGGATGAGTTCCATACTCCCCTGGCCACCAAACCCCCAAATCGGGAATCTATTGGACAGTCTCCATCGGGATCTTGATACCATGGATCCCCAGCCGAGAAATCTAGCGTGGCTGGCCACAGCACTGGAGTCGGCAAGGCTACACATTTCTCTCGCTACCTTCCAGAACTTCAATGACTCTCTTCTTTCACTTTCAGTGTTACGCGCTGCAAAAGGTGGTCACATTAACGTAACTGGACATTGTAATATACAGTGGATATATATATTTATATACCATATGTAATTCAAATTATACATAGCGTATGCTCACCCAAATGTCTATTAGAGTGTCGAGAAATATTTGAAGTAAGTTGGTCAAGAACCTTTCGAGATTCCTGCTAACAATGTTCCCCTTTATACTATGTCTGCCCACATGTTTATTCGAGCGTTGAGGAAAAATTAGAAGTAAATCGACCTAGAAATTTTCGAAATTCTTTGTGACAAAAGCTTTTAGAGATTTTTGGTAATAACTTTAAACAACGACTTGTCTTCATACGGTAGTATGCGTAGAAGGTATACACGTTAGAAATCCAATAATTTGTGTTGTATAAGTTTGTTTTTCTGTGTGGATCTTGCAGATACCACGTTGCATGAGGAAAAAGGATAGAAACCACGTTTGTGGCGTGGTGCGTGTCGATATAAATTGTTAAATCTGTGACCATTAATGTTATTCAATATGTAGTATGTAACAGATATTAAGCGCAGAAATTATTCTTATATGCAACACCTTAATATGTACACACGTCATGTGTTGCTTGTTTTTTCTCTGTGTCGAGTGGTTTTCCCACAAATACGTCACATAATTTAGTACCTAATGTTTTCTGCATGATCGTAATTGCATCACTAAGTAGACCACACCGTCAGTATAGACTAAGCGTTTTGCGCCCACATATCCATCATTCATCACCCAGGGCAAAATAAGCATTAATGGCTTGCTATTGCCACATGTACTTCGAGGTACTAACCAACCTAAAAACATAATTGTAATAGCTACAATTATTAGCCTGCAAATGACATAAGTACTGTGAAAGGTTGTTTAGTACACCATCCTCAGAACTCAGAAATATCTGTACTTCCACCCAATACACGCTGTATATTTGACGCTGCAATGTTAGGGTTTGAGTTATGTGAGTTTCGGACTTATGTATACTCTGTTATCCATAAGGACAGTACAGTTAATCAGAAAAGTGTTAACTTTTTGCTGAAGGAGTTTGAGGGTTTAATTTCATCTTGTGTGGCCAGTATATTCTACGAGTTCCATGATCGTGTCTTCATCAGTATTTCGTCAGAGAGTGAGTCAAGACACTATGGTATGAGGATTCGATTTATGAGTGCACCATAGACTATATATATTTTTTGATAGCTCCAAACAGCGACATGTGTGTAGGAGAGGTAATTATCCACCCTGGGCATAAGTCCAACAAGGACATCTGGAGATCAGTAGCACTAGCACAGCTACAGAATGAAATATGTGTTGTGTGAATAACATTGCATGTGCAATGACGAAATATGGAAAAGGGAAGCTAAAATCAGAGTGAAAGTCAGTAAGTGAATAATGTGTGGGCCATTACATGAATAACTTTGACAGTTCCTTAGTGACAAGCAATCTGCAAGTCTTGTAAATAATAGATTTCAGCTATAAGTCGTCCTTTTGAAATTTTATTGGCAGATCTACATTTCAGCTAGAAACTAGCCATTCTCAATGCTAACAACATATTAGGTACATAGTTAGATGATGTCCTCAAAAATGCTTAACTCATATGGTTTGTATATTACATACCACTATCATATTTGATGAATGCATGTAATGCCTGTTGGTTGGGCTTCATCCACAGTTCCTTGAATACTAAAGTTTGTGGATGTCAGGCTGTGTGGAGAACACATCGGTTTGTTACATGGCGCCATCTATGTGAACTACATATAAACGTCAATGGAAGTGAACCACTTCAAATTTAATTACATAAAATGGAACATAAGTAAAATTCTTGCATTGTTGTCTGACTTATTTCATATTTATCATCAAGTAATAAAATTTCCATGTTCACTCCTTGTGAATCCGTTATTATTATTAAAACATTTAAATTATGTCAGATGGTTTAATTTAAAAAAAATTATTAAATTTATAAAACACTGGAAGACACGTGCTGTATACGTCTGTTGGTTGATATGGCTTAAATATATTTATTTTTATATTATATTTCCCTTTATTAAAAATAATAAGTATATTGTTCATCATATTTACTAAACAGTTCATAGATGGCGCCAAACATCAGTCAGATGCATGGTTATTACAATTTGGCTATTCCGCTAAAGATAAAGAGGGTGCTCACCTCTTTCTTCCTTAAAGCCGATTTTCCTTGTAAATATAAAACAACCAATATATGGAATTGCTGTTAATAATACTGTTTATGCACCTGACCTAACATATCATGGAAGAAGTTCTGTTGGTTCAGAATTATACTAATCGTATCGTACAGTAGAATGCAAATGGTTGCTACATATTGGCAAGATGGTAGGTGTTACCTCAACATTCGAGGGCTGGATCCCCTCAGTTCCTAATCGAGAACACTACCTGGACTACACTCAGGGTGTATCTTCGACTTGGAAGAGCCCCAACCGTTCCTGTCGTATTATCGCCTGTCTGCACGCCGTCGCTGCTGCCCGCCGTCCGGACCTCGCCGCCGCCGCCGCTGCCGCCGCCATTGCTGCCGCCGCCGCCGCCTGGTCGCCGTTTCCCGGTGCTCGCTGCTGCTGTTGCCACCGCCGCCGTCTCCCGGTGCTCGCCGCCGCCCAGTGCTCGTCGCTGCACCCCCGTTTTAGTTCCTTTCGTACTTCGACGACTCATGTCGCCCGTGACCACTGCCTGCAATCATGGACACCCCCACTACCACCATCATGTACACCTCCCCTTCACCTGCCCCAACTGTAACATCGTGGAATGCTTCCTCTGGGATTAACCCATCTCATCCACCTCCACTACTCATGGACTCCTCCCCTTCTATCTCCTCCTCATCACTGTATCCCCACCTGTATGTCACTCCTTCCCCTGCCCCTAGCCCTGCCCCTGCCCCCCTCACACTCCTGTCTCCTACCAAGACGACTTTCCCATCCTCCCCCCTGCAACTACCCCCACTTCCCCTGCCCGAGTAACTGCAGCCCCGCCACAGTCGCCACCACAGAGTGCCCTACCCTCTTACCTGGTGCCACTGCCTCACAGGAGGGCCCTGCCTCACAGAACCTCCCCATCCAACCAGTCCCTCATCCCTCCTACCAGGCCACACCCGCCAAAAAGTCTTCCCTACACCCCAGTGGCGACATCTCCTCACCCCATCCACCAAAAACCACTGCCTGCCCCACTTCCCTCTGATCCCACCATGGATACCACGCCACCTTCCTCCTTCTCAGCCCCCTCCCTGTACACCTTCATCCTAGCCAACCTTGATCCAAAACTCCCCGATGCCCGCACACACACCCTTGAAATCTGGAAGTACATCCCCAGTGCACCCATCACCCAACTTATCCCTCACAGAGACTCTGTTCTCACCAAGCCCCCTCTCCCTCTTTCCATACTGATCTCTTCTGGCGCCTTCCCGACATCACCTTTGGCCCCCACGCATCCCTCATCCCTTTCCTTGCATTCTCCTCTCCTCATCAGCCCCAACCCCCTCGTTCTCCGCCATCCCTCACGGCTGTGATCACAAAACTCAGCCCTGTGGTCACAGAGGCTGAAGTGTTGGAGAAACTGAACGCCCACCCTGCCCTGGACATCCGTTTGGCCCACTGTATTTACAAAACCTCGGGCCCTATCTTCCTCATGCGTATATTTACAGAGTCCACTTCCTCCATCGACCACCTCCTCACACAGGGAGCCCTGGTTTTCAACCACCGCCACCTCACCCCACCTATTCCTCCAAATGCAAAGCCAAACCCCTTCCACCAACCCTGAGCTCACTGTCCCCATTCATCCCATTGACATGCCCATCCACCCCAACAATTCCCTCTGCCCTCCCCCTACAGCAGAAGACATCATCAAGTTCCTCACCATCATCCTGCAGAACATCCACCCCTTACAGCACCCCACACACTCCAGCAGATTTCCCATGCTGCTCACTCTGATTTCCACTTAAACTCCTACGCCACCTACTCCCACAACCTGGCCCACTTTACCTTCACCCACATCGACGCCCTCGTTTAAGCCCCTCTCTCCTCATCCCCCTTCCTTCCCACCTCTGACCTTCTGGCGTGTCACCAGTATCATCTCCTCTACCTCAACATTCACACGCTCCCTGCCAACAAATACCTCTTCATGCATACACTATCCCGGCATCAGGTTGACTCCTTCATCCTTAATGAAACCTTCCTCCAACCTCACCATGTTGTCAGCACCTCCCCCTATCTCCTTCACCGAACTAACAATCCCCTAGCCTTTGCTTGAGGCGGGGTCACTATAGGCCACCTCAAGCATCTCCCTGTCCGGCTGCACCCCCTCCTCAATGACACAACTGAACACCTTCTCCTCAGCATATTTTTCCCTCCCTCACCATCACTTGTGCCACTATCTATATCTGCCCTTCAGCTCCTCTCCCCTTCGACTTCATTTCCCATGTTGACCGGACCGTACCTTCTCCACGCATGTGATTGCTGCTGACCTCAACATCCACAGATGTGACCCTGCCACCCTTCGGCAATGGCATCAGCTCCTTGCCACCCTCCATAGTGACCTTGTTGTCGAAAGCCACCCCCTCACCTTTCACCATCCTGCTGACATCACCCATGCCTCTTCCTTCCTCCAGAAGACCATACTCATGCTGTGGAGGCTCATGTCCCTACCAAACTCATCCACCCTCACCACCCTGTGCTTCCTCCACAGGCTGTCCCTCTTCTGTGTGAATCCCGCAGGCTCTACCACTCCTTCCTCTGCACCTGTGACTGGGATACACTCATCTGCCACCGACAATTACAGCAACACATCCGGAATTTCCTTACAGCAAAGAAACGCCAGGACTGGCGCCAGACATGCACACGCCTCAACTCCACCCTCCCTGTCAACTCCTTCAAGTACTGGTTTGCCTTTCATCCTCCATGACAATCGACCCATTCCTGACAACCTCAGTAAAGCTAACCATTTTGCTTCCCACCTCTCCGAGGCCTTCTCCGTTCCTGACGATCCCCATTTTGATTACTCCCTCTTCTCCACCGTCCTTGACCGCACTGACACCTCTGTCCCACCACTCGCCCCTAGCTTCCAGTACTTGAATCGCTTACCCCCCTCAGACATCAACGCTCCCATCACCACACACATGTCCTCCACTCAAAATGCAACACCACCCTGGTCATGATGGCGTCGCCTACTGCCACCTCAAGGAATCCCCCCCCCCCATCCTTCCTGGCTGTCCTTGCTACCATGTACAATGTCCTCCTCGCCACTGGATCTTACCCCAACCTGTGGAAGAATTCCCAGGTCCTGCTGTTGCCCAAACCCAACAAACCCCCTCTGATACCTCTTCCTATCGTCCCATCTGCCTCACCTCCTTGTTCAGTGAGGTCTTCAAGACCATCGACTCTCACCGTATTCACCACCACCTTAACCAGCATCACCTCCTTCCCCTTACCCAATGTGGCTTCCATCCTTCCTTCTCCACCGACGACCAGCTCCTTAACCTTACCAATCTTCTTTCCCTCCAACTTAATTCCCGTCGCTCCGCTATCTTTGTTTCCCTTGACTTCCAGAACGCCTATGACCGTGTGTGGCATCCTGGGCTTTTCTTCAAACTCCAGACCTATGCTCTCCCCATCAACTTCGTCCGTCTCGTTGCTTCCTTCCTCTCCCATCGTCCCTCCTATATGATTATCCACAATTCAAACTCCTGTACTGCCCATCCCTCTGCCGGCGTGCCCCAAAGCTCTGTCCTTTCCCCTCTCCTCTATCTATCTCCTGTACATTGCTGGTAAGCCCAAACCTCCCCCGCCTGTTCATCTCCTCCAGTTTGCTGATGGCACCGCCTTCCTGACCCTTTATCCTACCCTTCAACGGTTCCAACTTACCCTTCAACGGTTCCAACGTACCCTCCTATTTGGATGTTTCAGTCTAATTTCAGTAGTCATTTTTGCAACTTGTGTGCAAGGAAGATAGTAACATAGAGAATACTCAGGTTGAAACAATTCATGTACGCCCACTTGTTAATGGACTATCTGACCACGACGCACAATTAATGGAAATAAACAATATGGAACCTTACAGCTCTGAGGTAGATCCATATCAACAGCATACAATGTGTTAAGAGTAAGCTTAAGAGGTAGTATGGGATGAGGTACATGTAGAAAGAGATGCTACTGCCAAACTCAATTAATTCCATAGTAAATTTGTGTGAGTATTTGAAAGTTGCTTTCCTAAAAAATTATGCAAAAGATCCATTAAAAAGATAAGTAAGTCGTAGATAACTAAGGGAATTAAAATCTCATGTAAGAGGAGGAGCGAAATTTATGTAAAGGCCAGAGTACGTCAAGATCCGAAATTACTTGCAAACTACAAAAAATTCTGTAGTATTTTAAGGAAAGCCCTTAAAATATTCAGAAGCTTGCATGTCCTGGCAGAAATTAATGAAGCAGAAATAAGATTATAACTAAATGAGATATAGTCAAATGGAAGACAGGACAGCCCTGTACAAGATATCATAACAGTTAAACTAAATGGGAATGTTGTGATTGATAATTCACAAGTTGCGAGAACTTTTAACAATCATTTAGTAAATGTAGCAGCGAAATTAAGATAAATGATTCAGTTGAAGAAGCAAGAACATATTTTTAAAATGTCATTCCACAAGACTTTAAGCAAATAGATTTACCACCAACATCCTTCAGTGCGGTTGGATGCCTTGTGAAAATTCTAAATAACAGAAACTCATGTGCTGTTGTTGGAATTCGAAACAGAATTTGAAAAGTCGTTCCAACTTAATAATGTCCTTAGCGATATACGCAGTGCATCACTGGCAAAGGGAATTTTTGCAGAATGATTAAAATATACAAGCCTTAAATCTCTTCATGAAAAAGGTGACTGGAAGTTTTAAAAAAGTTCATTGATTCCCTTGCTAAACATCTTTTACCACAATATACGAAAAAGTAATGCACTTAACGGTAGTCTCACACTTTAAATAGAAACAATTTACTTAGCATATCACAGTTTGCATTCCATATAGGTTTTTCGCCTGAAAGGTAATCAAACAGTATGAGCCTTAAATTTACATGATTATTGAGCAATTCACAATTAAGTGCCTGGCAGATGGTTCATCGTACCACATTTTAAGCTACTTTTCTACCGTTCCACTCTCGGATAGCAACGGGAAAAAACGAACACTTAAATCCTTCCGTGCGAGCTCAGATTTCTCTAATATTATTATGATGATTATTTCTCCCTTTGAAAATGGGCGCCAACAAAATATTTTCAGACTCTGAGGAGAAAGTTGGATATTGAAATTTCATGACAAGGTTCTGTCGCAGCGAAAAATGCCTTTGTTATTCTAAAACTTTTAGTCTGGCAATGTTTCAGTTGTTTCACGTTATCACAGCATCTGACACTCCTAGTTGTAAAGTTCTGTAACCAACAAACATGGTTTTAGGGATGCGGGCCCACACGATGTTGCTGAAGGCCTCATTTACTTTGTGAGTCTCGCTGTGCAACCACTCCCTCAGTAGGTCAGGGTGGGCAAGGTCTCGTAGATTGGATTGATTTGGTCCATAATTCAGTCACGGATAGAGTGCTTGTGTGTGAATGTGTTGAGATTGTCAGCTGCCTGTGCCTTCCTAAACTTGCACCATGCATCAAGGGATGGCGGACATAGGAAAAGTGTTGGCTTCTCGTCAGTGGATATACTGCACAATGGAAGAAAGTGTCCCACACTTCTTTGTTCGTTGCCTCCAGATCTCCTGAATTCTCCCTAATGGCATTTCCATAATATTCCTGCAACTCGTTGATAATTTTGTCCGTCAATCTATACGTTATAGACTGGGCATAAGAAAGTTTTGTTCCACCTAGCTTGCCCTTGAGTGTACTATGGCGGCTGCCTGTTCTCTTTCTAACATGCCTCACACAGTCTGATTTTATTACTGGAACATCATAAGGTTTACTCTGGTAGACAGCATTGAATACTTTGCTTCCTTCATCGCCTAGGTATTCAGTATACAGTACACTCTCAAACTCAGATCTACTGAAGACTGCTACAGCATCAGAAACTTCCATCCCCCTCTTGAGCCTTCATAGTTTTTCACACAGATGGGTTTCTGAAGAGCCATCCTCTTTCGATCTGTGCCTATTACTGAGCATCCTTCGAAATATTTAGTATGTATATGGAAGTTAACGACTTCACTTGTGTCCACGCTTGTTGCTGTAGAACAGCTATTCTTTGAAATGTGCCCTCTCTTCTGCCAGCTTCCATCAAAGGCGCTGAGTATTCTGCTGCTGTAGTGAGTCCATCCAATATGTTATCAGTGTTCCTGTAACATTTTATTGGAGTTTTTGGCAAATTAAATACGGCACATAACACTTTACCACCTGTAAGACACTTCCCTCTGCATCGAAGACCATTCACTAACTTCACATTAGTGTCATATAAATCATTCTTAGAACACTGTTGCTACGTGTAAAATAGCTTTCCACTGCTGCAGACACTGCACACTATTTTCATTTTACATACTAGTCCTATGCCACATGCAACTTCACACAGTGTGACTTGAACATTACGCAATTTGCAGGCCTCCGTTTTACTTAGCACACTGCAATAATCTTAGATCTACCGTAATATTAGTACTTCCACATCTCTCGTCTACCTCGGGACACGCATCAACTGTTATCTTCTTTCTCATGCAAAAGAGGCATGCTGCTGTTGCACTGATTTTGCCCTTCTTTTTCTACAGTTTTCCGGTAATGATTTCCTTTGAATTTGCGATTCTTGGTTTCGTCATTATAGAAACACAGATTACTGTACACAGTACTAAAACTTGCAAGAAGCTTCGTATTCACAATCAACAGCCACGAACACGACACGATTTTTCCTAGAAAACAACTTTTGTTGACCAGCACCGTTTGCAGACATTCGGCTATCGAAATGCACTGTAGCAGGTTACCCGTACATTTATCTACAAAACACACAAAAAAAAAACACTCTAACTGTAAAAAAGCAGGGGATGTAAGACTTTTTTCGGAAAGGGGGAAAATTTTGACAGAATGACAGCGATAACTAATTCTTTTTTAAAAAAATAGTGCAGTTATAGCTGGTAGAGAGAAATAAATGAGACATATAAATGTAGAGAAAAGAACATACTATCTAATTAGGCAAAAAACTAAAACTTAATATTTTGAAAAATTTCAGCCTACCCTCTTACCTAAAGTTAAGGCCCGTTGAGTGGAAGCACAGTGGATTCGCTCACGACTGCACTTTGTGATGAATGACCGATCTGCGCATTTAGTCTGTCTAATGGTTCAGCATTCTGTTCACTAGATGTCATTATTACGTACATTGAACAGATGGTAAACAGCACTTGGCGGCGCTTTAAGGCTTTGCATTAACTTGCATTACTGTTATAATACGCTCGCAATTTTAGAGAGCAGTTAACTGTGCGCTTATGTGCGTGTGTGGCGATTATACCATTTGGGACCGTCGGTTTCCAATACTTTAGTGTTGCTTCTTTCGTGTGTGTAATTCATGTTTTAAATTTCAGGCAGCCGAAGCATTAAGAATCTGAACCATCAACTTTTCGACTCGCACAATTTGTACTTAGACTACTGACTTTAAAATTTGCTGCCGATATTTTAAACGAGTGGTCTTACAGATTGTACATTTGAGGCTGCTTATCTGTTGCAGCTGCTGGTATCACAAAAGACGAATGTTTTTGAAACATTCACTATTATTTAATGTTGTATATTATTTAATGTTGTATATTTAGGGTAGTCTTTAGGTAGGTTTTGGGATAAATTGCTAGCTGAGATGCGTGACTAAACTCTGTGACCTCAGGGGCTCTATTTTCATATAGTGCGCCATACCATTATTATTATTATTTTAATTAAATATGTTTGCTGTCGACCCCATTAGTTCCTTGTACAGATGCACGGTTTCCTTCACCTGACTGGTTCATACTGCTGCGCCTCTTTCAAAAAATGGCTCTGACCACTATGGGACTTAACATTTGAGGTCATCAGTCCCCTAGAACTTGTTATTGTTGTTGTGGTCTTCAGTCCTGAGACTGGTTTGATGCAGCTCTCCATGCTACTCTATCCTGTGCAAGCTTCTTCATCTCCCAGTACCTACTGCAACCTACATCTTTCTGAATCTGCTTAGTGTATTCGTCTCTTGGTCTCCCTATACGATTTTTACCCTCCATGCTGCCCTCCAATGCTAAATTTGTGATCCCTTGATGCCTCAAAACATGTCCTACCAACCGATCCCTTCTTCTAGTCACGTTGTGCCACAAACTTCTCTTCTCCCCAATCCTATTCAATACCTCCTCATTAGTTACGTGATCTACCCATCTAATCTTCAGCATTCTTCTGTAGCACCACATTTCGAAAGCTTCTATTCTCTTCTTGTCCAAACTAGTTATCGTCCATGTTTCACTTCCATACATGGCTACACTCCATACAAATACTTTCAGAAACGACTTCCTGACACTTAAATCTATACTCGATGTTAACAAATTTCTCTTCTTCATAAACGATTTCCTTGCCATTGCCAGTCTACATTTTATATCTTCTCTACTTCGACCATCATCAGTTATTTTACTCCCTAAATAGCAAAACTCCTTTACTACTATAAGTGTCTCATTTCCTAATCTAATTCCCTCAGCATCACCCGATTTAATTTGACTACATTCCATTATCCTCGTTTTGCTTTTGTTGGTGTTCATCTTATATCCTCCTTTCAAGACACTGTCCATTCCGTTCAACTGCCCTTCCAAGCCCTTTGCTGTCTCTGACAGAATTACAACATCATCGGCGAACCTCAAAGTTTTTACTTCTTCTCCATGAATTTTAATACCTACTCCGAATTTTTCTTTTGTTTCCTTTACTGCTTGCTCAATATACAGATTGAATAACATCGGGGAGAGGCTACAACCCTGTCTCACTCCTTTCCCAACCACTGCTTCCCTTTCATGCCCCTCGACTCTTATAAATGCCATCTGATTTCTGTACAAATTGTACATAGCCTTTCGCTCCCTGTATTTTATACCTGCCACCTTCAGAATTTGAAAGAGAGTATTCCAGTTAACATTGTCAAAATCTTTCTCTAAGTCTACAAATGCTAGAAACGTAGGTTTGCCTTTTCTTAATCTTTCTTCTAAGATAAGTCGTAAAGTTAGTATTGCCTCACGTGTTCCAACATTTCTACGGAATCCAAACTGATCTTCCCCGAGGTCCGCTTCTACCAGTTTTTCCATTCGTCTGTAAAGAATTCGCGTTAGTATTTTGCAGCTGTGACTTATTAAACTGATAGTTCGGTAATTTTCACATCTGTCAACACCTGCTTTCTTTGGGATTGGAATTATTATATTCTGCTTGACGTCTGAGGGTATTTCGCCTGTCTCATGCATCTTGCTCACCAGATGGTAGAGTTTTGTCATGACTGGCTCTCCCAAGGCCATCAGTAGTTCTAATGGAATGCTGTCTACTCCCGGGGCCTTGTTTCGACTCAGGCCTTTCAGTGCTCTGTCAAACTCTTCACGCAGTATCTTATCTCCCATTTCGTCTTCATCTACATCCTCTTCCATTTCCATAACATTGTCCTCAAGTATAAACCCTCTATATACTCTTTCCACCTTTCTGCCTTTCCTTCTTTGCTTACAACTGGGTTGCCATCTGAGCTCTTGATATTCATACAAGTGGTTCTCTTCTCTCCAAAGGTCTCTTTAATTTTCCTGTAGGCAGTATCTATCTTACCCCTAGTGAGATAAGCCTCTACATCCTTACATTTGTCCTCTAGCCATCCCTGCTTAGCCATTTTGCACTTCCTGTCGATCTCATTTTTGAGACGTTTGTATTCCTTTTTGCCTGCTTCATTTACTGCATTTTTATATTTTCTCCTTTCATCAATTAAATTCAATATTTCTTCTGTTACCCAAGGATTTCTATTAGCCCTCGCCTTTTTACCTACTTGATCGTCTGCTGCCTTCACTACTTCATCTCTCAGAGCTACCCATTCTTCTTCTACTGTATTTCTTTCCCCCATTCCTGTCAATTGTTTCCTTATGCTCTCCCTGAAACTCTCTACAACATCTGGTTCTTTCAGTTTATCCAGGTCCCATCTCCTTAGATTCCCACCTTTTTGCAGTTTCTTCAGTTTCAATCTGCAGTTCATAACCAATAGATTGTGGTCAGAATCCACATCTGCCCCTGGAAATTTCTTACAATTTAAAACCTGGTTCCTAAATCTCTGTCTTACCATTATATAATCTATCTGATACCTTTTAGTATCTCCAGGATTCTTCCAGGTATACAACCTTCTTTTATGATTCTTGAACCAAGTGTTAGCTATGATTAAGTTATGCTCTGTGCAAAATTCTACAAGGCGGCTTCCTCTTTCATTTCTTCCCCCCAATCCACATTGACCTACTATGTTTCCTTCTCTCCCTTTTCCTACTGACGAATTCCAGTCACCCATGACTATTAAATTTTCGTCCTCCTTCACTACCTGAATAATTTCTTTGACTTCGTCATACATTTCATCTATTTCTTCATCATCTGCAGAGCTAGTTGGCATATAAACTTGTACTACTGTAGTAGGCATGGGCTTTGTGTCTATCTTGGCCACAATAATGCGTTCACTATGCTGTTTGTAGTAGCTAACCCGCACTCCTATTTTTTATTCATTATTAAACCTACTCCTGCATTCCCCCTATTTGATTTTGTATTTATAACCCTGTAATCCCCTGACCAAAAGTCTTGTTCCTCCTGCCACCGAACTTCACTAATTCCCACTATATCAATCTTTAACCTATCCATTTCCCTTTTTAAATTTTCTAACCTACCTGCCCGATTAAGGGATCTGACATTCCACGCTCCGATCCGTAGAACGCCAGTTTTCTTTCTCCTGATAACGACGTCCTCTTGAGTAGTCCCCGCCCGGAGATCCGAATGGGGGGACTATTTTACCTCCGGAATATTTTACCCAAGAGGACGCCATCATCATTTAATCATACAGTAAAGCTGCATGTCCTCGGGAAAAATTAAGGCTGTAGTTTCCCCTTGCTTTCAGCCGTTCGCAGTATGAGCACAGCAAGGCCGTTTTGGTTAATGTTACAAGGGCAGATCAGTCAATCATCCAGACTGTTGCCCCTGCAACTACTGAAAAGGCTGCTGCCCCTCTTCAGGAACCACATGTTTGTCTGGCCTCTCAACATATACCCCTCCGTTGTGGTTGCACCTACGGTACGGCCATCTGTATCGCTGAGGCACGCAAGCCTCCCCACCAACGGCAAGGTCCATGGTTCATGGGGGGGGGGGGGGGGGGGGGGTAGAACTTGGAACTACTTAAACCTAACTTACCTAAGGACATCATCGACATCCATGCCCGAGGCAGGATTTGAAGCTGCGACCGTAGCTGTCGCGCGGTTCCAGACAGAAGCGCCTAGAATCGCTCGGCCACAGCGGCCGGCCTCGCCTCTTTCACTTCTAAAGTTTTGGATTATAAATAACGCCTCAAAATTGTTGATCTTGTGGTAGCGCGGTTATGTAATGAAATCTTACTAGCCGTGTCAATACCGTAAGGAGCTACTTTATAGCTGTAGCCGATCCTCTTGCTACTTACGATATTGGTCACTACTTTTGGAAATTTGGAACTTTGTGGTAAGGTCCTATGGGACCAAACTGCTGAGGTCATCGGTTCTTAAGCTTGCACACTAGTTAATCTAACTTAACTAACTTACGCTAAGGACGACAGACACACACCCATTCCCGAGGAAGGACTCGAACCTCACCTACTTTTCTAAAACTTAAAGCTGGCTATTGGCCGTTACTGTGAGTAAGGGGTTACGAGATTGAAAATTGCTTCTGGTATCTCCGTGCTTGAGGTAACCAGTCATGATCCCCATTTAGTTTGTTCCTCCAAAAATTAACAATTTTTACTGTTCCCTTAAATAGTGTAAACAGATACAGTATACTGAGTGCTTGTTTTCCGCTTTACTTCACACTTAGAGTGCCATGCCGTAATATACTCCTACGCTGGTGCCGGCGGTGCGAACAACGCCGGTCCGTTTATATTACGTTCGCTGCGCCTTAGCGAGAACTGACGCGCTCTAATATTACGGACGGCCCTTCAACTCCTAGCTCCTGCTCGTAATATTACTGGTCCGGCAGTTCTCAGAAGGGAGACAAACATTTGTACACACTTCCCTCCACTTAGAGGCGCCGCAAAGATTTTGGCCGTTGTGGCAGAGCGCTTCTAGGCGCTTCAGTCCGGAACCGCGCTGCTGCTACGGTCGCAGGTTCGAATCCTGCCTCGGGCATGGATGTGTGTGATGTCTTTAGGTTGGTTGGGTTTAAGTAGTTCTAAGTCTAGGGGACTGATGACCTCAGATGTTAAGTCCCATAGCGCTCAGAGCTATTTGAACCATTTTTGCAAAGATTTTGGCTTTGCGAAACAAGCGTATGCTGCAGTCGAGTGTGAGACACCGGGCGAGCGTATTCTCACTCGAAGCAACATGAGAAGCGGTAGCCCACAGAGTGACGCTGAAATCCACAGCATTGTTGAAGGGTCGTAAAATAATCTGAGTGATCTTTTGTACGGCGATGACACGGTTGAAGATGCAACTTATGCTATATCAGGATCAGGTGAGACAATTGCTGTAATTTTTTTTACATTTTTCTTATATTTCCTCGACAAGTTCTCAGAAGAAACGTTTTATTGTGGTATGTCCTTTCCTGATTTCTTTGCACTTACGCTAGATGTAAATGTCGTTCACATTCTTTCAACCTACACATACAATTTCAGAATCGAGCACTGATATGAAAGCAAAATGCCACTTGCTGCTGCTGGGCCCTCAGAAGCTCTGGAGCGTTCGCAGACATCAAGTGGAAGCGGGAGAAAACGTGCAAGACGATCATGTTCTCTATATATAGATAAATAACCTCTGCCATTTGTATAAATAAGTAACCCAGAACATCCAAAAGCTATTTTTTCCCTACCTGAAAACAGCTTAATTAGTTTTCATTGTGGTGATGAAAAGATGCAAAGCAGGTTATGTATTTGAAGAGGAAATATTAACCTTTATTCCCGTGTAAGAGAAACATAGTGACAAAAAGCAGATTTCAGAGTACCTGATGGCTCAACACAAGAGTTTTGTCTCAAGTACAGATAGTGTTGAGGTTCAGTGGACAAAGTTCAAAACCATCGTACAATATGTGTTAGATGAGTATAGGCCAAGCAAGATCGTAAGAGATGCAAAAGAGTCACCGTGGTACAGCAACCGAGTTAGAAAACTGCTGCGGAAGCAAAGGGAACTTCACAGCAAGAGCCACCGTGGTACAGCAACCGAGTTAGAAAACTGCTGCGGAAGCAAAGGGAACTTCACAGCAAACATAAACATAGCCAAAGCCTTGCAGACAAACAAAAATTACACGAAGCGAAATGTAGTGTGAGGAGGGCTATGAGAGAGGCGTTCAACAAATTTGAAAATAAAGTTCTATGTACTGAGTTGGCAGAAAATACTAAGAAATTTTGGTCTTATGTCAAAGCAGTAGGTGGATCAAAACAAAATGTCCAGACACTCTGCGACCAAAATGGTACTGAAACAGAGGATGACAGACTACACACTGAAATACTAAATGTCTTTTTCCAAAGCTGTTTCACAGAGGAAGACTGCACTGTAGTTCCTTCTCTAGATTGTCGCACAGATGACAAAATGGTAGATACAGAAATAGACGACAGAGGGATAGAGAAACAATTAAAATCGCTCAAAAGAGGAAAGGCCGCTGGACCTGATGGGATACCAGTTCGATTTTACACAGAGTACGCGAAGGAACTTGCCCCCCTTCTTGCAGCGGTGTACCGTAGGTCTCTAGAAGAGCGTAGCGTTCCAAAGGATTGGAAAAGGGCACAGGTCATCCCCTTTTTCAAGAAGGGACGTCGAACAGATGTGCAGAACTATAGACCTATATCTCTATCGTCGATCAGCTGTAGAATTTTGGAACACATATTATGTTCAAGTATAATGACTTTTCTGTAGACTAGAAATCTACTCTGTAGGAATCAGCATGGGTTTCGAAAAAGACGATCGTGTGAAGCCCAGCTCGCGCTATTCGTCCACGAGACTCAGAGGGCCATAGACACGTGTTCCCAGGTGGATGCCGTGTTTCTTGACTTCCGCAAGGCGTTCCATACTGTTCCCCACAATCGTTTAATGAACAATGTAAGAGCATATGGACTATCAGACCAATTGTGTGATTGGATTGAAGAGTTCCTAGGTAAGAGAACGCAGAATGTCATTGTCAATGGAGAGACGTCTTCCGAAGTAAGTGATTTCAGGTGTGGCGCAGGGGAGTGTCGTAGGACCATTGCTATACACAATATACATAAATGACCTTGTGGATGACATCGGAAGTTCACTGAGGCTTTTTGCGGATGATGCTGTAGTATATCGAGACGTTGTAACAATGGAAAATTGTACTGAAATGCAGGAGGATCTGCAGCGAATTGACGCATGGTGCAGGGAATGGCAATTGAATCTCAATGTAGACAAGTGAAATATGCTGCGAATACATAGAAAGAAAGATCCCTTATCATTTAGCTACAAAATAGCGGGTCAGCAACTGGAAGCAGTTAATTCCATAAATTATCTGGGAATACGCATTAGGAGTGATTTAAATTGGAATGATCATATAAAGTTGATCGTCGGTAAAGCAGATGCCAGACTGAGATTCATTGGAAGAATCCTAAGGAAATGAAATCCGAAAACAAAGGAAGAAGATTACAGTACACTTATTCGCCCACTGCTTGAATACTGCTCAGCAGTGTGGGATCCGTACCAGATAGGGTTGATAGAAGAGATAGAGAAGATCCAACGGAGAGCAGCGCGCTTCGTTACAGGATCATTTAGTAATCGCGAAAGCGTTACGGAGATGATAGATAAGCTCCAGTGGAAGACTCTGCAAGAGAGACGCTCAGTAGCTCGGTACGGGCTTTTGTTAAAGTTTCGAGAACATACCTTCACCTAGGAGTCAAGCAGTATATTGCTCCCTCCTAGGTATATCTCGCGAAGAGACCATGAGGATAAAATCAGAGAGATTAGAGCCCACACAGTGGCATACCGACAATCCTCCTTTCCACGAACAATACGAGACTGGAATAGAAGGGAGAACCGATAAGGTATTCAAGGTACCCTCCGCCACACACCGTCAAGTGGCTTGCGGAGTATGGATGTAGATGTAGATATTTATGATTATTCTTGAATCTGTACCAAAGGGACAAAGTACTGTAAAAACGGCTGGGACTGGGTGAAAGTGACAGAAAATGGCTGACACTCAAAAGGCCATTAAGCCGTTAATATAAGTGACCGTTATGTACTGATACCTGTCTATTGCATTGATAGCTTGAAGAGACTTGCGTCACGTTTAAGGCTCAGTCCTCCTTAGGTTTACATTACGTATTCAAGAATTGTCTTAATGATTGTTATTTGTCCTGAAGTTCTTTCTTCTGGTTCTGAAACGTTGCAGCAATTAACCATTACGCCGGCCGAAGTGGCCGTGCGGTTAAAGGCGCTGCAGTCTGGAACCGCAAGACCGCTACGGTCGCAGGTTCGAATCCTGCCTCGGGCATGGATGTTTGTGATGTCCTTAGGTTAGTTAGGTTTAACTAGTTCTAAGTTCTAGGGGACTAATGACCACAGCAGTTGAGTCCCATAGTGCTCAGAGCCATTTGAACCATTTAACCATTACTTGTGAGTCTTGTCTAGAACTTGATTACCTCTTAAATGTTTTTTTTTATTTTTTTATTTAATGTGCCGAGCACCATTCCTTTCACCTGCTTCCTTCCACATTTATAATATTTGTAGATGGCAGTTTTGTTTTAATATAATACGAAACCTTCATCCACAACCAAGAGCTCTTATGATTTATCACTTATAACGACGACAATGAAGTGTAACGGTCTCACTGAACATGTCTACATTTTACAAAAAGATGCCGTTATTTTAGCCGTCGACAATAACCATTGCAGACAGGGACCAGATAATGTAGTGATGGTACAGAGATTTTAAGAGAGGGGGGTGGGGGGGAAGGAAGGATGCTAAGAGTCAGCGCTGGCAGACGAAGGGAACGTGAGGTAGTGACGAGATGAACGAAGTAGATGAGATCAGAGTTAATTGGCAAACACTCCTTGAAAACGAGTGATTGAAAGACAAGCAGGAGGCACCTGGCATCCTGAATCCGCCCAGAAAAAGGCAAAGGCGAAGATAATGACACTTGACTCGACTTGAAACGGTACTCGCGGACGTGTATCGCATTCGCCGGCAAGTGCGCGATCACGTGATCGGAGTGGAGACGGTGCTGGCCTGTTCGCGGCTGAGGGTGGCTCTCCTTGGGATCGCCACTTTACGGGCAATCCTCTGCAAGAGCTGCGCGCTCTTCTCTGAAGAGATGCTGGCCCATAACGGGCGTAAACCTCTACAGTATTCCAGCGACCCTGGAAGACGTTTCTGGCGAAAATCAATAGCTTGTTAACATAGCTCAAATTATAGGGCGCATAAAAATTTCTGCTAACAGTCACAATAAAAGGTTATTTATTTGTCACACGACCGGTTTCGCGCTTGCGCCCATCCTCGGGTGTTTATACATTCATGTACATGTTTATATTGTTGGAGGTCACTGTATAAATACAAAAAAAAATATTTGCTGGTGACTAAACAGATACAAGAGGGGCAATTGTAAGTGGCAAGGAAGCATTTGTCGAAAATATATCTGTACTTACATAAAGATGAAGCTTCGTTATTATAGTTACCCTGGGGTGACAGTTTTTCCACTTAGTTGCACACTTATGATCATTTTCACGCCCATATTTTAGTTTTATAAAGTTTAGCCGCATATTTCACTATTACGATGTGCACTCGTGAAATACACTATGTTTACATACAAACATGTGGGCTATGGTCAAAGAACTTAGATGTAGCAGGTGTAAAGATGTTGCTCATACAGAAACATGTAGGTTATGGTCATAGAGCTTAGCCACAGGAAGTGCAAGGGTGTTGCACATACAGAAACTTAAAAAGCTATTATAGACAGTGAAATTTTGTGATACATATTATGAAATTTTTTGATCCACATTTTTGTCGGAGAACTTAGATGTAGGAAGTACAATGATGTTATATGTACAAGAAATTCCTAAAAGCTATCACAAATTAAAAAAAGACAGCTAGAACTGTTTTGAACCACACTGTTCTCAGATAACTCAGATCTAGGAAGTACAATGATGTTACACACATGAAATTTTGAAAGCTATTACAAATTATACAATGACAGTTACAGCTTGAGTTTGCAATATGACTGTTACAAATTACGATAATGACACTTGAACTGTCGTATGACTGCCACATCGAATTTCCATATAATATTGCTTTGTTACTATATCAGAGGATAATTAGTTTTAGTTTTTGAATATTTCATGAAATTTGTGAAGATACGATTTGTTTGCACCAGGCGAACGGTCTACCCGACGGGAGGCCCTAGCCACACGACATTTCCATTTTGCAAGCTCCACTTGGTCGTTGAGAATAAAGTCTAATGAGTTCTTTGACCATAACGAAGATGTTTCTGTATGAGAAATATCTTTACACCTGCTACGTCTAAGTTCTTTGACCATAGCCCACATTTTTGTATGTAAACATAGTGTATTTCACGAGTGCACATCGTAATGGTGAAATATGCGGCTAAACTTCATAAAACCTAAATATGGACGTGAAAATGATAATAAGTGTGCAACTAACTGGAAAAACTGTCACCACAGCGTAACTATAATAATGATGCTTCACTTTTATGTAAGTACAGATATATTTTCGACAAATTCTGCCACTTGCAATTGTCCCACGTGTATCTGTTTAGTCACCAGAAATTTTTTTTTTTTATTTATACAGTGATCTCCAGCAATATAGACATGTACATGCATGTATAAACACACGAGGATGGGTGCAAGCGCGAAATCGGTCATGTGACAAATAAATAGCCTTTTATTGTGACTGGCGGCGGAAATTTCTCTACACCCCATAAAGGAACTGTCACGGAGTTCAACAGCATCCACTATGGATGAAATTCATCATAGCTCAAATTGCTGAAGAATGCTTCCTTTTCTTTAAAACAAAATCTGTCCTTAATCTGAGGGGTAGTTTGAACCACTGCTGTGCTTTATTAGTCACAGTCCTATTGGACTGCCTTCCTCCGATCTTAGAACTGAATATTCCCTGCTATCTATAGGCGGACTTATAATTAAACGTGCACTCCTAGCCACTATGCGCCTTCGCATTTTTGTGATATACGAATCATTACGAGCTGAAACAAGCGATAAATGATAGAAGAAATTAGTGGCCCGAATGGGGTTGAATCATGACCATTAGGTTTATAGCCTGTCATTTAACCGTTGAATTACCGAGTCACACTTTCAGTGCGATCCATATAAATCTGAACTAGTTTAATGTCATAACTTTTGAACCAATAATGGGACACATCTGCAATTTTGGGAGATGATAAACAGAACTGGGAGATTACATAAATACATACAAACTCCTCATAGGAAATGTTACAAGTGCCTTCCACCAGCATCGATACACAACTGTATTCGTTTCACCATATTTCACGACGTTCTGTGAAGTATATTCTCGCCTGTGTTGGTTATTTCATGTGTAACAGCCCCACGGAGTTCTACAGTTGTCTGTGGTCTATTCTTGTACAGTCGGCTTTTAACATACCCCCACAGGAAAAAAAAATTCTGGGGGAGATTGAGAGGGTCACAATTTTTTTTCAGATTATTCGGTCACTAGCGAAGCTAGTTGCAAGTTGCGTGGAAGAGTTAGACGAGTGACACGTTGTTCCCATCTTGTTGGAAATTACCTCCTGTAAGCTCGACGTCATCTAGCTGCTCCACAAAAGTATTGAAGTTACCTGTATAACATGCAGTGTATACGGTCGTATCAAAGAAAATGGTGCCAACAATCCTGAAAGCTGATATCGCGTACCACAAATTTGGAAATTTGTGGTAAGGTCTTATGGGACCAAACTGCTGAGGTCATCAGTCCCTAAGCTTACGCACCACTTAGTCTAACTTTAACTTACGCTATGGATAACACACACACCCATGCCCGAGGGAGGGCTCGAACCTCAATCATACGACGATGGTTTCTGGATGATATATGGGTTTACACCAGCCCAGTACCTGCTGTTTTGTGTGTTGATGTAACCTGACAAATAGAACCATTCCTCATCTGTAAACTAATTTTTAGAGAGAAGGTCTGTACGTTGTAGAATCTCCCGAAACCACCGACAGTAATGCATTCTTTTCTCATAATCTGTTTCTTGCAGTGCTTACATCGGTTGCACTTTATTTGCTAGCAATGCCGATTTCTTCTAAGCTGTCATGTGCTATACGAAATTCCTGTCTCACGGCTCAGTCGACGCTACTGTTTCCTTGGTTCTCCAAGCGTCTTAGAACATTATCTATAACCTCTGCACTCAGTGGTGGTCTATGTGAACCTCTGTCACTGCTTAGTACACCAGTTGTCTTCAGCTTCCTTACAAGCGATAAAATTGCCTTTCTTGGGGCATCGCTCACATTGAACTCTTTCCGGAATGCCCATTATTTTGTAACCAGTGAGTATGTCTTTAAAAATATTTTCACAATAAAATCCCGCTCTCGAAGAGCGTACTGCATGTTTCTGCCAGCTAAAGATAGCGAATGAATCACTACTTTGATCGTTATTGTCACGCGGCCCGAACTACACACAGACTTTATGAACTGCGACGACGGGGCTATGAACGAACTAACGGGAGCCGAGAAAGCGCGGCATTATACCGTGCTAAGGACCTGAGCTTGGTAACAACGGACGGTGCTTCTCAATCTCCTAGAGCTACTGAGATCATTAAAACAACTTTCCTGTTTCTATGTGCTTTCGGAGGGAAATTATGACCCATTGAAATAGTCCAGGTTTATGCTGATAGCTCTGTGTAACAAATATCATAAACTACGTTCTGCATCTCTAGGAACTTACACTGACACTTCTTTTGCTTCAACATCCAATAAAATGTTACTTTCGAAGCAGGTCAGACCTTTCACATTTTGTCTTGTCTCCACTGTATTGTTTACGAATGTTCAATGATACCAGCGAAGATAATAAATTACATTACCTCTTTAACAGTCACAAAAGAAATTAAATCTGCCGGGAATATGTGGTACACATTAATTTGCTGAATCTGGCAACAACAAATGTTTATCTCACTAAACTGTTCTTTATGTTTTTCGGAAAAAGAATAACCATAGACGCGATCATCTCCAACTTTTCGTGTTTTCCTAGGACTAACTTTGTTTAAAAATTAAAAAAAAAACATCGTGCAACTCCTATGAATAACGGATATGACACAAGGAGTTCGGACGTTTCATATCGTGAATATAAACTAAGATCTTAAAAAATGGCAATGGATGCACTTTATCTAAGATGAGTAAAATGTAATTGTATTCTGTACCTACGCAAACTATTCAGATGTTTAAGAATACGAACTGCAAGGTGAGTTTCCATAACATCCGGTATACCGCTTTCAACTGTCAGAACATGTCTGATTCATATGTGTGTAAGATACTTTATTATGCCTGGGAGAAGGTGTACTTGGGGACGGTTGGTGATAATTACAAAACACACTTCACAAATGGATCAATGTGATTGACAGCAGAGTATCTACACTCCTGGAAATGGGAAAAAAGAACACACTGACACCGGTGTGTCAGACCCACCATACTTGCTCCGGACACTGCGAGAGGGCTGTACAAGCAATGATCACACGCACGGCACAGCGGACACACCAGGAACCGCGGTGTTGGCCGTCGCATGGCGCTAGCTGCGCAGCATTTGTGCACCGCCGCCGTCAGTGTCAGCCAGTTTGCCGTGGCATACGGAGCTCCATCGCAGTCTTTAACACTGGTAGCATGCCGCGACAGCGTGGACGTGAACCGTATGTGCAGTTGACGGACTTTGAGCGAGGGCGTATAGTGGGCATGCGGGAGGCCGGGTGGACGTACCGCCGAATTGCTCAACACGTGGGGCGTGAGGTCTCCACAGTACATCGATGTTGTCGCCAGTGGTCGGCGGAAGGTGCACGTGCCCGTCGACCTGGGACCGGACCGCAGCGACGCACGGATGCACGCCAAGACCGTAGGATCCTACGCAGTGCCGTAGGGGACCGCACCGCCACTTCCCAGAAATTAGGGACACTGTTGCTCCTGGGGTATCGGCGAGGACCATTCGCAACCGTCTCCATGAAGCTGGGCAACGGTCCCGTACACCGTTAGGCCGTCTTCCGCTCACGCCCCAACACCGTGCAGCCCGCCTCCAGTGGTGTCGCGACAGGCGTGAATGGAGGGACGAATGGAGACGTGTCGTCTTCAGCGATGAGAGTCGCTTCTGCCTTGGTGCCAATGATGGTCGTATGCGTGTTTGGCGCCGTGCAGGTGAGCGCCACAATCAGGACTGCACACGACCGAGGCACACAGGGCCAACACCCGGCATCATGGTGTGGGGAGCGATCTCCTACACTGGCCGTACACCACTGGTGATCGTCGAGGGGACACTGAATAGCGCACGGTACATCCAAACCGTCATCGAACCCATCGTTCTACCATTCCTAGACCGGCAAGGGAACTTGCTGTTCCAACAGGACAACGCACGTCCGCATGTATCCCGTGCCACCCAACGTGCTCTAGAAGGTGTAAGTCAACTACCCTGGCCAGCAAGATCTCCGGATCTGTCCCCCATTGAGCATGTTTGGGACTGGATGAAGCGTCGTCTCACGCGGTCTGCACGTCCAGCACGAACGCTGGTCCAACTGAGGCGCCAGGTGGAAATGGCATGGCAAGCCGTTCCACAGGACTACATCCAGCATCTCTACGATCGTCTCCATGGGAGAATAGCAGCCTGCATTGCTGCGAACGGTGGATATACACTGTACTAGTGCCGACATTGTGCATGCTCTGTTGCCTGTGTCTATGTGCCTGTGGTTCTGTCAGTGTGATCATGTGATGTATCTGACCCCAGGAATGTGTCAATAAAGTTTCCCCTTCCTGGGACAATGAATTCACGGTGTTCTTATTTCAATTTCCAGGAGTGTAGCTTAAACGCGCATCTCAGAGCAAATAAAAAAATATATATCTGACATCAATCCAGCTAGACGAATTTAAAACTAAGACGCAAATATTAGCGTGATGGAAAAAGATTTATGAGCATCAGGCTAGGAAAGCAGGTAATCTCACACATGATGAAACCGAATTATAAAATAAATTCATTGAGAATTTTTCTGAAATTCTTGGAGACAATGTTTAAAATAGTTGTTTTCTCTTCCCCAAGTATGCTATTTCATCCATGACATATTCCAGTGTATTAGTTTATAAGTCCTTTATTGTAGATGTATCATACATATTCTGTATGAAGTGAGTCAATCCGGACATTCGTCACTGCTGCTCATGTACATGTTGCCAAGGTTATTTGGAGTAAGCAAGAGAAGTTTCGTTGGGGGGCACTTACACATCCTCCATTCAGGCCCGGTCTCTTCCCCTGTGATTTCCATATTTTTGGAGCCTGAAGAACATTCTTGACCGTTGATTCGCTCCAGAGGAAGAGGTGCACGCCTGAATACAATCATTGTACTGTAGGCCACCGCAAACGTTTTTCAGTGAAGGCGCTGACAGTTTTGTCTCACAGTGGGATAAGTGTGTTAACAGTTATGACGATTATTTTTGAAATAATAAAAGTTTACTTATTTTGTGTTAGCAGAAGAGCCAACACCATGTTACGAATGGAGGCCGAAATGCACGCGTTTTAGCTCACGCAGGCTGGCGTGAGGAGGGAAGAACTATACTAACGTGAGGTCTGGAACATGCCAAGGAATGAGAATTCAGAAAGCGGACGTAATTAGTTTGATACTTAACTTTAATCCATTACCGATGAACGTCGCTCTTGACGGTACATGATTCACAATATTATCTGTTCAGAATACATTCTTGAAGTAATTATAGTAACTGAATATGGCGCCTTGCTATGTCGTAGCAAATGACGTAGCTGAAGGCTATGCTAATCAGTCGTCTCTGCAATGGAGAGCGTAAGTAGACAGTGAACCATCGCTAGCAAAGTCGGCTGTACAACTGGGACGAGTGCTAGGGAGTCTCTCTAGCCCTGCCGTGTGGCGGCGCTCCGTCTGAAATCACAGATAGTGGCGACACCCGGGATCCGACGTATACTAACGGACCGCTGCCGATTTAAAGGCTACCACCTAGCAAGTGTGGTGTCTGGCGGTGACACCACAACTTACTTTTTCCATCTGCTTCGTTTTCATGTGACAGCCCCTTATAGAAGCCGAGGTTTTACCCACTACCATACAGGCTGTCTGAAACCTTTTGGGCCAAATTGAAACACGCGATAGTGGTTCTGTAGCAGATTATATTGAAATAGGGAACCAACAGTCGGAAATACACATCAGAGGGTTGGATCCCCTCAGTCGACGACGTCAGGTTGCAACGCCTGGGCTACTCTCAGGTTGTAATCTCCGTCTTCGGCGGTTGTGTCTGTCTGTCTGTCTGCCTGCCCGCCTGCCCGTCGCTTCCTGCTGTCGCTGTTCGTCCGTCTGTCCGCCTGCCTGCTCGCTGTCCGCCGCCGCCACTGCTGCCTGCTGTCCGTCCGTCCGTCCGTCTGCCTGTTCGCCGCCGTCTGCTGTCCGTCCGTCCGTCTGTTCGTCGCCGCCGCCAGCCGGTGCCCGCCGCCGCCGCCAGCCGGTGCCCGCCGCCGCCGCCAGCCGGTGCCCGCCGCCGCCGCCAGCCGGTTCCCGCCGCCGCCGCCGCCACCGCCGCCGCCGCCATCCGGTGCCCGCCGCCGCCGCCGCCGCCGCCGTTGCCGCCTGGTCGCCGCCGTCGCCGCCGTCCTGACCCTGGTCTACGGCCGTCTTCATCCGTCTTCGTCTTTGTCTGTCCCCAGTTTCTGTCCTTTCCTCTTCGTTCTGTTCGTTATTGTTTCTCTCTACCGTCATGTCCGCCCCCACCACCGCTGCCACCGCTACCACCACCGCCATAATTTATACTTCCCCTTCCGCTGCCTCCACCACTATAACTTGGTGTGCCCAGTCCCACCCCCCTCCTTCCATCCCACCTCTCCTCACTCTCCCGTCACCCTCTCTCTTTGTCGCCCCCTCTCCCGCTTCTTCCTCTCGCTCCTCTCGTTCTGATCCTTTCCCCCCCACTCCCCCAGCCTGTCACTGCAGCTCCGGCTCGGGTGGTGGCCCGTCGGGCCACTCTCCACACCCAGCTCTCCCCGTCACCTTCGCCATCACCGCCGCCACTGCCACCGTCCTCGTCATCGTCGCCGTCGCCTTCGCCTTCACCGTCACCGTCACCATCTCCGGCGCCGACTCCGGCCCCGGGACCTGCCCCTCCCCGCCACATTCCCGTTGTTCCCATCCCCCACACCTCCTCCACCGCCGTCAAGCGCCCCAGTGGCACCCCTGCTTCCTCTGCTTCCAAAAAGGCTCCGCCTCGTCCTCCTTTCCCCACCCATGATGCCATAGATGTCTCCCCGCCTGTCCCTGCCCCCTCATCCTCCTCCTCTACCCCCTCCTCCTACCGCTACCTCCTCTCCCGTCCTGATCCCTCTCTCCTTGAAGCCCGGAACCTCACCCTCTTCCTTCGCCAGCATTGTCCTGGTGCCTCCATCTCCCTCCTCACTCCTCGCCGTGATTCGGTCCTCATCTCCTCCCCCAGCCCAACCCTCCACACATACCTCCTTTCCCGCATCCCTGTCACCCGCTTTGGCCCTCATGCCTCTCTCACCCCTGCTCCTTCACCACCTCCCTCCCGCCAACCCCAACCTCCGTGTCGCCCGCCAACTCTCACCGCCGTGATCACTCGGCTTAGTCCAGTGATCACGGAGGAGGAGGTGTTGGCGGAGCTCAAGGCGCATCCCCATTTGGAGGTGCGTGCGGTTCGCCGCATACATAACGCTGCCGGCCCCACCCGCCTTATGCGGGTTTTTTCTGAGCACGCCCCCTCCATTGACCGTCCCCTGAAGGAGGGTGCCCTCCTTTTTAACCAGCGGTACAAGGTCGACCCCTCCCGTTCCCCTCCTCAATCCCTGCACTGCCAGAGGTGTCTGCGCTATAACGCGCACCCCACAGCTGAGTGCCGCGAGGCCCCCACCTGCCCGCATTGTCGGCAAGCGCACTTCCTCAGGCAGTGCCCTAACCTCCAACCCCTCCTTCCTGCAATACCTGCAATCTCCCCTATCCCACCTACTGCCAAAAGTGTAAAGCCCGACCCCCTCCAACCACTCCTGAACCCAACCGCTGAGGACATCATCAGGTTCCTTACCATCGTCCTCCAGAATGTTCATCCCTTTCAGCGCCCCCACACCCTCCAGCAGATCTCCCTTGCCGCCCGTTCCATATTCCAACTCAAGATGTACGCCACCTACTCCAACAACCAGGCCCATTTCACCTTCTCCCGCCTTGACACCCTCGTCTAAATCCCTATCATGGCACGACAGCAACGTATCCTTTTCAACAACATCCGCTCCCTACCCACCAACAGGAACCTCTTCCTGCACACCCTTGCCACCCACCGCGTGGATGCCTTCCTCCTTAATGAAACCTTCCTCCAACCCCACCACACCATTCACACTTCGCCCTACCTCCTCCACCGCTCCGATAATCCCCTCCCAATTGCGCGTGGCGGAGTTGCCATTGGTCACCACCGCCAGATCCCCGTTCGGCTCCAACCTCTCCTTCCCGACCCCACCGAACACCTGATCCTTAGTCTCTTCTTCCCCGGCCTTACCGTTACCTGCGCCACCATCTATGTCCGCCCCAACGCTCCTATTCCCTTCGACTTCCTCTCCCATGTCGATTGTACCTTTTCCTCCTACGTGATCGCCGCCGACCTCAACATCCATAGTCGTTCCGCTGCCCAGTTACGGCGGTGGCATCGGTTCCTCTCCACCCTTCAAGGCGACCTGATCCCCATCCCCCAGCATACCCGTCCCGAATCCAACTCCACTCCTGATGTTATCCTCTCCTCTCCCAACCTCCTTGGCCGCATAACGGTGGATGTCCTGGAGCCTATTGGTAGCGACAATCTCCCTGTCCTCCTCTGTTTCAGACGGTCGTCGCCCTCGCCCCGACCCTCGTACTGACCCTCCCCCTAAGTTTGTCCACGACTATTCCCGTGCCGACTGGAATGCCTACCGGGCTACCCTTTCCACCCAGGTCGATAGCCACCCCTTCCGCTACCACCACCCTGACGATGTCACCCATGCCGCCTCCTTTCTCCAGCAGACCTTGTCTGAGGCCGTGGAGGCCCACGTCCCTACTGTCGCCATCCACCCCCACCGTCCTACCCTTTAGGTTTTCCGTGATTTCCCTAAAATCGCTCCAGGCAAATGCCGGGATCATTCCTTTCAAAGGGCACGGCCGACTTCCTTCCCCGTCCTTCCCTAATCCGATGAGACCGATGACCTCGCTGTTTGGTCTCCTTCCCCAAAACCAACCAACCAACCAACCGTCCTACCTTACCCCCACAGGCTGTTCTCCTCCTCCATGAATCCCGTCGTCTCTACTGTGCCTTCCTCCGCACGCGTGACCCGGACACACTACGACGCCACTGGCAACTCCAGCGACACATTCGTAATTTGCTCGCGGCTAAGAAACGCCGGGACTGGCGACAGACATGCACCCATTTAAATGCTACCCTGCCAATCAACTCGCCCAAGTTCTGGTCGGCCTTCCGTCGCCTTACCGGAACTAAACCCTCCCCCTATTATCCTCTTCTCCATGATGATCACCCTTTCCCTGACACCCTTAGTAAGGCCAATCACTTTGCCTCCTACCTCTCCGATGTCTTTTCCATCCCCGATGATCCCCAGTTCGATTACTCCCTCTTCCCGGATGTCCGCGATCGAACTGACACCTCCGTCCCTCCCCTCGCCCCGGGTTTCCAGTACTTGGACAACATTGCACACACGGAACTCAATGCCCCTATCACTACACAGGATCTCATTGCTACACTCCGCACAAAACGCAACACCGCTCCTGGTCACGATCGTGTCACCTACCGTCACCTTCGTGAAGCTCCTGTCTCTTTCCTCTCCACCCTGGCCAGGCTCTACAATGTAGTCCTGTCCACCGGTTACTACCCCGACCTGTGGAAAACCTCCCGTATCCTCATGTTCCTTAAACCTGGCAAACCGCCGTCCGCCGTCTCCTCCTACCGTCCCATCTGCCTTACCTCGGTCTTCAGCAAGGTCCTGGAATCTATCCTCATCCGATGCATCCACCAGCATCTCCGCCAGCACCGCCTTCTTCCCGTTACCCAGTGTGGCTTTCGGCCGTCCTTCTCTTCCGACGACCTTCTCCTTCACCTCACTCATCTCCTTTCTGAACAGCTTAATTCCCGTCGCTCCGCAATCTTCCTCTCCCTGGACCTCGAACGTGCATATGACCGCGTATGGCATTCCGGTCTCCTCTTCAAGCTCCAAACCTTCGCCCTTCCCATCAACTACGTCCGTCTGATCGACTCCTTTCTCTCCCGCCGTCCTTCCTATGTCACCATCCATAACACAGATTCCTACACCTTTTTCCCCTCCGCCGGTGTGCCCCAAGGCTCCGTCCTCTCCCCCCTCCTGTATCTTTTGTACACGGCGGACATGCCGCCGCCGTCACCCCCCATCCACCTTCTCCAGTTTGCCGATGACACTGCCTTCCTTGCCCTTGCCCCCACCCTGCGACGCTCCCAACGCCTTCTCCAATCCCATCTTGACCGATTCACCGCTTGGTGTAACCAGTGGTTGCTCAAGGTCAATCCTTCGAAAACCCAGGCGATCATTGTAGGCAAAACCACCCCTTCCTTCCGCCTCCTTGATTTCTATCTCACCGTCTATGGCCGTCCCATCACCCTCACTCCCACCCTTAAGTACCTTGGCGTCACCCTCGACTGTCGTCTCTCCTGGACTCCCCATCTCCGTACAATCCAAGCCAAGGCACGTTCCCGACTCCGTCTCCTCAAGCTCCTTTCCGGCCGTACGTGGGGTCTGGACCCTTCCACAATCCTCCACACCTATAAATCCCTCATCCGCCCTATCCTTTGTTATGCCCATCCAGCCTGGATCTCTGCCCCCCCTACCTTTTATAAATCCCTCCAAATCCTTGAACGCCATGCTCTCCGCCTCGCCTATCGCATCCGTCTCCCCTCCCCCACGCGAATCCTGTCTGATCTCATCCCCTTCCCCCACCTCCTCCTTTTCCTTGAAAGGATACGGATCCTGTACACCTCCCGTAAACTTGATCCTCCTCACCCGCTCGTATCCCCGATCCTCTCCCATCCCCGCCCGCTGTCGCGCCTGTATTCCCACGTCCCGCCCGGTCTCCATCTCTCCACCCTCCTTACTCTCTCCCAAGGTGGCTTCCGCCATCTCCCCCTCCCTGATGATGTCCTCCTCCCCTCCATCTACCCCTCCTATCAACTTTGACCCTGCCCCACCACCCACTTCCGGTGTCCTTTCCTTTAGGCACCCTCCCTCCCTCCCTTCTCTTCCCTTCCCTCCCGTTCTCTTTCCTTTTCCCCCGTCCCCTCCCTCCACCACTCTTCCCCCCCGGGCTTTCCCTCCCCCTTCCTCCCTCCCCCCCTTTCTCCCCTGCCCGTGGCATCTCTGCTCTCCCCTCTCCCTCTCCCACTCTCCTTCCTCCTCCTCCTCTCTTGGCAGGTCCCCGGACTCGCACACGCATAGTGAACATTCGTGCGCCGGAGATCATCGCCATCAGTGTCTAGTGTGTGTGCTTCGTTTTGTGTTTCGTGCAGTTACAACTCAACTGTTCACATGTGCCGTCGCAGTTCTCCGTGTTTTGTGCGCCGTGTCAACAAGTGTTAGTGTTTTTATCGTCCAACGTGAACGGCTTCTTGTTTTTTGTTTTTTTGTAACTACTTTCTTTGCCCACCATTTTTTGTATTTTCTGTGTCACCTATCTCATATTATTGTACCCCATAAGGCTGAAGAGCGGCGTATTAAGCTGCTGCCAGCCCGCCTTGAATGAGGTGCTGAAAATTACAATAAAGGAAAAAAAAATCGGAAATACATATTTATTTTGTTATGGACGTATCCAGCTTACACCACAAATTGAAACAAGCGATAGTGGTTACAACAGATTATATTGAGACAGGGAACGAATGATCGGAAATAATTTTGTTATGCACACATTCAGCTTACACCACATAACAACAATGTAGCAGTAGCTCATAATATTTGTTCACAATGACGAACGCCAGTCTCAGTGTAACCTCCCCCTCACTTATCGACCTTAATGACTGTGAAAAATTAAACTGCGTGCACCTAACGAAAATTTGGGAAAAGCAATAGTCACCGAAGTTAATTTGTCGGTAAAGAGAGAGAAAAGGGTTACTTCTAAATGAAAGGAAAAATGCAAATGAAATTGGTGAAAATTAATTTTGAGAAAAGGGTAAAATTAATAAAGAAAGTAAATGTGCGGTCATTACGTTAACAATTAATTGGCCTTAATTAGATATTTGAGATTTGGGGAAAATTACGGTCGCCAGTCCTATGGACAACTACTATAATAACTGAAAATGAAAGATTAATGCACATATAATTACCACTAAAAGCGTGGCAACTGAAGGTTGACACGTGCTGTGTGAAAACTGAATGTTTGTCAGAAGTAATAAATTTCGCTACAGTCTGACTTAATTTAGCAAAAGAATTAATAAAACCGGAAAATTGAAATTTAATTTAGTGACTGAAATTAATAGTGAGATATGTTTCTGAAGCACTGCGAAATTCAATAAAATAAGGTTAGTCTTGGGCTACCTCAAAAATCATTTCAAAAGCTACTTGAATCTACGCAATTTAGAAATAAGAGATTTAACTTTGAACTTGAATTAAATGATTCTGAACAAATAACAATAGCAAAATTTAGTACGTACCAAGCCGAGCTGCAGTCACAGGTAAGCTAAAATATGGTAACAAAACTCGCACTCTTATTTGTGCTTGTGTAATCTAAATATTGTAGCCAGCTATGAATACTTTAACTGAACTTTGAAATTAAAGCAGTGAAATGGAATAATATTACTTTAATGCTGGCGTTTGAATTTCAACGACACTCGGGTTCATTCCGGAAAAGGGAGGGACCCTGCTTGGTAATGCAATTGGGACAATGACCAACAAAGGTTCATGCTAAGTTGCTGTATTTTGCTAATGGAATAATTTGAAAAGCTGAGGTCTGCCATACAGTTCTAAAACTTTATGTGCTTTCAGTCTTCCTTGTTGGTTGATTGAAGCCGTCGATCGAGGAGGTGGCGACAGTCACTCATTGTCGGCCGTCGCTGTTGCAGAAGCTGGATGTTGGTACGCCTTCTTCTCGACACGGTCACCAGGCGAAACGGGCTCTTGATGTGCGGCAGCTAACGCTTCCCGTCCGCAACACCGTGCCAGAAGCTATCATAGCAAGTCGAGCGCAATTACATGCTACCAAACCCCGAAAGCGCGGCAACTCGCGGGAGCGTCACACCACACACCTACTCCACCGCCCTAATCCAGCCAGACTCTCTCCGTTCGCGCTCCATGCGGCAGAGTTAACACTATCGAAGATCCTAAACACTTTGGCTCTCCACACGACCTATCGATGTAATCGTTCGACAGCATAGTTTTTCCTAGGCCTGACTCCGCGTAAAAATACAAATAATATTTACAAATCAAACCAATTATACATCGACATAAATGCAAATATATATATACAAATAGTAAAACAATTACAATATGTAAAGACACAGAAATGTCATATCTTCAGGTAACAAATAAAGGAAAAGAATTTATAGTACAATAGATGGAAATAGGAGGATTGCATTTCCGGCGTTACATCAGTACATGAAATCCTGCTGCTCTCTCTCACAGATTCCTGGTGTCTGTTACACGAAAAGACAGGCAGCTTGGACCCTAGCAATCAGATCTTCATCCATTTCTATAGGGGTTTCGTACACCAACATCTTGAAGTAACTTCATCGGAAAAAAATCCAGAGGTGTGAGATCCAGTGATCGCACTGACCATGGGACAGTATCTCCCATGCAGCTCATGTGCTCTTGGACATTAACATTGAAGTGGGGTGGTGCACCGTCGTGTTGAAACCACATCCTTTCGCGGGCAACAGCGGATACAGTTTCCATGAACTGTGGCAGCACATCTCACAACAGCTAACGTGGGCTAGTCAAACTGGGAGTCAGCAAATAAGACCCTATTAGATGATCTTTGACAAAGTCCACCCACACGGTGACAGAATCGTTGCTGGTGGCCACCGATGTTGATGGCGTGGGGATTGTTCTCACTCCAGTCATGGCTACTGCGGCTGTTGAAAACACCATCAAGGCAGAATGAGGCCTCATCCATGAACAATACAAAATGTGCAAAGTTCAACATTACAGCTTTGTGGTGGATAATCCATTGACAGAAGTGAATGTGGGGCACAAAATCCTTTGTCGCTAGTACTTGCACAGTTCATTGTGATAGGTGTGTAATATTTGTTCCACCATTACTCTCCACACTGTATCCTTGTAAGTGTGCATTTCATGGGCAGCTTGAAGGGAGCTTATTGCTGAGTGGTCAGCCACAAGAGCCAACGCCATAACACCATCTCTTCAAAGTCTGGCGTTCGGACATGGCTTTGGCGAGAACCTTGACCATCTCTAGTAAGTTTGTATTCACTGAGATAAACTTCTTCCAGTTAGGATGATGCCTCTTGAGAAAGCGTTCTCTGTACATTCGTGCTGCTTTATGGCCGTTACAGCGTGCTGCGCCAGACATTAAATGCATGTCTGCCAACTCTCGTACCGAGTAACGTTGCATGTTTGACTTCGCATCATGCACTGTAGGCCTACTCAGTAAAACACCTCACCATGGACACATCACAAGCTATCTGATGAGAAGGACAACTGACACCAGTGATTGTAGTGTGCACGCGGCACAGGTTAATGTGCTGGTGCGTTGCACGCGGTCGTTATATGACACGTGTGCTATGAACTAAGTTGTGTACAATAGTCTGTTCACTCACTGCATGTTCTAGTGTACAATACACACATGGGATTTTTGTGAGAGTGCAGCAGAACTGTGTGTGCCGTTGTAGTGCATGCATTGCGACTGGTGGTCATCGCCTTCAAAAACTGCTATAGGCTATGTTTTTGCTATGTGGTATACGCTGTGTACGTCCATAATACAATAAATATGCATTTCCGACCATCGGTTCCATATCTCATTACATTCACGTGTTTTACTATCAACTGTTTTACTTTGACCCAAAAACTTTGCGACACTCTATATGGCTGCCAAGTCTTTCACGATGGACTCCACTGACAAAAATCTTGAGCATAAAAGGGGGAGCCTCGCCGGTTTCAGGACAGTCATACTTAACGATGATGATTGAGACAGTCATCAGAAGTTCGGAATTTTATCCGAACTGGTTGCGACATGTTAACAGAGAACTTTCCATCCCTGTTTTTATTCTTGATTGTAAGCGTATTGTGCCGTATGAAGAGGCACGATTGTTTTACTGGCCCCAAAAGAGTCGTTTTGAGTGGCGTGTGACGCAGGAGCCGCGAGAGCCGCTAGGGGGCGGTTGGCGAGGGACGTGATCGCCGCGAGCGCCGCCGTAGCTGAGCTGCTGGCAAGCAGGGATGGCGGTGTAGTCAGGTGGAGCCAGTGGAACCAGCAACATCTTCTGGAGGGCAACACCGTCGCTGAGGTGCAAGCGGTGGGCAAATTTGCGGCGCTGCTGGATTGGCGCGGTATCTGAGGTTTCCATAACGGCGGGCTGGGGCTGAAGGTCCTGGAGTAAGAGTCAGCTGCTGTATGGATTCCAGCGAGCAAGTTCTTGACAGAGCCAAGCGACATTCTTGCGCGTCTACCATACTCCATCAAACGATATCTTTATCATTCCTAAATTAAGTACACAACAAAACATCATTATATCCTCGATCATTTACACCAAAAGGGACTGAAATGTCCGACAGGTGTTGAAAAGCAAGTGGAAACAATCATTCATCCCGTTGGGAGCTTCAATAGCGCGTATGCCCTCCGTGAGCGTTTCTCATTGCCTGATACCTACACGACTTGTTCCATATAAGTCTATGTAGATCGCCCAATGGTATACGGTCCTATTCTTCAGTGAGAGCAAAGGAGAGTTCGTGGAGAGTCTGTGGTGGTACCGTACGACCACCAGCATGTCTGTGAAGCAGTCCCACATATGCACGATGAGGTTTAGATAGAGGCTCACCGCTGGGCTTACTTCAATGTCCAGGCTTCGCAAGACATCCCTGCTGTCGCCCGCAACATGGATCCTGGCAGCAGCCACTGCAATGTCCAGCAGAATCTTTTCGATGTACTGCCTGGCAGTAAGGCGACCATGGACAACAACAAGATCCGTATGGCTGCTAAAACTGAAGCCTCCCTGCAACATCACAGAACCTTGGAAATCTGTCTATTTCCTGGACAACATTTGGCAGGTACCGCTTACTACAAGTCTCCGCTCACGAACACAGCCATTAGTTTGCGTCAGAGGATATCTGGACTCATCTGTGAATAGCACGTTTCGTCAGTGACGAAGTTGCTAGTTTACATAGAACGGCAGAACTGAAGGCGAAATGCAAAATGTTGTCGTGTCAGGCGGGTACTCGAGAAGGACGTCTGGGTCTTAAGATCCTTTCTCGTAATCTGTTCATTACAGACTGATCGGACACAGCGGCTGCAGCGGTCCTTTTGAGACGGTCTTGCAGTGCTCTGGCGATATCCGTACGACGCTGCAACACAGAGATGGCCAGACATCCCTCTCCACGTGCTTCGGCGACCTTGTCCAAATTGCCTTGTGTACTGACCTGTCACCCCGCTGCTTGGATGACACATGGAGAGGCATTGCCATCTGCAGCAACATGACCGAAAGTCCATCCTTGTAGGATCAAACGGACCGCCCTTGCAACTTTCACTGCTTTAAGATGTCGCACTGCGTGTGCTTGATTGAAAACAACGTTCAGAAATGAAACTGCCATCTGTGTATCTCACTACAAAACCCTGCGACACAGGTACCTACTGTGGGGTCACCTGACACTGTACTGCATAACACAGCCAACAGATGCCGAATGATTTTAATTGTTGGCTACGCTGAAAGCGAAGATCACAAGTCATTCAATAAGACCACAGGTACCGCCTCTATCGAAATAGATTTAACATATCGGACGTTCATAGACATTTTCCCTTAATTCTTTATAACGGTATAATCACTCACCAATTTTTACGATTTAGTAGAAGAAGTTTTTCTGTGACTGATTGATTTGGACATCTTCATACGTACTCTACATGGCATTGCAGTGCATGGTGGAGAGAATTTCGTATCAAGATTATAGATTTTCTGCCCTTTTTCATTCGCGTATTGAGCAAGGGAAAGTGAAGGTCTCTGCCTCCATGGTCGCCCAATCTCTTTTACGTTAATTTTAAGACCTCTACATAATACGGAGGTGATAGATTGTCAGACTATCATCAAATACAGGTTATTTTATCCTACGCAGTTTTGCAACAAATATGTCGTCTTTCTTCCAAGGATTCCCGTATTAAGATCCCCGAACGGTACTCTCGTACTTTCATGTGGGGTATACTGATCTGTTACAGCCCTAGCAGTACGCCTGTTGTTAAGCCTGCTTGATAAGGACTCCAAACTCTGGAACAACAGCCTAGAATTGGCCACACTATCATCTTGTATGTGATTGCCTTTGCAGACGCCCCTCACTTTCCTAGAAGGCACACCACAAATCTAAGTCTTCCATTTATCTTCCGGAATAGTGACTTCAAGCGATCATCCCACTTCATGTAGCTCCTTAGTATTACTCCCCAAATATTTACACAATCTGACTTGCTCAACATGTTCACTAGCAATCCTGTAATCAAACTGCCGGGTTCTTTTTTTTTTTATAGGAGTTGTCTTAAATTTATTCACAGAGCTGCGATTCATTACACTAAACGCAAATGTTATACATATCTTCCTGCATTTAATTTTCAATCGTCCAAGGGCACTTCTCTCCTACAGACAACAGCAACTTCTGCGAAATTGTGCTGCTGACCCTAAGTTACTGATACTGAAACTGTCACAGATCTATATACTATAACGAGTTTATTAAAAAAACTGATTTTGTTGTTGTGAACTGAACTAAACTGGTTTCCTGTTCTTTAACTTCGTACGTGGTTGTTTTGTAATCCTGAACAGTACAAGTGTTGTAATTATGTAAACGCTATTTGGTAAAATATGTCGCCAAAATTATCTGAAACTGTGTAACTGTACTTGAAATAACTTTCACCAAAATGACTAGCAAATTTAAAACTGTATACTGAATAAGCTGTCCTGTGAAATTCTGTATTGTGCGGTGCAGTGAATAGTGCCACAATGTGTGCAAGTCACAGTATGTGACTTGCTGTTCCACCACAGAAAACTAATAGAATGACAGTTCTACATAAAATTAAAAACGAATTTTGATGAAAAATGTTCAAAATGCGTCAGTAAAGATCCCCTGTAAATTTACATAGGCAAACAGACTAAATAAAATTCCAAACGTTAAATAATGCACAGACGACTATAACACTGCACTATGAGGATAAGGCTGTGCTTAAATGAGATCTGCACTAAGCTTTATCTAAATTGAATCTGATAAGAATTTTGAAATACAATGATCAACTGTAAATCATTTCACTGTGTTCTGACTGTGATGTTCAACAAGCCCTAACAAATTTTGATGGCTTACCTGTAGCAACTTCCAAAACTTAACATCCTCTGCATATTTATCTCTGCGCTCTGTTGGCAATTTTCAGACCGCTGAGTACTGTGACCAACACCCGACTCACTCACTAACTTCTCTCAAAACTGGAAACTGTTCAAACTGTTTGAAACTGTTCAAAGCGGTACAGTCCTTCAGCATTTACCACAATCATGAATATCATAACCGACTGAAACAATAATATGAGGACAAGTAAATCTTATTTTCTTCGGTTCATGCTTAATATTAATTGATTAATTGCAAATTACTTTCCATCAAACAACCTCTTCAATTCCGGGCAGTGCACTTTCAACCTTTACCCAAAAAAACTCTTCAAACATAATTAATCTGTGAAAATCACGTGTTGCAAAGAATATGTTATCACCAGCCTACCCCCTAGGCCAAATACTATCCTATCTCAAGTAACACACCATTAATCACATTGTTAATAGTACGTCAATCATATTTCATATTAATACAATAATAGATGTCTTTTAAGGCAATTAATATACTTTTAATCCTTGGAGCCTCCGGTCCTCGACGTGCACTTATATGGTTAGTATCTGATGCAATAACACCAAAATTTCTCGTTGATAACATGTTCATACTTGTATATATGTTCTCGAGATTGTGTCACGGAAGGTAAAGCTCTCTGAGGAATTCAAAAAGTCATCAAAAATAATAAATCAGATCCAATCACTCTAATATTAGTTTGGTCGTAATAAGTAAGCTTCGAAACGAAGTAAAACAGCGCATCCAGAATATTTAAATTCGAAAAAGTCACCGGAAGCCGCAGATGGGGCCGAATATTTTTTAAGTCCGAACTTTTCAGCGTCGCCGTATTAGAGGTTGTCCTAGGTGGCACGGCCCGAAGGGTGAAGGATGACATTACTTGTTTCCAGAACCTATGTGGCGTTAATATCGACTTTTTAAGATTTCTGTCCGAAAAATATCCAGTGAAATATGACACATCGGATGAAAATAGAGCTCACATTACTTCCATTGAATACGAAAAATAAACTAGAAACCGTACAATATCTAATTATGTACGTTCGTCCCTTTTGTGGTGGACATAAATAAACAGCAGTCTCATAGCTACTCCACATATTGCCCTTTCTCCGATTCACATACCGGCTGAACTGATATGGCGTGGGAATGAGCAATTGTAGGTCACGTGGAGGCCAGGTGCAGTGGTTCAGAGATATAACAGGTGTCGGGAATGCCGAGACGTAATATGAAAACAATGGAGAAAGTAGCTTCACAGAGGGCAGACTGTGATTGCCTGGAAGATGGGAACGACTGGCTACGAAACTGAGAGGCTCGCCGAGCATTCACTCAAGGCCGTCGTTGCTGTCTTCCGATGGTACTCGAAGTAACCACTGCTACATGAAAGCGCTGTGGATAACAATACCACATCCAACGTGAACGTAGATAACTTGGTTTACATACCAAGTAAATCAGTGTGTATCACAAGTGACTCGAGTATAATGTTGCAGCTGGCTCATTTGTTTCTAACTACACAATTCGTCCATCATTTGAAACCACCTGCACGCCGTCTGTTGTCATTCCCAAGGCGTCTTCAGTCAGAATTGCCACTGACACAGTAACTCCTGTCCATACACTGGAACAGGGCGAAAAACATTTCCGTCTTCATGATGCGTCATGACGACTATCATATGGGAAAAAGCTGTACTCCAAAGGAGCTCATGTTAGATATACCAGTTGTGTTACACTACTATGTAGATATCTCAGCGACGAAAACTGTTTCACGAGGCGAGTACATTATCTTTGACCAAGAATCAGATCTCTCCATCGCTGGCTGAATCGCCTTACAGGACAGTTGTCCAAGCTACAAAGAATCATTGTATATCACTTTAAGGGTATGGTTCAAGACGAAAACGACTGCTGGCATGCTTCCGGATGGCTCGAATCTCTGTAATTTCATTTTCAAGCGGTCTTTTCTGGAGATATACGTGGGAGGAAGCAATATATGATTAATTCCTCTAGAAACGTACGCTCTCGATACATAAACAGTAGATCTATAGGGAATGTGGATGGCCTCTGAGCCCAGGTGGCAGATGTCATTCGTGCCGACATGAGCCACGATTTGCAGCTGTGTACATCCAGTGCACTCAGTCGCTGCCGGTAGTTCCTCCTCCACATTTCGGACGAGACCTCCCGGAAGCAAACAGAGCAGACGCTGGCGTTCTTTCCCAACCTGCCAGCATTGTTACGAAAAGTTCTCTTTTTGTTTGAAGTGCGTATTGCCCACGTTTCACTTCCGATCACGCCACCCGTTAAAGACCTCCAGGAAATATTCCTAAAACTTAAAATTATTTTGGATTCAAGTAAATTTCTCTTTCTCGCCTACTTTTTCTTGTTAGTGCCAGTTTGTGATTCATATACTCCTGTCATCGTGATCTATTTTGCTGCCCAAGTAACGAAAAAATCGTTTACTAATTTTGGTAATACATTCTTTCAGCATCGCCTGATTTAATTTGACCACATTCTTTTAACCTCTTTCACTTTTTCAATCTCTTTTCAGTTTTTTTGTGAGGCAGATGCAGATATGGGATTCAGCGTACATTTTTTCCTTCTTCCCTAAATTGTAATTTGTTTTTTAATTATTTTTATATTTTTATAGCTGAACTGTCAATTGTTTTGGTTGTGTAATCATATTTTATAGCTTCGGTTTTATGGTGCTTAATTCTGGCCTAAGATCTACATCGACATTCTACATTGATACTCCGCAAGCCACCCAACGGTGTGTGGCGGAGGGCACTTTACGTGCCACTGTCATTACCTCCCTTTCCTGTTCCAGTCGCGTATGGTTCGCGGGAAGAACGACTGTCTGAAAGCCTCCGTGCGCGCTCTAATCTCTCTAATTTTACATTCGTGATCTCCTCGGGAGGTGTAAGTAGGAGGAAGCAATATATTCGATACCTCATCCAGAAACGTACCCTCTCGAAACCTGGACAGCAAGCTACACCGCGATGCAGAGCGCTTCTCTTGCAGAGTCTGCCACTTGAGTTTGTTAAACATCTCCGTAACGCTATCACGGTTACCAAATAACCCTGTGACGAAACGCGCCGCTCTTCTTTGGATCTTTTCTATCTCCTCCGTCAACCCGATCTGGTACGGATCCCACACTGATGAGCAATACTCAAGTATAGGCCGAACGAGTGCTTTGTAAGCCACCTCCTTTGTTGATGGACTACATTTTCTAAGGACTCTCCCAATGAATCTCAATCTGGTACCCGCCTTACCAACAATTAATTTTATATGATCATTCCACTTCAAATCGTTCCGCACGCATACTCCCAGATATTTTACAGAAGTAACTGCTACCAGTGTTTGTTCCGCTATCATATAATCATACAATAAAGGATCCTTCTTTCTATGTATTCGCAATACATTACATTTGTCTATGTTAAGGGTCAGTTGCCACTCCCTGCACCAAGTGCCTATCCGCTGCAGATCTTCCTGCATTTCGCTACAATTTTCTAATGCTGCAACTTCTCTGTATACTACAGCATCATCCGCGAAAAGCCGCATGGAACTTCCGACACTATCTACTAAGTCATTTATATATATTGTGAAAAGCAATGGTCCCATAACACTCCCCTGTGGCACGCCAGAGGTTACTTTAACGTCTGTAGACGTCTCTCCATTGATAACAACATGCTGTGTTTTGTTTGCTAAAAACTCTTCAATCCAGCCACACAGCTGGTCTGATATTCCGTAGGCTCTTACTTTGTTTATCAGGCGACAGTGCGGAACTGTATCGAACGCCTTCCGCAAGTCAAGAAAGATAGTATCTACCTGGGAGCCTGTATCTAATATTTTCTGGGTCTCATGAACAAATAAGGCGAGCTGGGTCTCACACGATCGCTGTTTCCGGAATCCATGTTGATTCCTACATAGTAGATTCTGGGTTTCCAGAAATGACATGATACGCGAGCAAAAAACATGTTCTAAAATTCTACAAGAGATCGACGTAAGAGATATAGGTCTATAGTTTTGCGCATCTGCTCGACGACCCTTCTTGAAGACTGGGACTATCTGTGCTCTTTTCCAATCATTTGGAACCCTCCGTTCCTCTAGAGACTTGCGGTACACGGCTGTTAGAAGGGGGGCAAGTTCTTTCGCGTACTCTGTGTAGAATCGAATTGGTATCCCGTCAGGTCCAGTGGACTTTCCTCTATTGAGTGATTCCAGTTGCTTTTCTATTCCTTGGACACTTATTTCGATGTCAGCCATTTTTTCGTTTGTGCGAGGATTTAGAGAAGGAACTGCAGTGCGGTCTTCCTCTGTGAAACAGCTTTGGAAAAAGGTGTTTAGTATTTCAGCTTTACGCATGTCATCCTCTGTTTCAATGCCATCATCATCCCGTAGTGTCTGGATATGTTGTTTCGAGCCACTTACTGATTTAACGTAAGACCAGAACTTCCTAGGATTTTCTGTCAAGTCGGTACATAGAATTTCACTTTCGAATTCTATCTGTTCAACATTTCTTGTCACTGCTTAATGTTTTAATATCCTTTTAGTATCCTTTAACACGACTGGTAAAAGCTATTTGTTGCCCGACCATCCCTTCTCTGAATATTTAAAGTATAAACGAGTAATTTTCTAACCCCATTTCAGTGTTAAGACGCTTATGGAATTATTTTGCTCAGGGGCACCCGGAAGGCGAAAATGTGAAAAATATGGAATTTTTGTTTTTGAATGTTAACATTTTACCAAGTTTTTTTGGTTAATTTGCTTCAAGAATCACTCATCTACCTTAATTCTAGGTATTTAAAAATAAATACATAAAAAGGGTCTGTGCTGTTCTTTGTGGGCGTTTTGTTTGTTTGTCGGAGAAAGATTTTTACATCTTTTGAACTTCCCTCTATTTTCGTCGATAGGGATAGGAATTTTGGGTTGTGTGAGATTCTGTGCAGAGGCTGGCAGCTCTGCCAGAAAATGAGGCAGTTGCAAATCGACGTCGTTGTTGTATGGTTTTCGAGCGCGGTTTTGAGCGTGTTGTTCTGAAGTGTATTGAGTAGGTAGAAAGAGTGGGTGCACTTTTGTTTGAATACCATTTTTTAGCGAAAATGCCGCGAGTCAGAAATAGAACATTTCAAAAGCGGAAAGATAAAGGGAAGAAGCATGTTTGGCAGAACTTTTCAGCAAACGTAGAGACTAGGTTTGAAGCAGATAGTGATGCTTCTTCCTTCCAGTGCAGTGCATCCAAGAGGAAACTGAATACTAGTGAAGACAGCTACAGTAAAATGTCTCAGTGTACATGAAATATTTTAAATAAGTGTACTGTCAGATATTTTTAAAAACTATATTAGGTGTAAGGATTGTAATCAGGAAGGCGTTGAGCTTCAAGTCAAGCGACATGTTGGCCCTGTATGTGAAATAATGCAATCATGTGATATGTATGATAACTAAGTATCATTTTTTAATTGTCGCTCTGGGCAAAGTGAGTCAGGAAAATTATTTGAACTTAATTTGAGAATGGTTTGTGCCCTCCGCGCTGTTGGGAAAGGTGCAGTCGCAGGGCAAATGATGTGTGGTCTTCTGAGCTTACCAAAGCCTCCCACAAAATTTAGTATTTACGATGAAATACTAGAGGCTGTAGTGAAAGATACTGCACAAGAAACCATGCAGGAGGCAGCTTAAGAAGCTGTTATTGTCAATGTCAGTGTCAACAAAAGGGGCCTTATTATAGGCTTATATGGTTCCTGGCAAACGAGAAGGCATCAGTGACTGAATGTTGTGGTAACAGCCACTAATGAAACATTGATAAGGTGACTGATGTTGTAATTTTATCAAAATGCTGCACATGTCCTGTTAGAATTAAAAATAAACATTCTTAAAGGTGTGAAGCTAGTTATAGTGGAAGCAGTAGTGGTATGGACGTTGAAAGGGTAAAGAAAATGTTTGAAAGGTCTATCCCATGGCACAACGGTACGTCAGCTTACAAAATTAGGAAGAAAGCAGCTCGCTGATGGAAAGCCTATTGAAGGTAGAAACAGGCTCACAGACGATATCGTAGAAAGATTGCAGAGATATTATGGGCTTTGTATAAGGTAGACTACCAAATGTGTAGGTGATATGAGAAAGGCAATTTGGGCACTAATTTTTCATACGATGCCGACAGACGCAAAACCTGAGCAGATTTTATGTCCACCTGGTCCATCGTCATGGTGTAAGTACAACAAATTGAAAAATACAGGAGAAATCTACGACACAAATACAATTTACCTGCAGCAGTTATGGAACGAATTAAGCCAATATTTAGAGAGTTATCAAATGGAAGACTGCTGACTCATTGGATAAACCAGATTTCTTGCGAGACTCAGCTGAGTATAGTGACGAAACAGAAATATCTGTTCATGAAAGTGACAGTGAAATACAAGATAACGAAGAGGCAGAAGAAGCGCTTGTTGGAGCAGAAATCCAAGAAATAGTAAGACGCTATGGCTACTTTTATGGGGAAAAGTCGTTACAAATAAAATTAGCAAGTTGGTACATCGAGATGTTATAAAACAGCTCGAGATGGTATTGGTCAAAGAAAGTATCAAAGAGAGGAAAATAAATTCTATAAATTTTTCTAGGGACTTGTAAACTGCAATGGACAAAGTTCTATGCAAAAATTTAGAAAATAATAGCAGGGTCGAAGAATCTGCAGTGGAGATCTAAGCGGGAGCGCGTCACCAAAAGAACTGAAAGCGGTCATGATGTCACGTATGTCCACGCCTAGAGGACACAAAAACTACCAAAATAAACTCCAAATGTGTGCAAAATGCATTCAATTGGTAAAAAGTACGTCTTGACCATCGTGAACGAAAATAAATGCTTAGTTGATTCGTTCATGTTCCTGTTGTCATTTTTTTATTGACAGTAGTTGTTTCTTTTTTATATATAGTTTACTTAATTGATCAGTATTTGATCTCAAAACATGTTTATGAACATTGTTGAAGTAGATTTTCTTTTTTTTTTTAAGTTATTTCAGAAAACGGTTCAAGGAGTGAATGTCAACGTAAGAGCCTGAAGATCATGTACTTCTTTTTTTCAATGATTGACTTTTCATAAATTGAACTCTTCCCTTTGTTGAGTCTTTAACAGTAGTTTAGAGAAACTTAGAGGAATACCTTTCACATGGTTTTTCTTTCTGGGGTCAAAAGATACCCCACAAAGTTATTAATATCAGTTTAAATACCCAGTGTATTTCAGGGTTAAATACGACACGATGTTTCCAATACCTTGTTTTGGCGGTAAAGGTATTCTTGAGCACGGGCTTCGTCTTAATGCCTCTCGTCTACAGTGGTCGTTTTCTCAAAAGTGATTGTGATGGTTAAAGGAAAGGTATGAATCGCAGCTGGCCCTGAGCGGCCACACAGCCACTTTCGATTTCGAGGCGCGTGACTTGAATAGTCAGTAGCTGTGAGAGCGCACCCGTGTCAGCTGGGATTTCGCAGGAGATCGGCTGCGTGTCGCGTGAAGTGGGTCAATAGCGGGTTACCCGACCGCCGTGTGGCCTCGGACGAGATGCCGTGGGCCACTCCCAGATCGCAAGGGTCCCACACTGACCAGCGGGAGGCTCCCAGGAAAACTTCAGGGTACCTAGCAGAGGCAAGTCCCGGACGTCCAGAGTTCCAGGAAGTGATGAAGAGCAATGGTGGTACGCAGCCCGACTCTGACTGGCCAACGCTCTATGCGCCTCACATCAAGCGAAGTAGCAACTCCTCGTATATAGAGCTGCGTGCATCCACGGAAAATAATGTTATGCATCTGGTGGAAGAGCGACGGTGTACGAATTGCTTTCCCCAGGTTTAACCATCGTTTCCGACATTTATTGTCAACAGCTAAGATGTCTTGCAGTCGCTTTCCAAGGACAACGACCAGGAAGACTGCGTGAAGTAATGCCACTCCACGATAACACCCGCCCGCATTCTGCTAGACTGACAAAAAACACTATACAGGAGTTGGGCTGGGAAGTCATTCCGCACCCACCCTGTTCACTTGATCTTACGCCCTCAAATTTTCAGCTTTTCCGCTCACTATCGAACAACCTTCAAGAAACTTCCTTTCCGGATGAAAATACGCTCCGAAAGTGACTCGACGAGTTCTTCGCCCAAAGTCACGTGATTTCTACAGTCTCGGAATCGAAAAGTTATCTCAGCGTTGACAGACTGTTGTAAATAGTGAAGGAGAATACTTTATTGGTGAATAAAGTCTCTGTTATGTGTATCTTTTGTGTTTATTAAACTTATGGAGAAACGCTACCAACTTATGCACCAGCCTAATACTTCGAGTTTATTCGATTTCGCAAAGTGATTGCACCAAGGCAGTCAACATGTTTGTCATTGTACTTTTACTCAATTAACTAGTTCCACCAAAAATAATAAGGAAAGTAAAAGCACAACTAAAAAGGTATTACAACTGGTTGATAAACAATGGGGCATGAAGTTGCAAAACTGAGCTTACCGTGGAGAAGAGGTAGTGGATATGATCAACTATATGTCCGCCGAAAGAAAAGTGTAGTTTATATCCACGACGACATAGAAGTCGATAGAGATAGAGAACGGAAAGGACAAATATATGGAAGGAAAACACCGTCGTTCATGTCTACGATAGCACCTGATGTCAAAGTCATTTACGGAAGCCATAGTACAACGACGATTACAAAAGATATCATTTCTCTTGTTACACCTGAATGATTGCACGTAGTATAGTGACGCTCCATCCCAAACAGTTCGCGGTCGGTTCGATAGAGAACAATCAACAATGCCTCCAAGGATGTGGAAAATGACACTGGTTACCGAAGCACATAGAAGGAAATTATTTGACGAACTTCCGGAAGATTCACATACGTGACGTACCAGCAAGGGACTGCTTAGTGCGTCTGCAACAGTCTCTCAGCAGAGGTCTTTGTACAGGATACTTCAAGTAGTTTCATCGGATTTCAGGAAACCATATGTTCAACACGAATGAAGGTGGAAACTGATAGAAACTTGAGGTGATTTTAATTTACGCACCGAAACCAAAAGTTTACCTAGGCGCCAGCCGTAAGTTGCGGGTTCATTTGGTCGGCGGCCATGGAGCAACTCGTTCGTTCATAATTGTATTGCATCGCATCAAAATGACGGCCATTCAGTAAGAAAAGGGTTTTTTTCCTTCTCCATTCCAAAACGAGAATTTTGGATACAGCTGTGAGGAGTGATCTTCGTCGAAAGCATGGTACTGCAGTTCCTACAGCATAATGGACGTACGCCACTCGCATTGCACGATTGGCCTCCAAGGTTCCCTGTTATCACGAAATGTGAACTTTAGTCATAGATGAATAACGACAATGAGGAAGCTTCTCGTTTCGAAAAAAAAGTGTTTATCTGTTATCAAATACCTTTTTTCTCTCAGCTTCTACCCAAGCAGTGGAAGGCAATAGGTCTCCATAAATGAGTGATTCACATTTATTATTTCATGCACTGCTGTGAGTTTGCCTTTTATAACAATTTCATTATTTCATTTAAGCCTCTTATACTGCGGGGTGTCGGTAACGCAGACGGTATCGAGCGCCGTCCCATTGGTTCTACACCCCATCTTTCTGTGGTACGTCCCCAGTAAGGTCTAGATGATTGTCAGGAGGTATCCTGTACTGTGACGTCCACATCAACAAACGCAAGAGTCGTGCCGACATTGTACATTATGGCTCTCGCCACTACGCAGCCTGGAGTTCATTCCGAAAGTCGCAGCCCGATTAACTCACGTAGTAGCTGGTCACACCTGCAAACGACGTTCAGTCAAGCCCATTCCTGATACCTGTTCTCGACGCTCTCAGCTCACATTTTTGTTGCAATACTGGCGCTAATTTCTGTTGTGGTCTCCATTTCTGTGAGGGGGTTGGGTCTCATTGGTTTTAGGGAAGGATCGGGAAGGAAGTCGGCTGTGTCCTTTCAAAGGTATCATCCCGGCACTTTCCTGAAGAGATTTAGGGAAATCAAGGAAAACCTAAAGCAGGATGGCCGCACGCGGGATTGAATCGTCGTCCTCCCGAATGCGAGTCCAGTGTGCTAACCACTGCGCCACCTCGCACGGCAGTTCTGTGAGGCTCAGCTAAACTGTCGTCGAGCAGAAGGTTGATTTCAGCCCGCAGCGCTTAGCAAGCATGGTCCTGTTAGAGATACCGGCATGCCGTTGTCTTCCTCCGACCTTTGAAACAACTTTTCCAGCTAGTCATAGGAAGAATTAGTATTAAAGTGGACGCCGAACCAGCGAATGTCGGAAAGGGCAAGAAAATTTACGTGAGAAAATCGGATGGAAGCGATAAACAGTTTCTGTTCCTCGTATATATGGGTGCCTGTCAGTAAGATAGCGCTTTACCGTTGTAAAAGACGTAATCGCTCTGTTTCTCTCCTTCTCTCTCTCTCTCTCTCTCTCTCTCTTTCTCTCTCATCTCTCTCTCCCTGGGTCTATCATTATAAAGGCATATCCGTATGCTCATATCGTGAAAAGACTTATGGAAGCACGTATACCAAATGAACCAACAGTAAATGCCGCAAGATTCCACTGTATCCGCAAAGTGTAGAGTTATGGTTAAGGTCCAATTGAACACTCATTTTTCTCTAACCTGGGCACCAGAATTTAGTGGACAATGATCTTTCAACTTACCCATTTTTACAAACCACAAAACTTCCATAAAATCTCCTTTTTCACTACCTGCAAGACGAAACCTAGAATTATATTTCGAATGTGTTAAGCAAGGCGAATAATTTAATGACACTAATGATTTCCTTGTTTCTAATTTCAAAAGTTAAAATGTGTGTGAAATCTTATGGGACTTAACTGCTAAGGTCATCAGTCCCTAAGCTTACACACTACTTAACTTTAATCATCCTAAGGACAAACACACACACCCACGCCCGAGGAAGGACTCGAACCTCCGCCGGGACCAACCGCGCAGTCCATGACTGCAGCGTGTAAGACCGCTCGGCTAATCCCGCGCGGCTTCTAATATCACATGCAAAAATAAATAAATAAATAAATAAATAAATAAATAAAATAAAAAGTAAAAATAAAAAACCTGAACTGATAATGACGAAATGAAAACCAATTCTTTAATCTCCTTAGTCCTAAAACGGGAATGAACATGTTAGAACATGTCTTGCTAGACAGTGAGCTCATCTAGCACCGACTGAAAGTGCTTGTGTAACGTAACGTGTAGTTTTCGAGGCGGTGGCAGGTCAGTTCCTAGCCGAACACTCTTGTTTCATTTCAAATTTTCATTTGGCTCTCAAGCTTCGAAGGCTTAGTCCGTTTAGTTATTCATCGTTAATATTGCCCAGCCTGTAATATATTACATTATCTCGCTTATTCAAATAATATATCGAAAGGAGAAAATATAAAAATGCAGTAAATGAAGCAGGCAAAACTGAATACAAACGTCTCAAAAATTAGATCGACAGGAAGTGCAAAATGACTAAGCAGGGATGGCTAGAGGACAAATGTAAGGATGTAGAGGCTTATCTCACTAGGGGTAAGATAAATACTGCCTACAGGAAAATTAAGGAGACCTTTGAAGAAAAGTGAACCACTTGTATGAATATCAAGAGCTCAGATGGAAACCCAGTTCCAAGCAAAGAAGGGAAAGCAGAAAGGTGGAAAGAGTATATAGAGGGTCTATACAAGGGCGATGTACTTGAGGGCAATATTATGGAAATGGAAGAGGATGTAGATGAAGATGAAATGGGAGTCATGATACTGCGTGAAGAGTTTGACAGAGCACTGAAGGACCTTAGTTGAAACAAGGCCCCGGGAGTAGACAACATTCCATGAGAACTACTGACAGCCTTGGGAGAGCCAACCCTGAGAAAACTCTACCATCTGGTGAGCAAGATGTATGAGACCGGCGAAATACCCTTAGACTTCAAGAGGAATATAATAATTCCAATCCCAAAGAAAGCGGGTGTTGACAGATGTGAAAATTACCGAACTATCAGTTTAATAAGTCACAGCTGCAAAATACTAACGCGAATTCTTTACAGACGAATGGAAAAATTAGTAAAAGCCGACCTCGGGGAAGATCAGCTCGGATTCCGTAGAAATATTGGAAAACGTGAGGCAATACTGACCCTACGACTTATCTTAGAAGCTAGATTAAGGAAAGGCAAACCTACGTTTCTAGCATTTGTAGACTTAGAGAAAGCATTTGACGGTGTTGACTGGAATACTCTCTTTCAAATTCGGAAGGTGGCAGGGGTAAAATACAGAGAGCGAAAGGCTATTTACAATTTGTACAGAAACCAGATGGCATTTATAAGAGTCGAGGGACATGAAAGGGAAGCAGTTGAAGGGAGTGAGACAGGGTTGTAGCCTCTCTCCGATGTTATTCAATCTGTATATTGGGCAAGCAGTGAAGGAAACAAAAAAAAAAAAAAAGAAAAATTCGGAGTAGGTACTAAAATCCATGGAGAAAAAATAAAAACTTTGAGGTTCGCCGATGACATTGTAATTCTGTCAGAGACAGCAAAGGACTTGGAAGAGCAGTTGAACGCAATGGATAATGTCTTGAAGGAGGATATAAGATGGACATCAACAAAAGCAAAACGAGGATAATGGAATGTAGTCGAATTAAGTCGAGTGATGCTGTGGGAATTAGATTAGGAAATGAGAAGCTTAAAGTAGTAATGGAGTTTTGCTATTTGGGGAGCAAAATAACTGATGATGGTCGAAGTAGAGAGGACATAAAATGTAGACTGGCAATGGCAAGGAAAGCGTTTCTGAAAAAGAGAAATTTGTTAACATCGAGTATAGACTTAAGTGTCAGGAAGTCGTTTCTGAAAGTATTTGTATGGAGTGTAGCCATGTATGGAAGTGAAACATGGACGATAGATAGTTTAGACAAGAAGAGAATAGAAGCTTTCGAAACGTGGTGCTACAGAAGAACGCTGAAGATTGGATGGGTAGATCACATAACTAATGAGGAGGTATTGAATAGGATTGGGGAGAAGAGAAGTTTGTGACACAACTTGACTAGAAGAAGGGATCGGTTGGTAGGACATATTCTGAGGCGTCAAGGGATCGCCAATTTAGTATTGGAGGGCAGCGTGGAGGGTAAAAATCGTAGAGGGAGACCGAGAGATTAATACACTAAACAGATTCAGAAGGATGTAGATTGCAGTAGGTACTGGGAGATGAAGGAGCTTGCATAGGATAGAGTAGCATGGAGAGCTGCGTCAAACCAGTCTCAGGAATGAAGACCAAAACAACAACAACAACAACAATGAAAAGTACGTATATCATTTGACTCAGTATAAAAGTGTATGGAATATTTTCGACTTCTGTTGTAAAAAACAATGGGAGACTGACTAAGAGTGCTTCTTGCACTTCACGTGCCTTCTTCCCTTCCTTATGGCAGGAATGCTGTACTCCATGCTTGTAGTTCTAGCTTAATTCTGAATACTTCTGGTTGATTCAGTGCAAACCTTAATTATCATTTAAGATCTATATTAGCAATCTTTATGTTTCAGATGATAATTTCCTCTGGAAAGCGATAGTTTGGTGATGTGACAATGCACCGTCCGATTGTTATCAGATGCATATTTTCGTTCTCTCTTTCAGAACCTGCAGTATGATAAATTTTGTTGGGCACTGCGACATATTTCGTTTCATTGTGCCACATTTTGACACAGTCAACCATCACACAACTTAGCGCTCTCCTACAGCGGTTTACGCACCTAGTTTCATCAGAACGGGAAAATTTAAGGTAACAGAGCGCGTATTGCGGCTTAGTGGGACGCTTTATATGAATCTACAATAACTAAATTAAAGCCAGTGCTTTAAGTGGTGATAGGTTTTTCATTAAAAAATCTAATATCATCTAGGATGTAAACCGACAGCTCAGATTGACTGTATTTGATTAGGGCACTGGTTATATATAGATGTGAAGCATTGACGCTAACCAGCACTGATAAGAACAACTCGGAATATCTGAACGAGGAATGGTGAGAAAAATTTATGGAGGGATCCGAAATAATAATGGTACCTGGAGAGCAAAGACCAGTTATGATTTGGATCGCGTCATACAGTGAGCTGATATTGTAAAGCTAATTAACAGTGAAAGAATAGCCTGGCTGTGACATGTCCTAAGGATATATGGCACAAGAACTAAAGGTCTTCCACTGAAACCGACAGGAAGGGTTAAGTGGAAGACCAAGTAAGCGATGGCTAGACGACGTGGAAGAAAACATCAGAACCCTGGGAATCAGAAGATGGAGAAGGATAGTAAACGAGATGGTAGGATGGAAGCAAATTGTCAAGAAGGCAAAGATTCTCACAGGGCTGTGAAGCCACAAGAAGAAGATCATTCACTTTAAATTAAACATGAGCATTACTACTCCCACTGTAGCCTTTGTAATATGTGCAGTCTTAGAAAACCCATATTCTATCTTGAATATAGAAATTTCTTTACGGGAAGTAACACAAGCACCAAACTGAATACTCATTTCTGTCTAGGCGACAACATACGTTACCACCAGGGAGATGAAAATCTTACGATAGTCGCGTCTGATGAGCGAAAATACTCAAGTAAATCAAATATACGCGCCCTTTGTCTCTCTACCTGTACATCAGTCTAAACTTTTTCCAAACTGTAATCATCATTCAAGTTCCAGCCTGGTAACGACCCTGACCACGTCTCAGTTTCCTATGCGCAAATCTGAACAGAAGTTTGCAACTATCAGGAATTTATTCAGTCGGTAAAAGCGGATCCCTTGTGGCACCGCTTTGATGTCCCTCTCTGTCTGTCTTTCCGACTGTCAACAACCCTTTTTCTCAGGAACGGGTTTACGGCTCAAGTTAAAATTTATTTCGCATACTAAGGTCTGCGGTTGCTTGGTGGTGGAAGAAATTTAAGCTTCTAAGCCAATGCAATCAAAAGATACAGCTTTTTATATCACATAAGTATGTTTTTGCCATTAATACTTACAATGCATTCATCACTCGCCAAAAGCTTGATAGAAAAATATTACTGCATGTTGCAGTAAGTAAATAAAAAATAAATTATTAAATATGTAAACTGAAGTCACCAGCTCACTTCTTTTTGTACATCGGGATTAGTCTTGCGAGGTACTAAAGACATTTTGATAAGATCTTCGAATTTCCCGGACTGATATTTTGCCAGTACCTATATTTATAACAGGCAAAAATCGTCGAGTTTCTCGATTCTCGTGATGGATGAACTGTCTGTATACATCGTTAAGTTTGTACGAAATCCTCTGTGCGCGAGTCCTGCTCCCACCTCCCACTTCGCCAGTTTTTTTTCAATTAATCACTAAATATTGTTCTTTCCATTTCAGTTCATTGAAGTGTATCAGGTGCCCATGGTGTCCACTGTAGAACTTCTTGTAGACAACTCTTTAAACAATTAGGCGTACTATGGACAACTTAATAATTAAATTCACCTACTGTTATTCCGATAGCGTTTTTACTTCGCTAAGGTACGTTTCGAAGTCCCAGTTTCGTCATCATGTCTTCACCGAAATGGGGTCCCAGTTAATGGAACCAAAACCGGACAACTCAAAAATGTATTATTATTGTATTACTGTTATTCTTCTTCTTCTTCTTCTTCTTCTTCTTCTTATTATTATTATTATTGTTGTTGTTATTATTCACAACACATTACACGATATATTATAGCTTATTATATCTACTACAATAGGAAACATGCATTTATTTAGCACGACATTCACTGCCAATACTGCGAATGCAGCCATTTCAGCGCGCCTCTAGTTTCTTTGCTAGTTATATTTTGGAATTATACTTTTTTCTGACTTCACAGCACTAACAAGTTCTTACCCCTTGTCGGATCTGATAATTTTACCAAATTCAGTGCATTTCATACGTTAGTTAAAATTCGCAAATAGTTCGGCTTTCAGCATTTCCAATTTCAGTCTGTTTCTTTCACTGCTCCTGATATTTGCGTCACACCGAAAATCCGGTCTGGAAACACATTGGACGGTAACACTGCTGGCACACGTTGAACAGTTTTCAGCAAATTATGTGTTCAGCATCTCAAAAAATGTCACTCGTTTGTTCGAAATACTTGAGCCTTGTAAGTCGTTAATGAATGGCGAGACGTCATTCGGTGCACGTATTTCAGAAACTAGTTCGTCTTTATGTTGAAATAATCTATAAGTTTCATTATGTTCTCCATTTTAAGGGGCTGTTCAAGATTTAACTCAGAGCTAAGTTTGAAAACTGAATCTTCACTGAAGTGAAATCATTTTTCTAGATATTCTAGAATCCTAGTATAGACTTGCTGAGCTTCTCTGACTATTTCTGTTTGTTCACGCTGCGGACATTTTTTCAGCTCTTGTAATACCTTGAATCTGAATAAATTATTTCTTTGTCTATTAATAATTCCTGTACGTAACTTCAGGAATACAGAATATATTTCCGTTATCTCTCTATAATCACTTTCCGCGTGCTTTATGGTTGTATTAAATAAATACAAGACATTGTGGACAAAATATATGTAAATCCACTTCTTTGTCGTTTTCATGGGCTACGAATGTCCAAATGAGGTTGGCAGTATTGTCTTCACCCTGGCATAGAAAATAGGACGTCAACGAGGCCAGTTCTGGAGCAGTCTAGGCAGTATTGTCTTCACCCTGGCATAGAAAATAGCACGTCAACGAGGCCAGTTCTGGAGCAGTATATATACAACAAGAAAAAGAGTAAAAAAAACCATGTAGGAACATGCCGGAGTACTCTGACTGCTGTTTAAAGAACTGTCTACAAGAAGTTCTTCAGATAACCCATCTTCTTCGCACTTGAAGAAAATTCATTAAATACCTTAACCACTAACGATTCAACATCGTATGATAGTCTTAGTCCATATTTCGCAGTACCGTCAGTATATGCATGTGAGAATGTCCTGCAATAGGATGTTGTGCTTCAAAAATGTTTTTCAATTCCACGAAAACAGATCGGTTTTTCCAGTAATTGACTGAACAGTTGTCCACACCATAAGAAACTAGTTGCGATCCTGAAAGACCAGTCTTAATTATGCTCTCTTTAAGCTTCTTGGCTATAGAAGTTGACGTTTCGTCATCGCCTTCGTAAGAATCTATAACAGCTGAAATCTTGGTCGAAGTACGGGATGGCAACTGCAAATAATTTCATGTATCCTTTATTTGAAGCATCACATGAAGTCGAGAATGGAGTTTTATCAACTTGTAGCAGAGAATGTGGAGCCAATGCATTCTCTGCTGTAGCTTCAGCCAAGTAGAGGAGAGCTGGTTGCATATAGTTCCCGATCACCACGCTTTGGACTAAAGTCCTGTATTAAATTCCAAAATTTTCTGCAGTCTCTTGAAGTGAAGACATGTGATACTGCTGATGGTCATAGGTCTGTCGTATGGCGACATTAAGCGCTGCTGCCGCCTGTTGCTAATTGAGAGGAATAAGCTGTTTGCAGGCTCTAGATCTTACCTGTACCCTCTCTAATCACCATACAACATAAACATGACGCCACATTATACAACACATTATAGTTATTAGCACTCAAGAGACAATTATCACACACCTCTCACACTTAGCGAAGGAAACTCGTCTTTGTGCACGAAAGACGAAAATAGATTTCCCATTAGGTAGCTCAGCCTATCTCTCATGGTCTGCCGGCCAATCATGCTATACTACACTACTGGCCTTTAAAATTGCTCCACCATCGAAGATGACGTGCTAAAGACGCGAAATTTAACCGACAGGAAGAAGATGCTGTGATATGCAAATGATTAGCTTTTCAGACAGGAGGAAAGTTTCCAACCCATTTCTCATACACAAACAGAAGTTGACCGGCGTTGCCTGGTGAAACGTTGTTGTGATGCCTCGTGTAAGGAGGAGAAATGCGTACCATCACGTTTCCGACTTTGATAAAGGTCGGATTGTAGGCTATGGCGATTGCGGTTTATCATATCGCGACATTGCTGCTCGCGTTGGTCGAAATCCAATGACTGTTAGCAGAATATGGAATCGGTGGGTTCAGGAGGGTAATACGGAACGCCGTGCAGGATCCCAACGGCCTCGTGTCACTAGCAGTCGAGATGACAGGCATCTTATCCGCATGGCTGTAACGGATCGTGCAGCTACGTTTCGATCCCTGAGTCAACAGATGGGGATGTTTGCAAGACAACAACCATCTGCACGAACAGTTCGACGACGTTTGCAGCATCATGGACTATCAGCTCGGAGACCATGGCTGCGGTTACTCTTGACGCTGCATCACAGAGAGGGGCGCCTGCGATGGTGTACTCAACGACGAACCTGGGTGCACGAATGGCAAAACGTCATTTTTTCGGATGAATCCAGGTTCTGTTTACAGCATCATAATGGTCGCATGTGTGTTTGGCAACATCGCGGTGAACGCACATTGGAAGCGTGTATTCGTCATCGCTATACTAGCGTATCACCCGGCGTGGTGGTATGGGGTGCCATTGGTTACACGTCTCGGTCACCTCTTGTTCGCATTGACGGCACTTTGAACAGTGGACGTTACATTTCAGATGTGTTACGATCCGTGGCTTTACCCTTCATTCGATCCCTGCGAAACCCTACATTTCAGCGGGATAATTCACCACCGCATGTGTCAGTTCCTGTACGGGCCTTTGTGGATACAGAAAATGCTCGACTGCTGCCCTGGCCAGCACATTCTCCAGATCTCTCACCAACTGTAAACGTCTTGTCAATGGTGGCCGAGCAACTGGCTCGTCACAATATGCCAGTCACTACTCTTGATGAACTGTGGCATCTTGTTGAAGCTGTAGGGGCAGCTGTACCTATACACGCCATCCAAGCTCTGTTTGACTCAATGCCCAGGCGTATCAAGGCCGTTATTACGGCCAGAGGTGGTTGTTCCGGGTACTGATTTCTCAGGATCTATGCACCCAAATTGCGTGAAAATGTAATTACATGTCAGTTGTTGTATAATATATCTGTCCAATGAATACCCGTTTATCATCAGCATTTCTTCTTGGTGTATCAATTTTAATGGCCAGTAGTGTATAACCAATCTAACTGTAGCTTGGTTCCATATATCATTTTAATATCTTTGTCGATAGTAAACAATCATTACTAACTATGAAGTAGATGACGTAAGAGTTGTCTGTCTCCAGTTTGGACACGTTCTCCTCCCACAAGCGTTGTAGCTGTCGTAGTTGAAGTTGGGTTCGGGGATCATGTTTGCAGTTGCTCTCCAAGCTTTAGTCTCGCGATGGAACGGGAAGCTCTCCTTCCCCTCCGGCCGTTGCACCAGGTACAGGTACCGACGTGCGGGGACAGCGTGCGTGGGTCGTGCCGATGGGTAGCCGGCGGTGATTCAGCCGCTACGCTTACTGCGCCGACACATTTGGAGTTTCAGGAAACTAGCCAACTGCCAGCAAACTACGTCACACTAACTCGTAGATCTACAGTATAAGAAATGCGAGGTGTGCCACTCGACAGCGCTGTTTTTGACGTCGGAATGTTTTCTACAAATAATGTCACTCGGTGATCCTCCTTTGAGAGACAGACAGGCTTCGAATGCAGTGACAGTGTACCGAATAGGGTGCTAAGGACGTGCGCTGACTGCAGCCATTATGAAATACACGAAATGAATTCACAGTTGCTAATACGAACAGCCATCAACTGTTCAAGGGAATGACCGGAGAGAAAATCTGAACCAGAGCGGATTCGAACCCCGATCCTCCGCCTTACGGAAGCGGTTGCATTAATCGCTTTGGCTACCCGTGTGCGACTCACGGCCAGACTCAAATTTCCATATGTCGTCATTGCTGAGTCAGAACCTGCACTCGTACACACTTTATGTATTACGTTGGTGCAAAAGTTCGTAGCGTTTTTTCCAAGAGATTAATAAACGCCACAGATACACATAATAATGGCTCAAGTCATTATTAATGTATTTTATCTCACTATTAGCAAAAGCCTGCCAACGGTGGCGTAACTTTTCGATTCTGTGAGTGTGGAAATCACTAGATCTTGAGGCGAAGATCTCGTCGAACTATGACCGGAGCGCATTTTCATCCGGAAAGTAAGTTCTTTGAAAACTGTTCTATAGAGAGATAAGGTGAAAATCTGATTGCACGAGATCAGGTGAATTAAGACGGATGCGGAATGACTTCCCACCCCTACTCCTGTGTAATGTTTTATTTTTTCGTCAGTCCGGCAGAATACAGGCGGGCGCTATCGTGTTCTTGGATTGCGACTGCAAGACGTCTCAGCTGTAGACAATAAAAACCAGCAGTGATGGTTGCACCTCGTGGAAGCAGTTCGTAGTACATCACACATACACGCTGTTCCTCCAGATGCTTACTATTATGTTTTGTGGTTGTGTGCAAGTTTTTGTACAGGGAACAGCTGCTTTGTCTGGGTTCAACCATTCCTTTCTTTTGCTTGTAACAGCGTAAAGAAGCCATTTCTCGACACAAGTAACGTTACAGGGTAGGAATGGCAGGTGTTGTTTCCGAGCCAACTGATGACGAACAAGCAGAAATGCACATATGGCCACCCTCTGATTTTTGTGATTTTGTCTTGGAGCATGCGGTACCCGTACGCCTGATTGTTGAACCTTCTCCATTGCATGCAAATGTCGCACGATAAACGCAACAGATACACAGAATAGTGACTTTAGTCATTAGTAATATATTTTCCTTCACTATTAACAGAAGTCTACCAACGGTGGGGTAACTTTTCGATTTCGTGAGTGTGGAAATTTTTTAAATTGAACGTGGCTGCCTGATATCGGCGGATAAATACGATATTGCAGTGCAAGTGTTAAGAAGAACGCTGGAAATGTACTTTCGTACGTGCCTGGATGCCCGAAGGAACAGACACTATGGCCACTTTCGCCGTTAACTGGCAACGCCGGCAGTTCTTCCTACCCTGTGAGACCAGCACACTTGCTAGAATTCCCTCCTGATTTTTCCACCTCGAACGCCGCTGGAAGAACGCGAGTGTGACCTTAGCCTGAATCTTATAAGGACATTTTTGGAGGTTTTCTCTAGATCAAAAATCCCTAGGAATCAATCCTGACTATGAGCGCCGGCCGAGCGGTTCTAGACGCTTCAGTCCGGAACCGCGCTGCTGCTACGGTCGCAGGTTCGAATCCTGCCTCTGGCATGGATCTGTGCTAAGGTCGGAAGGTCGGAAGGACAAGCTCCTTCGAGTCTGTTATGACCTACGCCGGCCGCTTGAATTGGAGTTGCCGAGTTGCTTCGGTGGGTTGCGTGCGGCTCAATTGAATATGCCAGCGTACTAAGAATCCTTTGTATTCGTTTTAGTTGTTTATCACTTACCTCGGTGTCGTGACTATCTTGACGGCAGTCGAGGAAGTGTGGCTACGCCCAGCCAACCGACATGAAGCGTGGTTAAAGACGTAGCTAGAAGTGCAACGAGTAGTGAGTAAGTCCGGCTCTGGCGTTTCAAGACACGCTGAGAGACGTCATCTATTCTCCTTTGTAGTTAATATGGTAGTTTGGCGTGAAAAATGTGCGCCGAGATAATTCTTGTCATCAAAGTTTAAGGGCTGGCACTGGACAAGTAACTCATGGAGGCTAATTTGTTTCTATTCAGTTGTATTGATGACCTGATCTTTAGATAAGATTGTGTAGCATCTGTGTCAGAATATTGTCTGCCGTTGGTGTGTGTTGTGTTACAGATAATTGGCAGCGGTCGACGCGAGCATACTGGAAGCAGAGCACCACGGAGGCAGAGAGATATTTAAGGCCCTGTCCTCTCCTTTACATCTTGGGTTATGTTGTCACTGTGGCGTGATTCCATCTTTCCGGGGCTGAATTATAGCATCTGAAGTTCAATTGCAGTGCAAGGTTGGGTACATTTCTATGTCATTTCCTGTCTCGTGGATCTCTCGTATTGATCTGAATTCTTGGTCTGCTCGCATCTATCGCTAATTCACACGGAATATTGAAACAACCTCATTTTAGGGGTATTGTCATATGGCCATGTTATAGTTGTAATCATTCTCAGAATATTGTTGATTGATCAACTGAGTAAGTAAATTTGACGACTGGTTTGGTAAAAATTAAAGCACCTCCTTAATTGTTTTGTCATTTGTATATAGTTTTGTTTAGGAAAGTTGGCTAGCCAAACCTTAAAAGATCTGTGTTCTTACCCTTAATCTGTACCTCAGCTGATTGGAAGTAATGAGAGGTCTAATGGTAATTGTATGAACATTTGTAGTATTTAAGTAAAGCTTTACCTGAGTATATTTACCTAGTCATATTCAAATTTTATGGGTCTTGTTCCGGTTAAAGAAATTTATTTCTTACTGTCCAAGTGATCTAGTCTTGTAAGGCGGTCTCCTGAATTATTGTGATTGTAATTTTATAATGCTTTTGATTGTAATAAAATATGTAGCAACTACAACGGATTACTATTGTGAGTTTGGTGTGTCGCTACCATTATAACATTTCAATCGTGCTGTCCTTTTCAGCAGACGCACTCACTTCTCTGTTCCGTGCTAAAACATTATTACGAACAAAGCTCTCTTTTCTGCTACTAGAAGAAATCGGGCAGCTATACTGTAATCATCGTCTGCACAGGAACCAAAAAGCAGCTGGATACACGAGAGGAAGGGCAATGCAGCAGGCTGCGCAAGAGCGCCACGGCTTTGGCGCGACACGGTCGGGAAACGCGCTCCCGCCGCTATCCACCTACCCCAACCCAATACGACCCGGTCGCGCACCGTCTGCCTGTTTTGCAAGCGCCACCATCGACAGAGATTTGCATCACCTCGCAGACTGATCTTTACAAGTCGAAGCGGTAGCGATTATACAAGCTGTGGAGATCCCTAATAGCATTACTAGCTCAAGATCATACTGTAAATCTCTATCATTGCCGTCGTCCGAGGCGAAATGTCTTCCAGACGGCGGTGTTTGCTCTTTACGCCGACGCAGTGCGACAGAAATGCGAATCAGTATGAACTCTAGGCGTACGTTACTTGTTCATAAGTATCTGGACACCTATTTGTGGTCATTGACATGTGGTGCAACCATCCTTCTCCTTTATGATGGCTTCAAATCCGCTAGGGACGCTTTCAGTCAGGTATCTGAAAGTCTGCGGAGGAACGGTAGCACATTCTTCCTCAAGAGTCGGAAACAGCGAAGATAGTTTATGAACTTCCAGTTTGCTGAAGTAGCTGCGGGTCAGCAACTTCCGTTAATCAGTAGAACTAAAAACCAGTCCAAAGTTGCAAATTTTAGTTTTTTATTTATTCGATGCCAAGTTTCAGGGCGAGACCGATTTTCAAATCATTGCAACACTCTCGAAAATGGCATTTACGGAATGGTATCTCAGGAAATGCTATTTTCGACTGTGTTACGATGATTTGAAAACGGGTCTCGGCCCGAAACTAGTCATCGAGTGAATAAAAAAAGTAAGATTTGCAACTTTGGGCTGGTTTTTCGTTATACAGAGAAGGCAGTGATATTTGAGCGCTGTGATCTGGAGCTCATCTGCAACTTCTATGTACCTATTTTATTTGTCTGACAAACCCTGTTTTCAGGGCTATATTTTATATAATTAATGTAACTATGCAGATGTTTGCCTAAACGATAAGGACATATCACTTCATGTTGTTATAATACTGCCGTCTTCTGAAGAAGATAGATTTATATCTATTGAAACCTAGGTAAAGATTACTTTATCCTTTGCAACTGGTCGGCTGCTCTTAGTCTGATTTTCATCTCAAAGACGTTCCATTGGTTTCAGGGACTCTGTGCAGACCATTGTCATTCTGGTACAATCAATGACACCGAATGGTTCCTCTGCAGTTGGTAGTACACAGTGTTCATAACCTTCCACATTTAGCGTTTTCTTAAGCCAAAGCAGGGGATGACACCCTAACCACGAAATACACCTCCACGCCACATCGCAGCCACCTCCTCCTCCGTAATTCGCTCTCGAACTACGTGTGATGGCAGGTAACTTTCTCCGGCATTCGCCCTTTTGTCACACGGTACAGCATGGTTCATCACTTCAGATCGGTCGTTTCCGGTGGTACAGTGTACATGGCGTCGCTCTTTACACCGCCTCCAGCGTCACTCTGCACTACCTACAGAAATGTGTGGCTCACGAGTAGCTTCTCGACCACCGTACACCGTAATATTTAACTCCCACCCATAGTCGTTGTGCTAGCTGGACTGTAGGTAGCACTTTGGAACCTAAGATTGATTCCTTCCGCTAATTACATGTAGATTTTTACAAGCAGTCTCTCTAATGCATGGCGGTTCCTGTTCGTCAGTAAATGAAGTGTGTCTGGTATTGTTTTATCTGTGATTGTTCCTTCGCCTTTCCACTTCACATTCTCATCAACAACAACAGACGTGGGCAGTTCCAGAATGTCTGAAACGTGCCTGGCAGATCTGTTACTAGACCACGCTGGAAGTGACTGAGCTCTCCTGATCGACCCACTCTGCTGCTGCGGATTCTCTAGTGGCAACTCAATATTCCCCGCCTCCACCTCCACTGATATCTTGTAGCCACTACTGCAGTACTTCGGGGGTGTCTGGATACTTTTGATTAGATAGTGTACGTATTCCTATTTACTGTGCTGCGTTCTCAGCATTATCATCACAGACGCTTTTGACATTGGGGAACAGGCTTTTTTTTTATGAGCTCTTCTCCGTCTGGTATTTTCTTGAGATGTGCGAGGCCCGTTCAGTTAAATAAACGGAAAAGTTATATAAATAATACAAAACTTAACAGAGTTTACGTTTCTCTCTTATTTTTTGGTGGTGTCCTAGATCTATTATCAGATGGGGCTGGCAGGCCTACCACGCGAACGGGAGGCTGGGAACCAGTGAAACAAGATGGCGGCACTCTTTTAGGTTCGCAACAACGTGGAGCAGCGGAATGTCGTCAGATTTCTGTTGGTTGAATGGTTGAAACCAACCGAAATTCACCATCGGTTGGAAGTGCAATATGGTGAAAGTTGGCTGAATCGAACACAGGTGTAGGAGTGGCCAGGTAAGTTCAAACGGGATGTAATAACTCTTGAAGACTCGCCACGCCCAGGACGCTCTTTCTGTATAATCATGGAGAAGAGCGCTGCGAGAGTTGAGTTGATACTGGAAAACAGGCGAGTTACGCTGTCATTGCAACGGATATGAACATTAGTACAGGATCAGCCCTCCATATTGCTCGTGACGTACTGATGTTCAAGAATGTGTGCGAGAGGTGGGTTCCAAAACATTTGACATAAAAAATTAAAGAAACTCCCATGGATGTGTGCAGGGAGAGCTCCTTCTGCTTGCCCCACCGCCGTATTCGCTGCATCTGGCACCTTCAGATTATCACATTATTAACCCATTGAAAGAAGTTGTCAGTGGTCCCAAGTTCGCTGGTGATAAAGAAATCCAGCCAATAGTGCATAACTGGTAACACACACGCTCGCAACAATTCTTTGCAGGTGGAACTGAGAAGCTTGTCCAGGGCTGGCATAAGTGCATAGAATTTGAGTGAGATTACTTTGAAAAATTAGTGAGTGTTATTCCCATTCTCGTAATAGATTTTTTTATTCTTAAGGGACCAAACTGCTGAGGTCATCGGTCCATAAGCCTACACACTACTTAACCCAACTTAAACTAACTTACGCTAAGGACAACACACACACCCCTGCCCGAGGGAGGACTCGTTCCTCTGACGGGGACAGCCGCCTGGACCGTGCCAAGACACCTTAGACCGCATGGCTACCCTGCGCGGCTAATACATTCTTTAAGAAGAAATCCAGGCATCTACTGAATGACACTTGTACGAAGAGGTAGTAGTTGGTGTTAGCTGTGATAGAGATTTCGACTGCAATTGAAGTGTGCCAAGCGTTCTTCTGGTGTTCAGCCGAGTTGTCGATTAATTTTTTGTGCGACGACTGAACCAGTTAACTCCTTTAGCTGTTGCGAGGAGTGTTTCTACGCACTGACGCTGACTTGACAGCAGCCAGACAGATAGTGCGCTGACACCATTTTCAGTATCTGAAGAAGGGGATTGGATCGGTTGCCACAATAATGTGCAGAAAAATGGATTCAACAACCCGCTGAACATCCGAATGTACACATTTAATCCGGAGATCGTTACGAAGACCACAGGTCTTTACTAGGGATGGCACTGCTCAACGTTGTACGCCGTTTCCTTCCTCTGAACTTAGAGCTGTCTCACCCCACCAGTTACGGGACAACCTACATTTTACCGTGGGCTCCGGACCACGGTACAGCTTGGCAATTTTCACGTTAATTAAACATCATCAAAGGTGAATGTGATGAGAGTCAAAACTATAGCAACGTCTGGTGATCGATGGTTGACCATTGCATTTACGGTTTAGAAGTTTCCTAATGAGGTGCAAAACCGAGTACCTAGATAAACTGAGGTGACAAAAGTAATCGATGCCTCCTAATATCGTGTCAGACTACCTTTTGCTCGCGCAGTGCAGAAACTCGTCGTGGCATGGACCCAACAAGTCGCTGGAAGTCCGCTTACAGAAGTGTTGAGCACGCCGCTCTTACAGCCGTCGGCAATTGCGAAAATGTTGCAGGTGCAGTATTTTGCACAAACTGACCTTTTGATTATATCCCATAAATGTTCAAAGGGATTCATGTCGGATGATCTTGAAGACCAAATCATTCGCTCGAATTGTCCAGAATGTTCTTCAAACCAATCGCAAACAATTGTGGCCTGATGACATGGAGCATTGTCATTCATAAAAATTCCATCGTTGTTTGGGAACACGAAGTCAATAAATGGATGCAAATGGTCTCCAAGCAGCCGAACGTAACAATTTCCAATCAACGGTCGGTTCAATTGAACCAGAGGACCCAGTCCGTTCCATGTTAACACGGCCCGCACCATTATGGGGCCACCACCAGCTTGCACATTGCCTTGTTGACGATATGGTATAAGGCTTCGTGGAGCCTGCGCCACACTCGAACACTTCCATCAGCTCTTACCAACTGAAATCGGGTATCATCTGATCAGACCACGGTTAACTGTCGTCTAGGGTCCAACCGATGTGCTCACCAGCCCAGGAGAGACGCTGCAGGCGATGTCGTGTTAGCAAAGGCACTCGCGTCGGCCGTCTGCTTCCATAGGCCATTAACGCCAAATTTCGCTGCTCTGTCCTGACGGATAGGTTGGTCGCATGTCCCAAATCGATTTCTGTGGTTATTTTATGCAGTGTTGCTTGTCTGTTGGCACGGAAATTTCAGTGCAAACGCTACTGCACTCGGTCGTTAGGTGAAGGCCTTCGGCCACTGCGTTGCCGTGGTGAGAGGGGATGCTTGAAATATGGTATTTCCGGCACACTCTTGCCACTGTGGACCTCGGAATAATCAATTCCCTAACGATGTCCGAAATGGAATGTCCCATATGTTTAGCTCCAGCTGTTAATTCGCGTTCAGAGTCTGTTAATTCCCGACTTGCGGTCATGATGTTGACGTCTGGTTTGTGGGGCGCTCAACTGCGGGGTCATCAGCGTCCTTAAAAAGTCCTAATTTTTACACAGTCCAATCTGCCCATTGTCACGATCGATGGGGATGACGATGAAATGATGAACACAACACAAATACCCAGTCCCCTGGCAGAGAAAATCCCCAACACGGCCGGGAATCGAACCCAGAACCCCGTGATCCAGAGGCATCTACATCTACATTTATACTCCGCAAGCCAGCCAACGTTGAGTGGCGGAGGGCACTTTACGTGCCACTGTCATTACCTCCCTTTCCTGTTCCAGTCGCGTATGGTTTGCGGGAAGAACGACTGCCGGAAAGCCTCCGTGCGCGCTCGAATCTCTCTAATTTTACATTCGTGATCTCCTCGGGAGGTATAAGTAGGGGGAAGCAATATATTCGATACCTCATCCAGAAACGTACCCTCTCGAAACCTGGACAGCAAGCTACACCGCGATGCAGAGCGCTTTTCTTGCAGAGTCTGCCACTTGAATTTGCTAAATATGTCCGTAACGCTATCACGCTTATCAAATAACCCTGTGACGGAACGCGCCGCTCTTCTTTGGATCTTCTCTATCTCCTCTGTCAACCCGACCTGGTACGGACCCCACACTGATGAGCAATACTCAAGTATAGGTCGAACGAGTGTTTTGTAAGCTACCTCCTAGGACTCTCCCAATGAATCTCAACCTGGCACCCGCCTTACCAACAACTGATTTATATGGTCATTCCACTTCAAATCGTTCCGTACGCATACTCCCAATATTTTACAGAAGTAACTGCTACCAGTGTTTGTTCCGCTATCGTATAATCATACAATAAAGGATCCTTCTTTCTATGTATTCGCAATACGTTACATCTGTCTATGTTAAGGGTCAGTTGCCACTCCCTGCACAAAGTGACTATCCGCTGCAGATCTTCCTGCATTTCGTTGCAATTTTCGAATGCTACAACTTCTCTGTATACTACAGCATCATCCGCGGAAAGCCGCATGGAACTTCCGACACAACAACGCTAGCCACTAGACCCCGAGCTGCAGACGTCTTGCGGGCATAATCACAGGGGGAACCTTTCCACATGAAACACAAGTGACAGGTCAACCAATACACTGCCCTTTTATATCTAGTGCACACGATACTACTGCCATTCGTATACGTGCATAGCGCTATTTCATGACTTTTGTCACCTCAGCATGTATTTTAATTAAATTAAACTGCTACTTTATTTCATTTTGCATCAGTTCACGAGGCGCATGGAAGTTCTCGGAACTCCACAGCCCAGAACGTTCATTACAACTCATGCACTGTGTAGCACTCAGCTTCAGCAGAAGGTGAGACTGATGACCTCGCCACACGTCGGCTGAGTGCGCCGAGGCGGGGCACGCCCACTCGCAGCTCTCATTGTCGGACCCTGCCTGGAGATTACCTGACACGGAGGACGTCAATGAATATTCAGGCAGGCTGCTGAATGGGTCTCTGCCGCCAACGCAGGCGAATTGCGAGAGAGGCGATCGCTCTGGCGCCGTCCGACGTCAAACGCATCGCACACACTCACTTCATAATGGCGTCTGCGCTTCAGGTAACATAGATTTAGATTAATTTGAGCCAAGACAATGTACCCTTTTGTTTGGACATACTTAAGAGTCCATTCGTCACATGAATACGCATCCAATCTGCGAGCCAATGACTGTCGTACAAGAAATTAGGAATCTGAGTTGTTACCGTCTCTTGCAAGGGAACCTCCCCATCGCACCCCCCTCAGATTTAGTTATAAGTTGGCACAGTGGATAGGTCTTGAAAAACTGAACACAGGTCAATTGAGAAAACGGGAAGAAGTTGTGTGGAACTGTGAAAAAATGAGCAAAATATACAAACTGAGTAGTTCATGGGAAGATAGGTAACATCAAGGACACTGGAAGCGCAGGAGAGCCGTGGTCTCGTGGTAACGTGAGCAGCTGCGGAACGAAAAGATCTTGGTTTAAATCTTCCATCGAGTGAAAAGTTTAATTTTTTATTTTCAGTTTATGTGACAAACTCTTATGTTTTCATCACTTTTTTTGGGAGTGATTATCACATTCACAAGAAAACGTAAATCGGGCAAGGTAGAAGAATCTTTTTACCCATTCGCCAAGTGTACAAGTTAGGTTGGTCGACAACATATTCCTGTTATGTGACGCACATGCCGTCACCAGTGTCGTATAGAATATATCAGATGTGTTTTCCTGTGGAGGAATCGGTTGACCTATGACCTTGCGATCAAATGTTTTCGGATCCCATTGGAGAGGCACGTCCTTTCGTCTACTAATCGCACGGTTTTGCGGTGCGGCCGCAAAACACAGACACTAAACTTATTACAGTGAACAGAGACGTCAATGAACGAACGGACAGATAATAACTATGCAAAAATAAAGAAAGTAAAATTTTCACTCGAGGGAAGAATTGAACCGAGGACCTCTCCTTCCGCATCTCCTCACGCTACCACGGGACCACGGCGCTCCTGAGCTGCCGCTCTCCATGATGTTGTCTATGTGGCCCATGGACTACTCGATTTGTATATTTTGCTTATTTTTTCACAGTTCCACACAACTTCTTCCTGTTTTCTCAATTGATCTGTGTTCAGTTTATCAAGGCCTATCCACTGTGCCAACTTATAACTAAATCTGAGGGGGGTGCGATGGGGAGGTTCCCTTGTTAGTAGACAAGCACTGCTGCAAATAATCCTGAAAGATACACTTCGTTGCTCTAGAACCTTTACTCTCAAATATATCCACATTTTTAATGCAATCTTTCTACGCAAACAAATAGCAGTGTTCAATACAATATACACTGACGGAAAAATCTCAACTCTAAAAAATAATTAATGTAGAGTAATGTAATTTCTGGAATACATTTGTCTAGGTAACATATTTAAGTGATTAACATTGCAAGATCACAGGTTAATGTACGCACGAGGTAGGTCGTTGCAAATGTGAAATTCTGCTATATAAATAGCCGGTGTAACCTCCAGAATGTTGAATGGGATGTTGTGTCGTACAGGTGCCGGATGTGACTTGCTGCCTTTCTTTGAACTTTTTTGGTATACTCCATCAGTCCTATCTGGTAGGGATCCCACACCACGCAACAGTATTCTAACAGCGGACGGACAAGCGTAGTGTAGGCCGTCTCCTTAGTAGGTCTGTTACATTTTCTAAGTGTCCTGCCAGTCTTTGATTAGCCTTCCCACTACAATTTCTATGTGTTCCTTCAAATTTAAGTTGTTCGTAATTGTAATACCTAGGTATTTAGTTGAATTTACGGCATTTAGAATACACTGATTTATGGCGTAACCGAAGTTTAATGAGTTCCTTTCTGCACTCATATGAATGACCTCACACTTTTCGTTATTTAGGGTCAACTGTAACTTTTAGCACCATTCAGATATCTTTTCTAAATCGTTTTGCAGTTTGATTTGATCTTCTGATGACTTTATTAGTCGATAAACGACAGCGTCATCTGCGAACAACCGAAGACGGCTGCTCAGATTGTCTCCCAAATCGTTTATATAGATAAAGAACAGCAAAGGGCCTATAACACTACCTTGGAGAACGCCAGAAATCACTTTTGTTTTACTCGATGACTTTCCGTGAATTACTACGAACTGTGACCTCTGTGACAGGAAATATATTGATACGCGCTGTGCGCGGTCAGACAAAGCAGCAACTCAGTGACACCAGTTATTTTAGTTAACGTAGTGAGATGGAAGTACGTTAAAAACAGGGTGTAAAATACATGATGGCGGGAACATGAGCCACGCACGGCTCAGGGGGGGTCCACTGGGGGCCGAACCGCATAATAACCCTGGGTTCGGTGTGGGGCAGCGGTGGGGTGAGTGGACTGCTGTAGCCTGTTGTGCGGTTGTGAACGACTGCGGGCAACGGCGGGGAGGAAGCCTCTCCGTCGTTCCGAAGTCCCCAGTTCAATGGCTATGTACAGGGTGTTTCAAAAATGACCGGTATATTTGAAACGGCAATAAAAACTAAACGAGCAGCGATAGAAATACACCGTTTGTTGCAATATGCTTGGGACAACAGTACATTTTCAGGCGGACAAACTTTCGAAATTACAGTAGTTACAATTTTCAACAACAGATGGCGCTGCAAGTGATGTGAAAGATATAGAAGACAACGCAGTCTGTGGGTGCGCCATTCTGTACGTCGTCTTCCTGCTGTAAGCGTGTGCTGTTCACATCGTGCAAGTGTGCTGTAGACAACATGGTTTATTCCTTAGAACAGAGGATTTTTCTGGTGTTGGAATTCCACCGCCTGGAACACAGTGTTGTTGCAACAAGACGAAGTTTTCAACGGAGGTTTAATGTAACCAAAGGACCGAAAAGCGATGCAATAAAGGATCTGTTTGAAAAATTTCAACGGACTGGGAACGTGACGGATGAACGTGCTGGAAAGGTAGGGCGACCGCGTACGGGAACCACAGAGGGCAACGCGCAGCTAGTGCAGCAGGTGATCCAACAGCGGCCTCGGGTTTCCGTTCGCCGTGTTGCAGCTGCGGTCCAAATGACGCCAACGTCCACGTATCGTCTCATGCGCCAGAGTTTACACCTCTATCCATACAAAATTCAAACGCGGCAACCCCTCAGCGCCGCTACCATTGCTGCACGAGAGACATTCGCGAACGATATAGTGCACAGGATTGGTGACGGCGATATGCATGTGGGCAGCATTTGGTTTACTGACGAAGCTTATTTTTACCTGGACGGCTTCGTCAATAAACAGAACTGGTGCATATGGGGAACCGAAAAGCCCCATGTTGCAGTCCCATCGTCCCTGCATCCTCAAAAAGTACTGGTCTGGGCCGCCATTTCTTCCAAAGGAATCATTGGCCCATTTTTCAGATCCGAAACGATTACTGCATCACGCTATCTGGACATTCTTCGTGAATTTGTGGCGGTACAAACTGCCTTAGACGACACTGCGAACACCTCGTGGTTTATGCAAGATGGTGCCCTGCCGCATCGCACGGCCGACGTCTTTAAATTCCTGAATGAATATTTCGATGATCGTGTGATTGCTTTGGGCTATCCGAAACATACAGGAGGCGGCGTGGATTGGCCTCCCTATTCGCCAGACATGAACCCCTGTGACTTCTTTCTGTGGGGACACTTGAAAGACCAGGTGTACCGCCAGAATCCAGAAACAATTGAACAGCTGAAGCAGTACATCTCATCTGCATGTGAAGCCATTCCGCCAGACACGTTGTCAAAGGTTTCGGGTAATTTCATTCAGAGACTACGCCATATTATTGCTACGCATGGTGGATATGTGGAAAATATCGTACTATAGAGTTTCCCAGACCGCAGCGCCATCTGTTGTTTAAAATTGTAACTACTGTAATTTCGAAAGTTTGTCTGCCTGAAAATGTACTGTTGTCCCAAGCATATTGCAACAAACGGTGTATTTCTATCGCTGTTCGTTTAGTTTTTATTGCCGTTTCAAATACACCGGTCATTTTTGAAACACCCTGTACATACATATACCATGTAGGCCACTCCGGGGAGGGGGGGGGAGGAGGGGGTCGTACCCTTGTCTTACGTGTATGAGTCATCGAGAACGCAGCGCACAGAAGTTTTTTTTTTTTTTTTTTTTTTTTTTTTTTTTTTTTTTTGCAAAATTTTTTTATGTTACATTTTTTAGCTTTCGTGCTACAAATTACTCTAATGGAGATTCTTGTCCTTACATAGAGAGTCCACTTTGTTATACATTTCCGGAAATTTTGAGGTTATTACAGAAATTTCCTTTTGCATCACTTCATTACAGCTACATGTCCCTCACGAAAATAGCAAAATATCAGTTTAACTTCCCTTCTTTTATTGAACCAATCAGTTGAAAGAGAGATCCACTCATTACCTGTGAATAACCCGAATCCGGAATAAGTTTCTCTGAAACTAAACGCTAAGAACTGTCAATGTCCTTGCCTTTAAATGCTATCTAACGAACAAGATATTTCACCCTATCTTTGTATTCGTAGTCATCACTACCTGTTGCCACATAACTAGAAAACTGCAACCGATCTAGCTCTTGTTCACTGAAAGCAGTGCAGTCTAAATGAGCTGTCATATTTCCAGATACGTTAATACAAAGCTCGCTTGTGCTGTACTTTATGAAGTGCTGCGCGATTTCTTCTGTTGTAGAAACATGTGTTGGCACCTCTCTAGCATTTTCCATGACAGATATAACTGTCGAGAAGATATTTATTTTGTACTTCCAGTCGAGAGTTTATAAACCCCTTCTCTAATGGCAGAGACATTGCTTTTACCACAACGCATTTTAGATCAAACCTCGAGGAAGCGTTTTAGTGTGTTTTCTCGTCCTTGAAAATTAAAGCCATAGTTAAATCAAAGAGGTGAATTCTCGTCCGTAGGAATCCTTGAGTCAAAGACATCAAACTGTCATTGATCGGTTCAATAAAATTTTCTTCCCGGTCTTTTGTTTACCAGGTATTTAAGAGCTCGGGCACAATGGTATGAAAACAGCTGTGCTGTCATTCGTATATTCTGCTGAGCTCGTCCTCTTACTTCTAGTTGAGCCTCCGTAATGTGATGTTTGTTGCTCATATCTCTGCTCAGTGCTCCTAACAGATTTTCAAAACAGCTGGGGTTGGCTCTGTTGGCAGAGTTTCTGGTTTCTAGGCAATTTAAGAAAAATGCGGGACATCACAGAATTACCATCCTCTTTTCGCTGGATTCACAGAGTTTGGAAAGTAGTATTTTTGTATAGAAACTTCAAACTCCTTCTGAGTTCTTGCCTCCAGTATCATAAATTACTGCTGCAATTTGGTTTCCAGCTGCTTCCAACTGCTTTATTACGTTTGGGAGTAGCTCACTAGTCACTATACTATCGAAGTCAAAATACAGGCTTTTTCCACGAGGACAGCAAAGCACGAAACATGAACACCATAACGGTTTTGTTTGGTCGCAAAATTACATCATCTGATGAAGTGTTGACCAGCAAGCAAAAGGGTAGTTCTTTTGAGATAAAACTTCTAAAGGACATAGCGCTCTCTGTCGTACTCTTCTCTTTCCACATCGGCGATCTGTTACTGATGTTAGGTATTAATAAAACAAAAGCATTTTAGAATATTATTATTATTGATGTTGCAGAAACAAAAAGTTTGTGATCGCTACATATAAAAAAACAATGACAATTCAACACCAATAATTCATAGAAACGTATTTTCAAAGAGGACGAATATTTGGCAATTACGTGTACTTTGTTCTTGCTGGTGCTTGCGACAACTTCGAATGCATCTCCGAACTAGTTTGGAAATTTTTGTGACGGAACAACGACACTCTAATTTTCTTTCCAAAACTAATCCTAGTAGCTTATTTTTAAGTTCCGTTCACGATATTCAGGGAGGAAATGATCTGAACAAATCCCTGAATTATTCACGTTAACAGGATCAAATCTTTTACGGCGTGAAACTATTTGTGCCGTGGTTCATTGTCTTTCGGAAGCCGATGACAAACAACATTCGCAGTGTTATATGAAGCAGTTCTGCATTCAGCAATAGCACAGTGATTTCTACTTTTGCTCGTTGTACTACAAAATGGCCAGCGATAAGAATAGCTAACAAGCAACTACACTACTGGCCATTAAAATTGCTACACCACGAATATGACGTGCTACAGACGTGAAATTTAACCGACAGGAAGAAGATGCTGTGATATGCAAATGGTCAGCTTTTCGGAGCACTCACACAAGGTTGACGCCGGTGGCGACACCTACAACGTGCTGACATGAGGAAAGTTTCCAACCGATTTCTCATACACAAACAGCAGTTGACCGGCGTTGCCTGGTGAAACGTTGTTGTGATGCCTCGTGTAAAGAGGAGAAATGCGTACCATCACGTTTCCGACTTTGATAAAGGTTGGATTGTAGCCTATCGCGATTGCGGTTTATCGTATCGCGACATTGCTGCTCGCATTGATCGAGATCCAATGACTGTTAGCAGAATATGGAATCGGTGGCTTCAGGAGGATAATAAGGAACGCCGTGCTGGATCCCAACAACCTTGTACCTCTAGCAGTCGAGATGACATGCATCTTATCCGCATGGCTGTAACGTATCGTGCAGCCACGTCTCGATCCCTGAGTCAACAGATGGTTGAAATGGCTCTGAGCACTATGGGACTTAACTTCTAAGGTCATCAGTCCCCTAGAACTTAGAACTACTTATACCTAACTAACCTAAGGACATCACACACATCCATGCCCGAGACAGGATTCGAACCTGCGACCGAAACGTTCACGCGGTTCCAGACTATAGCGCCTCGAACCGCTCGGCCACCCCAGCCGGCGTCAATAGATGGGAACGTTTGCAAGACAACAACCATCTGCACGAACAGTTCGACGACGTTTGCAGCAGCATGGACTATCAGCTCGGAGACCATGGCTGCGGTTACCCTTGACACTGCATCATAGACAGGAGCGCCTGCGATGGTGTACTCAACGACGAACCTGGGTGCACGAATGGCAAAACGTCATTTTTTCGGATGAATCCAGGTTCTGTTTACAGCATCATGATGGTCGCATCCGCGTTTGGCGACATCGCGGTGAACGAACATTGGAAGCGTGTATTCGTCATCGCCATACTGGCGTATCACCCGGAGTGATGGTATGGGGTGCCAATGGTTACACGTCTCGGTCACCACTTGTTCGCATTGACGGCACTTTGAACAGTGGACGTTACATTTCAGATGTGTTACGACCTGTTGCTCTACCCTTCATTCGATCCCTGCGAGACCCTACATTTCAGCAGGATAATGACGACCGCATGTTGCAGGTCTTGTGCGGGCCTTTCTGGATACAGAAAATGTTCGACTGCTGCCCTGGCCAGCACATTCTCCAGATCTCTCACCAACTGAAAACGTCTGGTCAATGGTGGCCGAGCAACTGCCTCGTCAAAACACGCCAGTCAGTACTCTTGATGAACTGTGGTATCGTGTTGAAGCTGCATGGGCAGCTGTACCTATACACGCCATCCAAGCTCTGTTTGATTCAGTGCCCAGGCGTATCAAGGCCGTTATTACGGCCAGAGGTGGCTGTTCTGGGTACTGTTTTCTCAGGATCTATGCACCCAAATTGCGTGAAAATGTAATCACATGTCAGTTCTAGTATAATATATTTATCCAATGAATACCCGTTTATCATCTGCATTTCTTCTTAGTGTAGCAATTTTAATGGCCAGTAGTCTATATTATATTTATTTCAACAGAGGGATCGGGGACTTTGCTTGCATTAACAACGCATGTATAGTGAGTGATCTCGCTTCCCGCTTTTCGCACTCCATATTCCTAATAATGTCACGAATTTTCGACGCTAGCCTGCGCGAGAATGCAGTATGGCGTGCCCTGAGGATAGGCGGCGATCTGTGGCAGCTTTGACAACAGAGTACACTGCTGTTGCAGTCACAAGCATTTCGGAGTACATCTTTCGGCACACACTGTTGGTTATGCGGCTCCGTGTATACCCATGTTGACCCGATTACATGATCAGTTACGATGTTACTGGGCACCTCATTACAGAGATTGGATCGTGGATCAATGGAAACGTTTTGCTTGATTGGTGAATCACATTTGCTACTGTATCAGGTTAGCAGTAGAGATGGGAAAAGTCGTTCATCCTTGGGAACTAGTTCACTGGTGATCGCTCTTTTTTGGGAACCATTCATTTTTACTCGTTCACCGTTCATTGTGCTTGGTATACGGTTCTTATAAAAATTGAAAATTAGTAGCATAGGTGATTGATGAAGGAAGGCGCCAAGAGGGGGCACTTGCCTCCTCCCTGGAGTACACAGTTTTTATTCATAATAGAATTCTCACACACTTCTAATTTCGTGACTCTGCAAAACATCTCATTTAGCCAACTGTAGAGTTATGTGGCTGATCGCAGTGAAATAATGTAAGGTGGCCCACAAAAACCGGCCCCGAATACAAACTGCTCGCCAATTATGCACGATTTGTTGACCGCTACGAGCAGATTCGGTAAACATGTGATAATTAGGCAGAGAAGAAATAACAAATAAACTGATGCAAACAACTTCGAAACAATAGATAATGACTGGTAAGCTATAATGAACAGTCTAGTACTCGGGGCCAATTTTTCGTGCACCACCCTGTACCACTGAAATGATATTGTGGAAGTTATCATATTGTTTTTACAAAATGTGACACCACACACTCGATTACGAAGCGCGGGCTTCATTCGGTTCTAAGTCGATCTCCTTCCATAACAATGAACATGCTGTTTTACCTTGGATCAAAAAAAGACGGAAAATGGCCACTCGTATGAGCTATGCCGACGTCCACTGCATGTGTAATAACAAAAAATCTTGCCTTTTTAGAAGTATCTCTTCTACTGTTTATCGAAATAGTGAAGTAAGCCGATACGTCTTTTTGTTACCTGGAAAGATGTATGTATTACATACCACGTAATTTTTGTGTAATTTACGTAATTATAAAATTAATTTTAATTACCGGTCGTGGACGCTGAATAGAATACGAAAATAACCAGAAGTTCAGAGTTCAAAAAAGGTTTGAAACAGATCTAGAATGGACGTGCGAAGCTAACGAAAGGAACAACAACTCGATACTGAACTAACTGAGAGCAGTCGGCAGTGGAACTGCGACGGGTGGCCACGCGAAGAAGGACGAGGACGGCCGAGCGAGACCGAGACCGAGACAGCCTGGAACGACACCGGCCGACGAGCCGTTGTGGGAACGAGACCGACCGTTTCTGTTTCCGGGACCTATAAGTAGAAAGCCGCGACCGAAGTGAAGTATGAAAGACCGTTCCTTAGAAGTCGTTCCTCACTCGTTCCGTTCAACTTGGTGAACCGTTCCTTTGAACCCGTTAGTTCGCGAACAACCCATCTCTAGTTAGTAGTCATACCCGAAACGCAGTCAACCATCCGAACGGCTGTTCAAAACATGCATCACGCCATGGCCACAGACCGCTGGGAGCAGTATTATGATATGGGGTGTTATAACTTCCTTGCACGCTGTGTATTTCTTTAGTAAATACAGGCGCGAGGAATAGATGCTGTTTATGAACGGAGAATTATTCTATTTCTAAAATCAAATAGTAAAAATAATTCATAACTTTATTGCTCTTGTTGCAGCGGTAGCTGCTAACAGTAGCTTTGAATGTTGAAACATTTACAGATACAAGAGATTTATCAATCTGTAACTCTTCGATACAATGTCTATTAACAAAATGTCGAGTCCTGTTAACTATGAAAGTCTGTAAATGTTATTCAACTGGCAAACAAACAAAATGGGGTCAGTGCGTGAATGTCCGAGCTTAAGTACACCCGCCGCAGGAGCTCCGGCGAGGGGATGCTTGTATCGTCCAGCGGTGGCGGCTGTAGGAAATGCGGGGGCGCGCGTATTTGAAAATGAGACCGACCGGATAGCCGCCAATTCCTCATGGGGGGACATTCACCAGTGCTTCAGTGGGTCATGTGGTAGTTACCGAACGTACCACGACAGCTGCGAACTACGTCAATATTATTGCATATGCCCTTATTTCTTCATGCTTCATAGGTTCCCTGACGGCAATATCTTCCTGCAGGATAACCGTCCGTCACACAGCTGGATTTGTGCTACAGTGGTTTGAGAAACATGACTCACGTTGATGTCTTTGTCACAAAATTTGCCTTATCTGAACTCACTGGACACACCTGGGAGGTTATCTGGCGCCAGCTACCCACAGGCCCCTAATTTACGCGAATTGCTTGACCTATGATATGTGGTGGCATAAATCGCACGAAGTCTACCAACGTCTTGTCCATTTCGTGCCACTCGTAAAAGCTGCTGTGCTCCGTTTCACAGGTGGATCAACATGCTATTACACAGATGATCGTAGTGTTTGGCTAATCGGCGTGTACCTGCTCGAGCCGGCCGCGGTGGTCTAGCGGTTCTAGGCGCTCAGTCCGGAACCGCGCGACTGCTACGGTTGCAGGTTCGAATCCTGCCTCGGGCATGGATGTGTGTGATGTCCTTAGGTTAGTTAGGTTTAAGTAGTTCTAAGTTCTAGGGGACTGATGACCACAGATGTTAAGTCCCATAGTGATCAGAGCCATTTTGTACCTGCTCGAAATGCGGTCCAACACTTGCCAGTTAAGCCTCTTTTACATAATCGACTTTCTTGTCTGAATCGATTACTCGAAACAAGTGAGGCTACTGCAGCGCCCCCTGGGATGTTATTCCTGTGCTGACTCTCGTCTGTTTCGAGTGGTCATTTTCGTTTTCACGTCAGCACAAAATTGTGTGTGTTGTGAGATCCGTCTGCTGTGCAGTTTGGCATTCGAATGTAGAAAGAAATTCAGAACTCCTACATTTGCCTTCTGGAAGACCAAGATTTGAATCATAATTTATATCAGCATCTATACTCTGCAAAACACTGAAGTACTGTACCTCCAAGTACTTCCCAATTTGCCACTTATTAGGGCCTCTTTATGTTCCGTTATGGAGAGCGGGGGGAATGATAACTTAAAATATCTCTGTGTGCTCTGTAATTGTCTAATCTTGTCTGTGTGGTTCCGACGGGAACGATACGAAGGGAGTTTACCTTACCTGATACTTATTCTTGAAAGTCCTACATTACACTTTCGCGGGCTGTAGACTAAAACGTTTACCATTTCAGATTTTTCAGGATGTCCGTGGAGGACTACTATGGGTCAAACAAACGTATGACCATAGGTGTTGACCTGTGTTCAATGTCAGCTGATAATTCGACAGGGTATCCCAAAAATGTATACACTTCTTCACAGCTCATAACTACAATATCTTTTTTCATTTTCGGGTGTGAGGGCTTGAAAAATGGCTGAAGGCAGGCTGGTTCTTCGAAAAAGTAAGTTCATTCTGCTGTGCCACTCGAAGACTGAGAAAGTAAATCAAGTGTAAAGACAGTTCATAATGAAGTTTCAGTTAGGTGCACAAATGCGGCTCACGTTCACTTGCCTGTGAGATAAGTCTGAGGAAGAAGGAACTGTCCAGAACGCCCACAAGAACCATTGCGGAAGATCGCAGTTATCCACCGACTCCACAAGAGAAAAACGAGTCATCGGAAGATTTCAGCAATCTCCTAGAAAATCTGTGCGGCAAGAGGCTCGTGAGACAGGAATTCGAAAAACAGGTCCCATACAAGATTGGTTGGAGGGATGAGGCTACTTTTAAGTTAAATGATTCAATTAACTGTCTCAACTGTATCTACTGGGCAGCTGAGAATCCTCAGGAGAGACCAGCTACTTTCGATAAGCTGAAAGCCTTTGAAAACGTATGTGCCAAAATACCAACTACAATGATTAATAACCTAATGGATTCCATCGGTCAGTGTTATCAGGGGTGTCTGGACCACAACGGCTAACAACTTGAACACATTCGATGAATGAATAGTTTTTAAAATCTGTTCACATTATTTTGCATTTATAAATTTTTCCGTATCTTAGTAAATATTAGTGTTACAGTCATAAAAATAGTACATAGCTTTTTTGGGACACCGATTATTTGATAAGGGGCCTACACACTTGAGCAGTATTTTAGGATTTTTCGTACGTGTGTCTTGTAAGGAATGTCCTTCGTAGGCATTGAAGTTCCCAGTGTCCTAGCAACGAACCGAAGTCTGACACTCCCATTACCTACGACTAACCGACAGGATGGAAAAGTATTAAGTTCAACTTGGCTGTACAGCAACACAAATAAGATGGATATTCTGTCCTACTCTTGCCGGCCGAAGTGGCCGTGCGGTTAAAGGCGCTGCAGTCTGGAACCGCAAGACCGCTACGATCGCAGGTTCGAATCCTGCCTCGGGCATGGATGTTTGTGATGTCCTTAGGTTAGTTAGGTTTAACTAGTTCTAAGTTCTAGGGGACTAATGACCTCAGCAGTTGAGTCCCATAGTGCTCAGAGCCATTTGTCCTACTCTGCACGCTTAATGGTGACCCTCACTACCGATACCTTAGAGCCCAGTGGTACAAAAAGGCTGTTCCTGAGATCGAAGACGACGGCGAAGTTCACGAAGTGATCGGCTAGCCAGGAACAAACTTCAGAGAGTAACTAAAGCAGTAGGCGTACGCAAATTTAACAGGGAGCATTCCGAATCAAAAATGTAATTCAGGCAAGGTGAAACTCTGCAGCAGTCCGTGGCGCGTATTCAGGGCGTCTATAAACTACCGAAACTAAAGTCCATTTTACACCAACGAGCGACTTTCTGATCTAAATTGACTACTCGACATGTGTGCGCCTTTCGTGTCTGCGTGTAAATCAGCAAACAACGACGACACGCGTGTGTCTATGACGTCAGTGATATGTACATTGTGGCGAGTATGTAGTTATAAATTTCCGAGTATGCTGTATGCTGCTGAAGGGCAGAAACCAGGGTCTGTGGGGGCGTCTGGTAACATCCGAAGTCAATCTATTCCGGCCAAGCTCAGTCCAATTACAGAAATCGATTTTGCGTTTTCGTGTCTTACAAATTTTTACTGTGTTACCTGCTTTGTTTCCGTGACACACTGAAATGCTACACCAGCTCCTGCTATTTTTTCCGTATAGTGTTCTACCAGAGAGATAAAACATCTGAAAACAAAAATGCATTTGCGTTTTACAGAGAAAAACTCTACACTATTTATAAATAAGAACGTAAACAGATGAACGTATTTTAGTGAAAATTATTTGAACAGCGGAAAAGTCAGAATTATTTGACGAGAAAAGTAATTTTCGATGTTATTTGGCACTTACGAAGAAAAGAAGATACAAAGGATAAAACAAAAAGGCGCTACTTATAGTGTTCTAGATATTGTTTGATTTCTTTGCAAATATGTATGTTCTCGGACAAATAAATGTTTACGTTCTGAAGTTTTTGGAAGACAGCTTTCGTATTCTTTCAGTTCCCAGGAGTGCAAAGAATGTATCACTTGCCCTTTGACAGGAACCTACACTATGAATTCCGCTTTGGTCGTTAATAAACCCTATTATCATTGCTTCTTCCTAGATTTTGTACTATATTTCGGTATTTTCGTGAAAAGGGTAGTTCCTCATAACTCACTTTCGCCGTCAGGATGCTAAACTGCACAGCAAACAGTTCTCACAACAAACTGACGTGTAAACGAAAATGACCACTCGAAAGAGGGGGCGCTGCAGAGGCGCTGCAGTAGACTCACTTGTCTCAAGTAGGCAACTGAGACGAAAATCGACCGTGTAAAAGGGGCTTAACTGGAAAGTGTTGGGCCGCGGAGTTCACAGGCACTCTCGCGTCGGTGGACGTTCACGGCCCCTCGCGTGGGAGCAAGCGGCGGCGGAAGGGTGAACCCCGACTATCCCGCACCTGTCCCCCATGTCGATACTCGTGCTGCGCGGAATCAGTATCACCGTCAGATACTACAATGACAAAAGACGATCAAGCGTGTTCTGAAGCAACGGTATGGTTCCGGAGGTTCGAGTCCTCACTCGGGCATGGGTGTTTGTGTTGTTCTTAGCGTAAGTTAGTTTAAGTAGTGTGTAAGTCTAGGGACCGATGACATAAGCAGTTTGGTCCCTTAGGAATTCACACACATTTGAACGTTAACTGACTTGCGTATAACATCCAAGACACAGCCCCCCATTACTCTTGTCATTCCTCCAGTACGATTTTCTAAACGTTGAAATATCAGAACTGTCTCCCATTGTGCATTATTTAATTCTTCTAGACAGAACAGTATGTTTATATAATATATACGTGACTGTAAGGGGCCCCGAAGATTGGTATATAATTAATGACGTGGAGAAAAATGCCTTGGGCATATTGCTGTATAACAGTGGTGGAGCCACTCTACACTCTCGCCGCCTTGGTGGCCAACACAAAAGGTCTATTGCCATTTCTAGATATTGGTTAATTTTCACTAAGGGAGGTCTCGCAGGATGTGGATACTACGACGTTTACGTACGTCTGGTTATGATTAACCATTAATACGCGCTCATCTGGAGATAGATTAGATTGGAACGAAAGTTGGACGAAGAGTAGCGATTTGAAGGGCAGTGGAAGAAAAAGTTCCAAGGCAAGAGCCAAGGGAAAAAAACCTCTGCGTTAGTTGGGTCGGGTTGTAGGAGCAGTAGCGGTTCTCTTGCTGCTTGTGACAGGTCATGCAAGGGTAAGTTTTGTTAGTATCATGCAAGCGGATACCTTTGATGTTGTGGAGCGATGTTACTCAGTGGCTGCAGCTGAGTCTGGTGTTGGCTTCTCGGTCAGCATCAGAATACCGTAAGAGTTGGGTTCATCATCGTTAGTGTCCGATAGGTCTTATATCGGATTCACAGTGTAGGGTAGCGTTGGCGGTTGTTGTGCGTCATGGTGTGAACTTGTAGGCTTTCTTGCGGTAGCCTGTTGGTTGGCTGTGATGGCAGTTGGCATATACAGCCAATGTTGCTGATGTGCAGGGGCTTGCCGATGTTGTCGCTTGTGAATGTATGTTAGCTCGCCACGTGTGGTTATGCGCTAGCAGTGTCTTTGACCGCTTATGCTTTCACCTACAGTTGTGATAGCATATTTCTAGCAGGATACAGATAAAGGTGTTGCCGCCTATTTCTAAAGGATGCCGCGTGTTCAAAATAACGGGGAGACGGAGTCTACAGAGAGTGCGAGCGAAGTGCTAAGTGATGGATTGTGCATATGAACCCATATCCGCATCATTAGGTGTCAACATTCTCGCCAAAAATAGCGCTTACAACTATCAACAACGACAGAAAAAGAAGTGCTGTTCAATCTTATAGTGATGGCCACACACTTAGGTTCAGGTAACTATAGATTACTGTCAGGTTTTCTCCCGTCATCTAGAAGTAGCGTTTCTGACCAGTAATCAGAATGTCGTTGGTTCAGTGTTAGAATCCAGCCGCAGCTTAAATTCTGAATAAAAATCATCAGTAACGGCGGTCGAAGGCTTCCGGAATAATAAGTCAACCACGTTCTGCCAACGAACTTATCAAAGATGACGGGGGAGCTGAGAGACATTCTGCGCGCACTCTTGCCCTTGGGATGGGAAGTTGCTCATGAAGATGCAGAAGCATCAGAAACCACAGCATTAAAGACACATTAAACACATGCGTAATTGTGTCAGAAGAATGGATGTTGGAGGGAAGCTAGAAATTGAGAAAAGGGAAATGCTAAGGCTCAGTCGAGATATATTGGGTCCCAGCGAAGTGAAATGGAAAGAAGATGAGGATATCTGATCACACGAATGAAGAATAATATCAAAAGCAGCAGAAAATGGCATAACGCGGGTAGGATTCGTTAAGAATAGGACGGCAGGGCAAAAAGTGAGTTACTCTGAACAGTTCATAGGTAGAGTTGTTTCCGTCAGAATCGACACTAAACCAACACCGGCGAAAATAGTTCAGGCATACACGCCCACGTCGCAAGCAGAAGTTAAAGAGAAAGTACATGAGGATATCGAACGGTTAATTCGATACGTAAAAAGAGATGACAATCTAATAATTAAGGGGGACTGGAATGCGGTTGTAGGAGTAGGAATAGAAAAAAAAATTACGAGAGAATATAAGGTCGGCAGTAGGATGAGAGAAGACAATGATTAATTGAGTTCCTCAATACATTTCAGTTATTACTAGCAAATACACTGTCCGATAATCAGGAGGATATATATTTGGATAAGGCCTGGAGATACGGGAAGACTCCAGTTGGATCGCGTCATAGTCAGAAGTAGATCCCAAAAGGTGATACTCTATTGTAAGGCGTACCCAGGAGCAGATATAGACTCAGATCACAATTTAGTAACTATGGAGAGCAGACAGAAGTTTAAGAGAATCGTACAGAAGAAACAGTGTGGGAAGAAGTGGAATATTAAAGTCCTGAGAAATATTGGGATTTGTTTGAAGTTCAGTAAAGATGTGGATACTGCGACGGTCGGTTGAGATGAAGAGGAGGGGACATAACTGAAAAGAGTAATGGCAGATTTTGGAAAGACAAACGTAGGTTCTAGGAACGTAACTGCGAAAAAACTATGGGAAGCAGATGAAATGCTTCAATTCACCGATGAGAGGAAGAAGTACATAAATCATTCAGGAATGAAATAAACAGAAAGTGCTGGTTAGCCAAGGCTTTCTGCAAGAAAAATGTGAAGATTTAAAAAGAGATGATTATCAGTAGGGTTGATCATCCTAGAGAATAGTCAAAACAACCTTCGCTGTAATTAAAAACAGAGGCTGCAACATTAAAGGGGCTATGGAATTTCACTGTTAAACACAGAGGAGAGAGCTGATAGGTGGAAAGAGTACCTTGGAGATGTTTATGAGAAGGGAGGATTGGGGGGGGGGGGGGTGGGGGGGGGGGGACAGTTGTCTGTGATAGAAGAAGAAACCGGAGTCGATAAGAAAGGGATAATGTATCCTGTGTCAGCCGTGTTTGTATCCGAATTTAAAAGAGTTTTGAAAGACTTAAGATCAAATACAACAGAAGGGATAGATCACATTCCATCGGAATTTAGAAAACCATCAGCGAAAGTTGCAACCAAATCACTATTCAAGTTGGTGTGCAGAGTCTATGAGACTGGCGACATTCCGTCAGACTCTCGGAAAGATATCATCCGTTCAGTTTCGAAGACAACAAGGTCAATTAATTGCAAAAACTATTGCACAATCAGCTTTATGGCTCATACATCCGAGTTTCTGACAAGAATAACATACAGAACAATGGAAAAGAAAATTGAGGATGTACTGGATGACGATCAGTTCGCCTTCAGGAAAGGTACAGTTACCAAAAAGGCAGTCTTAATGTTAGGCTTGATAATGCAAGCATGATTGTAGGAACGTTAAGACACGCTCATAGGATTTGTTGATCTGGAATAGGCGTTCGGTAATGTAAACAGTGCAAGAAATTCGATATTCTGAAAAAAATAGAAGTACGCTATGGGGAAAGACGAGTTATATACAGTATGTACAAGAACCAAGAAGGAACAATAAGACGGGCAAATCAAGTAACGAAGTGCTTGGATCAAAGAGGGGGTGCGACAGGGATGCAGTCCTTCGCCCCTGTTGTTCAAGTCATACATCGAAGAAACCATACTGGAAATAAATGAAATGTCCAACAGGGATTAAAATTCGGAGTGAAAGGATATCACTTACAAGATTTGCTGATGGCTCTACTGTCCACCTGCATGGTGAGGAAGGATTAGATCTGTTGAGTGGTATAAACTGCCTAATGAGTGTGGAATATGGACTGATTGCGAGAGTAAATCGCATAAAGACAAAAAGTAATGAGAACTAGTGAAAATAAGAGTAGCAAGAGACTTAAAATCGAAATTGTTCGTAAAGTAGTCGAAATTATGGAATTCTGTTACTTTGGAATCAAAATAATCCATGACAGGCGAAGCAAGGGCGACATAGAAAACAGACAAACATAGGCAAAAAGGGCATTCCTGGCAAAGAGAAGACTTGTAGTAACATACATGGCCCTTAATTTGAAGAAGAAATTTCTGAGAATGTGCATTTGGAGCACAGCATTGTATGGTAGCGAAATATGGACTGTGGGAAAACTGAAAGGTAAGAGAATCGAAGCAGTTGAGATGTGGTGCTACAGAAAAATGTTGAATATTAGATGGACTGAAAAGATAAGGAATGACGAGGTTCCCCTCAGAATCGGCGAAGAAAAGAACATATGGAAAACACTGACAAGATAAAGGGACAGGACGATAGAATACGTGCCAAGACAGCAGGGAATAACTTCCACGGTACTAGATGTAGCTGTATAGAGTAAAAACTGTAGATTGGAATACATCCTACAAATAACTGATGATGCAAGCTACTCTGAGATGAAGAGGTTCGCACTAAACAGATGAGCAAAGGCTTTAGATTTTCGGAGTGCCACACTTGCAGGACAGCATAGCAATGGGAATAGCAATAGGATGTTGGCAACCAACCGTCAGCTGTAAATGAAGTGTATATTGCTAGGCCACAACCCCTGGTGTCTGCGATATATGTTCTTCTATTCCGTTGTTTCTTTTCTCTGTCTTGTAGTTTTTTCGTTTTCCAAATCAACAGCAATAGACTGCACTGATCATTAGCAGAACTGTTATTCTTCATACCATTTTTTACTTTACTTCAAAACCATGTGAACACACACATTTTCTTTTCAGATGAGTCTGCTGTATGCATTAGCACAACATATTAGGAGGTTTGTGGCAAAAATCTGGATGAAACAAACAAAGACCAACAAGTTAAAGAAGAATGACAGCATAAACCAAGACTTGGTTGTAGCACATCTAAAGTTATGGTGAAGTGTGCCACTTACAATCTTTACTTATGTTAGACCAGTACATCTGGTACACTAGTCATAAAATGTGTATTACATATAAAAAGAGAATTAATCAGTTGATTGTAGTATGACGACCCTATGACAAACATGAAATGCAGCGGTAAATGAAATAACCATTCCAATTTCTCAAATGTGTAAAAAACCTTACTAAAATCTAGTTTACAATTACTGAAGAGAACTATTCAGCAAGTATCTTAATTATAATACATAGAAAGTATAACCATAAAACATCTAATTACTACAACTAAGTTGAACATACATGACAAAAATGTCAGTATGAGTACAGAATGAACATACAACAAAAACAGCAAAACTCATAGAGAAATTCAAACCAGAAAATGCTTCAACAAAATTACACATAACGAATATAATATTCTTAAAACTATAAATAATAATCTGAGGGCGCATAACTCAATTACATTGAAAGCCGGAAAGGTAATATTGTGGTTGTTATGAAACGAAAATTATGTAATAAAGGTGCTAGACCTCTTTAAAAATGACAATATCGCAAGGATACAGCACATCCCAACCACCACATTTAAAGAAAAGGCAAAACAAACGCTGAAAACTTTAAAGATAAGAAAGCATGCAGTGTTACAACCACACCAAACTTCATCCTTATGAACACAGCCCAAAATTCCAAAGAACTGAACCCAATATGACCTAAAATTGCCTTGATAGTCCAACTTACTTTGAAGGTCAGTAAAACTTTGAAACATGTATCTACTTTGTACGAGCTGTAAATAAATAGTTGCCACTATTAAAGTTCGAACCCTCGTATTTATTACTAAGTTAGAATTAAAAAGTTTCAGTTCAAACTGGCTCACTTCAGATAAAATCAAATACTGCCACACAGAGAGAGGACACCCTATTACTTGTAAATAGTAACGAAAATAACATTCAAATGATCCACCAAAAATAAAACAGCTTACACTCTAAAATAAAATTCACAATAGACTTAACAATAAGCAATAATAAATTTGAGTTGTATAGGAAACATACCATGACAGACTTATTAACAGTGACTCCTATCACACAGGTTCACATAAACTTGCATTCTTTAAATCAATGATCAATTGAATTACGATCTTACCGCTTAACACCGACACAATGCAGAAAGAAATAGAAACATTATGAAACATAACACAATAGAATGCTTTTAACCTAGCAATAATACTCATGCTATATGATCAATACATAGAACCCCAAACAGGAGACATAGGTGCAGACATAACGCTGATAAGAGTAGAAAAATAATCTAAAAGTATACTTACGTAACAACACCATACATCATACTTACATGCAATGAAAATTCTACATCTGGTATCCAGAGGAGTCATAACGAATATTTTGGAGAAACTCGAAATTCATATTCACGCAGGACTACTTCCAGAAAATATTCGTAGTGAACAAACAGAACTAAAGCACAACAATATTTGAAAAATCTAGAAGAGACAGGATACTTTGCAGCATCTCACGATGCCAAGATATAAATCAAAACAGTAGAACACTCAGCAGAGATTATATCTTTGCACAATACATGAAAGCACAGAAAAATAAGATCTTTATACTTAGGTACTATCACTGAAACTCCAAGAATATGAACTGTAATGTCAATGTAAACATAGATGTATAAGTCAATATTGCGGGTTGTGCTGTCAGGCACAAAAGCTCAAATAAAAAAGTGAATAGAATATACAAAGTTCTGACAAATGTCCACAACGCAGGACTGAGAAACAATCTCAACAGACACTCCGCAACCCATAAAAGGTAAATACCAAAATAGTCGTAAGCCATCAAACTTCTATTTTTATAATTTTATACAAAAATCAATATATTCTACATTGCAGGATTACTTGAAAATGGTATATGGCTGAAACGAGACTGGTCGTATATAAGCAAGAAGATAATAAAATCAGTGTGCAACAGAAAATGGGGAAATAGTTAATACTCGTACATACAAACTGTCATTGTATGCCGTAGTTTTAAATGGTTTTATTATTGTGACTTATTGCTGTTGCGTATATTCAGAGAACAGCACGCAGGTGGCGCTGCGAATTAGCATTTATCAACAGACTGTCTTCGAACAACACATTTCTAATAGGAAACATTTATTAATTGGAGTTACAAGGACGAAATTTCAACTGCTTCTTCGCATGCTACCTGCATTATACGATAACAGGACAAAATGCAGCCATATGATGGTTCTGATATGAAACCTTTTCTTACTTGCCTTTCCCGTTTGCAAAATACATAGGCAACTGGACTTTTTATAGAATATGATCACTCTTCGGTTCAACCATCAGTGGCTCGAGTTCAACATCTACGAATTGCTGACACGTCACGAAGCAATTCCCCGAAAAGATTTAATCTGTATGCTGAATAGGTATACAACCTGGACCTTTGGACAACAGCACACAACCCACTGTATACTGAAAGACGTACGTTACAACTAACCCTCAGCCTCTGGCTATATTATTATCCATTATATACTTCCTCCCCGAGGTATGACATAGGAATACAGCCCCTGCGTAGAATGCGAAAGTAGACGATTTTGGCTGATTGGAGATTTAAAGTCATTTCATAAAATAACACTGATAGACTTTAAAAGTACTTTGACCTGAAGGAGACATCTACTAACTAAATCTGAAGCTGAAAAGACACTAGGGATAGAATGCAAGCAGGCCAACGAGATTCCCAGTGACATCACTGCAATATGACGTTCCCCACTGTATAAAATGACCATGTAAGTGTCTGGAGGAGGAGAGCTGAACGTGTTTGGAGTCTTACCAGCGATTCGAGTGCCACGGTGTCGCAGTCGAACGTATAACCAGCTGAAAAATACGTCTGAAAGGGATCGTTCCGATGGCGGACTTGAGGCTGAATGGTCTTCGCGCCTTTTAACGCTTCTTGAAGGCCGCGAGGTCATTGCTGTGGAGAGATAAAACCATGTTCGCGGGCCCGGATACAATACCGTAGACATTTAACGTCGGTTTGTGGTGTTCTCACGAACAGTCCGCAATCTTTTACGCAACTGGCTTAGTGTTTGCTGCGGCTTTTCAGTCTTTTCTAACTGATATGTGCAAACATACTTCTCGTGTTTGCAGTCGGATGTCATTATTTAAGTCAGACAGTATTCCTTCGTAGCAGCTGTTCGAAATCTTTAGATGATTACAATAGCTACCGATGAAAGACACGACTTACGATAGTCACATAGCAGAGTGTCAAGGTTAGAAGAAAAGCCAACAGAACCTTGGGACACACTGTCTATAGGTAAACCTTGTATTGTGTGTGTGTGTGTGTGTGTGTGTGTGTGTGTGTGTGTGTGTGTGTGTGTGTGTGTGTGTGTGTGAGAGAGAGAGAGAGAGAGAGAGAGAGAGAGAGAGAGAGAGAGAGATATTAAATACAAATTACCCTCAAGGTAATCATAAAACAGGCTCTGATTGGTTGACCCATGTGAATAATTCGCACCTGTCCTTATCAGTCATCGATAGGTGAAACTGTGATAGAGATATAAGTAAATGCAAGTCTTTGTTAATAAAAGCTATCACATTTTCGATAGTAGTTATAAATATTAGTGTCATTGTAAAAAGTTTGTATCATTATATACAATATGATTAACTGTGAAACATATAAAAATATTTTATTGTGTTTATCAGATTAATTTAATTTTTTAGAACGTCTATTTTACAAGACTTATTTGAAAACAATTTCAGCAGTTATAACGTAATCATCTTTCACTTTTTGGTTGTATTTGTCTTATTACAAACACATCACTGAATTTGTAAATTCGTGAAAAAGCCATGCATAACCGTCCAGGCGAAAAAAACAGTTCTGGTAAATATATTCCTGCTCTTCGATACCTCTGATCTTGTGATAAATTAATAGTCATAGCAAAGGCTACTTTTATTGACAATTGTTTTCTTATCAGGAAAATCATTCTTGGATAAGAAGGTGTGAGATTAATGCGGGAAATGACCGGAGTTTTTTAAAAAAAATTGTTCAAATGGCTCTGAGCACTATGGGACTCAACTGCTGTGGTCATAAGTCCCCTAGAACTTAGAACTACTTAAACCTAACTAACCTAAGGACAGCACACAACACCCACCCATCACGAGGCAGAGATAATCCCTGACCCCGCCGGGAATCGAACCCGGGAGTTTTATCGAAGTGAATGCATTTACCTGTGATGATGTACTCGACTAAGGGAGTTACAACAAATCTTGCACGATTAATTAATCCCTGATTAGCATTAACATTTCTAAGTAACATAATTTTAGCATTTTTCTTTAATAGCAATTGACATGGTAAACCGGACGGATTTAAAGAGTTCAAGAATTCTGCAGGTACAGTTGAACATTCTTTATTCCTTCAAGTGGGATGGAATCAGAACTGAGATAAAAATTTATCTCTCCAGGTAAGAAATCGAAAATGTCATACCCATTAATTGCTTCACAATTACCATTTTCTAGACATAAGGCCGCCGTTGATTAGAACTGAAACACGTTTTGTTCATTGATTCCTGTGGCGTTGGATATGGTGGTAACAAAACTATTGTAATTAAAGTAACATTGCTTAGGAATTTTGATCGCTTCATTGAAGTAGAAGCGTAACGTAACGTTTCAAAGCCCGTATGTTAGGGATAAATTAGTTTATATATATTTAGATCAATGGCAACGTTTCAAACGCTTTAAAGTAAAAATGAATTAATAGTTAAATAAATCAAGTAATAAAGGTATACAGTATTACCCTGCCGCCGTTGGATTAGCAGCTGCAGCAGCAACTCGTATACCCCTAGCTTACTTATTTGTTACATAGTTTAATTCTCAATTTCTTTGCGTGTTTTTGGGTACTTGCATTGTTTAATTCTTAAATTTCGGGCGTATTATAGTATTTGAGAGCTGTAGCATCGCGCCTTAGTACCTGAATAGTAGATTCTTATTTAAATTGCGTGTGAGTTTCGTATAGGAGGTGTAATTTCGAGTTTTAGTTACTATATTCGTAAATTCAGGCAGATTGTAGCGCAGTCGTTAGGCATTTGTACAGGTTAGTTAATACATTTTTTGCGTGTTTCCCTTGCGTTATCTAGGCACGGACTCGTGTTTCAGTAACTGTTGTTCAACATCGATTAGAATGGACAGGGACTGTGATTGCTGTGTTCGGATGAGGGCTGAGTTGGCATCCCTTCGCTCACAGCTGCAAGCGGCACTGACTTCGGTCGCGCAGCTTGAGGCCGTTGCCAATGGGCACCACTGTGGGGAGCCGGACTTGGGTATCACGGGGATGTCAACCTGTCCCCAGATCAAAAATGGTTCAAATGGGACTCAGCTGCTGAGGTCATTAGTCCCCTAGAACTTAGAACTAGTTAAACCTAACTAACCTAAGGACATCACAAACATCCATGCCCGAGGCAGGATTCGAACCTGCGACCGTTGCGGTCTTGCGGTTCCAGACTGCAGCGCCTTTAACCGCACGGCCACGTCCCCAGATCGGTCTGCCGCTGCGGTTGCCCCGGTTGCTGCCCGCAGTGGGGCTGAGCCCTCGCCTGTGGTTGATTGGGAGGTCGTTCCAAGGCGTGGCAGGCAGCGAAAGACGTTCCCGGAGGCTGATCAGAAAGCCTCCCCGGTGCGTCTGACAAACAGGTTTCAGGCACTGTCTCTGGCTGAGCCAGATGCAGCTGCCTGACCTGTTTCAGAGGATGATTCTCAGCCTTCAAGGTCCGGGCAATCACAGAGGGTGGGCTTATTGGTAGTTGGGAGCTCCAATGTTAGGCGCGTAATGGGGCCCCTTAGGGATATGGCGGCTAAGGAGGGGAAGAAATCCAGTGTGCGCTCCGTGTGCATTCCGGGTGGAGTCATTCCTGATGTGGAAAGGGTCCTTCCGGATGCCATGAAGAGCACACGGTGCAGCCAGCTGCAGGTGGTGGCACATGTCGGCACTAATGACGTGTGCCGCTTTGGATCTGAGGTAATTCTCTCCGGATTCCAGCGGCTATCTGATTTGGTGAAGGCTGCCGGTCTTGCTTACGAGATGAAGGCAGAGCTCACCATCTGCAGCATCGTTGACAGAACCGACTGCGGACCTTTGGTGCAGAGCCGGGCGGAGGGTCTGAATCAGAGGCTCAGACGGTTTTGCGACCGTGTTGGCTGCAGATTCCTTGACTTGCGCCATAGGGCGGTGGGGTTTCGGGTTCCGCTGAATAGGTCAGGAGTTCACTACACTCAGCTGGCGGCTACACCGGTAGCGGAGGCTGTGTGGCGTGGACTGGGCGGTTTTTTAGGTTAGAAGGCCTCGGGAAAGTACGGGGTGGGCTGCAATCTCAAAGGGTGCATGGCAAATACAGGACGTGCTTAGATCAAGGAACAGTCGTAATTGTAGTTGTTAATTGTTGTAGTTGTGCTGGGAAAGTCCCTGAGCTTCAAGCGCTAATAGACAGCACAGAAGCTGAAATCGTTATAGGTACAGAACGCTGGCTAAAGCCTGAAATAAGTTCTGCAGAAATTTTTACGAAGTCTCAGACGGTGTTCAGGAAAGATAGATTAGGCAGAATTGGTGGTGGAGTTTTTGTGTCTGTCAGTAGTGGCTTATCTTGTAGTGAAGTCGAAGTAGATACTCTGTGCGAATTGGTATGGGTGGAGGTTATACTTAACAGCTGAACTAAGTTAATAATTGGCTCCTTCTACCGACCCCCAGACTCCGATGATATAGTTGCTGAACAGTTCAGAGAAAATTTGAGTCTCGTAACAAATAAATACCCCGCTCATACGGTTATAGTTGGTGGGGACTTCAACCTTCCCTCGATATGTTGGAAAAATACTTGTTCAAAACCGGTGGTAGGCAGAAAACATCTTCCGAGATTGTCCTAAATGCTTTCTCCGAAAATTATTTCGAGCAGTTAGTCCACGAACCCACGCGAATTGTAAATGGTTGCGAAAACACACTTGACCTCTTAGCCACAAACAATCCAGAGCTGATAGATAGCATCATGACTGATACAGGGATTAGTGATCACAAGGTCGTTGTAGCTAGGCTCAATATCGTTTCTTCCAAATCCACCGGAAACAAACGCAAAATAATTTTATTTAAAAAAGCGGATAAAGTGTCACTAGAAGCCTTCCTAAGAGACAAGCTCCATTCCTTCCGAACTGACTATGCAAATGTAGACGAGATGTGGCACAAATCAAAGATACAGTAGCAACAGCAATTGAGAGATTCATACCTCATAAATTGGTAAGAGATGGAACTGATCCCCCGTGGTACACAATACAAGTCCGAACGCTGTTGTAGAGGCAACGGAGAAAGCACGCGAAGTTCAGAAGAACGCGAAATCCCGAAGATTGGCTAAAATTTACAGACGCGCGAAATTTGGTACGGATGCCTTTAATAGGTTCCACAACGATACACTGTCTCGAAATTTGGTAGAAAATCCGAAGAAATTCTGGTCGTATGTAAAGATGTAAAGTACACAAGCGGCAAGACGCAGTCAATACCTTCGCTGCGCAGTGCCGATGGTACTGTTACCGACGACTGTGCCGCTAAAGCGGAGTTATTGAACGCAGTTTTCCGAAAAACCTTCACCAGGGAAGACGAATGGAATATTACAGAATTTGAAACACGAACAGCTGCCACCATGAGTTTCTTAGAAGTGGATACCTTAGGGGTTGCGGAGCAACTTAAATCGCTTGATACGGGCAAGTCTTCAGGTCCAGATTGTATACCGATTAGGTTCCTTTCAGATTACGCTGATACAATAGCTACCTACTCAGCAATCATATACAACCGCTCGCTCACCGATAGATCTGTACCTACAGATTGGAAAGTTGCGCAGGTCGCACCAGTGTTTAAGATGGGTAGTAGGAGTAATCCATCGAACTACAGACCTATATCATTGACGTCGGTTTGCAGTAGGGTTTTGGAGCATATACTGTATTCAAACATTATGAATCACCTCGAAGGAACGATCTATTGATACGTAATCAGCATGGTTTCAGAAAACATCGTTCTTGTGCAACGCAGCTAGCTCTTTATTCGCACGAAGTAATGGCCGCTATCGACAGGGGATCTCAAGTTGATTCCGTATTTCTAGATTTCCGGAATGCTTTTGACACCGTTCCTCACAAGCGACTTCTAATCAAGCTGCGGGCCTATGGGGTATCGTCTCAGTTGTGCGACTGGATTCGTGATTTCCTGTCAGGAAGGTCACAGTTCGTAGTAATAGACGGCAAATCATCGAGTAAAACTGAAGTGATATCAGGTGTTCCCCAGGGAAGCGTCCTGGGACCTCTGCTGTTCCTGATGTATATAAATGACCTGGGTGATAATCTGAGCAGTTCTCTTAAGTTGTTCGCAGATGATGCTGTAATTTACCGTCTAGTAAGGTCATCCGAAGACCAGTATCAGTTGCAAAGCGATTTAGAAAAGGTTGCTGTATAGTGTGGCAGGTGGCAGTTGACGCTACATAACGAAAAGTGTGAGGTGATCCACATGAGTTCCAAAAGAAATCCGTTGGAATTCGATTACTCGAATTCTCAAGGCAGTCAATTCAACTAAGTACCTGGGTGTAAAAATTACGAACAACTTAAGTTGGAAAGACCACATAGGTAATATTGTGGGGAAGGCGAGCCAAAGGTTGCATTTCATTGGCAGGACACTTAGAAGATGCAACAAGTCTACTAAAGAGACACTACACTCGTTCGTCCTCTGTTAGAATATTGCTGCACGGTGTGGGATCCTTACCAGGTGGGATTGACGGAGGACATCGGAAGGGTGCAAAAAAAGGGCAGCTCGTTTTGTATTATTACGTAATAGGGGAGAGAGTGTGGCAGATATGATACGCGAATTGGGATGGAAGTCATTAAAGCAAAGATGTTTTTCGTCGCGGCGAGATCTATTTACGAAATTTCAGTCACCAACTTTCTCTTCCGAATGCGAAAATATTTTGTTGAACCCAACCTACATAGGTAGGAATGATCATCAAAATAAAATAAGAGAAATCAGAGCTCGAACAGAAAGGTTTAGGTGTTCGTTTTTCCCGCGCGCTGTTCGGGAGTGGAATGGCAGAAATATAGTATGCTTGTGGTTCGATGATCCCTCTGCCAAGCACTTAACTGTGAATTGCAGAGTAGTCATGTAGATGTAGATGTACCTATGATGACTTCAGTCTGGAATCGCGCGACCGCTACGGTTGCAGGTTCGAATCCTGCCTTGGGAATGGATGTGTGTGATGTCTTTAGGTTAGTTAGGTTTAAATAGTTCTAAGTTCTCGGGGACTGATGACCTCAGATGTTAAGTCCCATATTGCTCAGAGCCGTTTAAACCATTTGAACCTATGATGATGAACGTATACAACGCTCGATTAAAGGAAGTAAACAATTCCAACCACTTTTGCCTATAGTAAAATTAGGTCGACCATAGATGGCGCCTTCTAAATTCTTTTCATCGACATGTGTAACTGAAATCGCGTGACAAACTGCATTTGCGTAAAGAATCTAAAGAACTGCAACGGCTCTCATCAAGGAGGCTACCTTTCGCGCATGTTAGTTAAACAGATGGTCAATAGATGACACCTTCTACGTTGTTTTTATTAAAATTTTTTCAAAGAAAGTTTTTTTTAAGGAAAACAATAACCTTAAAATATTTGTGTATTTTTCGTCATTAGCAGTAAACAAAATCTTGAAAATGAGGTTTCAATCGTTGACTCTGATTAAGTAATACGAAAGATATGGCGTACTGACAAAAAAACACCGTTTAGAAATAATATAGGGTGTTTAAAAAAGAATATACGTGTTACAATGTATTATTTTGTCTAAACTATCGATCGCTGCGCCTCGGCTCAGCTATTGGAGAAACGAATACATAGTCTAGTTTATAGTAATAACCGCTAGATGTCAGTTGTCTTCTGTTTTGCTTGGTAACCGTCGTGTGTTTAAAATGGTTTCTCCCCAGCAGAAATCATTTTGTGTTCTCGAGTTTGCGAAGTGGAATTCCGTGATTACAGTGCAAAGACGTTTCTGGTTGAGGTACCAAATTGATCCTCCGAATGGGTGGAACATTCGCAGATGGTATCATCAGTTTCTAGATACAGGATGTGTATGTAAAGGAAAGAGTCCTGGCAACCCTCGTATTCCTGAAGAAATGTTGCACGAATTCAAACGGCTTTCCAACGTAGTCCTTCAAAATCAACTCGCCGTGCCAGTCGGGAGTTGCAACTGCCAACAACAACAATTTGGCGTGTTTTTTAGACGTCGGTTGGTTATGAAGTCGTACAAGTTACAACTGTTACAAGCTCTGCGTCCTGATGAGAAACGTAAACGTGTGGTGTTTTGTAATGAGATTCTTGATGCTATTGACAATGATGACACTTTCGCACAACGTATCGTGTTCAGTAATGAAGCGACTTTCCTTGTTAGTGGTTAGGTAAAGAAACACAATGTTCGAATTTGGGGCCTACAGAAACCACATGAAGTCACTGAAAATGTACGAGATTGCCCCAAAGTCAATGTGTTTTGTGCGATATCCCGATCATCTGTTTACGGCCCTTTCTTCTTTGATGGAAACACTGTTAACGGTCAGCAGTAACAAAACCGGTTGTTTCCGAGGCTGCACGAAGACAACTTCATTTTTCAACAAGACGGGACACCCCCTCACTGGAGTCGCCAAGTACGTGAATATCTGAATGAAACTCTACCGAACCGTTGGATTGATCGTCAAGGACCCAGCGACTTAGCATGTCTCAGCTGGGCTCCACGGTCACCGAATTTGACACCCTCTGACTTCTTCCTGTGAGGTTTCGTTAAAGACAACGTTTATGTACCACCACTCCCACAGTACCTGGAAGAGTTGAAGAACCAAATCCGTACTGCCGTAACATCAGTGACGGAGGACATGCTTGTCCGAGTACGGGAGGAATTTGAGTATCGATGTGATATTCTTTAAGTCGCTGATGGAGGACATATTGAACATCTGCAATCTGAACTTCAGAGGTTCGTAAATATGTGTGTAAAGTTTCATATTCGTATGTCTTAAAGTTTAATAAATATATGCAATCGAAATACGTATGTTCTTCTTGAAACACCCTATATGTATACATACAGTTCCCAAGAGAATGAAACTAGTATGCCGTCCAGAGTGGCCGTGCGATTCTAGGCGCTGCAGTCTGGAACCGAGCGACCGCTACGGCCGCAGGTTCGAACCCTGCCTCGGGCATGGATGTGTGTGATGTCCTTAGGTTAGTTAGGTTTAATTAGTTCTAAGTTCTAGGCGATTGATGACCTCAGAAGTTAAATCGCATAGTGCTCAGAGCCATTTGAACCATTTTTGAAACTATTAACGCAATTTGACTCGGGGCTTCACGAAACCAACAGATAGTTTTGAAGATGTGTGAGCTCTCTGCTTATAGTGTCCAGCTGTGCTAGGGTTCAGTCTCTCCTGCTGTGTACGCGTTAATTCAGAATGCAAATGCACGAAATAGTCAACTAGCTAAACGGTCATTTAATAAAAGTCGAAGTTCCAACGGACATGTTATCGTAGCAGTTCTGTGAAGCAGTGCAACTTCAATTCTCATATCAGCGCCCAGGAAGACATCACATGTAGCCTCGCCTTGCTCGGTTCCTGGAAGCTAATTAGCATGCACAGCGATTCTGCTGATTGTCATTTATAATTCCCAGTGCCTATTCTGCAGCTGAATGGAAATTTATTTACGTGACTGAATACCGTATTGGACTTCTGTAGCATGGCACATTTAAATAAAGCAAGTTTAAAGACTCATACGTTTCTGAGAATTAAATTCACAACAAGTGATTTTAACAAGAAATGTATTGACTTCAAAAGACAGTTGAAACACTTTACAATTTCTTAGGAATAGTACAACCTACCTGCAACTTTACATACCTAGAAAACATCATCAGAATCCAGAATCATCAGCACATGAAATCATCTCACACTCCATGAGCAGTTAACGTCGATGAATTTATGATAATACTTACCGTAGTGGAGCTCAGTATAGTGGTATGGATTATCTGTAGGAAAATTAACACTGTTGATTGGAATACCTGTGCTCAGTGTAGATGCAGTAGTATGAGACCCAGTATACCGACAAATGCAGTCAGATTGTATCGCATTTGATGTCAGTAGTACAGTATATAATAAGACATCAACGGCTCAGGTAGTAGAGAGAGGACCGCGTTATAAAGGAAGTCGGCAGTGTGCGGTGTTATTGTGCGCTCGTGTTCCTCTACTACAGACAGGAAACAGACACCATTAGTGACAGCGCGTGTTGTGTACATAAACTACGATTGTGACAATACCATGCGAACAACAGTTGTCATGTGATGAAGAAGCAAAAATCTGTGCTTACAAAGAAATGGAACGCTGTAATCATCAGATCGCCAAAAATTTGAACTATTCAGGTACAGTGATTGATACCTTCGCTAGATTGGGCACACGATATGGACAGAAGGGAATATATCGTCAAAGTAGAAAATTATGTAACGCATGGAAATGGTTACTTTTGGGCAAAGCAGGGTCCACAAACCGTTATTCTTACCAGCTTGTCGCTGATTTACATTTGGCAGTAACTGCCAGACATAGAGGACGAATTTTGTTTCTTAACACAGATATCTAGCAGTTAAGAAACGACTGCAGAAACCTGCTCTAACACCCAAACATAAACAGGCCTGATTAATTTTGCTGAGGAACTATGTCATGGGCTTCTGAATGGGATAAAGTGATCTTCAGTAATAGGAAGAAGTGTATTTCAGATGGGCTGGATGGGTTTCAGTATTATTGGCATGCTCTGAGAAAAGAGCAGCAGGTAAGAATGAGCAGAAATTTTGGTAGTGGTTATGTTATGATTTTGCCAGCCTTCCGCACTAAAAGTAAGTCACGCATTGCTTGGCTGAGCACTAGAATGAACAGTAACATGTATGTTGAGCTGTTAGAACTGATCAGAATGTGTGTGGACCTATGAGACAAAAGCCTAATGATTCCAAAAGACAATGCATCTGTGCATATTTATGTTACAACCAAAATGTGGTTTGGAGATATCGACGTATTGGCCTGGCCTGATCATAACCCGGATTTGAACCCCATGGAAAAAAAAAATGGTTTAAATGGCTCTGAGCACTATGGGACTTAACATCTATGGTCATCAGTCCCCTAGAACTTAGAACTACTTAAACCTAACTAACCTAAGGACAGCACACAACACCCAGCCATCACGAGGCAGAGAAAATCCCTGACCCCGCCGGGAATCGAACCCGGGAACCCGGGCGTGGGAAGCGAGAACGCTACCGCACGACCACGAGATGCGGGCCCCCATGGAAAAATTTGAAGAGTACTTCCAAGGTGAGCTTATTAAAATGGAACGCAATTTCAGGTCATATGTGAGCTGAAAAGGGCGATACGAGGAGAACAAAATCAATACCGAAGAGAATTTTTTAGGTAATGAGGAAGAACGGTGATTGAAAAAAGTACTAACAATGCAATAATACAACAGAACAGTGAGTGCCTTTATACCGATTTCTATCCAGGAAATGCGAACGCCTTATTTTATTACTCGTGTTGAGAAGGAAACTGTGATTGCGTCACGGCTGTTTATGTCATATTTTTCTACTACTTTCATTGTAAATTAGTTTTGTAGGATCCCTGTATTTACATGATTTCCACTATTGTATATCATCGGCAAATGAAATCACGCAGGGGGCATCATTATGTCATACGAAGTTGGCAGTAGCCTTTATGCAGGTTGTCGCGAGAGGCAGCCACAGGCGACCGCTTCCTCCAACCGCCGGCTGCTTGAGGGACACGCCCCCTTGAATCGGCGCCGCCAGCGTCACGCACCATACCGATAAGAGGCCGCCTCAAGGAGCCTCCAGACTCCAGAGTTCGGGCTCCATCGTTCGGGCTACAGTGTTGGAGTCTCCAGAATCTTCAGTCTTCGGTCTACGTCGACATCAGCTTAGTGCAGATAGAGTTGCGAGTACAAGTGTAACAGACGTTGGCCTCTGCTTGCTATCTAACAGTGATTAATGTTCAAATAAGACTTGGTTGTTAGTAGCAATACCTGTACATAATTCAGGCTATTACCTGCATTTATATCAAGACAGTCAGTGAAATCATTGTACCCAGCTACATATACAGTTATATTATACTTGTACCAGTGTCTGTGTTTTTCAGTCTGTATTTTCTGCCATAGATCCAACGCCGTCCTAACAGAACACAACAGTACGAAATTGAATAATATCATTAGTTACGTGCTTTCCAGATTTCAAGTAATTATGAATAAGCAACCTGTTTGCACCTACTACATTGTGTGGAAACACACAATCGAATACCTCGGCGAGGAACGATTCAAGTAATTATAGCTTACTAACCACACATCCAAAACTATACTTCATCACTGAATATAAACTTGTCTGGTCTTATCAGATTTCTGACCATCTGCTAAACTACAAGGTGTCCATAATTAAAGCCCCAGTTTCAAAATGCAGTAGAAAGAGAACCACGTATTTGAACAGAATATTACTGACTTAGGGCGAATCGTTACAGGACAAAAAAAATTAACGAAAATTTTATCAATAGCTGTCGCTGTAAGCGTCTTAACGTAAATGAGATCGGCTACAAATGACAGATGAATCGTAATACGATGGCAACGCTTTGAGTTGCACATTATGCCATCCATACTGTTCAATGTGCATGACTGCTTAAGTCTGGCAGTCAAAATTTATGGTACTGTTAGTAAGGTAAGCCCATATACTACGGCAAGAGCATGCCACATCTAATGCGAAAAATTAGTTTTCAATAGTCCTGAGGCCAAAACCCACATAACAAGCAAAATGACATCGGTTTTTAATTGTTATGGAGCCAAAAACCGCATAAAAAGCAAAACGACATTGTTTTTGGTTGTCCTGGGGCCAGAAGCCACATAAAAACGAAAAATGACATCGTTTTCTAATTTTGAGACTGGCGCAAGACATGTCCAACATGCTGTCCACATGTAGAAATCGAGAAACAGACAGTTCTGAGTGTCTCTGGTGTCACACTCAGAATGCACTGCGGAATGCTTGCCTTCAACTTAGCTATGTTCCTAATTGGAGAACTCAACACAACATCTTAGCATCTCACACATAACCCAACAGTCATAAGTCACAAAGGTTAAGATCAGATAATGTGGATGGCCAGGCTGTAGGGAAATGACGGATGATAATTCTAGCATTTCCGAAACGCCTCTGCAGCAGCCGCCTCAGTGGCTGTGATTTTGATTGACTAAACTTTAGACTTCCAAGTGCCGCCCACTGAAAAGATGCTTTAAAAGAAGCTGGTGCCCTCTCTGTCTGATTTAAGGTGGTTAACCAGTAACACAAGCCCTAGCATATGATGCTGCAAAATTGTGTCCTGCTCTCTTTTTATTTGTATGGCCAATGAGGTGGGTCCTCAGCAGCACAGTCGAGTCTCCCTCTACGTAACTTCTAATTCACTTCACAGTCCTGGCGACTCTTACAGTGTGTTAATCATTCGGTTTGCGCAGTGCCTCACAGTTTGCTTAACTATGGGTTCTCACTCTACTTTTCGAATAAAGCCCTTTTTTCTATGTCCTGTTCACAAAAGCGTGTTTTCGGACGTCGCTAGAAACGGCATTTCACCTCCTTCCATTTTCAAGTTGTGAAACAGGCTTTGCTGATGGCCTGTCTGCACTGTGAGTGCAGTGACAAGGGCACAGTGGCGGCTCTTCGAAGAAAGGCCGTTTGACAGAGTGGCGCTGATCTCTGCAGCTGCCAGGTACTGCCTCCTGAGAATTCCCCCCCCCCCAGAGGCGCGCTCCCCTGTCTGGCTACTGTGACCTGCTATGAACCTGTGCGCTTGCAGCTCAACTTAATATGCTTCCACAGTGAACCACGCCGTTCTGTATAAAAATGTAAACTCTGTTAATTGAGTACTGGTAATGACACACATCTCGTTTATCGGTTGGGAGATCAATTATTCTGATTTGACTGATCTTCTTAACTCTGATTTATAAAAGTTGCAGGACAGTTTTGGAAAAATATTGTCCCATCTCACTTGCCGCGTCACCTGCACACGACGCCTGGAAACATTCAGCCTCGAAATGGCAGTGGTCATAACGTTTCGGCTGTTCCACGTTTCATGGTTCATGATGATGATGATTGGCTTGTGGGGCGCTTAAATGCGCGGTTATCAGAGCCCGTACGAATTCCCAACCTTTACTCAGTCCAAAATCACTACTTTCATGAATGATGAGGACAAGACAAACACCCAGTCATCTCGATACAGGTGAAAATCTCTGACCCCGCCGGGAATCGAACCCGGAACCCCGTGCCCGGGAAGCGAGAACGCGACGGCGAGACCACGAGCTGCGGACTTCATGGTTCATGGTGCACGATCCCAATGGCCGGTTACCTGTCTAATTACTTTCAAGGGGCAACAAAAGTTTGATTATCAATATTTCATATAATTATTGACTGAAATTAAACATAAATGTTAATGCTGTCATAATCTACTTATTAATAGGTGTAATCTTACATTAAAGGTTTAACGTAGTAAGAAACTGTGTGCTTGCCTTGAGGCAGCTTAGCTCACAGTGCATAAATTCACATACCATATTTGCACAATTTTTTTTCTCGCTGACTCACCCTCTGCAACATAATGAAACGAAAAAAGTTTTTCGCTGTTCATGCCGTACAACTGCCACACCAAGCATGGAATTTTAATTTATTACGCTTTGCCACGAACTTTGTTCGCGACACATTTTGCTGTTCACATATACCACTGAATGTCACTGCACAGTATGTAGTTCAGGATGTACGACGCCATAAACAGTGAGATGCGAGAAAAACTAACTTCTACTTAAAATGATGTGCAGATTATCCATCCTATGTACTCATCCAGTGTTTGATAATGAAAGCACTTAGCGACTCTCAACAAGCTTTACACATATTTTCAAGCTTTTTCTCGCTTAATGACTAATATTTAACATATTTACCCATTTTTAAGGTAATCAAATGTTTGAATCTGTTTTACGCATAGGAGTTCCATTACTTTGTACGGTTGCAATGAAATGGTAATCATTGCGTCTCCAAGAATGTACGAGGGAGCAGTAAAATGAAAACTGTATTATATTTTTCATTTTTTTATTTAACAAAAGTGGAACACAAGCACAAGTGTATTATTTGTCGATGTAGTCTCCCTGTCGCTCAACACACTTCCTCCAGCATATTGTAAGTACGTGGATTCCACTGGAAAAAAAGAAGAGGTTCTTTGATCTGATACACATCCATTCATGCTCCGCCTGCTGCACCTCTTCATCGTAACGAATTTCCTTCCTGCCATCGCCTCTTTCAGTGGTCCACACATATGGTAATCACTTGTTACAGGGTCTGGGAAACATGTCGGACGTTGCATAGTAATAAAGGGCAAGTCATCGATGGTTGCAACTGTTGCTACGGCAGTATGAGACTGAACACTGTTGTGCTGCAAAATGACATCTGTAGTGTTTGATCTTACTGCAGGCCGAAGCTGATTTTTCAACCTCTTGGAATGTGACACTTGTTTTCCCTGGTCGTTTAGTGTTCCAAGACAATGCCTCGTTCATCCCAAAAATGAGTCAGAAAAACTTTCCCTGCAGGTGGCTTCATCTGCAACTTCTTGGGTTTTCGTTATAAGGGAAGGCGCTATTCCTTTCTTCCTCTATTTGTTTCGAGTTGGTGGCAGTGTACCCAGGTTCCGTCTCCTGTAACTATTCTCATGAAGAAACCACACCTTCTGCTTCAAAACACCGCAAGAGTTATTCACAGACTTCAATGCGTCGCTCTTTCAGTTCTGAAGCGAGCTTCTGTGGCACCCATCTTGCAGACACTTTGTGAAGTGAATGATGTGATGCGCTGAGCCAGATCTGCGGCTATTTTATCCACCGTCTCACTGCGATTTTCCTACACAGTGACTTCAACAGCTGCGGATTACGTTGGCGTCATGACGCTGTGCGCCTAACCCGACTCCACTCATACACTTTCTGCAGTGATAGACGTGCATCACCATACTAGACCTTCATTTTCCGATGGATTTCAATAGATTTACTACCTTCACTGCTCGGAGAACGTATGATAGAAAGCTGTTTTTCCTTGGTGTACGTCGCAAGCAGAGCAGCCATTTTGAACTGGAATTGTGGCGGCGTTTCGCTTGTCTGTAGTATGCTGTCGCCTGTAGGGCATTCCTTACGTCACTGGTAACAGTGCTGCCAACTCACAGAACAATGGCGCGAAATGTCAATTTTCAATTGCACTTTTGAAGTTTTAATTTGACTACATCGTACACTCCATGCTAGTTTGATGCTACTGTATGTCCTTGATGGTGCTGCACTTTTAATTACCAGGGGCTTTTTTCCCGTAAACAGCGCTACATCCTCCTATGTGTGGTGAACTGTGAAATATTTATTGAAGAGGAAAGCGTAGAAGATCATTGTAGCAAATGTGAAATCTAATACACTACTGTTTATAAAGAGTGAAACACTGATATGCATTGGTCTGCAACACGTCACTATAAGAGGAAGTGTAGAACACGGAACGATAACAAGTGATTTAAATGGCAGACAGGTGGCGAGCCCATAGACGTAACAGTGCCCTCTTTTATGTGACTGCGCAGATCAGTGTTACCGAACGCACAGTCGGTGTGGAGCGCCATACGCATTGGAAACGTGCAACCTATTGCCACGATGCCTCGTCGACATCACTGGGTGAATTATCGTCATATGAACTTTTTCGAACGTGGCAGAGTGATTGGTCTCCGGGAGGTAGGTCTGTCGTTCTGTGACACTACGGCTCGTACAGGGCATGCTGCTTCAACAATGACGTGTATGTGGAACCAATGGAGAGAAGAGGGCCGTACGCAGCGCCGACAGGGTACTGGACGACACAGTGTGACCACACAGTGAGATGGCCACCGGACAGAACAACTTCGTGCGTAGTGCTGGCACAATCTTGGAACACTATAACGGGTGTGGACATGTCTGGATAGATGGTCTGATGCTGTCTTCTGTGGAGTGGACTGGTGACACGTATGCCGTTGCGTCGGCTTCCATTGCCCATAACCTGCCAATGCCGCATACTGCCATGGGCACGTGGACGCCGACATTGGCATGCTGAGTAGCAAAATGCACTGTTCTCAGACAAGTCAGCTTGTCCTACAGTGATGGCTGCGTGCGTGTTCGATGCTGCCATCGTGAACGCAATCGGGCAGAATGTACTGTTGAGCGGCATGGCGAACAGACGACAAGTGTGATGGCTTGCGGCTCCATTACCTCTACCATGCGATTTCATCTCCCATGTCTTGAGGTCAACCTGAACATCTACCGCTATATCATTTAGGTCCTACAGGCCGACGCACTGTCTCTTCTGCAGGCCGTTCCACATGCCTTATTTCAGCAGGACAAAGCCCAGACGCATGGGGCGAGGAATGTGGAAGCCTTCTTCGAAGAATGATAGGTGCCACTGCTTCCTTTGCCTGTGGCATGGCGATCATAGAATATGTCTGGGATATGACAGGTGGGCAAATTGTTCGTACAGGTTCTCCTGCAGGCACAGTTCATGGTTTTTGGACGCACCTACAAACCACGTGCCATAGTATTCCCAGCAGCATTTTCAGGCGCTCTTTGATTCCGTGCGACGGCGTCTAGCGGCCCTGATTGCATCATGTGGTGGCGCTACTGTGTACTGAATTATCATATTCACAGTGAATGTAAAGGTCTGTAATGCAAGTCATTTGTGTAGTGTCATGTCGCTAATCGGCGGAATGCTTTTCATTGTGATCACATCACTCGGTCTTGGCGTTACACTTTTCCCAAACGGCTGCGGCGTTGGTTCAGAGGTGTCCCTCTAGAGGAGGCGCCGCTTCCTTGCCGCCCCCGCGGGATGCAGCTGTCAGCCAAGGCCGAGACGGCTCGTACTTCCCGGTAGCCAGTCCGCTCATTGACTTGCAGATTGGGGGCTGCCCCAGCAGGTCAGCGAGATCGCCCGACGCCGCCACTGGCCGGACCGCATCCTGTTTGGATGTTCCGCGCTGTGACAATCACAACCAGTCACCCAGCTGTTCGTCGCGTGTCTATCCACAGCTACATTTGGCTCCACTGGTGGGTGAAGCGATGCCCGTCTTCCGTTCCCTTTACCCGTATTGTGGCGCGTAAACTGTGACAATACAGATTATTTCGCCGTATCTCTATGATTCAAAAATGGCTCTGAACACTATGGGATTTAACATCTGAAGTCATAAGTCCCCTAGAACTTAGAACTACTTAAACCTAACTAACCTAAGAACATCACATACATCCATGCCCGAGGCAGGATTCGAACCTGCGACCGTAGCGGTCGCGCGGTTCCAGACTGAAGCGTCTAGAACCGCTCGGCCATAACGGCCGGCCATTATGAGTCTGGTCGTAGTAACGACATATGGTAAGTGCCAGTAACTGCCTATTAATTTTAAGTATTAGATAGTAAATGAAACTTTTCTATAAATAATGTTAAAATTTTATTGAAAACTACAAAAAGTATGTATTTCTATTTTTCTGTCACGTGATGAGCGCGCAGCTAAGTGGCAGCCGGAGGTGATCTTATCACATATACTAGAGAATGACGTCTCCGGATTGAGTCGTAAACGAGCCCATGGCTACAGGAAAGGAGATATTGCTGGAAGCAACACTTATTTGCTACGTCATCCATTTTTAACGATGTAAACTTGTGAAGAAAACTTTGTATGAAACGCTGTATTTTCAGTACTTATTGAGCTTTGTGTCGGTCAATATTTAGGTATACGAGATACAAATACTTCAATCGTAGGTGTCGATATGTAGGGAGTTGTAGTGTATTCCTAGGTTCATCACTTATACTGTTTCTTGAAACTCTGTAAGGAGGCCTGTGTGTGATAGCGAAGTGCACAATTTTACAGATCTGAAAATTTAAACGAAGCTGTCAATTTTGCACCAGTTGAAACCTTATCCATATGTGACAAAATACTGTAACGAACAGAACCCTCATGTGACTGCCTGATAAGTTTCTTTCTTCGCACGCACTTTGCATCGTGAATGGCAGGCACACTACTACAGTAAAACATTTCCAGTAATTAGGGTAAAGAAAAGGAAGATATGTCTCACTTTTATTTCTTGGAAGTTTAACTTTCTGTTTTGCATTATCGGCGTTGTTACCTATGATGTGCTTATTCACTAACAGTAAAACGTTTTGCTATCAGTTAGTAGTTTCATCGACATATTACGTTCCGATGAATATCCTATTGGTCAGGACAAAGCGACCAGGAAATTCATTGAAAATTTCCATCAACGTGAAACTATTTGCTTGTTACTTATACAAAGAAAATACTTGGGTGCAAATATTCATAATTTGTAAAGTAAGTTTTCAAGTAAGTTTGACACTAAAATAACACTTGTACGATGAAGCAGCGATAAGCAAAGAGAAAAAATATCACAGGTCAAAAGAGGAGAAAAATGTCATGATTCACTAACATCATTGCCAAGAAAGGCAGACGGTGAATGAATGACCCCCAGCATTCAGACTAGCGGGCAGCATATTTCTAAAAGGCGGCCGCGCGGGATTAGCTGAGCGGACTGGGCGCTGCAGTCATGGACTGTGCGGCTGGTCCCGGCAGAGGTTCGAGTCCTCCCTCGGGCATGGGTGTGTGTGTTTGTCCTTAGGATAATTTAGGTTAAGTAGTGTGTAAGCTTAGGGACTGATGACCTTAGCAGTTAAGTCCCATAAGAGTGAAACACTGAGATGCAATGGTCTGCAACGCGCCACTATACTAGGAAGTGTAGAAGACGGAACCATAACAAGTGATTTAAATGGCAGACAGGTGGCGAGCCCATTGATCTAACGATGCCCTCTTATGTGACCGGGCTGGTCAAATACATTTGAACTGTTCTTTTTTTTCTAAAAGGCGATACAAGACACACTATGCAGTGAGAATCAAGATTACCGAAGAAAAGTAGTGTAAGAGAGAGTTAGGACATAATACTTTTGTTGTGCTGTTGTTAAGAACGTCAGAATCTTTACGAAAATATCCAGTTTTTAGAGCAACATCCACAGGGAAAATAAGAATCCCAGCATGGCAATGGAAAGTTATAATGAAGAAGAATAAAATACGGCAAAGACTGATGTTCTTGTAGGAACATGTTGCCACTAGCCCATCAGTACGGAAAGATCAGCACTAGAAAGACGAGGAATAGAAACTTCGTAAAAAATAATGAGTTTACATGTGTGAAGTAAAATTCATTTGTTCGCGGCATATCTGTTTTTATCACGAATCCATTTGAAATATTTGATAACTTGCAGAAGGAGCCATGACTACTTTTCTTGTACAGTCCGCCCCTCTGTAGAAAATTTCCCTAACCCGGAAAATTAATTGTGGGCAAGCCACTCCTTTGTTATCTGTCACATTAAGTCAATGTGCACAACTTCTAATGGATAACGCTATTTTCAGCCCCTAGGCATAGAGGGTGATTTACACAATAATTTAGAGTGACAGTTAAGTGTCTGAAAAAACAATCTTTCATTTAAACACTGTGTAATTCATTCATTAAAACGTAGATGATCACGACTCATGAAAGGGAAACAATCACAATCTGTCATCTGTGTGAAAATTCTGATTAGTTTTGGACAGTAGTGTTACTCGGATGCATGATATATTAAGCTCCATCAACTCAAAAATAATGACAGAAATCATAGAGCCGCCAGAAGTCGCATATAACTTTTTATTTATGTTGCATGTTTCAAAACGACCAGCAAGAGCATCTTCAGTAAGGGCCACTCATCACAAATATGAAGCTGTGGCACTTGGCCACGTAATTCCTGAAGATTCTCGCGTTGGTCGAGTGAAACATAAAATAAATAAAAAGTTAGATGCAACTTTTGGAGGCTCTGCAATTTTAACTTAATTTCTAAAGGTGGCTACTCCCCTGAAATCAAATACATGCGCTCGTCGGAAATGATGGTCGGCAGAACGTGAGGAAGTAGCCTTCTGCTCGTGGCGCCTCTCCGCAGACATTAGGCAGTGCAAGTCGTAAAGCTGGACAGTTGTTTGTTACCCCATGGAACGGGACGCCTCAGCAGCCCGAGTTCCGCAGAGTCCACCTGAGTTTCGGGTCTCTGCTCCCGGCGAAGTGCCGATTTCCATAGCAGTCGCTGTTCACACCGTCACAGCTCCAATGCACTGTGTCGTCTCAAGCACGTAAAAAGTCGAGGCGTTCGGAAACTAGTGAGCCCATTACCATGTTAGAGAGCGGAAATGAAGCTACATAGAGCACTGTACTACCAGTCACTGTGGTCGAAGATCTTAATCTCTAATTACACAACCAATCACAGATTAAATGAAAAAGGCATGCAAAGTCGCCTGCCGCATTTCATCTTTCAATTTATCGGTTGGGACAACCTTATTTTTATATATGTATGCATTATTTAGTAGAATAAGAATCATATACCATCAACAGAAGTATTTTGGGAACCAGCAAAGTTCTTAGAATGAGTTGGAGTACTAAGATATTCAGGGACTGAAACGTTTCAGAATTTCTTTCTGAGATGTGAAGCAGTAGTATATTTTTATGTGCTTCCTCGCTACTTCCCTGGACAGTACAAATAACATTTTCCTCGAGCTTTGCTAACAATGACGCAGCATATCGCAGGATACATTATTTTTCCATCTGTATTCAATGAATGCTATTGGAATTTCGATTTCACAAAAAGAGGAAAAAGAACAAGGCATCACACATATTCCAAAGCAGCATAGAACTAATACATTCATCGCCACAGAAGTGGTAAGAGAATATATTCTAGATTTCAAAATCTAGTGCCCATAAAACTACAAAAAGGATATAAACTTCCTTTATGATATAAATACTTTATGACAGCAAAGCAAAAGCAAGTTTCAGGTATCCAAACACAGAGAGATGTTGCTGCGATGACGGCAGAATAATTGAGGCTAATGCATGAGTGTAGTTGAAGGACTCCACATCATTATTTCCACTGGTCAGATGTAGATGTGAAGCAGCACTTGGTCTTACAAGACACATACAAAAGCCAGCAAAACACACCTGAAGAACAATTGCAGTACGCAAATCAGATTGACCAGTCGCTTATTTGTTTTCCCATTAAGCGTTTCGGAGAATCATCAGGTGTACTGAATTAAATTAGCAGGAGGTAGTTGGTAAATATAAGAGATTTTCCTGACAAACAGAGTCACTTTCTGAAGCAGAAGGTGAAAACAAAACTATTCCACATTCTGTTGCCAGTCAATATTAAAGATGGCTTGTAATACGTACAAACGGTTTCTGTTTCATTAATTCAATAGTAATTACTTTAGCATGTAGCCACTAATATAAGACGGGCGGTAACATGGATAAGTGAAGCAGAGAATCTGGTGCTGCCGTTTTTAAAGTATGGCAAGGAGCTTATGTACGAATAAAGTCATTTGTTTTTACTTTTTGACTTTGTGGTCTTTTTAAGTGTGTGTTTATGTAGGTTCAACATAGACAGCCAGACGATTGGAGCCTGACTCCCGAAACGCTTTACTGAGGTTGTTTCCTGAAGTAATTGTAACAATTATCTGCTCATCTGCTACCTCCGGTCCTTCAGATGGATGATATTAAAGTACATTAATTTAAGCGACCCTGTCGGTTGAAGGTATAATTCTACGATAATGACGGTGGAAAGGTAACAGGACTGATTACAGTTTTTGTGAATTTCAATTGATATTCCCAATAGGCGCAGGTAGATTGAAGCTAAAATGATCACATTAACAGCATAAACGATTTTATAGCAGTATTCGCCACTGTTCAGTAAATGTTAGTGGAGATGGAGATGAATGAGGCATTCAGTCACTGCCTGAAATGCCGTAGTTTAGCTCTGTTGTACGTTAGGAATCTTTATTTCTACAGAAATTAAGAGTACCTGTTCTTGTGGTCTTTCGTCAAAGTACTGGTTTGATACAGTTCTTCACACAGGTGTATTCTGCACAAGGCCCGTCACCTCTGCATAATTACTGCAGCATCAATATGAACCTGCTTACCGTTTCCAAGCCGTGTTCTCTCTCCATAATTTTTAGTGTACAGACTTCCTGCTGCTGTCAAATTGACACTTCCTCGACGCCTCCAAAAGTGCCCTATGAATCAATTCCTTCTTTTAGTGAAGTTGTGACACAAATTTCTTTTTTCCCTAGTTTGTTATAGTGCGTCTTCATAACTTAACCGATCTACCCATCTAATTTTCAATATTCGTTCCTTGTCTGAACTGATTATTCCTCACGTTTCACTTCCGTACAAGGCTACGCTCCATACAAACAGCTTGAGCAAAGCCTTCCGAGCACTCAGATTAATATACGATGTTGATAAATTTCTGTTTTCAGTAACGCAATCTTTGCGACTGTTAATCTACTTCGGCCATCGTCGGTTATTTAGCTGTACAAATACAAAAACCATCGACTACTTTTAGTATCTCAGCTCCTAATCTATTACCCTTATTTTATTTTTGTTGATATTCAGTTTATAACCTCTTTTGAAGACTCTATCGATTCCTTTCAACTGCTCTTCCAAGAACTTTGCCGTCTCTGAGATAATTACCATGTACTGGCAAACCTTAAAATTTTTAATTCTTCTCCCTGAACCTTAAAATACACTTTCCAGGTTTCTTCATGCTTTCTTTTACTGTTTGCCAAATGTAAAGATTAAATAACATAGGGGTACAACCCTGTCTCATTCCCTTCTCACCTGTTGCATCCCCTTTGTGCCCTTCGACTCTTATAATTTCCGTCTGGTTTCTGTACGCTTTGTCGGGTCAAAAGTTCTTATCAGCCATAATAAAAAACATATACTTTATTTCATGCAAAAAAACATCGTAAAAACTAAATATACCAACAAAATAAATATTTTCTCTCTGTGTCATTAAACACATTATAATATGTTTTAGATTTTAGCGTCTTTAAAGTATCCATCCCTTGCCCTCAAAATAGCTGCACAAATTCTTGCCATTCTGGACATACGGTTTTGTAATATTTTGGCGGGTATTACATTCCAATACCTTTTTATATCATTCAATAGATCTTCAACAGAAAATGACCTCAGTTCATTTCATAAGACTTCAATGGTATTTAGATCAAGTGATTGAGTTGGCCAAATCATATTCTTCAGTTCCCCATGCTTCTCTTTCCTATTGACATATCCTCTGCACAACTCAGAAGCATGTTTGGGGTCATTGTCATGCTGTCCGCCCCGATAGCTGAGTGGTCCGCGTGACGGATTGCTGTCCTACGGGTCCGGGTTCGATTCCCGGCTGGGTCGGGGATTTTCTTCGCTCAGGGAGTGGGTGTTGTGTTGTATTCATCATCATTTCATCCCCATCCGGCGCGCAGGTCGCTCAATGTGGCGTCGAATGTAATGAGACCTGCACCAAGGCGGCCGGACCTGCCCCGTAAGGAGCCTCCCAGCCAATGACGCCAAACGCTCATTTCCATTGTCGTGCTGCAGAAGAAACCCGCCACAGTAAGTCTCTTGTCAGATGACACTGCATTGTTAATCAGTGCCATGTGATGTCCTTTCTTCTTTAATGTTCCATTAATTCTCACATGGTAAACAACTTTATTATTACCAAAACATCCCCACCCCATGGCCGAAGCTCCGCCATGCTTCACCGGTGGCGTCACACATTGATTTTTCATATATTCTCCACGAAGTCCACGAACAAGCATTTGAAGATGGTTTTCAAGGTTTTGAAGATGGCTGCGCTTCAGCAACTGTGCATGCAAGTGCTTCAATGGATTAGAAGTAACAGCCAACCAGTTGCAAAATACAAGTTTATTGAACCTTGGCCGTGGTTTCGAAGGTTTTAAAACTATCATCTTCGGAAGATATTGTACGTAGAATCACATTATCTATCGCCACTGTGGGAGTCGTTGACTCTATCTACAACGTGTCATTCACTTAATCACCATAATATGCTGTATTTTAAATGGTGATTAAGTGGATGAGATGGAGTAGACAGAGTCAACGACTCCGATAATGGCTATAGATAATCTGATTCTGCATACAATACCTTCTGAAGAAGATGGTTTTAAAACCATCGGAACCATGGTCAAGATTTAATAAACCTGCATTTTGCAGCTAGTTGGATGCTATTTCTAATTCACTGAAGCATTCGATGATGGATTTCAAACACTTCATACTTAGATTTGCCCCTGAACAGCACCTTGAATCACTGCTGCACCCTCCAGTTTTTATATTCCCGGACCCATTGCAATCGTTTCGTCTTGTTTTGTTTCCATAATAAAGCATTTTTGGCCGCTATGCACCGCTTTAAACACGGTTGAGACAGAGACTGGATTTGCTGGCATCCTATTTACTTATTTGCGAATGTAAAGTGCAGTAAGAGCCCATGGATGTTTGCTCTGTATACATATGAACTGATCTTCTCTTTATTACGTTACCCGTGGTCTTCAGGATCGCCAAACACTTGCGTTGGCACGAGTTTGCTTGCTCTGCTGCACTGTATACACCACTGTAGATCGATCTACGCTAACCTTTGCTGCTACTGCACAACTAGAATAGACTTCCTGATGCAAAGCTACAAGTACAGCGCGTTTTTCACTTTCACTCTCCTGCTACTGTCCCATTTGGTGGTAATATGGCACGAACCTGATCAGATATACAAACACACCAGTAGAAGCACACAATGTACTGTTAAGTAACGCTAAGTGATTGCTACACAGGTAGCTGAAGTAATGGTGCCTAGTCGAAAGGAACAGCATTAGGTAAACGCACGTCAGTGTCGTTGTGGATACATCAACGGCGTCGCTCTTGAAAGTGTCCTGTAGCCACCTTTCATTGCCAACTCTCGTCGTGGTCAAGTCGGCAAAGAGGTTTCCGCTACTTGTGAGAAATCCACCTGCGTTAGGTTGGTGGCGGAAATGACATCCTGGGGTTTTCCGGTCCACGCGGAGCGTGGAAGAGGCTGGAGAAGCGGGAGGCAGTCTGCCGCCGGTACGGGAAGCGTACACAGCTGTGCTCCAGTCGAAGAAGGGTGAGTTGGACTGACCGCGTGGCGCGTTGTCACATAGAGAGGGGAGCTTTTAGCTTTTGGTCTCGAATTTCGTCTTATAAAGATTTATTTGCTGGGTTGCAGCAGGGAATGCAAGGCTTTTGTAGACTTTCAGTTTGATTCCCAATGCAGTCTTGACTTTGATCCGTGAGAGGAACGCAGCACAAAGGAGTTGCATATGTTGAAGTGCCCTCGGTTCAGTGTGAATGTTTATGTGCCTACAACTGTGAGTGTATGCTTCTAATCTTTTCCGGATCTTGGTAATTTTTGTGTATTTGTGAATTTTCTTTGTCTCATGTGATTAAAATTTGGCCACGGTCCATAGAAATTGTCTCCGCAGACCGAGTGGGCACGCGAGTCTGTTATGAAACGTATAGTATTTCACAAGCAATTGTACATAGTTAGCATGCAACAGCAGTCTATAGATGCACTACATCAATGTTTTAAGGAATAAATAATTTTGCCTTCAATCTTATCTTGTGTACCGATGTTACGTCGCCGTTACCTTCGCCATTTACCTTGTAGTTTTCCTTGTTGACCCATCTATAGCGTTTCCATGTACACAGGTGTAGTGATTAGTGTCCCTTTTTTTTATCTGAAACAAATGCTCTGGAATAGATCGTGTTTTCGCGAATCTTACTGCAGGCTGCACTTACGCATGGTGTTCACACCCTCTTCACTTTACTCAATATTTGATTCACGGGAAGAATGCTTGGATCATATTAATAATTACATCCCATTCTTTATCAATGACTTTACAATGAATGTTCTTTTGTGAGTTTTTCTTATTAATAAATTAAGTAATTTTCCGACTCAGTGCTACCTCTTCTTTGTCGTGTGGCTAGAGTTGGTGGCGACCCTATCTTTTATATTGATTTCAGTGTCAAGTAGCATTTTCTTATTCAAAGTGCGCGTGGCTCTTTTAGCTATCAGGATACATTCAAAGGGTGCTTCATGCTTCTTGCACATAGCGTCCTTATATTCACGCTACTTACACTCTATACGAAGAACCATTCAAAGACACAAGAGACGCGCTTATTCTTTAAATGTTTATACTTGTTTTATTATCAGAACGAGAATGTGATAGACTATTCAAAAGGAATTCCTTGTTTTAACCATAAATCTACTGTTGTAATAGCTGACACAAAACTTCTGAGCGTACTCTAAGTTGTTGATAACTTTCATTCCCTGTGTTTTACTCATACTACCTTCAATGATAGTATTCCAACGAACGTGTCAAATGCTTTCTCTAAATCTGCAGACGCAGTGCTCGTAGGTTTGCCTTTCTTCAATTATTTTCCAACATATCATGCAGGGTTTTAACCTTTTTTAAAAACAGTAGCTTTTTTATCAAAAATACGTTCGAAGAGATATGGTGTATTAAGTTTCACCTCAGGTTCCACTGACACGCCGTTACTTCAGGACACCATGCCAGTTAATTTTGATACAGTCACGGACCTCTGGTGAGGTCATAGCTGCAGTGCACCTGTCAGAGTTTCAGTGGACTTTTGACAAGGAACAAGCACGGCGCTGCGAACCGGCTGCAGAAAGGGTGGTGTCCACAGGTGACGGGCGAGGTCGCGGTACTGTTGTACTCCGCGACGACGATCCTTGGGACTGATGAGGCCACTGTGGGTGTGTCGGCTTACTGCATGTCGTCACCATCGAGGCCAGATTAACATTCCGCAACTCGCAGCGCAAACATTCCAACGCACTGGCATTCGTCACGCTCGATCCAGTCCTGCCATAGAGAGCAACAGCAGACATTTTGAATGCATAACTATCAGCAGCGTGCCGAATGAAAGTAACTCGACTGTTATTACGGACCAGTACTGCAAGTTTTTCATTCTGTCTCGCATCACCTCTCTGAACTATTCCAGACTGGAATCTTGTTTCACACTTTTCTGTGACGAGTGTATCGAAATTATTACTTTCTAATGTGTTTCTTTTAATTTTTGGCAGAGTACAGTAATTAAGAGGATTTCTACCATTTTTAGAGTTGGATATTACACGCAGGTCGTTGACTGAATCCAGTATTAGTTATCCTGACAATATGGAACATCCTACAAGCGGCTATCGTCAGGATCTTTGAGAATGTGGTTTTCCATTGGTTAGGGTCTACCTGTTACCTGTCTCGCTCGAGAGGCTGAAGTGTGAACACGACCGCGGCCGTGTATTAGCGACTCTTCTGGCAAGAGAAAAGTGTTGTGAAGAACTTAAACTGGTGAATAAACATGCAAGCAGCTATTGGGCTTGGCATTGATGGACAGCGCTGTTAGATGTCCTCCTAAGGAATATCGCCCCAAATTTTGTCCAACTGGTACATTTGATCGTCAAAATCCCGAGATGGTTGAAGGGCTCTACCCGTAATGCTCCATACATTCTCATTTGGGGAGAGATCTGGCGACCTTTCTGGCCAAGGCAGGTTTTTGGCAAGCGTGAAGACAAGCAGTAGAAACTCTTGCACTGTGCAGAAGGAAAATTTTGCTGAAATGTAAGCCCAGGACAATAAAACGGGGCGTAGAATATCGTCGATGTCCCGCTGCGCTGTAAGGTTGGAAAGAATAATAAGAAAAGAAATAGCGTCCCAGACCATCACTCATGGTTGTTGAGCCGTATAGCGGGCGACATTCAGGCTGGTACCACACACCTGTCTGGCGTTTCTTCAGATACGTCTTCAGTGGTAATCAGTAATCAATTCCAAACGCGTCTCATCACTGAAGACAATTCTACTCCAGTCAATGAGGTTACAGGCCGAAGACGTGTCTGGAGACACCCCGAATAGCCGTGGGACACCAACCTGACTAGAATGAGATTTTCACTCTACAGCGGAGTGTGCGCTGATATGAAACTTCCTGATAGGGTAAAACTGTGTGGCGGACCGAGACTCGAACTCGGGACCTTTGCTTTTCGCGGGCAAGTGCTCTACCAACTGAGCTACCCAAGCACAACTCGCGCGCCGTCCTCACAGCTTTAATTCCGCCAGTACCTCGTCTCCTACCTTCCAAACTTCACAGAAGCTCTCCTGCGAACCTTGCAGAACTAGCACTTCTGGAAGAAAGGATATTGCGGAGACATGGCTTAGCCACAGCCTGGTGTATGTTTCTAGAATGAAATTTTCACTCTACAGCGGAGTGTGCGCTGATATGAAACTTCCTGGCAGATTAAAACTGTGTGCCGGACGGAGACTCCAACTCAGGACCTTTGCCTTTCGCGGGCAAGTGCTCTACCAACTGAGCTACCCAAGCACGACTCATGCGCCGTGCTCACAGCTTTAATTCCACCTTGCCTGCGAAAGGCAAAGGTCCCTAGTTCGAGTCTCGGTCCGGCACACAGTTTTAATCTGCCAGGAAGTCTCATACCAACCAGAATGTCGACCGCCATACGGCCCGACAACCAGGAGACCGCCACTTTTCTTTTTCTTTTTTTTCTTTTTTTACATAGCAGGACCCCTTAGGTTGTCATCTGCGGAACCCTTACACGGCGGCAGTACGTCGGCGATATTCTAAGCCCCTTTTTGTTGCCCTTCGTGGTAAGTCATCCTGGACTTATATTTCAGCAAGATAATGCCCGACTGCACACGGCGAGAGTATCTATTGCTTCTCTTCGCGCTTGCCAGATCCAACTTTGGTCAGAAAGGATGCCGAATCTCTCCCCAGCTGAGAAAGTTTTGAGCATAATGGGCAACCCCTCCAACCAGCTCGGAATTCTGACGATTGAACGGAATTCGGCACGATATCCCTCAAGAGGACGCCCAACAACTCCATTCATTAACACCACGAACTGCTTGCATAAGGGCTAGAGGTGGACCAATGCGCAATTACTTTCTCAATTTTTGAAGCTCTTGCTCTTGAAAAAAATCACCCATTTTTTCTGAAATTGTAATCATTTGTTTGGCTGTATATGTACATCACATTCACCGATTTCCGTGCCAGTCGGACAATTCCTTCATGGGGTGCATTTTTTTTTCCTTAGAGTGTACATAGCATCTGAATCGGTTACTTCCTACATGCATTACTTAAGTCCTACATAATCACCGCATGATAACCACATCTCTTATCAAAATGCTATAGGTGATTCTTCCTGACGACAAATACCACTTTCTATCAGTAGCAATAACATAATTAATGCGGAAACAGACAGAACAGCAACCGTACGGAAACTAATGTTACGAGGCCTACTGCCAAAAGGTAAATTAGAAGCTTCTGTTACCATTAATTTCATCCAGGAGCAAGGCATGAATCGAGAACTCCATATCACAATACGTAAGTCTGATACTTAAGCCGATACTGAGGCAGCCGTTACAGAAAAGTGGTTGAAATAGCCTGAGATCTCCTTTGTCGCTGCCTCCCCCGTACATGGTCTCTAGATCTAAATCTGACGTGCCCACTTCATGCGCAGTCAGGTGGACGAGTAGTGTTGGCCCGTGTAATACCTGGGGTGGGGACAGTCACTATTGGAGAAGATAGTTCATCAGTGAGGTACCTGTGGAACACGTTCAAATGTTCAAATAGTTCAAATGGCTCTGAGCACTATGGGACTTAACTTCTGAGGTCAACAGTCCCCTAGAACTTAGAACTACTTAAACCTAACTAACCTAAGGACATCACACACATCCATGCCCGAGGCAGGATTCGAACCTGCGACCGTAACTGTCGCGCGGTTCCAGACTGAAGCGGCTAGAACCGCTCGGCCACATCGGCCGGCTGGAACACGTCTCTCGGCATTTTTCCCTACACAGTCAATAATAAATTGCATTTAGTACGTTGCACAAAAGTTTTTTGTTTTACTTATGCAGTCGATAATGCTTGAACTTGTATTCCAAACACACATCTTTGCCACTTTATAAAAATATTAAGGGATATTAGATTATGCTCTGTGGCAAGGGCAGGATACATTTTTTGTGCTTTATCGTGAGTATGACAAGAGGAGAGTGGCTTATGTGTATCCACAGCTACATATTGTACAGTGGCTTATAAATGTATGTGGGCGTGCTGAAAACTAATAATGCCTCCGAATTTCTTACGTGAAAACTCTTAAAAGTTTTTTTTTCTTTTAATGAAGCGAACGTGAATATTTATTTCTCATCGTGGTCATCCTGGCGACTAACGCATTTATGCCAACGAGTGACCAGTCTGGTGATGCCGCCACTGTAGATGGTTTGACTTTGCTGCCGGAACCGCAGCATCACCTCTGCTTGCACCGTTCCGTTATTATCAAAGTGAAGTCCACGAAGCTGTTCCTAAAATTTTGTAAACAGATGAAACTCGAAGGGGGCTTAGCCGGGACTGCTCGATGACAATGAACCCAGGCGTCGGGTTGTCGCAGATGTCGCACAGCTCGTGTGTGATATTTGGCAATGTCATGCTGAAGAAGAGGGTGTTCCATGTGTGCTCGAACTCTTAGAATTCAGCTCCGTTCCTCACGAGTCGTGAAGGGTAGACATTTAGAATGTTAATCAAGTTTGTTGTATTTAAAAAGCTTTAAGAGTTTTTACTAGAAAAATTCGGAAGCATTACTTTTCATTACGCCCTCGTATAAATGCACCACTAATAATTCACTGTGACATCCATTTTTTTTCATATGAAGATGTGGTTCACGTTTTCTTTGTCTTCACCACATTTTCTAGTACATTACGGTAAAGCTAATATTGTGCGTTTTTACCAGAAAAAAGCTCTGAAACCGGTATCCTGTGCTGGAATTTGAGCCTGGCTTATAACCTGTAACTGAGTTGCTTAAATCTATTACGGTGTAGAAAGTTTGAGAAGCTAGAAATGCTGTCAATTTAGCGGACTTTTTATAACGTGCGAAGTGTCTGAAAAGTTGCGGAGACCTGTCAAGTTGCAGCAGGCTCCAGGATGATGTAGGAGCCAACATGTCGGACTGTGCGCAGAAATTACAACGTCACCTCATTTAAATCAATTTATGCACACGCGGGTGCCATCATCTTACAGTTAATAAAATCACTGGACGTATATCTCCATTATTTAATCATAATTTTCGAGTACGTTGCATCGCGGTCGGTGGCGACACCTACAGCGTGCTGACATGAGGAAAGTTTCCAACCGATTTCTCATACACAAACAGCAGTTGACCGGCGTTGCCTGGTGAAACGTTGTTGTAATGCCTCGTGTAAGGAGGAGAAATGCGTACCATCACGTTTCCGACTTTGATAAAGGTAGAATTGTAGACTATCGCGGTTGCGGTTTATAGTATCGCGACATTGCTGCTCGCGTTGGTCGAGATCCAATGACCGTTAGCAGAATATGGAATCGGTGGGTTCAGGAGGGTAATACGGAACGCCGTGCTGGATCCCAACGGCCTCGTATCACTAGCAGTCAAGATGACAGGCATCTTATCCGCATGGCTGTAACGGATCATGCAGCCACGTCTCGATCCCAGAGTCAACAGATGGGGACGTTTACAGGACAACAACCATCTGCACGAACAGTTCGACGATGTTTGCAGCAGCACGGACTGTCAGCTCGGAGACCATGGCTGCGGTTACCCTTGACGCTGCATCATAGACAGGAGCGCCTGCGATGGTGTACTCAGCGACAAACCTGGGTGCACGAATGGCAAAACTTCATTCTTTCGGATGAATCCAGGTTCTGCTTACAGCATCATGATGGTCGCATCCGTGTTTGGCGACATCGCAGTGAACGCACATTGGAAGCGTGTATTCGTCATCGCCATACTGGCGTATCACCCGGCGTGATGGTATGGGGTGCCATTGGTTACACGTCTCGGTCACCTCTTGTTCGCATTGACGGCAGTTTGATCAGTGAACGTTACATTTCAGATGTTTTACGGCCCGAGCCTCTACCCTTCATTCGATCCCTGCGAAACCCTACATTTCAGCAGGATAACGCACGACCGCATGTTGCAGGTCCTGTACGGGCCTTTCTGGATACAGAAAATGTTCGACTGCTACCCTGGCCAGCACATTCTCCAGATCTCTCACCAATTGAAAACGTCTGGTCAATGGTGGCCGAGCAACTGGTTCGTCACAATACGCCAGTCACTACTCTTGATGAACTGTGGTATCGTGTTGAAGCTGCATGGGCAGCTGTACATGTACACGCCATCCAAGCTCTGTTTGACTCAATGACCTGGCGTATCAAGGCCGTTGTTATGGCCAGTGGTGGTTGTTCTGGGTATTAATTTCTCAGGATCTATGAACCCAAATTGAGTGAAAATGTAATCACACGTCAGTTCTAGTATAATATATTTGGCCAATGAATGCCCGTTTATCATCTGCATTTCTTCTTGGTGTAGCAATTTTAATGGCCAGTAGTGTATTAAACCTGCCGAGAAAGTGGAAGTAGTCCATGTCCTCATTTAAACTTCCGCAATTATTCTTCTGAAAAAGACCTATGAAGGTATATGCCTTTAAAATTCACTTGATAGACCAAAAATGTTCAGGCGTTAACATCATCCAACTTAGCAAAAGTGTAGATATTTTGATGAAATGAGACGAAGGGTTACTTTGGCAAACCACATCACATAAGTACATCTAAATTTAGATCGGAAAATTGTGCATAAGACTCAAATTCAGTCACTTTTTGTTAACTGGGTGACCTCTTGCACCCTCCTTTCACAGCCTCGCTCACACATTCTCCATTGACCGCATCTCGCCATAATTCCATGTGAGCGTCCAGTTCCTGCCACATTCAAGTCGTCGATCGCATAATCATAGACTCGGAACTTCTTATTATGATTTTTATCTGAATGTAGTCTTTGTGATTTGAGAACGTATTTACTCTAGGTAGAAATTTCATTCTCCTTGACTGCTGATTTTAATTTTTTTGAACGTCTTACAATACTGTACTATGATTCTTAACACATTGATTTTTTAGAGTCTAATAACGCAGTTCATCCTTATGTGTATTAATGGTTCTTTCTAACCTATATGTAGTTAACTGTAGACAGTATTCGGGCCTCCTTCGACTGTCATCGCTTAATAATGAAAGTAACAAGGATCAAGGCGTAACCATCAAATAAACCATTGCTACAGCTCGAGATATTTTTTATCACTGTTAATGTCACAGTGGCGGATTCGCTCTAGTTTTTAACACGAAATAAAGTATTTAGGAAGGAAGTAGTCTCAGGAATATCACTACCTGGTTAATTTCTGTGCTGAACCTACATAAAAGAAGATTCAAAGATAAATGTTCTGTTAAAAAAAGTAATGTTTTCTGAGGACCGACCGTCAACAATACCAGATAATTCACAAGCTATATCTCAACATACCTAGTCTTAATTCACAGAAAACAACGTCTTAACCCATAAGCAGCAATTTCTAAGAGGCAAAAGTGATATGGTGATACCATAAAAAGGCATTATTGGTCATACACTAAATTATTAAATGTCTGAAATTAATCTTGATACCAAGTGAAAAGGAAGTCTGCACAAGGATGAAAACAACACTCTCAGTTCCGCATGTTTTGCAGTTTCAAATATTTCTCATCACGCTTTTAGAATAAGGATTTTAGATTCTTTTTTCACAGTTTCTATATCTACCGGATCTGTGCAGCTAAAGTATTAAGGTATGTATTTACCAAAAGCGAGAAAGAAAAAAATTTTCGTAGACACTCTACATCTTGTGGAAGCCTCATCAAAGATATAGGTAATCTTACATTCACTGCGCAGAGTAATTAGTATTTACCCAAAGAAAGTTTTGGGTACTACCTAAAAAGAAAGTTGTGTGATTCACGTTTTACTTGTTTGCATGTGCCGTAGGTGCAGCCCTGGTATTAACCTGACCACGGTAATACTGAACTTGGCCTTCCACGACCGTTATCGGGAACGCGCAGTGACGTTAGAGTTGCACTCTACCAAAACTACGGTTCTGTAGTTTTCGTACACTACATAAGTGTCTCAGAAAATGCTAGGATTACGGGTAGTATTGGTAGCGTTGATATGGAAAGAAACACAAATGAATGTGTGAGAGAAACTGGTAGCCGACGACTTCTCTTTGTTTTTTGTTTGTTTGTTTGTTTGTTTTGTACATAATTACAACCGCACTTCGTTTAGTGTGAGTCAAATGTGCTTTTTACATCCTTACAAAATATAAATGGCATTTTACAAGTAATGAAAATTAGTTGGTCGAGTATCTTCAGCGCTATTATGTAACCAACTCATCTACTTTTGATGCAAGTACAGTTTACATGCACGTACAGAAAAAAATCCATATAATTATTGTTGTTATTTTGTACTCAATAGAACGCTCTTCATGCTGATAAAAGGGAAGAGTTTACTGTTATTACTGATAAGTGCGAAAGTTGTTTGTAAATAACAGAAATATTTTATAAAAGCTCGGCGAAGTGTTGAAGTGATGTTTGATATGTTTTTAGTTTGTGGTGCTTTTTAACTTTACTTTACTTTTAATGTTGTATTTTCTAGTGTTGTATGGAGAATCTGTATTATTTTGTTAATTTTTTACAACATACCTATGTTACGCGTGAGAAATCAACAGTGTACGAATAAAACCTAAAAAATCGACAGTTTCAAGTTTGCTATAAATAGTGTTTACTTTAAGTAACAGACAGAAAGATAACTTCAAAGAACCAAAATATTCCATAGCTTACGCGGCTCTTTATATATCCTCACTCAGTTTTTAGATGGTTCTCTGCTTCCGATTTCTAGGGAATCTAGTAAGACACTCATAGAATAAGCAAAGAGATCGAAATGAGGTAACGCCCGACGTGTATGCAGTGCACCTAACGTACAGATGACAAAGTTGCGACCTCAACTGGCCAAGGCTACTAGAAAAACAGCCGCAGTCAACGGTTACTTATGATAGTGTACGGTGGTTTCACAACTCTACCATAATGTAAACAAGTACAGTGGCTGTGAATGATTTGAAGACAGTTGTACATATACTATCAAGTTGTTCAGCGTGTCCTCGAGAAATAACACGATAAAAACTCACGATAAGCCAACCGAAGTGCCCTCGCAATCAAGTGCAGTAACATTGTGGCCGACTAATCACACTGAAAAGCGGAGCCTATTGCTAAGTTGGATTTTGGCTGCGTCATTTCGTTTTGGATCCTCTATTAGCGCGCCAAGTCACTTTAGCGCCAGAATTTCAATATCTACCGGGACGGTAGACATATAACCCGTAAACAAACAATTATTATTTAACATCGTATTTCCAAAGTGATAATTAAAGCTTTATAACTTTCCTCGTGTTCGCGGGAAATCTGCATGGTTTTCGAGAAGTAATAAAAACCAGCGTTAATCGAACAGCAACCTACAGACCCGCAATATAAGACACAAAAATAACTTTCATGTACTGCGAGCGCTGACGTCGCAAGCAGAAGATGAAGAGAGAGAGATAGAGAGAGAGAGAGGGAGAGAGAGAGAGAGCGAGAATATTGAGGAGACTGGACTGGTAACTCAGTGTGTAAAATAGTGTTAACAATCTAATAACCATGGAGGATTGGAAATCTGTCGTATGGGAAGGAATAGAAGACAAAGTTACGGGAGAATATGGGTTTGGCAGTACGAATGAGAGGAAAAAGACTGTTTGAGGTCAGCGATCAATCTGGGCAAGTGGTAACAAATACACTGTTCAAAAATCGATAGGGGTGCAGGTATCCAAGGAGAAGTCATGAGGGCACGGGAAGATTACAGTTGGATTACGTCATGGTACGAAAGTGATTCCGAAATCAGGTATGGGATTGTATGGAGCAGTTATAGACCTAATTCACAATTTAGTAATACCGTAAAGTAGGCCGAAGTTTAAGAAAATCGTAACGAAGAATCGACGTGGAAAGAAATGGGATCATAAAGCATTGAACAAGTTGAAGTTCTCCGTGTCTGTCGACCTCATTCTGTGGATGTATTGAACCAACTGTTATCACATCTCTTGGGTGGTCACCTGTGCCGTTTATCTTGCAGTCGTCCTTGTTTACAAATATTAAAGAGTTCTGTCAGTTCATCCTTTCTGCATAACCCTTCTAATTTCTTTTCCTTGTCTTCATCCATTTACTTATATTTTGTATTTTAAAGTGATCCTCTATCGATAAATTTGTTGTCTTGTCCCATATAGTTCTCCTTGGATTTGTCGTAGTATCTTCGTTTCCATTGCCGTTCACTTTGGATATAGATTGTCCTGCTCTAGTTTCTGCTGCAGATATCATTACAGGACACACTATTGTTTTATATGTTTTTAATACCCCTCAGTTGTCAAAAATTTGTCTCTTCATACAGCATTTTTACCTTCAAAGCTCATCGCTTCTTCAACTGACACACTACCTGCTTTTAAATTACAACTTACAGGAGTTTCTGATCTTATCATACTCCTTGATTTTCTTAGATGAGATTTCCAAGTTATATTGCTTAGCTGTGTTGTTGAAAAACGTAACCTTTGGAAATCATCTTCGTTATTTATTATTAGTACAGTATCATCAGCATAACATAATTTCCCATTTTGTATCCTGGTTTCATTCTTGCGGCATTAGTGATATGCCCCATTATTACGTTGAACAGGAATGATGTTAATGAGCTTCCTAGTATAATTCCTCCGTCTATTACCTATTATCTTTATGTATTATAATTTCAACTGTCAATCATTTGTGTGTTTCAACACCCCATAGTATTGTATGGGTTTGGAACTGGGGACCTAGAAACGGCAGAGAGGCTTCGTCCCCGCCGTAGCCTTCAGTGGTTCACAACCCCACAACAGGCTACAGCAGTCCAATAACCACATCGGCGCCCCACACCGAAGCCAGGGTTAAAACAGCCTTAAAAACCATCCACAGGCTGGCCGGCACACCGGACCACGACGCTAATCCGCCGGGTGGATTCCTGCCGGGAATTCCCGTCCGGAAATTATATATATATATATATATATATACTATAACCATTATCTCTCTCTGCTCTCGTCGATTAATGTTTGAATTATATTCTTTTTTTCCAATCTTACCAAAGGATTTTGAAATGTGCTACTTCTACATAATCTGGTATTCTGTCTCTCTTTAGTGACATTAACAGTTTTAAAGTGGTACCAAGAAGATAATTCCCCAGTAATTATCTAACACTCTTTGATCTCCTGTTCATATACCAGAATTTTAATATTTTCTTTCCATTCTCTTGATACCCTACCTTAAATAAAATACTAATCTGTTGATATAATAGATGTCCCCCATGTTTTGTTAATTCATTATGTACACAACTGATCCTGGAGATTTTCTGTTTGTAAGTCTTTTCATTGCACTATATATTTCCTCCATTGAGAAATATATTTGAGTGTCATCTTCTGTGCTTTGGTGTTAAGTTTCAGTTTCCTATTTTTTTACGTCCTTATACTGTAATCTAAAGTTTTCCCACTGAATTTGGAGTACATTTTATATCTGAATGTGTTATTGATATCTTTCTTTTGCTTTGCTTTTGGAGTATCCACCGTACTTTCTTTTATGTTCCTAAAGATAATGTGGTAATGGATATCATAGGAGGTAGTTCGGTTGAAGAGGAATGGACTTCTCTAAGAAGGACAGCCACAGAAACTGAGTGGACAGATCCGTACATATTATAAAAATGGATGTATGGTCCACATCTACTCCTAAACCATTGGACCGATTTAATCGAAACGTAGTACACATATCACCTACTATCTAGAAAGAATAGCTGTGGGGGTAGGCCCTCCTACATAGAAAGGAAGTAGGGTTGAAAAAGCAGTGTAGCCTGTCTTGTACAAAGATCCATATTCAACTATTCGAGAATGAGAGCGCTAAAGACCTGAAACAAACTTTACACATAATTTCGAACCTTTACGAAACTTTCTCTTGCTGACAGCCCCCACAATATAATGAAATGATAACAAAAGTTAACGCTTCCTACATTCCGACTATTCATGCAGTAAAACTACCACATGGTGCATGGCATTTTACTTTATTACTTCCATGGTACTAACTGTATTCACGACTCGTATTACAGACAGTATTCACATTTACCTCTTAATGTACTCGTAATAGCAGAAGTAAATGATTGGGTGACACATAGTTCAGAGGATATGATCTCATAAACACCGAGATGTGTAAAAGACTGTCACATCATGCATGCATCAGATTTATTAATTCTTTGCTACTAACTCTATTCGCAATACGCTCCACAGACAGTATCCACACATGCTGCTGAATGTACAGGCAAAAATATAACATTTCATACACAGTTCACGAGATATGACGTCAAACATCGGGAGACAAGAAAAACTGTCGTATAGTGCTTGACAACATTTTAATTTATGACTTATTTACTGCTTACTCCGTTCACAACACATTTCACAGACAGCATCCAGATACGTCGCTGAATGAAAGATACTTCGTTGATTTATTATTTTTCATTTTACATTAGTTCTGTAGGACCAAATTGAGGGACAAAGCTCGAAGGTCATGGAACGTGTCAGTACATGAAATTACGACATAAAGGTAATAACAGACAAAATAAAATGTTTATGAACCCAGAAAGGACAAGCCATAAGCTTAAGTAAACGCAATCAAGAATATAATATAGGAATCAGCTTAATTTTTCAAGGAACCCCTCGGCAGAATTGGCGTGACCCATGAGGAAACTCTTCACTTTCGATTTAAAAGCGCGTGGATTACTGCGAAGATTTTAGAATTCTCGTGGTAGTTTACTGAAAATGGAAGCAGCAGTATACTGCACACCTTTTTGCACAATAGTCATGGTAGTGCGATCCACATGCAGATTGGACTTCTGCTTAGTATTAACTGTGTGAAAGCTGCTAATTCTTGGGAACAAGCTGATATTGTTAACAAGAAACGAAAGTAAAGAATATATATACTGGAAGGTCAATGCCAGAATACCCAGACTAATGAACAGGGGTCGACAAGAGGTTCGTGAACTTACTCCACTTACTGCCAGAACTGCCCATTTCAGAGCCAAAAATATTCTTTGAGAATAGGAAGAGTGATCCCAAAATATAATACCATACGACATAAGGGAATGAAAATATATAAACTAGACTATTTCTCGCGTCGAACGATCATTTACTTCAAATTGTGTTCGAATAGTAACAATAGCAGAATTAAGTCTTTGAACAAGATCCTAAACGTGAGCTTTCCACAACAGTCTACTATCTATCTGAATACCTAGAAATTCGAACTTCAGTTTCACTAACCATATGCCCATTCTGTGAAATTCAAATATCGGGTTTTGTTGAGTTGTGTGTTAGAAATTGTAAAAACTTAGTCTTACTGTGATTTAGCATTAGTTTATTTTATACAAGTTTATGAACTTATGTTACGAACTGCACTATTCGAAACAGAGCCAATGTTGCCTGTGTCATCAGCAAACAGAAATATTTTAGAATTGCCTGTAATACTAGAGCGTGTATCATTTATATAAATAAGGAACAAGAGTGGCCCCAGCACTGATCCCTGGGACATCCCCTCCCCCCTCCCCTTTCACTGTGCACCACTGAGACCTCACATCATAGCCATTCTCAACACTGTGAATAATGATATTTTGCTGTCTTTTCTTAAAATAAGAGGTGAATCAATTGAGAACAACTCCCCATGTTCCATAATGGTCCAACTTCTGTACCAATATTTTGTGATCAACACAATCAAACGTCTTAGTTAAATCAAGAAAGGTGCCTAGCATTCGAAACCTTTTGTTTAATCCATCCAGTACCTCACAGAGGAAAGAGGATATAGAATTTTCAATTGTTAAACCACTTCTTAAGCCGAACTGTACATGTGACAGCAAATTGAGTGATATAAAATGATCAATTATCCATGCATACACAATCTTTTCAATAACTTTAGCAGACACTGATGGCATGGAAATAGGTGTAAAATTGTCTACATTATCCCTTTCTCTCTTTTTATAAACCGGCTTTACCCTAATTACTTTAATCATTCATGAAACTGACCATTCTTAAATGAAAAATTCCATAACTGGCTAAATACAGGGCTAACATGTGCAGCGCAGTAGTTTGATATTCTGCTAGTCATTCAGTCAAATCCATGAGAGTCTTTAGTCTTTAGTAATATAATTATTGACTCAATCTCGCCCTCATTAGTATCACAGAGGAGTATTTCAGATATCAATTTCGGAAAGGTATTTTGCAAGAGAGTTATATGATTCCCTGTAGAAACTTTTTATTTAATTCATTAGCAGTCCTAAGAAAATGATTGTTAAATACTGTACATACATCAGACTTATCAATAACAGAAATATTTTTACTACTAACTGACTTCATGCCGTCGACCTTATCTGGTGACCAGACACTTCCTTCACAATTGACCATACGCTTTTAATTTTATCCTGTGGATTAGCTATTCTATTTGCATACCACATACTCTTTGACTTGCTAATAACAGTTTTAAGCACCTTACAATACTATTTGTAATGGGTTAGGGTAGCTTGATTGTGACTACTTCTAAGATTTTGATATAATTCTCACGTTGTTAAATCACATACAAAATTAATATTAAAGTCACCACATAAAAGTAATTTTAGATACTTCCTATAAGTGAACCAATAACCCTCTACAGCTTGAGCAGAAATTCTTTGAAGTCAGAGTTAGGGGACCTATAAGCAATAACAAGTAGAAGTTTAGTTTCACTAAATTTAACTGCCACTGCACAACATTCAGATACCTGTTCAGTGCAGTGCCGTTATACGTCTACAGTCGCAAATGGAATACTGTTTCTTTACGTGCGTGGCCACTACCCCACTCATCAAAGAACTCCTTGGAAAATAGCCAGTTAATCTGTATCCTGGTAAAGGAAACCTCTGCACTGTAAAATTATTTAAGTAGCGCTCTAATATACCAATAGTGCCAGGGTCAACATCTATAAGCACTTCACTAACGTTATCTGTGAGGGCTTTTATATTTTCTACATCTACATCGAATAGCGCGAGCTGGGTTTCACACGACCGTCTTTTTCTAAACCCATGCTGATTCCTACAGAGTAGATTTCTAGTCTCCAGAAAAGTCATTATACTCGAACATAATACGTGTTCCAAAATTCTACAACTGATCGACGTTAGAGATATAGGTCTATAGTTCTGCACATCTGTTCGACGTCCCTTATTGAAAACGGGGATGACCTGTGCCCTTTTCCAATCCTTTGTAACGATACACTCTTCTAGAGACCTATGGTACACCGCTGCAAGAAGGGGGCAAGTTCCTTCGCGTACTCTGTGTAAAATCGAACTGGTATCCCATCAGGTCCAGCGGCCTTTCCTCTTTTGAGCGATTTTAATTGTTTCTCTAGCCCTCTGTCGTCTATTTCGATATCTACCATTTTGTTATCTGTGCGACAATGTAGAGAAGGAACTACAGTGCAGTCTTCCCCTGTGAAACAGCTTTGGAAAAAGACATTTAGTGTTTCGGCCTTTAGTCTGTCCTCGTCTGTTTCAGTACCATTTTGGTCACAGAGTGTCTGGATATTTTGTTTTGATCCACCTACCGCTTTGACATAAGACCAAAATTTCTTAGGATTTTCTGCCAAGTCAGTACATAGATCTTTACTTTCGAAGTCATTGAACGCCTCTCGCATAGCCCTCCTCACACTACATTTCGCTTCGCGTAATTTTTGTTTGTCTGCAAGGCTTTGGCTATGTTTATGTTTGCTGTGAAGTTCCCTTTGCTTCCGCAGCAGTTTCCTAACTCGGTTGTTGTACCACGGTGGCACTTTTCCATCTCTTACGATTTTTCTTGGCACATACTCATCTAACGCATATTGTACGATGGTTTTGAACTTTGTTCACTGATCCTCAGCACTATCTGTACTTGAGACAAAACTTTTGTGTTGAGCCGTCAGGTACTCTGTAATCTGCTTTTTGCCACTTTTGCTAAACAGAAAAATTTTCCTACCTTTTTTGTTATTTCTATTTACGGCTGAAATCATCGATGCAGTAACCGCTTTATGATCGCTGATTCCCTGTTCTGCGTTAACTGTTTCAAATAGTTCGGGTCTGTTTGTCACCAGAAGGGCTAATATGTTATCGCCAAGAGTCGGTTCTCTGTTTAACCGCTCAAGATAGTTTTCAGATAAAGCACTTTAAAAAAATTTCACTGGATTCTTTGTCCCTGCCACCCGTTGTGAACGTTTGAGTCTTCCTGTCTATATCCGGCAAATTAAAATCTCCACCCAGAACTATAACATGGTGGGGAAATCTACTCGAAATATTTTCCAAATTATCCTTCAGGTGCTCAGCCACAACAGCTGATGAGCCGGGGGCCTGTAGAGACATCCAATTACCATGTCTGAGCCTCCTTTAACCGTGACCTTCACCCAAATTATTTCACATTTCGGATCTCCGTCAATTTCCTTCGATACTATTGCACTTCTTATCGCTATAAACACGCCTCCCCCTTCACTGTCCAGCCTGTCTCTGCGGTATACATGAGTTTAGGATTTCATTACTGTTTACGCCTGGTTTCAGCCAACTTTCTGTCCCTAGTACTATATGGGCGTTGTGACCGTTTATTAATGAGAGCAGTTCTGGGATCTTTCTATAGACGCTCCTGCAGTTTACTATTAGCACGTTAATATTGTTATTCGCTGTTGCGTTTTGCTTACTCACACCTTGCCGCGTCTCAGGAGGCGTCTTGTCGGGCCTAGGGAGGGAATTCTCTAACCTAAAAAACCCACATGTTCACTCCACACGGAGTCCGCTACCCTTGTAGCCGCCTCCGGCGTGTAGTGCACGCCTGACCTATTCAGGGGGACCCTACATTTCTTCATCCGATAGCGGAGGTCGAGAAATTTGCACCCCAGATCTCCGCAGAATCGTCTGAGCCTCTGGTTTACGCCTTCCACTCGGCTCCAAACCAGAGGACCGCGATCGGTTCTGGGAACGATACTACAAGTAGTTAGCTCAGATTCCACCCCGCGAGCGAGGCTTCCCGCCTTCACCAACTCCGCCAACCGCCTGTACGCACTGAGGATTCCTCTGAACCCAGACGGCAGGAGTCATTGGAGCCGACATGAGCAACAATTTGCAGTCGGGTGCACCCAGTGCTCTCTATCGCCGCCGGCAGGGCCTCCTCCACATCTCGGATGAGACCCCCCCGGCAAGCAGACAGAGTGAACACTGGCCTTCTTTCCCGACCTTTCCGCTATTTCCCTAAGGGGCTCCATCAGCCGCCTAACGTTGGAGCTCCCAATAACTAATAAACCCATCCCCCCTGTGCCAGCTCGGACCTCGCTGAAGGAGCGGCCACATGTCCACTCACAGGCAGAGCGGGTGATGCCTCACGGCCAGCCTCCACATTGACGCTCCGCCTCGTGCGCCGCGAACGCCGCTGAACCCGCCACTCCCTTCGGGGAGAGGGTGGCCAAACCCGCGAAGATGTCTCGACAACAGGGACAGTGGGTGAAGCATGTAAACCCTGGGGTGTACCATGCGACGCACCAGTCTCCCCACTGCCGCTACACTCCGAGGCAGCAGCCTGAAGACGACTGACCGCGGCCATCAACACGTTCAGCTGTTCGCGAAGTGGCCAGCTCCTCCTGCGTCCGTACACAGCAGTCACACATCCTATCCATCCTAAGAAATTAGTTTACTGTAGAGAGTTAATCAACTTTTAACTAGACTGCTAATTCACTAAAGGCGGCTGACTGTTGACTAAACTGTGGTTGCTAGCCACTTCTTGTAGAAAACAATGAAAATAGCACTACCTGTCTCTGGACTGTATTGAAAACAAACACTAGCACTACTGGCACTATGGTTGACTAAAGGGACTCTCTCTCACTGTATTCAAAACAAACACGAAATCTATGGAACACTATTACTAGCACTCGACAATTAAAGCTTCCTAAAAGCAAAAACACACGGAAGAAGAAGTGACAAGTAAGAATAATGCAGTTAATACTTAAATTAAGGTAGCTCGCTGCACAGCAGACGTGAAGCAGACGGCAGTTACGACGACACTGACACACATTTTGATGAAATATGCTAATTCTTTCTGTACTTGGATACCTGACCCCCTCTGAATGTGTCTCCTTTGTTAGAGGGACTTCCATTAAGCAGGTGTGTCTATCAGCTGACTTCAGTCTAAAAAAAGGTGCAGCTCTAAGCCGGCCGGGGTGGCCGAGCGGTTCTAGGCGCTACAGTCTGGAACCGCGCGACCGTTACGGTCGCAGGTTCGAATCCTGCCTCGGGCATGGATGTGTGTGATGTCCTAAGGTTAGTTAGGTTTAAGTAGTCCTAAGTTCTAGGGGACTGATGACCTCAGTTAAGTCCCATAGTGCCCAGAGCCATTTGAACCATTTTGCAGCTTTAATACCAACAACTACAGGAATCTTACCATGAGTGATCCCACCACCACCCGCTGCACTGTCACCTACAAGCTTTGCTAGCCTCCCCTTCCAGTACCTATTGAGGTGTAGGTCATGCCTAATGAAACCCAATGTATTGACAGACTCAACTGGCACCACTGAAACGTGAGCCATGCCCTCCGCTATCAGTGCCTTCTCCAGCCGCTTGTTAAGACGCCTAACAGCAGAATTAAGATGAGGCTGATCATGACGCTGAAACAGTTGCACGAAGTATACATTAGTGCCACCAGTTTGAGTAGCTATTTTACCGGGTCGCCATCTACATCACATTACCTGTCCCTATCAAGACCGTTCCTGTTCGACTCACAGTCACTACCTCAGCCTCTCTCGTAAAATTCCTACGTAACTCCCTACGCTGTCAGTCACCTTAGCCTACCCTGGACTAGGTTTCACAATGCTGGTGATCTGGTCCTCACTCACCAACATTTTCTGCAACTGTTGGCCCACACCTCTGCGATGCGAACTATCTATCAGCAGTACCTTCTTCTTTCTGTTAGAATTTGCAACTGACTTAGGCTTCCTAACTGCTGAGGACTGCCGTATGCTTCCTACAACCACAGCTACAAGAGGCTCCTCTCCACTTAACTCTGACAGTTGGTCAAATCTATTGTTTATACGCATAGTACAACTGTCTGTATATCTCCTTCTACTAGCTGCCTTCTTAGCAACTGCTAGTTCCTCTTCTCCAGCACCCTTCACCCTCATTATCCTGTCTAGTTCCTCCTTTGCGTCTTGAAACTGCACCTGAAGGGCACAGATCTTACGCTCCCCCTCCTCTATCAACTTATTTCTGCTACACATTCTGCATTTCCAGAAGAAGATCTCGCCAGAATGCCCACTGGCTTCCTCACTGCATCCCCCCCCCCCCCCCCATGAAGATGAACAAATCCCACACCCCACCCAATCCACTACTCCAAACCTCCTACAAGTACTACAAAGCCCACACTTCTTACTCGTGGTAAAATTTTAAGAGTTACTGAAAAAACTAGACGTCTACGTTACCTAAGTTCAATTACAATAGCCGAACTATTTAATGAACCAACAATAGTGATCTCGAAATTCTCTCTCTACTAAGGAGGCAATAACTTTTACTAATACTACTAAACCATAACTAATACCAATACCACCAAAACTTCGCACAATTTCTTAGCTAAAACCAAAAATTCAAGCGGCCACTGGAACACACAGCGAAATTAAAACTGTGAATGAATATATTACTTAAGTATTTGACTAGAAACAATCAGAAACGTCAGCTAAAAACTACCACACGAAATTTACTAAACAACTACGACGCACAGCAACTCTAAAAAACACAGTGGGTGGAAGTTTCCGAAAGCTTATTAAACCGTTATTTCGCCAGAAACAGAACGAGGCACCGCTGAAAACTACTAAAATTAATAATTGTATAACAGTGCACAAACAACTTCGTCAGAACGTAAGAACCACTGCAGGTGCAACTGCACGCCACGAAATGTAAACACACTGCTAATATTTGGATGAACGATTGAAAACTATTAAATTTAACATTCGAATTCAGTGCACAAACAAGTTTGTGAACAGCGTGTGAATATATGACGACAAATACTGAGATGTGTGAAAAACTGCCGCATCATGCGTGACGTATTAATTTATTACTCTTTACTGCTAACTCCATTAACAACACATTTTGTAGACAGTAGCCCATACACCACTAAATGTACCCATCAAAATTACATCATAGCGCGACACATAGTTCAGGAGATACGTCATACCTGCGTGAAGATGAAACTATAGGGCGAAAGTCGCTAGAAATACAAGGGAAATACGTGTAGAAACACTTGCGAAATACACTCCTGGAAATGGAAAAAAGAACACATTGACACCGGTGTGTCAGACCCACCATATTTGCTCCGGACACTGCGAGAGGGCTGTACAAGCAACGATCACACGCACGGCACAGCGGACACACCAGGAACCGCGGTGTTGGCCGTCGAATGGCGCTAGCTGCGCAGCATTTGTGCACCGCCGCCGTCAGTGTCAGCCAGTTTGCCATGGCATACGGAGCTCCATCGCAGTCTTTAACACTGGTAACATGCCGCATGAGCGAGGACGTGAACCGTATGTGCAGTTGACGGACTTTGAGCGAGGGCGTATAGTGGGCATGCGGGAGGCCGGGTGGACGTACCGCCGAATTGCTCAACACGTGGTGCGTGAGGTCTCCACAGTACATCGATGTTGTCGCCAGTGGTCGGCGGAAGGTGCACGTGCCCGTCGACCTGGGACCGGACCGCAGCGACGCACGGATGCACGCCAAGACCGTAGGATCCTACGCAGTGCCGTAGGGGACCGCGCCGCCACTTCCCAGCAAATTAGGGACACTGTTGCTCCTGGGGTATCGGCGAGGACCATTCGCAACCGTCTCCATGAAGCTGGGCTACGGTCCCGCACACCGTTAGGCCGTCTTCCGCTCACGCCCCAACATCGTGCAGCCCGCCTCCAGTGGCGTCGCGACAGGCGTGAATGGAGGGACGAATGGAGACGTGTCGTCTTCAGCGATGAGAGTCGCTTCTGCCTTGGTGCCAATGATGGTTGTATACGTGTTTGGCGCCGTGCAGGTGAGCGCCACAATCAGGACTGCATTCGACCGAGGCACACAGGGCCAACACCCGGCATCATGGTGTGGGGAGCGATCTCCTACACTGTCCGTACACCACTGGTGATCGTCGAGGGGACACTGAATAGTGCACGGTACATCCAAACCGTCATCGAACCCATCGTTCTACCATTCCTAGACCGGCAAGGGAACTTGCTGTTCCAATAGGACAATGCACGTCCGCATATATCCCGTGCCACCCAACGTGCTCTAGAAGGTGTAAGTCAACTACCCTGGCCAGCAAGATCTCCGTATCTGTCCCCCATTGAGCATGTTTGGGACTGGATGAAGCGTCGTCTCACGCGGTCTGCACGTCCAGCACGAACGCTGGTCCAACTGAGGCGCCAGGTGGAAATGGCATGGCAAGCCGTTCCACAGGACTACATCCAGCATCTCTACGATCGTCTCCATGGGAGAATAGCAGCCTGCATTGCTGCGAAAGGTGGATATACACTGTACTAGTGCCGACATTGTGCATGCTCTGTTGCCTGTGTCTATGTGCCTGTGGTTCTGTCAGTGTGATCATGTGATGTATCTGACCCCAGGAATGTGTCAATAAAGTTTCCCCTTCCTGGGACAATGAATTCACGGTGTTCTTATTTCAATTTCCAGGAGTGTATGTTACTTATATGTGAAGTATATGTTATATGTGCGTATGTGGGTAGAGCCACCCCTGGAACGATTTCAGTCAAATTCAGTACACATATTATTTAAAATATGAAGAGCAATAGTCTAGGCAATACCTCCTGTTAGGGTGGCTGTCTTAACGTAGAGAGAGATGGAGGAAGGGCGTGATGGACAAACAGAGTGGGAGGAGGAAATAGACATAGATAGAGAGGAGGAGGAGGGCAGGAGGATATGAACAGAGAGAGGGATGAGGAGGAGATGTACAGGGCAAGGGAGCAGAGAAGATTGACAGAGACAGGGTGGGGAAGAAATGTACAGCAGACGGATGAGAAGATGGACAGAGTGAGAAGGGGAGGAGAGAAAGGGCCCAGAAAGGGAAGACGGGGAGATGAGCAGAGAGAGGAGCGAGGAGATGATGATCGACGAGAGGTGGTGTAGGAAATGGATGTGGAGAGACAAAGGAGGAGATGGACTGAGAGGGGGGAGGCGGACATAGACAAAAAGTGGGGTGGACGTGATGGACAGAGAGCGTAGGATGGTGGGAAGAGGGAGGTGGGCAGAGAGAGGGGGAAGGAGAAGATGGACTAAAAGAATATGGGACTAAATAGACTTGGGCAGAGGTGCGTACTCAGTATAGATCTCAAGAAGGTAAATGTGAAGTAACCTAGAATAACGAAGAAATACAGCACTGAAAGTTACTAAGGAATGAAACTGCCAGCTTATTGTAATACTTAGACTCATGTTTGCATGTGTCAAGTTGGTATCTGAGAAATGTGTAAAACTTATTTTGATATGGAAATGTGTAAACTTCGGTACAGGGCAACAGAACTAAATTAAAATTTAATTTTATATGGAATTATGTGGTGCACATCCTACACGATGCCAAATCCAAACTAACTGGTACATCAAACAATCCGTCTACACAAAATCTTTCCATTTCTAATGAAATTTACATGTGCCATCTGACTGCAGGACAAAATAACTCAACACTAAAGTGTTGGCCCTGGATATTTCTAATCTTTGTCTTATAGTCGTGCAAACAATCACTGCACCAGAACTGTTACTGCAATTACACAGCAAAAGAATATAACAGTTAACGCGACTGACTTCCTGATAAAGCTGCTTGAAAACTCACAATATAGGACTTTACTGAAACCTTCTACTGGAATTAAGCCGCTGAACTGATATGACATTTTCACTAATACTCTCTGACAATCACTGTATCTTACAATGGATACGAACTTCATGTTAATTAAATTTATTGGCCCACCAATGCGCACGGAATGGTCGTGTGCCCTACAACTTGTCACTAATAGGATAATGATGAGACGCGAAAAATCACTCTCTATCTGTCGTACTTGCGATGTGCAAACCAAGACCGTATCTTACCAATTTTCATAAAATGCTTCTCAGCACGCAACTCTCCGTGTACACCGCTAGTATGCAAATACAGTCGTGAAAGTATAAATGAAAATGGAAAGCTAATCTTAACGACTAATAAATGAAAGCAAGGACTCCAAGTCTAACTATGCTTCATTAAGCTATAGCAAAAATACACCTTTTCATTAAGTTCTCACAACTAGAAAAATTAGCAAAAATATTTCCTAAAAACTCTCCCATGTACAATTGCGTTCCTTGAGAGTTGTTTCAACTGTAACACAAAATCATACGTTGCATTATGAAATTTATTCAGCAGTCTGCAGCCATACGTAATGTTCTAAGAATGCAAAGTACAGTTATTTATATAAAAAACTGGATTACCTTAAAAGTTGGCTTCTGTTAGTCTTCCATTAATATTTGCTAAGTATCTTCCCTCAAAGCATGTTATTGCAAAACCCCTATTTAAACGATACTGCCTCCATTACACGGAAGTTCAGCTTCAGCCAAGTACATTGCCAGGATGTGCAACACACACTGCTACAACACACTCTCTTCAGAATCAAGTAACCTCTCTGACTAATATCTCTAGTCTCAAACACAGGCTTACAAAGAATAATCGATATTACAGAGGTTCAGTACATTTACCAAATTCGCCATTTCATTCACATTTATGGCCAAAACTTCCTGAAAATCGTCGTGGCAAATGGAACAGCCCCGTTTCAAAATCGGTAGCATGTGTGGGTAACTGAAGTGAAACGAGTACACGAAAAGTATGAAGAAATAAAAAAGAATATGGTCACCGGAAGGAAAAACTGAGCACACATAAAAGCCAAAGCAATATTGGGTGACATTAAAAGCAAAAGAGTCGATTTTTAGAGCTCAAAGAATGCCATTGCTGATCACAGAGGAAGAAGCAGACAGATGGGAACAGCACATTGAAAGCCACTATAAAGTTCTCTCGAACAGAGCAAGGGTACATATATGTGAGAAATATCGTATGATCAACTAAACAGCTCATTCATCAAAGACGCTAACAAGAAGCATGTACAGAAGAATGGAAAAAAAACTGAAGCTCTCTTCAGTTTGAATTTAGGAAAGGCAAAGGCACAGAATATGCAGTTCTGACGTTTCGCTCGACAATGGAAGCAAGAAAAATCAAGATACTTCAATGGATTCGACGGCCTGTAAACAGTGTTCGACTACGTGAAATGTTGCAAGATGCTTGAAATTAAAAAAAAATTGATATAATATGTAGGGAAAGGTGGTAATGAAGAGTGTATGGAAGAAACGAGAGAAAGAAGAGCTCGGATAGAAAGGAAAGTAAGACAGGTATGTAGTCCTTCTCCCCGTTTGTTCATAGTTCATATCAAAAAAGCAATGATGGAAATAAAAGAGAAGTTTCTTACTAGTCCGTAGCAGTCCGATAAAAATTACTTTTCGTCCTCTACCACATTGGAAATTAGTGGAAATTTTTTTTTAGAAATCCAGTGTAACAAGAATAGGAGAGAGAGAAGAAGAAGAGGAGGGGTTGAAGGGGCAAGGGTCTGAAATGAATTGGCAGTAAACATGTCATTTGGAGATAAGAACGCTGACAATAGGACGATTTCGTAACTCCGTTAGAGTAAAAACACTTTTCTCATAAACATTTCGTTTTGCGTCTTTCAAGACAAACTAAAGAGTTAGGCAGTAACAGGTACTATTTCCTCACCAAAATGGATTACGACAACAATAACTTGTTACTTGTTATTGCACTATTGTAACAGGGTAGGTAATGCGATTTCAAGGTGACACGAGAGCGCGTAAAAATTCACAACGAGCTAGAAAATAAATGTGACAAGTGAGTACGTTCAAATGCGTGGTCGGTGGTGGGGAGCGAGAGAAGTATCTTTACAATAGCCTCTTTCGCAATGATTGATGCAGTAAACATAAATAATTAAGTGGTTGAATGCAAAAACACTTAATTACTTTGTTAGTTCGTTAGTTATGTATTTGATTGTTCATATTCACGATAAACGTTATCAGGTAGAATGTGTAAACTAAACAAATATATAGCCCATAGTTAATAAAAGAAGAGACCGTGTGTTGACAACTTACAGGTTTAATTTCTGTGTAAATGACTAAATTTTTGTGTTCAGTAATTACCGTCTGGTACAGAAAGAGTTGTTAAGGAGAAACAAAAAAAATGGTTCAAATGGCTCTGAGCACTATGGGACTCAACTGCTGAGGTCATTAGTCCCCTAGAACTTAGAACTAGTTAAACCTAACTAACCTAAGGACATCACAAACATCCATGCCCGAGGCAGGATTCGAACCTGCGACCGTAGCGGTCTTGCAGTTCCAGACTGCAGCGCCTTTAACCGCACGGCCACTTCGGCCGGCTAAGGAGAAACATTTTCAGCATACATTTGAAAACACTTCTTCTGTCTGTCACACATTTTACTTCTATTGATAGATTGTCAAAAAGTTTCATAATTGTATACTTCACCCCTTTCTGTGTCGAAGTTAGATTCATTACAGGGTAACACAGACAACTTTTCTCCTTCCAGGTTGTGAAAATCTCTGGTACTCACAAACATAGATGGATTGTTGATGACTTGCTTAAAGAGATACCTCCAAGTTGCACATGTATGAACATCACAGGTAGTTTTAATTGCTTTCTTTTGTGCCATGAGTACTGTCTGCTTAACGTAGGTAGATTGCCAAAACGTTTTATAATTGTATACTTCACCCCTTTCTGTGTCACAGATTCATTAAAGGGTAACACAGACAATTTTAGTCCTTCTAGGTTGTGCAATCACAAACTTAGATGGATTGTTGGTTGGATGAACCCTCTGACAGGCACTTAAATATGATTTGCAGAGTATCCATGTAGATGCAGAACCTGCTTAAAGAGATATCTGCAAGTTTCGTATGTGTGAACATCACACATAATTGTAATTACTTTCTTTTGAGCCATGAATATTGTTTGCTTAAGTTAGGACTTACTCTAGTATTTTACCCAGAAATACATCAGTGAATGTAAATACGTAAAATATATTAACGTACTTGTTTCTGTGTCCCTACGGTTCTCAAATATTGTTATGACAAAAATAGCTGAACCTAAATGTTGTAGCAGGCCTACTATTTGCTATCTCCATGCTTTCATTGACATGCACATTTAAGAACATAGAACTTTCCAACTCTTTTTTCTAATTGTTGTTAGTATACTAGATCAACAGAACATAGGATAATTTTGAAAGTAAAAATTTGGCTGAAGTTTGTTTGATTTTCAAAGGTTAAAGCAAGCCCATTTGAGTGAAGCTAGCCAGTAACTTTCATAAAAATATTTATAATTTTTTCTCTGATACTTCCTTTCTTGGCTTCACAATAACGATTGTATGATATGCAAAGATGATTAATTATACCTTCTGACACAAATTCAAATAAAATGGAAGATCATTAACATAAACCAAGAGCAGTAGCTAGCCAAGGATTGCAGTCTTTGGTACTTGTATCGTAATTTCTTACCATGCTTATGGTACGGCATCTGTCTTTGTATTACTCGAGTAGACTAGGTTAACACTCAGCGCTTCGTTCCTCACATAAGAACTAAATCACGCTTGTGCTGAAGTATGTGTTCCACAAAAGCCTAATTTTTCTCTGACTGACACATCAAATGCCTTAGATAAGACGGGTGCTGATATTTTATCATTTAAAATACAACAATATAGATATGTATTGAAAAACGGTGTTATGTTAGCAGTGACAATCAGTGGATTTTCTAATAGTTGTATGGGCTGATATCTGAATAGCGTCACATCACTTAGCAACTTATAAAACAATGACTGCAAATCCTAATTTTGTTTCCTTACAATACAACTTTTTTGAGTATCATTTTTCATACAATTTGCCTGGTTTGTAGACCACGGCATATTATATAATGAAAACACACCCTGATGAAGTTCAGTTGCAATAGTGGCCAAAACGCTGGTACGTCGTTTTACAACACGACCTGGTCTACAACCCAGTACACTTTTATGGTAAAATATCCCCACTGTTGTCAACTTACCAGTAACAATTTTTTTGTGTCTCATTTTGTAGGTAATGTGAATATGACCCATCTGTTGACCCAGGCGTTAGATGTCTACCACTGCTGAAATCATACTTACGCAATTTTTACATTTATCCATTATGGTAAAATATCAACAGATAGCTGTATCACGCCAGTTTATGTGATAGAAAATTATTACCCTTGACCTTTTTACTTCTAATATTGATTTGCGAATTTATTTATGCGCACTCCATCACTTTATAGATGTTTAAGGCACAGATAATAACCATTTTTCTTGTACAGAGGAACTGACAAATCAAATACTACCAAAAGCGCTCATACCCGGAGGGCAATAGGCAGCCGCTGAAACCCTCTCCCCTCTAGCTTTCGGGGAAAGCAAAGACATACAGTAAGCAGGTGGTTTCTTTCAAGAAAATGATTTGATATCCGGTATTAAGCAGGTTTGTAACAGTGTCGGAACTGGAACTTTTCTACGGCTAATTGCAAGTCTTCATTCATCTTCCAAAATGTTAAAAATTCTTCATGCCCTTGGTTTGACCCCTGGTGATCCAGTAGTCTACACCTGGTGCTATGTGTGTCACAGCTTTCATAAGGGACTGCTCAGCAGCATGTGCTCGCAGGAAAAAGGGGGTGGCTGGAGGAAGAAGTTGGGAGACGATTTTGTAGTATTATGGTAAATCTTACTGGGTAGATACCTTGTGCAGAAGTGGAAAAATATTTACTGTATACTAACATATAAAGACAAGTTGAAGTTTGACGCTGTTTCCAAAAATCTCGAAACGTTCTTGACGCGACTACTTCAGACTTTTATACGATACTATAAGGAATGTTAAGACGGACGTAGACTACGTTATTTAGTGTATTGGTACATAAATCTGTATGTAAAACACAAAGGGGAAACATTGATTGTACAAATGTCGATAAGTTCTTCACAGAATTATTTCCTATTTTTACACCATATTCTAATAAACTTTCGGATGGATATGGGCTACTTATTTTTGAGTATATATGGGGAATAAATGTATATGTAATATGTAAAGCGTAATTAGCAAAACTGTCGAAATGTTACTTACCAATTAACTTCAAATTTTTACCTGATACTCTAATAAACGTTCAGACAGACACAGACCACACACACATTTTCAAATATAGTTGGTATACATAAATATTTATCTGTAATACTACATAAAAATAGTGGTTGTTTAAAGTTGAAACCAAAAATATCGAATATTTCTTTACCGAACTGCATCAAATTTTGCACGATGTTGTAATAAACGTTCAGACAGATATAGGCAGTATATTTGTAAATACAAATTATATATATAGTACATAAAGAGTAAACTCTGGTTAACAAAAAACTTGGAAAGTTATTGACCAATCTAACTCAAATATCTACCTGAAACTCTGATATACATTAGGATGGATGTGGGCTACATATATATTTAATATATATGGTTTTAAATATTTGTATAGTACATACAGAGGTAATGTTTTTACTAAAAGCTCACAAAGTTCTCGACCCATTTACTTCAAATTTTTATGCAAGTCTCTCATAAATGTTCCGACGGACATAATCTACATACTTTTTTGAACGTGTGTAGCGTATGGTAATATGTAATTGGGAATCGTTGTTAGTACAACTCTAGAAAAGTTCTTGACTGAATTATTTCCTATTTTTATACGACACTGTAATAAACTTTCGGACGGTCACAGGGTACATATTTTGTAAGTACGCATGGGAAGTAAGTATATACATAATATATAAAGGGGAAGCGTTTTTAACAAAAAATCTCGAAAATTTCCAATTTATTACCAATTTTTCATGATGCTCTAATAAACATTCGGACAGACATTTTTAAAGACATGTAATACATAAATATGTGCTTATATATAATGGCGAAACGTTGTTAGGAAAAATCTCGAAAAGTTCTTGGCCGTTTCACTTCAGATATTTGTACAGTACTCTGCTAACTTACAGACGGACATACATTATTTATTTTTTTGAATAAGAACGCACAGATTTTCTGTTAAAAAAGACTGAGAGACAGAAAATGCTGTAGTTTGGAAATGAGGAGTTTCGCACTCAGTTATAACTTAGATATCACAGGATTTAAACCATATGACATTGTTTCCTCCACGCATATTTTTTCTCTTTATATATAATTAGAGAGAAAAATTCTATACACAGCAGTGTGCTGCTTGTTTGCAGTCAGATTTAAGACGAAATGGTAATGTTGTATTTATGGCTGACCGACTTATGATTACAATAATACTACGCCATGTGAATCATACGGAACATTAAAATACTACCCATTCACAGATTAAAACACTGTGAACATAGATGCAACAGCTGGATAGGTCTCTCGTGGACCTCTTATATTAGTGATCCCAACCCATTCATTTTGCGTGGCTTCATTTACCAATTGAGGTTTCGTTTGCAATAGCAATAAATAAGGCTCAAGGTCACAGAGAGAGAGTGAACAAGAGATAGACAGAAAGGCGGAGGGAGAGAAAATGGATGCATAAAGGGGGAGAAAATGGATGGATAGAGGACAGAAAGAGATTTAGACATACATATAACTCCCTTAAAAATTTTAGAATTTGCTAATTGTTGCCAGGCTCGTTAGTATAATAATGAAGGAACAGTTCAATGGCTGATCTGCAATACTCGAGGCTGTGGAAGATGACAGCAAAATACCGCGTTGCCCAGCGTAGTTATAATAACAAATTGTAGGTGTAGGCACAAAAGCCAGGCAAAGTTGTCTTGAAATTTAACTATTTATTAAAAATACAAAAATAGGTGTAGGTCTCGCCATATTGGCCGGGCTGCTACCCAGCTCCCACTCGCCGGCGCTGTCCCACTACTGCCCACCACGGGGACTTTTGGCTGCTGAGTTTCCCCCCTGGCCCGATGCGTCCCTCCTTAGCCAACCTGGTAACCTCTGATTCATCAAGGGTTACCATATTGATGGCAGGCTTAGTGCGGACGCCGGATCGACATGGGAAACTGGGTACCAGGGCTCCCGGTCTCAGACCATCCACAACACCTGGCCTCCAAGTAGCTGGATTACAGGAGCACGCCAACGCTCCCAGCCGAAAGCGGACTGCACCGCTTCGGTACTTCGCGTTCGCGACATACTCTTACATTTGCCATAGTCAGTTATTTCATTGATATACTCAGGGACTAGAACCTGTCTGAATTCTAAGATGGTTATTCCATATCTTGGCATCTCTAAAAACACTGGCTAATGCGACTCATATCTCACCTGTTTATTCTTTCGCTGATAGATGGCTCTGCCGCTGAGGATCGATGCGTAACGGAACTTTACTGCGCAAACTCGCCCGTTCGCTCGGTGCCTGAGCTCCACAGGTGGCGGAGAACGTGCCGCTCTTGTTACAGAATTTATCTTGTGCGAACGTGAACTACGAAAAACCGGTCTGAAGTGCAGAGAGCGTACATTGTTCATGCACTCCGATATTTACTGATTTCGTTAATAATTACTAAATCAGCTCAAATCACATTCAGTTCGTCTCTTAAATGCTGTTAACGTTTCAGTATACATATTCTGCACAGTCCTGTTCGTGAGTTACGTGTTTCGTTGCTTTAAAAAATCATTACAATGTTCTTAGCAACTTTGACTTACAGAATGACTTAAGTTGGAGCAAAATATTAAAGATGACCATATTTCACGGTATCGACACTGGGACCAGTTTTATAATGGCTCAGTGCTCTGCAATTGTTATACGTTACTAAAACTTACAACGAAATGAACAGCAGGCACCAAATGACAACGTAATAAAAATAATCTAAAACGTAGGGACATTCCTAGTTACCGTATAACACACTTAAATCTTAATAGTTAGTTAAATATTAAAACTTAGTACACTGGACACAGCACTTGCTTTGGTGGCTACACACAGCTTTTAACACTTAGTTGTTCATGTCCCTATAATTCTGTGATGAATAAACTGGATTCAATAAATTTGCTTTTTTTAACTTAAGAAGTCATAGAATTCCAAACTCTCTTTATTATGAATGGATACCTCTTTAAAAGTAGATAAACTGTATAATGTATCTAAGTTTGACTACCAAAATCGGATTTAATTAAAAACGGAGTAGTATCATGTTGTTTACGACCTAGGATTGTAAATACGTTACTTAGCTCTCCTGAAACTCCGGACTTAAAATGCAGTATCGTTTCGGTTTTCTGGAGTTAGTTAAAGTCCAAAGAAAGCAAATGAATAACATATTAACTGTGCTACACGACCCAGAATACGCACGCCAACGGTATACACAAGAATGCATTACCGTTACACCTAAGCAAATGTAGCTCAGTAATACCAACTTCAGCGCAAGTATTGTTGAAGATCTCGAACTTGAACGCAATATCACGTAGGCTGTGTGAACACATTTCGATACGCATAAGCATTTAGCTTACAAAATTTCCAAGGATGTTTGAGATATTTTACGAGTAACCTGGTACAAGGGACGCGTGGTTTACCATGGCTCACTACAGAGCAATTGCATTTCTTATCCCCATTTATCATTGTATCAGTGTCTCATAGAAAATATCTGCACAGTGGGGCAAATATTGGCAGCATCTGAAGCGTATCTTGTTTGGAAACCAACTTGTGCGATTCACTCACGGTACTTGTTGGCAACAGTAATGTCCACTTACTCTTCGCCCTCAGGCTTGCATCAATACTGTTCGGTTCAGCTTTTCCGGCAATGTTGTAAATTATTTAATTATTTCATTTCGCTAGACCAGATTGGGGAATTAGTGCTCTCTCTTACATCTGATCAGGAATTACACGTGCAAAACAAAATATTACATAACAATCACAATAATAATAATAATATGCGCTATTAAGAAAAACAGTAATTGGCAATAATAATAGTAACACTAATAATGACGATAAATAATGGAGGAATTAGGAATGATATTAATTATTATTATATAAACTCAATAATAATAATTTGTGTTAATAACAAAAAGTAATGATTTGTAGTAATAATAACACTGACAATAACAAAGTAATGGAGGCATTAAGAATGATGCTGATTAGTTTAGCACTTTTGAAACCTAGTATGGTTTACCATAAGTGGAAAGGATAATGAAAGAGGAGTGACAATGGCTGCTAGGAAATAAGAGAATTGCAATGGAGAACTCTTTAGACATTAATTATTATTATATAAACTCAACAATAATAATTTGTGTTATTAAGAAAAAGTAATGATTTGGAGTAATAATAATAATAATAATAATAATAATAATAACACTAATAATAACAAAGTAATGGAGGCATTAAGACTGATATTGATTAATTTAGAACTTTTGAAACCTTGTTTTCTATAGGAAGAATAAGAAGGGAGGAAGAAAGGCGAGTGACAATGGCTGCTAGAAATAAGAGAATTTCAATAGAGAACTCTGTAGACAAGGGCAGGATAGAGTAGTAGGGGAGGGAGGATTAGTGAGAGTGAGTTGCAGGAAAAGATGGATATTGCGGTAGCAAGTGGGCACTTAGCCGTGTTTTGAAGTCTGAAAGGACTTCAGTTTTTCCAATACTTTGAGGAAGATTGTTCCAAAGTGGGTTCCTGATACAGAAAATAATTTAGAGAACCTGGTATTAACAGTGATACACAGAAGTACGGATAAGCTCACCAATGAAGAGTTGTTCGAAATGCACCTCCTGTACGGCTTCACGAAATGCTATGGAAGAGTGCCGCTACGACGCTATGTTGAGCTGTTACCGCGGCAGCTGTGACCACATCACAGTACTTCGACAGACTAGGGTACTGCGTTACTCTGTGTTTTGTGTTGTAGGTCTTGGTGATTGCATATTAAAGGATTTTCCACTGTTTTAAAGGCACTTCTACAGAAACAAAGGTAAATAGGGAAAGGGCGTCCGTACCTGGGGGCAAGGAACCGCCCCCCCCCCCCACCATACTCCCAGGTGAAGCACCCCTACAAACTGTCGTATGGGTCTCTTGATTAGTACCAGGTGCTGCAACATAACTTCCTTGTGTGGCTCCCTAAACTTTCCCGGCTTAATAATTGGTTGTATTCGTGTCAGGTTTCCAGCCGGAACATATCGTCATCTGGACACTGGTCATAGCCGGGCGGACGCGGTTTCATTCGACAGGCGTAGTTCTAAAGTGTTGTTTTCTTCCAGGTCAGTCACCATCATGCGTGAGGAGGGTGCATTTGCGTCGAGGCTTGCTTTCCGAACGCATGCTTTGTAATCGCAACCCAGCGCGCCTTCCTAAATCGCTATATTATAGCCCCGGAAATCAATTGTTACTTGGATGAATACGTTCAGACAAACCTCGAGTACAAGACGAAGAACTGGTGTCCGTAGGCCCATCAGATCACGAAGAACACTGAGGCAGTGAGAGCTTCAGTCCCGCGATTACCCCGGCGTTCTGCCCGCAGAACTTGGACTTTCCGATAGTTCAGTGAGGTGGATTCTTCACGATGACCTTCATTACCGTCCCTACAACTTGTCGGCAGTGCACGAACTCTCCGAATGCGTCTTCAGTACTCGGAGGTAGGCATCTGAGGCACTTCTCGAAAACGTTCCTGAGGACACGTTTTTTTCCCTCGGTGATGAAGACCATTTTCACGTGACTGAAAGCGTCAACAAACAGAACATGCGCTGATGGGTCGGCACTTCCCCGAAAATTGCATCAAAGGCCTCTGTAGTCACAGTGTGGTTGCAATTTCCTCAGTTGGGATTGTTGGTCCCTGGTTTTTTGATCAAATTGTTACACTGACAGTGACCGGTATGTGAACGTGTTGAATGTTTTTTTGTTCCACGACTTGATGAACTGGTCTTATGGTACATTTGGTTCGAACAGGACAGAGCAACGGCTCACACGCCAAGGGCATCAATGACTGTTTTGAGGGAACACGTTCCAGAGCACGTCATAACAGTAATGGGCCATTTGGAGTGGCTAGCTTTCTTGTGAGGTTTTTTTAAATTGCCGGCCGGACGAGCGGTTCTAGGCGTTTCAGTCCGAAACAGCGTGACTGGTACGGTCGCAGATTGGAATCCTGCCTCGGGCATGGATGTGTGTGATGTCCTTAGGTTAGTTAGGTTTTAGTTCTAAGTTGTAGGGTACTGATGACCTCAGATGTTAAGTCGCATAGTGTTCAGAGCCATTTGAACAATTTTTTTAATCCTCTGTTTATGTCAACTGTTCAAGGACCCTACATGACCTGAAAGCCAACACACGGGTAGAAATTGCCAACATACTCGCTGCTATGGTAGGAAGAGTCATGGGAACCTCAGAAATCGGTTTATTCGGTATATTGGCTGTGGGGGGGCGTCACCTATCTGATATGATTTCCAGGACCGTTTAAGACAAAACTCTTGATATGTACTTACATTATTAAAAAATTGACTGATAAAATGGGTTTTATTCGTTGTTGAAAGAAAGAAGTTATGTTGCCGCACCCTGTACAATCAGAGGAGCGTATATATCGAGATTAGTCATACCTCACCGTAGCTCTGGCGTCTTAGTGCGACACATTTCCAGATCGTTATTAATAGTCTTGAGGGCAGTTAATCAGTGATCGTGCCCTTCAGCGTTGTGTAATGAAATATTGGCCTCTCGTTTCAATGAACGGGTAACCACAGACAATACACAATACAAGCTCTCGCAGCATGGCCTCACCTGCAGATAATAACTGTCTGGCTGTAGCCGTTGTCCGAGCACTGCTTGCGTAACGCAAGTGGGACAGCGGCTATTGTCGGCGCAGACAAACGAGTACAGCCGACAGCTCTGGCCCACAACGGCAGTAGCGGCCACACACAAACAAGACGCGTGTTATACGGCGGCCTTACTTTCTACCAGGCTTAAGTCTACCTTTGTACGTCGCTGAACCGCGGTGAGCGATGCCTACGTGCGACTTAGTGCCAAAGTGATATTCCAGCACACGAGCCAGAAAAGGGACAATTTCACCGCTTGCGCTAGCACGCTCTGTATGTAAAGATGTTAGTGCAATAGCTAAGTTTTTATATGCCACAAGCCTTTAGACAATGGTTTCCAGAGTTATCTTTCTTTCTTTCCTGTGATTGCATAGACATCACAGAAAAATATAAGATGAATTCAGGGTGAAGACTGGAATACGACAAGGAGACTCCCTCTCAACCCTTCTGGCTAATATGGTTCTGGAAAGAGCACTGAGGAAGGTAACAAGCCTGGAGACGGGAATACAGCTACATAGAAGGATCAACACTCTGGCCTGTGCGCCAGTTTTAAGGGCACAGGATGAACAGCGTCTGGCTTATATGGCAGCACTTTTAATAGAAGAGGCAATGGGAGCAGGCCTGAAGATAGATGTTGATAAGACCAAATACATCATTGTGAGCACAGAGAACGATGACAGACCTTTAGATGTGGATGGTAAAATCTTTGAAATGATAAAAGAGTTCTAGTGTCTTGTGAATAGAGAGAACGATGACAGACCTCTAGATGTAGATGGTAAAATCTTTGACATGGTAAAAGAGTTCAAATATCCTGGTGCAGTAATCAGTGAAAGGAATGAGATAGACCAGGAAATAATAGCAAGAATCCAGGCAGGAAACAGGTAAAGGTTTTTCGGAAAACTGCTGAAGTTGTTGCTTCTATCGAGATCAACGGAGACTAGGATCTACAGGACAATAACACAACCTGACTTCTTACACAGAGCAGAGACCTGGACTATGACCAAAAAAAAAAACTCCTGATATTTGAGAATGTTGTTCTGCGACAGACTTGCGAGCCAATCAAGGACGGAAACGACTGGAGAAAAAGGAAGAACAGAGAATTGCGGGAGTTGTACAAGACGCTGGACATTGCGGCTGAGATTGGAGAGAGGAGACTAAGGTGGCGGGGGCGCCTAATGCTGCGAGGGAGCCAGGTGCTGGAGTAAGACGTCAGGCGCAACAGACCAAGGGCAAGACGGCGGCTCAGGTGGATTAGAGAGGATATGGGCCGAGGAGGTTGGAGGAGGCTGACTGCTGAGGCCAAAAACCGACTGCGGTTTATGTGGCCAACTTAGTAAGTAATTGCGTACACATAATGAACTACTAAAACAAAAGATTAAAAAATACCTTCTCTATCTGCCTCTCTCTCTCTTTCTTTACGATCCAAATTTCCCTTCTCCTCACATACACCCATACACTTAAAACAGTGTAAGAGATGCATGCTAACCCCGTGACAACAAGTGATAACAAGTCAAATAACATAACATTATTTTTAATAATCATCGTTCTTATGGAACTGAATAACTTTCATTTCACTTTACGAAGTTCAGAACTACGTAACCTAAGCACTAGTAAGAAATTAAAAGAGAGAGCTCTGTAGTAACGTAATCACCCGAATAAGCATTCCTTCACGTGTTTTACAGGTTGTCATACACCTAAATATATATCTACACTCCGCAAGCCATTTTACGGTTTGTGGCGGAGAGTACTCCTGTTACCACCATCCTTTGCCCACTTTCTGTTTCATTCAAGCTTTAGCCCTAATTTCGCTGATTTTCCATCGTGGCCATTTCGAGAACCGTACGTGAGACGAAGTAATAACATGCTCGACTCTTCTTCGAATGTAGGCTCTAGAAATTTCCGTGATGCAGAACACCTCTCTCGTAGAGTCTAGTCCTGCAGTCTGTTGGGCATCTCCGTAGTGTTTGCGTGCCGACATTTCTTTTGAGTAATTTCGGTGTTTCGTTCGGCTTTCTTTAGTTACAGTACCGTCTTGCATAAAGTTGAGTCCCAGGTTCGATTCCCGGCGGGGTCAGGGATTTTCTCTGCCTCGTGATGACTGGGTGTTGTGTGATGTCCTTAGGTTAGTTAGATTTAAGTAGTTCTAAGTTCTAGGGGACTGATAACCATAGATGTTAAGTCCCATAGTGCTCAGAGCCATTTGAACCATAAAGTTGAGTTCTACCAAAACTACAGTTCGATCGTTTTGGTACGTACATAAATGACTTAGTAGATCGTAGGTTTACCGGCGGTATTGGTAGCATTAGTAGGAATATAAACATAGATGAGTGAGTGAGAGAGAAAGTGGGGGTCGACGACTTCTCTTTGTCTTTTATTTGTTTTGCAAGTGGTTACAATGGTACTTCGTTCAGTGTTAGTACATTTTGTGTTTCATATCCTCACAAAATATGAATAGCATTCTATAATTAACAAAAATTACTTCATCACGTAACTTCCGCGCCTTCGTGTAACCAAATCAGTTACTTTTGATCCATTTGACCCAAATACAGTTTGCGTACACGAAGTTAAAAAAATCAATATAATATTTGTTGTTTTTTTTTTGTACTCTACAGGACGTTCTTAATATTGATCAAAAGCTAGAGTTTCCTATCATTACTGATAAGTGCAAAAGTTATGTATGAATAACAGAAACCCGTTTTATATAGGCTCGATGAAATACTGAAGCGATGTTTCAAGTTTTTCTTAACTTTATCATTTTTTTGAGGTAACTGCATTTCCTAGCGCTGTATGGTAAATCCTTATTTCTTTTTTCTTTTACTACGACATCCCTCTGTTTCACGTTTGGAGTCAACAATTTTCAAATATAACAATTAAACGTTGACAGTTTCAATTTTGCTACAGTAACAGACAAGAGGATAACTATGCAGAACAAAAATGTTCCGTAGGTTATGTAGCACTTCATGTATCCTGACTCGGTTTCCAGACGGTTCACCGCTTCCAGTTGCTAGGGAATCTAGTAAGACACTGATTGTATACGCAAATTACGGGGTCGAGAAAGGCAAATCCAGTCGGGTACGCAATACACCTAACTTACAGGTAACGCGGCTACGATCTTAACTAAGACTACTAAGAAGATTACTATAATTAAAGCTTATTTATGATAGTCGACAGTAGGCTACAATCGTTTTACAATTTTAGTGTTGCAGGACTTAAGGCTGTCTGTTGTAACCTTGGAAGACAGAATTCCACCTGATGTAGCAAATGGCGAACGCGTGTTGTAGGTAATGCAGAGTGGAATGGACATGAACCAATCAAGCTCTATGGGGGACCGGTTCAGTGTTAGCAAGTATAAAAACAGTCGTATTCGAGGCCAACGCCGGATTACGCGAGAGGCGTGTGCACGATAATTTTGCTACAGGGAGACGTCGTAGGAACGGCAACGAACTGGCAGGAGAAAGTGTGAATGTATCCTGCGTTGTTCAGCGTTCTCCTAACCGATACCAAATATTTGCAGTCATTTTATGCTCCCTGGAAAATGATACCGAGAGTTGAGCTGTATGTCACTGCACAGTTGCTCGTGCTTGACGCCCTTCTTGCATGCGACTATTTCTGACGATGAAGTGGAATCCACTGCCACCGTTATTGGATTCATGCGTCCAGTTGCGTCTTATACGGTACGCGACGTGGATTGCAAAATGGCACGATGTACAAGGAAGACTGGACGACTGGCACTGTACCTTTCCCACAGCTGTAATTAACATCATTAAACTGGAATATGTTCACCATAATCACCCCATGAAAGAGCACACTGACAGCTTTGCAGCGCTGAGGGTGTACTACGCAGCCATGACTCCCACAGCTGACGTGTCATGACAATAAGTCGGTTGTATGTGACAGTCGGTTGCATGGAACCAAAGCAGTGAGGCGCCTTATTAGCCGAGGGACTCTACTGGCAGTCGGTTCGGTAGATTATGTCATCCGGTCAGTGGCGGGAGCCTGTTAGAGGACCGCAGTTAGCCACTGTACCACTACATATCGGGCCCGGCAACAGCTCTGTCCGCTTGGAGTTGCCCAAGACTGTGAGACACTGAGGTGACAAAAGTCATGTGATAGCGATAAGCATATATTAAGACAGCGGTAGTATCGGGTACGCAAGGTACTGTACTGTGATTCATGTGCAATAGTTTCCGACGTGATTATGGCCGCACAACGGGAACCAACAGACTTTGAGTGCGATGGTATAATTGGAGTTTGACACATGAGACATTCTATTCCGGAAATTGTTAAGGAAGCCAATGTTCTGAGATCCATTATGTCAAGATTGTGCCGAGAATACCGAATTCCAGGCATTGCCTCAACCAGGGGCAACGCAGTGGCCGACCGCCTTCACTTAACGACCCAGAAGTGCTGTGTTTGCTTAGAGTTGTCAGTGCTAACAATCAAGCAACACCACGTGAAACAGCCGCCGAAATCAATGTGGGACGAACGACGAACGTATCCGTTAGGGCAGTGCTGCGAAATGTGGCGTTAATGGGCTTTAGCAGCAGACGATCGACGCGAGTGCCTTTTCTGACAGCACGACAGCGTCTGCAGCGCCCCTCGTGGGCTCGTGACCATATCGGTTGGAAAACTGTGGCCTCGTCAGATGAATCCCAATTTCAGTTGGTAAGAGCTGTGACACAGACCCGCGAAGCCATGGAACCGAGCTGTCAACAAGACACTGTGCAAGTTCGTGGTGGCTGCATAGTGGTGTGGCCAGTGTTTGCATAGAATAGACTGGGTCCTCTTGCCCATCTGAACCGATCATTGACTGGAAATGGTTAAGTTCGGCTACTTGGAGAACACCTGCAACCATTCATGGACTACGAGTACATACTCCCAAACAGCGATAGAGTTTTATGGATGACGATACGCAATGTCACTGGGGCACAGTTGTTCTCAGTTGGTTTGAAGATCATTCTGGACATTCGGGTGAATGATTTGTCCGCCCAGATCGCCCGACATGAATCCCATTGAACACTTATTGGACATAATCGAGAGGTCAGTTCGTGCACAAGTATTGCACCGGCTACACTTTCGCGATTATGGAGGGCTTATAGAGGGAGCATGGTTGAATATTTCTGCAGGGGACTTTCAGCGACTTGTTGGGTCCAAGCCACGTCGAGATGCTGCACTATGCCTGCCAAAATGATGGAAATACGTGCGTAAGATGGAACACCAAATACGGTAGCGTGAGAAGTGAGAGAAATGAATAATTCTTTGGAAAGTAGGATGCATACAGAAGAACTCATTTCTGAGACTGAGAGAAAGCCTGAAATTTGCGATGCCACAACATAAGCGTACCTTGACAGAACAAAAATTGAGCCTTTGGTACAATACCGAGAAGAGTCTCATTCTAGAATTCGAGGAGAAATCTACGAGAGATGAGAAAGTCTTAGATCAGTTTTGTGTTTATTTCAGTACTTTACTATACAAACTGCCGTCATCTCGATACTTGGTTTCATATTATTTTCATTGCTGTCAGTCGATTCTTGAATGCAAATATACAGCGCTAGTATCAACGAACAAGCCAAACTGATCATTAGCATTACTATTTATGAATATATAAGCGCAGACAAGAAGTAGACGATTCTGTACGATTTTGTCCATTCAATTACAGTATTCTTTTAGCATCGTTTCTTTTTAATATCTTCAGTGATACCGGGCACCTCGCTAGCTGAAACAACATACATCCATGTCTTCGTTACATATAGCCAAAGCTGGACTCGCATTCGGGAGGACGACGGTTCAATCCCGCGTCCGGCCATCCTGATTTAGGTTTTCCGTGATTTCCCTAAATCGCTCCAGGCAAATGCCGGGATGGTTCCTTTGAAAGGGCACGGCCGACTTCCTTCCCCGTCTTTCCCTAATCCGATGAGACCGATGACCTCGCTGTTTGGTCTCTTCCCCCAAACAACCCAACCCCCCATATAGCCAAAGAACTCGTAGAACGACGATAGCGACATTCAAAGGTAACTGAAAAAGTTCTTGATGTTTGCAGGCAGCGTATGATGCAATACTTGGATCAATCTACATCTACATTCACATGATTACTCTGCAATCCACAATTAAGCACCTGGCAGAGAGTTCATCGAGCCACCTTTAAACTACGTACTTCTCCTCCGTCCACTCCCTAGCTGCGTGAGGAATAAATGAATACTTAAATCTTTCCATGCTAGCTCCGATTTCTCTTATTTTATTATGATGATCATTTCTCCCAACATAGTTGGGCCCCTGAAAAATATTTTCAAAATCTGAGGAGAAAGTTGGTGATTGAAATCTCATGAGAAGACCCTTGCCACAGCGAGAAACACCTTTGTTTTAATGACTGCCACCCCAGTTCGTGTATCACATTCGTGGCGCTCTCTCCCTTATTTCGCAATAATACAAAACAAACTGCCCTTCTTTGTACTTTTTCCATGTCCTCTGTCAATGCAACCTGATGCGTATCTCCCACTACACAGTAATACTCCAGAAGATGGCGGAGAATTGTAATGTAAGCAGTCTCTTTAGCAGACCTATTCCATTTTCTAAGTATTTTGCCAATAAATCACTATCTCTTGTTTGCCATCCTCACAAAATTATCTCTGTGGTCGTTCCAGTTTATGTTATTCGCAGTTGTAATCCCTATGTATTTAGTTGAATTTACAGCATTTAGATTTGTGTTGTTTATCATGTATCTCAAATTTTGCGGATTCCTTTTAGTATTCATGTATATGACTTCAAACTTTTCGTTATTTAGAGTCAATTACCACTTTTTGCGCCATGCAGATACCTTGTCTAAATAGTTTTATAACTTTTTTGGTCATCTCATGACTTTACAAGACGTTGAATGACAGCATCACTCACAAATAATGTAAGAGGGCTGCTCAGATTGTCTCTTAAATCTTTTATGTATATCGGAAACAATAGAGGGCCTATACCAAGCCAGATATTACTTACGGTTTTCTCGATAAGTTTCCCTCAATTACTACGAACTGTGACATTTCCGATAGGAAATTACGAATCTAGTCACGCGACTGAGACGACACTCCACAGGCACGCAATTTATTTTGAAACCACTTGTCTCGAAATCTAAAAATATGTAATCAGTTTTATGTTCCGTGCTGGTAGCATTCATTACTTGGTGAGAATAAAGAGCCGGTTGTACTGTACTTGAACAGTATGAATCAGCTCGAAGAAAACGATTTCTTGATCTTGTAAACTGTATTTTCTGAATCCATGTTGGCCGGCCGGTGTGGCCGAGCGGTTCTAGGAGCTTCAGTCTGGAACCGCGCTGCTGCTACGGTCGCAGGTTCGAATCCTGCCTCGGGCATGGATGTGTGTGATGTCCTTAGGTTAGTTAGGTTTAAGTAGTTGTAAGTCTAGGGCACAGATGACTTCAGATGTTAAGTCCCATAGTGCTCAGAGCTATTTTGAATCCATTGAATCCATGTTGGCTACTTGTCAAGAAATCGTTATCTTCGAGGTGATTCAGAATGTTCGAACACAGTACGAGATGTTTCAAAATCATATTGCAAATATCCGTATGATATGGGTCTGTAATTCAGTGGTTTACTCCATTATCCTTTCTTGGGTGTTGATGTGACTTGTGTTTCTTTCCCGTTTTCGGGTACGGACCTTTCTACTAGATAGCGACTGAATATGATTGCTAAGTATGGAGTTGTTGTATCACCATACGCTGGCCAGCCGCTGTGGCAGAGCGGTTCTAGGCGCTTCAGTCTGGAACCGCGCTGCTGCTACGGACGCAGGTTCGAATGCTGCATTGGGCATGGGTGTGTTTGATGTCCTTAGGTTAGTTAGGTTTAAGTAGTTCTTAATCTAGCGGACTGATGACCTCAGATGTTAAGTCCCATAGTGCTAAGAGCCATTTGAACCATACGCTGAAAGGAATCTGACTGGTACTAGATCCGGACCAGAGACCTTGCCTTTATTAAGTGATTTAAGTTGCTTCGCTACAGCGATGATGTCTACTACTAAGTTAGTAATGTTGGCCGCTGTTCTTGATTCGAATTGTAGAATATTTACTCCGTTTGGGGAAGGAATTTTCGGAAAAGCATGTTTAGTAATTCTGCTTTAGTGACACTGTCATCAGTAACATCACCATTGTTATCGCGCAGTGAAGTATTGACTGCGTCTTGTCACTGACGTACTTTACATACGACCAGAATCTCAGTTCTGCGCCAGGTTTCGAAGCAGTGTTTCGTTATGGAAATTAATAGAAACTTCTCGCATTGAATTTGCGCTAAATTGCGAGCTTCTGTAAAACTTAGTCAATCTTGGGCTTTAGGGTTTTCTTCAATTTGGCTTGATTTTTCCTTTGCTTATGCAATAATTTTCCGACCTATTTTCTGTACCATGGGGTATCAGTACCATCTCTTATTAGTTTAACCGGTATATATCTCTCGACTACCGTCGATACAATTTCTTTGAATTTGAACCACATCTCGTCGATGCGTACATAGTCAGAATGGGAAGAGTGGAGACTATCTGCTAGGAAGGAGTCTAGCATGTATCTTAGATGTTTTCATTTTCCTGATTTTAACGCCTTTTCTTTTTTAACAGGCGAGCGAGAAGAAGTAGTTTTTCGTGCGACGTCATTCTCTCAACTAATTATTTCCCAGTGCGAAGTGAGATATTATCCAAAAGTGGCGCCACCAGTTGCCTCGGTCATGAAACCTGCGGCAGCTAGCGGCGCTACTCGGGACGTCGAGTGGCGCTACGAGTGCCCCTCGGCTAATGAGGACCTAAGCTATGTCGACCTGGAGACGTGACAGAATGGCAGAAAAGAGATATCACATTTTGAAAGTTCCCATGACAATATCGTGAATGAAGTGCCGCGATTTGTTGGCGTATCAACGCAGACGGTCCAGCATGTCTGCAAGGACCTGCGGCCATGCAACACGCTAACACGGTGTATGGACAGTGGTCGTACAAAGGTCCTAGCCGACAGCGACCGGAGACAAGTGTCACGCCCCGTCATGACAGTCGGTTCCAAACCCAACCGGAATTGCTGGTATCGGCGAATTCAGGTCAATCTCAACCAGTTTACGAGCCAACATTACGAAAGTGTGCTAATATGAACACTACAAAAAGTGTGCAGCAGTCTCAGGTTCTGCGGTGATTGATTTGTTTAAAGACGCAGATAATGTGAAAAAATTACAAAACTCAAATAACACAGTGGAAACAAATTGATAACTGAAAAAGTTATTACATGAATATTTCACAACGTGGTACAAAAGTTATACAATAGTACATACATGAATAGGGCCCACAGGTGAGTAACATGGAGTCATGTAACTTAGACGTATTCCAAGAGGACATTGTCTAGTTGAGGCAATATGTGCCACGTAAACTGACAAACTAGCCATTAGGTGGTATCATTTGTGTTGCATAAGCCGTACAGATTGACATATAAATTGCAGGTAACAGAAGATAGGAAGACATAGCCATGTAGGACTTTAATAAAATATACAAAAATTTTCCTCAAGCAAAAAGCAAAAGAAGATCATAAACATTACAAATAGTGTATAGCCGAATGGGAGGAGGGGAGGGTGGTGGGTGGGGGGCGGGAGGGGAAGATGGAAATAGAGGATACCATGAGAGGAGAGAGGGAAGGGGGAACAGCGATAGGTTTCGAAAGATTACTTCATTGGCGGTAGAAAAGCTATAACAGCATAAAAATGCCTCTCAAAATCAAAAAGTCGGTTAAGCATGGCCTCGTAGGGCCTTAGTTACGGAACGTGCCTACGTAATGGAAGGATAACTACTTCTTGTAGTGTAGTATAGGCAAAGAAGAATTAGGACATGGAGTAAAAGCCCAAAAGGAAATGCAGCCAGGAGGGGGATGGGGAGGGAAAAACCAAACCATTGGAAACATTAGTAAAAAAAGTAATTTAAACTTGTTAAATTTTCTGAAGTAATAGGGAGCTACATAACATTAATAGGCTTGTAACATGTGTAGAATTGACGTCGATGGAGTCAAATAGCTAAGCTATGATAAAATTTTATAAAATTAATTGAAAAGAAATAGACAGTTTTTCTTTTTATGTATTTCGAACGTATGAGAGTGTAGCTACAAAAATAGGGTGTGGCAGTGGAGAGAAAGGATCACGAGGGGGAGGGGGGGGGGGGTTATGTAGCCAGGAGAGGCAGGAGGTGGGAGGGCGAAAATCATCTGACCAGTAAAAACGTAATAAAAAGACCTAACCTAATGAAGCCTTCTTATGTCATGGAACCTACGTAACCTTAACGGGCTTACAACATGTTTAAATATGGAGGCTGATGAAGTCAATGTGCCAGACATTGTCACAATTACGTAAAATGCATTTAAAAGAATAAACAGTTTTGCTTCTTGTTTCATTCGATCGTATGAGAGGGAATAAAATATTATAATGTATAACGCATAAGAGTCTAAAACGCGTCTATATACCTGTTCGGCACTCCCGATTTTGATATTTCAGGAAGTTCGTAACTTGGCTTAAACAATTTTGTACTTTATTCTTTTTTTTTGGTGTACATGATTTTAGACTCTTACATGATGTTTATTATAATATGTTATTCCCTCTCGTTCGTGTCAAACAATGGGGGAAACTGCTTATTCTTTTAAATGCATTTTATGTAATTCTGATAATCTCTGGCACTTCGACTTCACCAGCGTCCATATTTACGTATTTTATAAGGCTCTTAATGTTTCGCAGATTTCTGTGATATTAAAAAGGTTCACTAAGATTCATGATACTCTCTGGTATTTGTGCTTGAGAAAAATTTTTGTATCTCTTCAAGTTACGTATATAAGGGATAACAGCAGATTTTCGGGTTTCTTTGAAGAGATGGAGATATTTCATTATCAGAGATTTCCTTATGCCACCTTACTCAGTGAGCAGTTGGTAATGATAAACACCTAATTTAGGAAGCTTTTCAGAAGCCACCACATTAATATAATGAAGGGGCTTTAAATGTCCAAAGAGGGGCACACAACCCCTCGTAAGTACGGCTCTATGTTGTGCTATACCGACTGCTCACTAAGTGAGAACAGAATTTATAGCCCATGAATCAAACAGTTCTCCTAGTAGCCACTGACTGTGCGTTTGTCTGAATTATTGTTAACATCAAACCAAGTTACATAAGTTTATATAACAAACAGGGATAAGATTTTTATACGCCTTTTCCTTGAGATCGTAACAGTTTTTTATACTTGTAACCACAGAAGTTATTTTCATAATGTGAGCCAATATCGACGAGATAATTATGCACTCAGCTTGCATTATGTATCTGTAACATATAATTTCTTTTTTAATGTTAGCATTGGTTTCAGTTTTGTATAAAAGAAACTGTTATTAGTATCTACCTACAAGCGGATTCTTACTCTTAACATAATTACTGGATGTATTTTAATAGTTAATGAGACCACTATCGATGATTATGGACGAACAACCTGCACCTTCCACCTCCATGACTTCTACCTTACCATTTACAACCAACCTATCCAGCTAACTAAAACACTAAAATATCTTGGATTACCCATCGACTGGCAATTAACGTGGAAACCTCGCTTATTAACCACGCAACAGAAGGCCCACAATAAACTAAAACTACTAACACGCCGAAACTCTGGAGTCTACCCCTCCGCTATTCTCCACACCTACAAAACCCAGATTCAAATGTTGCATGGATCTCCACCCCGCCAAAGTTCTACAAGTCCCTCCAGTCCTCGAACGACATGCACTCCGTCTCACTTTCTGCATCCGTTCACCTTCCCTCACCCCCGTCCCCCACCCCCACCCCATTCCTCATAAAATTCCCACCCTTCCTCAGCCATATCAAACACCATTTCTCCTATACTATCCACAAACTAGATGACAATCACCCCTTGTCTCCAATCTGATTACTAGACCACGGATTTTTAGGTCGTAAAAACGTGTGTTTTAGGCACCTAAAATAGGCTCCTTCAGTAGTTCATTTAGGCTATATAAAACCTAAAATAGGCTCTAATAAAAATGATGGACAGAAAATAAAAATAAATTAAAATACACAATGTTGACAGTATGAACATCTTATTAGTCATTAAAACAAGGAGAATGAATATTTACACAGTTACAGAGCACAGCAATCCACAACATTAATGTTGAACATAACTCCAAATATTTTTGAGTTCCTGCAAGATAAAGATCTCCATAAAGAAGGTGTGGCAATGGTTTAATTAATACATTCGTAGTTTCACATATTCTGAGCATGGTTGGCTTCACAAAAAATAACCAAAATCTTTTCTAGGTTTTCTAGTGAAAAACTGTGGCGCTTGTCAGTCAGAATCAATTTATACGCTGAAAAAGAACGTTCTACATCAACAGATGTGACAGGGGCGTACTTCATTTTCGGCACATGTTGGACAGGAATGCTGCAGTCAGGAGTGCTGGATTTTCCACTAAGTATGTCGGCAGCTGCACACAACACCTTCAGGCCAGTGTTCTTCTGCAAAACCGTTTGCATTTTTGCCCGTAATTTTTCCCCTACTTCACCTGGCGCTTCATTAATTTTCATTTTGACTTCTTCAAGCAAAGAAATATTGTCGTATGTAGGTCTCCCTGACCCTTCTAATTGCGAAATTATTCTTGCCATAAATGTGTAGTGGGCCCTGGTTAAGATAAGACCCGTTTTAAAGAAGAGTCTTTGAGTAACTCCATTGCTGCAGTTACGGATGCAGCATCCTCCGGTATATTTTCAACCACCTTCTGGACAGCTGAGAGATGCGTACTATAGTGGCTATCAGCCACGTGCCCCAGCGGGTGGCAACAGGCTCTGGCGGCAATGGGACATCTGGAATCTGTTCTTTGAATGCCTGTATTCTTGATGATGCCTTAACAAAACTTTTCTTCACCATAGATATTACTTTATTTACTTTAGGAAATTGTAGCCTTACTTGCTCTGCTATGCGGTTGATCCCATGCACTACATAAGTTACGTGCAGCATCAGTGGGTAGAATACTTTTAATAGTTGAAACGCTGCTACCATATTTGCAGCAGCATCAGTGACGGCCAGAAGCACCTTATTCTCATCCACTCCGTTTGGGTATAGCACCTTAAGCCCATTGTTCACAAACTGTGCTATTGTTTGTTGGTTAGTTTTTTCAAGCTGTTTTGAGTAAATCAAATGAGCCTTGGATGGAGCATCTGGATCTAGCTTGCCAATAATCAGGTTTGCAATGTAACGGCCAAGACTGTCAGTAGTTTCATCCACAGAAACCCATATACAAGATTCTCCAACATCTTCTCGGATTGTGTGCAATGCAGCATTGTAAGCTGAATCCACATAATTCTTACATAAAGTAAATAGGGTTTTCTAATTTCCGAATGGGGATGTTTGCTGCCACAAGTGCATGACACAAATCATTGCAGAACTTGTTTTTTTTTTTTTTTTTTTTTTTTTTTTTTTTTTTTTTTGGAGGATTCACCAGATTTATTGCTTAAAACAGTTTGCTTCAATTTTGACTTTCGTTCAGCATTAGCTTAGCTTTATGTGCGATTCCACCTGCATGCTGAGTTAAGTGAGATTTCTTAAAATTCGAAACCTAATACGAGAGAAAAGGGAAATGCAGTTTAGAATCGCATATAAAAATAGTATTTCATATTACTAAAGGATAGCGATAAAAAAGAATCCTAAGTGACAGGAAAATAAGAAGTCTAAGAAAAACATTAACTAACCCCCTTGTTGCATGCTTGGCAGAAAATAATTTTTCCTTCTGTTGTATAATGCGGAAAATCTTGCAGCCACTGCCTTATGTGAGTAGACTTTGAACTAGCTGTTTTCGGCATGGCGTAGTATTCTCACACAGAAACTAGAATTTATTTTGCGCTTAGAACGTCAGTAACACTTGACACGTCGGTCGCTACACAATGTACTGATTTGTTTTCGCTGGGAAAAAGTGAACGATGACCTGTTTTCTTTTTTTCCTTTTACTGCGGTGCATGGGAGCGGTAGGGGAAGTACCGTACTCGTTGCTGAACATATGGCACCTGACAGATGGCCGCCCCTTCTGAACAAGCGAATGGAATCTACCGGTGCTTCAGATGAAAACATCTCACTACTGGCAAATTATTTTTCGAACCGGAAAATTCACGTATAATACCTTTCACGAAACAGAGTAGTTTGATAGGACTGCCTGTAGACAGCAGCGAGAAAATGGGCGAAAGGCAGTAATTTAGCTATAGAGGGCGTCTACGATTAACATTGTGATTTTTTAATCCGTGCTCATCTTAAGGCCTATGAAACCGTTTCTTTGCGAAAATACACGGCTGGCCAGAATCCTACGAACGAAATATTTTCAAATATAACATGTAGTACTCCCAGGTTCGGTTCTAGTGTGTAACTCAAGTCTTTGGCCGGTTCCCATTCGCTCACCGAAGTTAAGCACTGTTGCGCTCGGCGCGTACTTGGATGGATGACCATTCAACCGTGCCGAGTGCTGTTGGTAGTAAGGCAAGCAAAGGAATTGTAAACAGTTTCTAACGACCTTCGCTTTCGACGAGACGTAAAGCCCTAAGTTTACTTCCTTTTTCTAATCTTTGAAAACACAAGAACTCTATGTCAGATTAACGAAATAGGTACTTTTTAGGATTTTGATGCCGAAATAGGCAAAATTAGGCGTCAACGTCGAAATACGCAATTTTAGGTCCTATAGAACTAACGGTATTCAGTTTAGTTAGTCGCGAAACGCCTAAGTACCAACTTATGTGCAAATTGGAGCTTAGGACAAAAATAGGTTTTAACCTAAAGATCCGTGATCTATTTTTTACATATGAATAATAAAACACCTATAAAGAGTATCTGGTATTAACAGGAATAGGGATATAAAAAAATAAAAAAAGAGCGAGTGTTAGGCAAATACGAAGCATGAACGCATATCAACTAGCCACCTTGCTGCACACTGGGCAGAAAATATTTTTTTCCATCTGTCGTATAGTGTGGAAAAACGTGGAGCCACTGTCTTATATGATGAAATAGGCAATTTTTAGGATATTAAAGCCGAAATAGGCAAAAATAGGCACTAACGTCGAAATAGGCTTTTTAGGTCCTATATAATCAACACTATTAAGTGTAAATAGTCATGAAACGCATAAGTACAAATTTTTAAGCAGATAGGAACTCAGGAACAAAATAGGTTTTTACCTAAAATCCGCGGTTTACTGATTACCAACCCTCGTATGCTGCCACACCTTCACAAACACACATCTCCAATCATACACCTACACACACACACTCCATATCCTACCCCAACGTAACTTCAATCAACACCCTCTCCTAGACAATGAGATTCGCCACAATATTTATCTCTTCTATCAATTTCAACTCCTCACGACATATCCCATTCCAAGTCAACGTTCCTGTCTCCTTTTTTCTCTCCATCTATACCCATCTCTTTCCTCTTGCAACCACTACCATACCCACACAACACACTACTCCTCGTCCCATGTCTTTCCCCCGACTGTTTCCCACTAGCTACCTCAATTCCCACTCTATCTTCCTACCCACACTCCTCAACCATCCTTTTTACCCTAGGGCAGGCCCTTAGGATTTTAAGTAAATGTGCAATGCTTCAGTGTTTTTTATTTTTAGAAGAATTTCAACCTCCTGAAACGTGTTTCTAAAATGTGTATATTTTCGGATTTTTGGTTTTAGTGGTTTCTTATTATTGTTTTAACGTAATTACTGGATGTGTTTTAATAGTTAATAAGACCACCTTTCAATGTGAACATTTTAGGGCAGGCTTTACCGTGACTGTTACTGACATTAAATGAAACAACAAGTTTACTGTTATCAGTCACTGTTTATTTATCTCCACGACGTATTTCAAAGTTTTAAATCTTCATCATCAGGTGGATCTACATTTGTTAGTATGACATTTGTGTGTGTGTTGTGTTACGATTTTTTAGAGAAACTTGTGGGACTGTCCAGTGGAGAAAACAAAACACTATTTCAGAACATGGTTTTGGGTTTCTTTTGACAAAAAATTAAATGTATATCTAATGGTATACATAAAATAATTAAAACGGAGTACCTCTAGTGGTCACAGGCTCCTTTCACTGTTGTAACCCATCAAATGTATACTGTCATACTTTGCAAACAAATATGGCATCTGGAAGCTATTGGGTGCAAGGATCGTATAGCAGAAGAAAAAGCATTATCGCAAAACACAAAGAATATACATCGTACAACATTACTGCAGAATTTATTTTATTTTTATTTTTTTAGCGTTTGGAGGTGTTTGTTTTGAGGTGTCGAATACATGTGTTGGAATAAATATTTCAGATTTTGACAAATTAAAATAGCTTCAACTTCAACTTCATACTCGTATATACAATCAGTTGAAATGTTAAAATAGCTTAAACTTCATACTTGTTTATACAGACAGGTGACATGTTACAAGCTTTAAGTACAATAATCATATTGAGTACAGTGGTACAATTATGCATAAATAACAATTTTGGTTGCGATTAATAGTTATAAATGAAAAGTTGGAGGCAAAGTGACAGAAAGAGAAAGACAAAGTGAGAGGGAGAGAGAGGGTGGAAAGAGTGATTGTATGAGATCAAACTTTACATGGCATGGGGTCTTAAGATTATATCTGTTACACGCAATAACTGCCTAAAGGTTGGGGTAATACATTGGTTAATGCTTTAAAATATGCAGATAGATGTACAATTTGTGCCAGTAGTTGATGTACATATAGTTTCAAGCGGACAATGGGGTACAAGCTGTTGGTGTGATGATATATATGTAAATGAGGTCAATCTCTTGGCAGCCAACATGGTAACATTACTAAATATTTATCGTAAATATTAAGGTAGGTGTGTGAGTGAGTGTGTGTGTGTGTGTGTGTGTGTGTGTGTGTGTGTGTGTGTGTGTGTGTGTGTGCGTGTGTGTCTGTGTGTGTGCGTGCATGCAATTTTAATGATGTAGGCAGTTTCTGAAAACAGAGACGATACTATTGTAAATATTCTAATTTTTGTCATTTAATATGGATTCAGGTTGTTTTGTTTGGTGTTTGTATATTTGGAGTGTTTCAAGGATGTCTAGTTTTCTGCCTTTTGGTTGGATGTGTAGGATGCTGATACTTGTGCTGTTAACATGGTGTTTTGTTTCATGCAGGTAGGTGGCTATTGCTGATGTGTGGTATCTTTTGTTTTTTAGTGCTGCAATGTGTTCTTTGAATCTAATGTCAAATTATCTGCCAGCCTGGCCTGTATAGAAGCAATCACAGTCCAAACATTCAATTTTGTACACACCTGTGGGTTTTGTGTGCTGATGTTGTGGGATACTTCTGTCCAATCTTGTTATCTGTGCCCACGCAGGATTAGCTGAGCGGTCTAAGGCGCTGCAGTCATGGACTGTGTGGCTGGTCCCGGCGGAGGTTCGAGTCCTCCCTCGGGCATGGGTATGTGTGTTTGTCCTTAGGATAATTTAGGTTAAGTAGTGTGTAACCTTAGGATTCAAAATGGTTCAAATGGCTCTGAGCACTATGGCACTTAACATCTCAGGTCATCAGTCCCCTAGAACTTAGAACTACTTAAACCTAACTAACCTAAGGACATCACACACATCCATGCCCGAGGCAGGATTCGAACCCGCGACCGTAGCGGTTGCGCGGTTGCATACTGTAGCGCCTAGAACCGCTCGGCCACTCCGGCTGGCTGTAAGCTTAGGGACTGATGACCTTAGCAGTTAAGTCCAATAAGATTTCACACACGTTTGAACATTTTGTCGTCTGTGGTAAAGGATGTTCCTATGCCTTTTCGTTTGAGGACATTGGCAATCTGATATGAAATGCTACCTAGAAAGGGGATTGTATGGAAGATGTTATTTTCTTTTTGTTTTTGGTGTTGTGATTGCTTTGCCATTATTGAGTGTTTTAGGGTGTCTACTATGGAGCTGTTATTACTATTTGCAATAGCTGTTTGTTTTATTATTTCAATTTCTTGATCCCATTTGTTTTCAGAGAGTGATAATTGGATAGCTCTATTGATCATGCAACGGAATGCTGCCATTTTGTGGGCCGTGGGGTGACAAGAGGAGTTATGGATTGTAGTGTGTGTTGTGGTAGGTTTCCGATAAATTTCAAACTGATGTCTGTTATTCTTTCTTCTCATGGTAAGGTCTTATAAGAAATTTATACTATCATCTGTTTGGTATTCAACTGTGAATTTTATGTTTTCATGGGAGTTGTTGAAAAACTGGTTCAACTCACTGATGTAATCTTTAGTGCCTCTGATTAAAATGATGGCGTCATCTACGTATCTGTAGTAGTAGATGATATTTTTGAGGAGGTGGTGATTGTAATTCAGGATTTTGTCTTCTAAGTTACTTATAAATGTTTTTGCTACCATTCTGGAAAGATTCGAGCCTATTGCCAGACCATCTGTTTTCTTGTAGATTTTATTGTTAAATTTAAAATAGTTGTGTGAAAGTGTGAATTCAAGCGGGTCCATTAGTTCAGTAATGTGAGTTGAAGGGATTTTTTGTGCTTTTGCTGGTTGGCATTGATTATCTGTAGTGTGTAATTTATTGGCACAGAGGAATAAAGGTTTTGTATGTCAAATGAGGCAAGTGTGGCTCTATCAAGTACTTCTGTGTTTTTGACTTCTTGTGTAAATTCTGTTGTGTTTTTAAGTGTTCTCTTATTATTGAATGTGTATGCTTCTTTGAGAATTCTGAAGAGCATTTTGTTGAGTTTCAATGTGGGCTGTTCCTACAGTTCACTATAGGCCTGATTGGGGTCCCATTTTTGTGTATCTTTGGTTGTGATCTAAGGCAAGGTGCTTGAGAGCTCATTGTTACAATGTTTCTTGCTTCTTGGATGGTGAGTAGAAAGTTGTTGTTCGAAATGTGTTTAGTCTCTTTTTGTATTCTGGCTGTTGGATCTTTATGTATTTCTATTATGTTACTGGTTTGGAAGAAGTCTAAAGTTTTTTCTATGTATGTTGCTCTGTTCATTACAACAGTTGTGTTACCCTTGTCAGCTTTTACAATTATTACATTATTCGTGTTTAATTTAGTCTCAATAGTACGTGTAAGGGCTTCTTCTTCTTTCTTATGCTGGGAATTGTTTTGCAATTTCCGTTTCAATGATTTCGTTAATTTTGTGGCATGCTGCTATTCTGTCTTTTTGCTTCTCAAAGACGATGGTTGAGATCTGTGTGACACTAGTGATGAGCTTTTCTTCGTTCTTTTGGTCCAGTGGAGCTTGAACGTTGTGTTTTAAACCTTTGCAGGGTAGTGCCTCTTCTTCTGCAGTGAATATTATGTTCGTGTTGTTGAGGAAAGGTGTGTAGAATGTGTGTTTCCTTCGGCTGTTTTAGTTCAGTTTGGGAGGTAAATGTTGCTTTATAAGACTGGCTAGTTTTTTCTTCTGTATAGCTTTTGTTTTCTGTATGATGAACTCGCTGTACGTTCTGACTTTTTAGTTTATAGAATCATATTATAGTCTATGAAGCAACTTTCCGAACTGTAATTCTGCATTATAAAGCTGTGTGTTGAACATTTGTTTTTTAATATAAAGTTCTTTCAGTTCGTTTTTCACCCAGAGTTTTCGTGCGTTTTCTAATGTTTTCTTTGCAGTTGTCGTGTTTGTTTTGATGTCACTCTTGACATAATTTGGAATGACGTTATTTTTGAGACAATTTCTATTGAAGTGATTATGCTGTGTCGTCATTGCTCGCTTTTCTGCACTGTTTTTGTACTCGAAAATAGCCTTGATTGCCTGACTGGGTAGATTAACTTTAAATGCTAACATTTTAGGTTAGGTTTTACGGTGTCTACTACTGATATTAAACGAAACAAGTTTACTGTTCTAGTTACTGTTTAACTACTTCACGAGGCGTTTCAAGGGTTTAAACCTCCATCATCAGGCATATTTACATTTGTTAATATGACATTTGTGTGTGTGTGTGTGTGTGTGTTGTGTTACAATTCTTTGGGGAACTTGTGGCACTGTCTAGTGGAGAAAACAAAACACTACTTCAGAACGTGGTTTTGGGTTTCTTTTGACAAAAAATTAAGCTTATATCTAACGGTAAACATAAAATAAGTAAAATAGAGTACCTGCAGTGGTCACAGGCTCCTTTCGCTGTCATAACACATTACATGTAGACTGTCATACTTTATAAACAAATACGATGTGTATTCTTTGTACTTAGCGATAATGTTATGTCTTCTGCTATACGATCCTGGCACCCAACAGTTTCGGGACGCCCTATTTGCTTACAAAGTATGACAGTATACATGCGATGTGTTACGACAGCGAAAGGAGCCTGTGACCACTGGAGGTACTCTATTTTACTTATTTTATGTTTACCGTTAGATATACGTTTAATTTTTTGTCAAAACAGACCCCCCCCCCAAAAAAAAATGTTCTGAAATACTGTTTTGTTTTCTCCACTAGACAGTGCCACAAGTTCCTCCAAAAAATCGTAGCACAACACACACACACAAATGTCATACTAACAAATGTAAATCCACTTGATGATGGAGGTTTAAACCTTCGAAACGCGTCGGGGAGATAACTAAAAACAGTGACTGGTGACATTAAACTTGTTGTTTCATTTAATGAGACCACTCTCAATAATTATGGGACCAACCATCTGCACCTTTGATTTTTAATTTAAGATAGGAAAGAGCGCCAACTTTGGTTTCTATTTCTTATTATAATTTTTTTTTCGCTTGGCTGAAGAACAGACAGTTGTACTGTTGACACCCCACCCCCTTCCACATCGCACGAGGGGGATAAAATAACAATAAAGGGAAAAAAGAGACAATTTTAACTTAATGTATTTTTATTGTATTTTACATTTTAAATACTTTTTTGAAATGTAGAACACAAATTATTAATAAAGAGAGAGCTAGTTACTATTGGCGTAGCCGGCCGCGGTGGCCGTGCGGTTCTAGGCGCTTCAGTCCGGAACCGCAGGACTGCTACGGTCGCAGGTTCGAATCCTGCCTCGGGCTTGGATGTGTGTGATGTCCTTAGGTTAGTTAGGTTTGAGTAGTTCTAAGTTCTAGGGGACAAATGACCTAAGACGTTAAGTCCCATAGTGCTCAGAGCCATTTGAACCATTTGAACTATTGGTGTAACATGCCAAGGTTATCTGCATGGAAATGTAAACAGCAACCTCCGTTTATGTGATGTTTGGTATCTGTAATGTCAAGTGCTACCATGTGCTATTATATTTACGATAAGTCACTAAGACTTGGATATAATTTATAAAAATTTACTTTGTACAAGGTGATATAATTGTGACGTGGTTTTCATTTACATTGTATTCCTGATTCTCGTTACGTTCTTGCAGTCATGCAGCGCTGAAGTTAGTTACACAATGCCTGAGACCTATCTCCAATAAACAGATGGTGGCCTTCTTCCTATTGCGTAACATTATTATGCTGTCCGTAGATTCTGTTCTATACTGTCACTCGCAGAGTACTCCACTTGGGAGAGTATACACCAATTACGTTTCTGCCACTTTTAAAATGCAGTCTAGGAGGCTTTCTTTCTTACATTACTCGGTATGTCCTACAACTGCACTAGAACTTCTATAGAGTATCTAGTCTTCGCTCCTTCAAGTTGATTTTCATCTTGGGAAAGAAGAAGTCACTTGGAGTTACACTTTATGAGTGTCGGTTAGACCGTCAGCGAGAGTGCACCGCTAGTTCCTGCTACTAATAAGGCGAGTACACCGTTCGCTTGTAACATATTTTTACGAGCTTCAAACAGGAGCGACTTATTTTCAGTTACCTGTGTAGTTATTGGTTTATATTTGTAATTTCTTGTGTATCTGAGTGCTTACTAGGCACAACCTTTTATTTCAGTAACAGTGTAGTGTACAGTAATGCCGTTGCTATCGACCATTGTATCGATCCTCGTATCGTACACGCTTTTGTTTGGTTGGTTGGAGCAGCTCAGTGTCAGTTAGACTGTCAATGAGAGAGCACTTCGATTTCCCACTGCTAATAAGGCGAGTACACCGTTTTTTGCACATTTTTACGAGCTTAAAACAGGAGCGACTGCAGTAATGGATAGGAGCTGTGATTGTTGTGCACAGATGCGAGCTGAGTTGGCGACCTTTCGCTCACAGCTCCAGGCTGTGTTGGCTTCCGTCACACAGCTTGAGGCTGCTGCCAAGGGGCGTCACTGTGGGGGATCGAACGCGGGGATGCGAGGGACGTCGAGCATGTCCCATGTTTCCTCCGATCGGTCCACTGCTGTGAACACCTAGAGTACTGCCTGCACTGAGCTTGACCCCTCACCCATGGTCGAGTGGGAGATCATTCCAAAGTCTGGCAGGCAGCGAAAAACTTTCTGGGGGGCCAATCGTAGGGCCTCCCCGATTCATTTGACGAGCAGGTTTCGGGCGTTACCTGTGGCTGACGATGTCTCTGAGCCGTATCCAATCGTCCACCCTGTTCCAGAGGAAACTACTCGGCCCGCAAGGTCTGCGCACTCACAGAGGGTGGCTTTTCTGGTAATTCGAAGCTCCAACGTTAGGCGCATAATGGGGCCCCTTAGGAAAATGGCTGCTAAGGATTGGAAGGAAGCCAGTGTGCACTACGTGTGCATTCTGGGGGGAGTCATTCCGGATGAGGAAAGGGTTGCTTCTGGATGCCATGAAGAGTACAGGGTGCAGCCAACTGCAGGTGGTGGCTCATGTCGGTACCGATGACGTGTGTCGCTTTGGATTGGAGCAGATTCTGTCTGGTTTCGGCGGTTAGTGGAAATGATAAAGACTCCCAGTCTTGCTTCCGAGATTAAGGAGGAACTCACCATCTGCAGCATCGTCGATAGAACCGACTGTGGTCCTTTGGTGCAGAGCCGAGTGAAGGGTCTGAATCAGAGGCTCAGGCGATTCTGTGACAGTGTAGGTTGCAGATTCTTTGGTTTGCGCCGTCGGGTGGTGGGTATCTGGGTTCCGCTTAATAGGTCAGGAGTCCACTACATACAGGAGGCGGCTACACGGGTAGCAGGGCCTGTGTGGAAGGGAATGGGCGGCTTTTTAGGTTAGAGGGTCTCAGGAAACCACAGAAGGGACGTCCGTCTAAAAGTGGGCAGGTAAAACACAGTAAGGTAGTTGTAGAAATGATTGGTATTGTAGTTGCAAATTGTCATAGCTGTGTTGGGAAAGAATCAGAGCTCCAAGCCCTAATAGAAAGCACTGAAGCTCAAATATCTGTAGGTACAGAGAGCTGGCTAAAGCCGGAAATAAGTTCAGCCGAAATTTTTTCAAACAGTCTAATAGTGTTCAGAAAGAATAGATTAAATACAGTGGGTGGTGGAGTATTTATTTCTGTCAGAGGTAGTTTGCCTTGTAGCAAAATTGAAGTAGATAGTTCGTGTGAAATAATATGGGTAGAGGTCATACCTGACAATCGGACTAAACTATTAATTGGATCGTTTTACCGACCCCCGCCCCCCTCCCGACTCAGAAGTTATAGTTGCTGAATAGTTCAAAGAAAACTTGAGATTCATTTCAAATAAGTACCCCTCTCATACAATTATAGTCGGTGGTGACTTCAATCTACCCTCGATATGCTGGAAAAATTACACGTTTAAAGCCGGAGGCGGGTATAAAACATCATCCGGAAGTGCACTGAATGCTTTCTCAGAAAATTATTTTGAACAATTAGTTTATAAGCCCACTCGAAGCATGAATGTTTGCGAAAGCATATTTTATCTCTTACCAACAAATAATCCTGGACAAATAAGGAGAATCATGACGAATACAGGGGTTAGCGACCACAAGGCAATTGCTGCTAGGCTGTATAATGTAATACCTACAACCATCAAAAAGAAATGCAAAGTACATCTATTTAAAAAAATCTGATAAAAATGCTCTTAACGCCTTTTTAAGAGACAGTCTCCACTCCTTCCGATCTGAACATGGAAGCGTTGAAAAGATGTGGAATGATTTCAAAGAGATAGTGTCGACGGCAATTGAGAGATATATACCACATAAATTAATAAGTGATGGTACTGATCCCCCATGGTACACAAAACGGGTCAGATCGTTGTTGCAGAAGCAACGAAGAAAGCATGCCCAATTTAAAAGAACGCAAAATCCCCAAGAGTATCAAAGTTTTACAGAAGTTCGAAATGTAGTGCGTACTTCAATGCGAGATGCTCTTAATAATTTCCACAACGAAACTCTGTCTCAAAATCTGGCAGAAAACCCAAAGAGATTCTGGTCATACATAAAGCGCACCAGTGGCAAGACGCAATCAATACCTTCACTGGGCGATAACAACGGTGAAGTCAATGATGACAGTGGTACTAAAGCAGAGTTATTAAACACGGTTTTCCGAAACTCCTTTACCAAAGCAGACGAAATAAATATCCAATCAAAAACAACTGCCAAGATGAGAAACATAGAAGCAGATATCCTCGGTGTAACAAAGCAGCTTAAATCACTTAATGAAGGCAAGGCCTCTGGCCCAGATTGTATACCGGTTAGGTTCCTCTCAGAGTACGCTGATAAAATAGCTCCATATTTAGCAATTATATACAACCACTCGCTCACAGAAAGATCCGTGCCTAGAGACTGGAAAATTGCTCAAGTCAAACCAATACGCAAAAAGAGAAATAGGAGTAACCCGCGAATTACAGGTCTATATTATTAACGTCAGTTTGCAGTAGGGTTTTGGAATATATACTGTATTCTAACATTATGAAGTACCTCGAAGAAAACGATTTATTGACACATAGTTAGCACGGCTTCAGAAAATATCGTCCTTGTGAAACACAACTAGCCGGCCGGGGTGGCTGAGCGGTTCTAGGCGCTACAGGTTCGAATCCTGCCTCGGGCATGGATGTGTGTGATGTCCTTAGGTTAGTTAGGTTTAAGTAGTTCTAAGTTCTACGGGACTGATGACCTCAGAAGTTAAGTCCCATAGTGCTCAGAGCCATTTGAACCATTTGAGCCAAACACAACTAGCTCTTTATACTTATGAAGTAATGAGTGGTATCGACAGGGGATGTCAAATTGATTCCATATTTTTAGATTTCCAGAAGGCTTTAGACACTGTTTCTCACAAGCATCTTCTAAGAAAACTGCGTGCCTATGGAATATCGCCTCAGTTGTGCGACTGGATTCGTGATTTCCTGTCAGAAAGGTCACAGTTCGTAGTAATAGACGAAAAGTCATCGAGTAAAACAGAAGTAACATCCAGCGTTCCCAGGGAAGTGTTATAGGCCCTCTGTTGTTCCTGATCTATATTAACGACATAGGAGACGATCTGAGTAGCCGTCTTAGATTGTTTGCAGATGATGCTGTCATTTACCGTCTTGTAAAGTCATCAGATGATCAATACGAATTGCAAAATGATTTAGATAAGATATCTGTATGGTGTGAAAAGTGGCAAATGACCCTGAATAAAGAAAAGTGTGTAGTTATTCACATGAGTACTAAAAGAAATCAGCTAAATTATATTACGCGAAAAGTCACACAAATCTGAAGGCTGTAAATTCAGCTAAATACTTAGGGAACACAATTACAAATAACCTAAATTGGAACGATCACATAGATAATTTGTGGGTAGAGCAAACCAAAGACTTCGATTCATTTGCAGAACGCTTAGAAGGTGCAACAGGTCTACTAAAAGAGACTGCTTACACCACGCTTGTCCGCCCTGTTCTGGAGTACTGCTGTGAGGTGTGGGATCCGCATCAGGTGGGACTGACGGATGACATCGAATAAGTAAAAACAAGGGCAGTTCGTTTTGTATTATCGCGAAATATGAGAGAAAGAATCGCAGACATGATACGTGAATTGGAGTGGCAATCATTAAAACTAAGGCGTTTTTCGTTTCGACGGGATCTTCTCATGAAATTTCAGTCACTAGTTAGTTCTCTCCTGCGATTGCGAAAACATTCTGTTGCCACCCACCTACATAGGGAGAAATGATCATCACGATAAAATAAGAGAAATCGGGGCTCGCACAGAAAATTTTAAGTGCTGGTTTTTCCCGCGTGCCGCTCGAGAGTGGAACGGTAGAGAGACAGCTTGAAGGTGGTTCGTTGAACCCTCTGCCAGGCACTTTATTCTGAATAGCAGAGTAATCACGTAGATGTAGATGTAGATGGGTGGGGTGTAACTGTCATCTTGCTTTTAGTAAAAATTTCCTGATTAATGGAGGCCGAATGTAAGCGTCCATTGTCGTGGTGGATCGCCCACTCGTTCGTAAACCTTCTTCCGTGGACTTTTTCTTCTTATGTGCTCCCTAAATCGTCGTGGAATATCGTAAGAGAAGTCTTCATTGATCGTGAAGATAAAAAAGACCAAAGAAGACCTAATGTTACTTTCATATGTCAAGCTATTTTTGACTGAAGGGAAGAAAGACTTCCATTGCAATGATTGCTACTTAATTCAAGGTCCACAGCCATAAACCCAGCTTTCGTTTCCAGTGACGTCCAACGAAAGGGAGTCTGGTTCGCCTTGAAGCAGTTGTTGAAGCTCCCTAGACATTTTCACGCGAGATGGCAACAAAAACATTTCCGCAATTCTCCTCACAATGAATTCCTCTGACAGATTACGTTCACGTGTACCACAACTTATTACCAAGGTGTTGCAGAGGTCTTGGACGATCTGTGTACGATGTTGAAAATCAGATCTTTCACTTTCTAGTGTGATTAACGGTCGACAGTAACATCATGAGCCGCTGCTCTTTTTTTGAAACGCTTGCAGCCTCTCCATGCGTCATCAAATGCCGCCGTGGCCAGAAGATGTCACGGCGGTCGGTCGGTCCCGACTGACTTTTCACAGCCAGAAAGCGGAGCTTTTCTTGCTGTAGCTTATCTAAACGGTTGTCTTCAGAATCTTGAGTCAGCAGCTGCTGCTTTTCTGTAGCGGTTTCCCAAGTTTGAAACAAAACGTGATTCAGATATGCTAGTCTTTGAGGTCAGCCGTCGCAAACTTCAACCTCACGGAGAAACGATAGTGAACAACTGCTCACCAACAATTTACGAAGCGACTCAGCTCGCTACTATTTGCCACACTGATTAAAGCAGGACGTATAGGGAGACGCACAGCGGTATTGCAATGTACTCTGAACCAGTTGCGCACAGAATTGAAATGTTTTTGATGCCACCTCGCATTTTGCACGCGAATGATTTATATATTTTTATACCACATACGTGGAAGTGTTTTTGATGCTCTTCATGTATGTGGAATGAAAAGAACCGCGAACAGGATATTCCTGCATCCGAATGTCACTGAGTGCCTAATTAGCTGCCTCTGAACCTGTTGGAGTAGTCGTATCAAATAAAGTGTCCCAATAGAACGAAGACTACGCTTTGTATGTTGTGCGGGAAGACAAAGTGATCGTTTCCAGGAAGGGACCTATGTCTTTGACGCTGGAGAGCGGCGAAATCTGAGAAAGAACGGTTGTAACCATTTTTTCCGATTCGTTTTGGTGTCTGAAAATGGAAACTATGCAACCCTTGTACTGAGGATGGACGACCTGAGCCGACTAACATTCCTGCTCATGCGCTACTTTCCTCCACACAGCCAATGTGCGGATGCTACTGTGGATCTTATGTGGTGCACCAATACAGTAACATAGTTGATAATAGTGCGACTTGTACCAGAGCAAAAAAAAAAAAAAAAAAAAAAAAAAAAAAAAAAAAAAAAAAAAAAAAAAAAAAAAAAAAAAAAAGGTTCAAATGGCTCTGAGCACTATGGGACTTAACATCTGAGGTCATTAGTCCCCTAGAACGTAGAACTACTTCAACATAACTAACCTAAAGACAACACACACATCCATGCCCGAGGCAGGATTCGAACCTGCATCCGTAGCGGACGCGCGGTTCCAGACTGTAGCGCCTAGAACCGCTCGGCCACGACGGCCGGCTAGCACAGCTGCAGAAATGACCAACGTGGTGCTTGCATATGGCAAAGCGGATTGCAATTGGAGATTGTATGCGGAACATTTCCCAAACAGATGTACGCCGCATCATTCCACATTCTGGCCATCGAGACACGCCTCAGAGAAGCCAAAAAGTTGCACATAGGTATTTTTTGCCTTGTGCTTGTTACTACAGTAGATGCAGAAACGTGATGCGGATCGTCCAGGCTCGGAATGAACACTACAGTTAAAGGAGAACGTGCTAACAATGTTCGATGAGATGCCAGACGGCAGCACTCGGTAGGTTGGTTGGTTGGTTTGTTGGGGGAAGGAGACCAGACAGCGAGGTCATAGGTCTCATCAGATTAGGGAAGGATGGGGAAGGAAGTCAGCCGTGCCCTTTGAAAGGAACCATCCCGGCATTTGCCTGGAGCGATTTAGGGAAATCACGGAAAACCGAAATCAGGATGGCCGGACGCGGGATTATTGAACCGTCGTCCTCCCGAATGCGAGTCCAGTCACTCGGTAGGTGGCACAGGCGCTGCACACAGGTGAGAGTGCCGTGTGGCGTGTTGTCCATTAGAACCGGCTGCATGCATACCATCTGCAGAAATTTCAGGCATTACAGGAGGAGGACTACAGGTACAGTTTGTGCAGTGGTATTTACAACAAAGCATACTCCAGTCACAATTCTCGAGCTTGGTGCTATTCATGGGTGAACGCAAGTTTTCTAGAGATGCCATATTAAACTTAAAAAACATAGCTGTTTTGGAGGACGGAAATCGGAGTGTTCAGGTGATCCAAAAATCACCATCACAGGGTCGCTATTAACGGTGACTATATCATTGAGTCATATTTACTGCCAAACAAACTAACAGGGGCCACCTACCTTATATTTATTAGAGATGTTTTGCATACACTATTGGATCTAGTGCCAGTAAAAGTTCGGATGGACGTGTGGCTGCAACACGAGCTCCAACACACTTTGATCTCGACGTACGGAATCATCTCAACATCACATATCCCAGTCGATGGATTAGTAGGGGGGGTACCAGTTTCTTGGCCAGCATGGTCGTCAATCTAACACCTCTCCAGTATATTCTGTGCGGTAGTATTAAGAGTATGGTGTATAGCACGCCTGTTACATCAGCGGAGAGCTTTATTGCTCAAGTCCACGGAGCGACTGAAATACGTCAAATGGATCCGCATATATTGGTTTATGTGTGTGAGGCTCAGCACCTCTGATGTAGGCTCTGCATTGACGTAGGGGGTACGCGGTTCTAAACCCGTCTGTAATGTAGACAGCACAATGTGCTGGTCAGGTTCGGTTTATTAACGTAGTGTGGAACACACACCCATCTCTGACTTCGACGCTCTCCAGCCCCCAAGCCGTGCAACTCCGGATGTGGATTCCTTCTTGAAAAGCGATCAGTGTGCTCTCCCGCAAAACATAATAAGCGTTGTCGGTGTTTTTTTGGGACATCCTGTATGTACTTGTCTATGTAAAACAGACAGCAGTGCCACTTGTTCGCGTATGGAATATCCGTGCAGCACTTCTGCGATTTTATGTAAAGACCCATGTACATCAATCTTGAATGAAATAGTATGCCACTCCTATTTTTCTCGTTTCAGCAATACCCGGTAATTAAAAAAATATGTATTTTCTTTATTGATTTCTGCAAAACGTAAGAACTGATTTCTCGCTTTGTGCTGTTTTATATTTCATGTCCACAGCACGAGATTGCAGTCGAGCAAGGTACAACTTGAGTAGACCAGAAACGGCCAGAGAGCTGGCCGTTGTATGAACATGCGTTGTTAGTCTGTAATTGCAAAAAGATCAGCTTCGGGATAAACGTCATCAGTAGACATTATTACTGTATTGTGACAAAAAGTACAGTGAATATTTGATTAACATTCTTGTGTAGTAGCTGTTGTTATTAAATGCTGTTCAATTGCTGCAGCCCTGTATTTGAGATTACAATATTCCTCTATTGCCACTACAGCTGCAACTTTATTCAGTAAAAGTGATTATTTGTCTATTGAAAGGAAAAGTATATACGTTTTGGGATTGAGTTATAGTAATTTTTAGTTCTAAATTGTACATAATTCTTAATTATCGTGCAGAAAGGCGTCACGAGAGATAATACAAAAACGTTCGCCGGTTCTAATGAACCATAAGCTTTGACTAAATGACCAACGCCGTTCGCTATGTAGATGGAACAAATCCGGCTAATCTAGAGAGCCTATATGGGCTCTCTAGGCCAGCCAACCAAGCCTATTAAAACAAAACGGCTATTAAAAGAACAATGGATGTTAAATTATCAGTACTACCGTTATCTATCTATCTTATCGATCGTCTTTGGAAGAGAAATATGGTACTCTAATTTCTGTGAAAAATGAAACTGCAATATTTTAATACGAATATTTTATCACTGTTGATGCCAGAATGAAACGCACAAGTGACAGCTTCGTAATATAATTTAATATTATGATCTCCGAATAAGGGCAGAACAAGGGTATTGAGCTATCGTTTGTTTTATGCCTTCAGGTGCTACGAATGTAAGCCAGGACCACTTCTTCGACATACTGCTGAAATTAACATTATACCAAGAAGAGTCGTTCAACACAGCAGTGGATGTTGGATACAGATTGTAACAACCACTGTGTCATGAGAGTAGAGCTAAACTGTCGTCACACGGGGCGTGAAAGCTTTCGGGGATGAGGCGCTGGTGAAATTTAGTGACGTCACAACGTGGACTTATATTCCATACCATTCCGAAGCGTGAAAGCCTGAGAAAGAAAACTGAGATTTCTGTTTCGTGGAGAGCAACCTGGTCAATAAGAAGAAAGAATGCATTCTACATCTCAAGGAGAATCTGGGAGACGTTATACTGAGTTACCTCGTTTACAGTTGAAATCCGTACTTGTTTGGTTTTGAATTATAACTTAACAACCTATGTATGGTGTTTCAGAGCACCAGCCCTTTGAGAACCTGTGGTAAGAGCGTCGATTTTGACACGATTTGTTGTAATAATATAATGGGAAACATCATATTTTTTGTTAAGGAATTTTCGTATTTTGTTGTTTTCGTATTACAGCTTGCATTTTTTGAAAGTATATTGTCTCAGTACAAAGACTCACTAAAGATTTGCCAAAAACGTGTTGTTCCTGTTACGATTTGTTATAATTACAAGTCAGTCAGCGACATTTGGTGATTAAAGCTTTCAGGATACAGTAATAAAGACATATATAGGCACAGTCATCTAAAAACCCAAGTCCAATTTGGTGTAGTGGAGAGAAGTGCAGAGTTGTCAAGGCAGATGTAGTTGGGTCGCCTCCCACTACCCATAGAGTTCTCGAGTGACTTTTTTTAGATTTTATGAACAAGCCACGGAACATTGACCAACACAACGCCACTGCCAGATTCGAATCGCAGTTCGGGATTTATTTATTTATTCAACCAAAACATTTCGCAGATTGTTGGATGTATAGTTCCTTTATAAATATTGTGTGTAATTATGTGCACAACTACTCACTTACAGGCATGGACTATGTTAACTTTACTAGCTGCTTTGGTCAGTTAACATCGTACCCGCGTTGCCAGTATGTTAGTTGTGTTGCATACCTATTGGGGATTACGATCGCTTTCTTTACTTACACGATCAGTGTCTTACTAGATTCCTCTGAAAACTTCCGGAAAATTTTTGTTGTATATAGTTATCCTCCTCTCTGTTAATTAAAAATAAACAGTATTTATAGCAAAATTGAACTCTTCAGTGTTTAATTCAGGCGTTTTTTAAATTGGTGATTGATAGAGTGATTGCGCGGTGGCACACGCACTCACACGCACACACATACACACACACACACACACACACACACACACACACACACACACACGCACACGCACACGCACACACACGCACCTGCACACACGCACTCGCACGCGCGTATGTACACACTTAAATTAAGCACAGAAAATTTAGTAGTAGTTTTACAGTACATGAAGCCAGTGAGGCTTCAGCCACTAGAAGTCTTGCACTGCAGTGAGAGAGATGAATGATGCCTATCACATGTTCTAAATATTCTGCTACTGAAGAGAAGCAGTGATCTAATGAGAATGACATTAGAGCTGTGCTAAAAGGAGAGAATATTGAAATAATTTTAACCTTATGTGGAAGACTATTGGTATTTGCAGTTTTAGAAGGTAATGTTCTTCCAAGAGTTGTGAAACTACCATAGACTTCCGTAGAATATCATAACCAAGCATGAACCATGGTAGTTTTACTAGCAACTTCCATCACGTAAGGTCATACTCGCATTGCTGTTGAATGCCTATCATGGATTACCTCGCAACGATCGCTTTCTTTTCGTTTACGGTCAGTGTCTTACTAGATTCCTCTAAAATCTTCCAGAACATTCTTGTTCTACATCGTTATCCTCCTGTCTGTTACTTAAAAATAAACAGTATTTATAGTAAAATTGAACTCGTCAGTGTTTAATTTAGGTTTTACTTAAATTTTTGATTAATAATGTGAAAATACAGAAAGTGAATACAGAAAACAATACAGATTTGTTATAAGCACTAGAAACACAATTTTCTCAACAATAACGTAAAATAAGAAACATCGCAGAACATAAATATATCAAACACGGTTTGATATATTGCATTGCTTCGTCGAACTTATACAAAACACGTTTCTGTTATCCGTAAACAACTTTCGCATCTATCAATAGTAACAGGACACTCTTGCCTTTGATCATGATGAAGAACGTTCTGCTGAGTACAAACTAACAAGAATTGCCGGCCGGAGTGGCCGAGCGGTTCTAGGCGCTACAGACTGGAACCGCGCGACCGCTACGATCGCAGGTTCGAATATTGCCTCCGGCGTGGATGTGTGTGCTGTCCTTAGGTTGGTTAGGTTTAAGTAGTTCTAAGTTCTAGGGGACTGATGACCTCAGAAGTTAAGTCCCATAGTGCTCAGAGCCATTTGAAGCATTTTTTTAACAACTATTTGTGCATGCAACCTATACTTGGATCAAAAGTAAAATCTTGATTACATGAAAGCGCAGAAGTTAGGCGATAATTTAGTTTTTATTTCTTACAAAATGCAATTTAAATTCTGTAAAGGCATAAAATACCCAATGTACTAGGAATGGATAATGTCTTATTCTCATTACGTGTGAACCAAAGAACCAACCAAACAAAAAACAAAGAGATATCGTCAGCTCCCAGTTTCTCTTCTACACATTCATTTATGTTTATTTCCCTACCAAATCCACCAATAATAACGGTAATTCTACCATTTACTACGTCAACTTTGTAGTGTTCTAAAACTTCCGAACCGTAGTTTCGGTAGAGTGCAACTCTTGTTCATTCTGACTGGATATGGAACTTGGATTTTTACCTTGTACCACGTTGATCAATATTGATCATCATCATTAGTGTTCTGCCAAAAGGCAGGTTTTCACATGGTACTTCTCCAGGCTGCCCGGTCTTCTGCCATCCTCTTCAGGTCTTCATAATTTCATCTTCCCTTTATGTCGTCTATCATCTTGTATCTCCTCCTTCCTCTCAGTCTTCTCCCACAAACCAATCCTTCCAAAGCATTTGCTAGCAAGCACTCCCTTCTCAATGAATGTCCCAAACAGTTCTTTTTCCTTTCTCTTACAACCTTCAGCAGACATCTTCTCTCACCAACCCTTTCCAATATTCTTTCATTACTCACTCTTTCCATCCAGCTTATTCTTTCCATTCTCCACCACATCCACATATCAAATGCTTCAAACCTTTTTTCATCCTCTCGTCTCAGCGTCCATGTTTCTGCCCCATATAGTGCCACACTCCAGACAAAACATTTGCCAAGCTTTTTCCTTAGTCATTTATCTAATTTGCCACATAAGAGTCTCCTCTTTCTGTTGAATGCCTTCTTCGCTACGGCAATTCGAGTTTTCACCTCCTGGTGACATCTCAAGTCATCAACATTGAAGCTATTATTTATGTATACAACGAACAGAACAAACTGGGTAGTCGAAGGACAAGCGAGGAAATATTAGTTTTAACAGAGAAAACGTAGCATTTTTGGCATGTCCTTTTTTTGTAAATAGACTGTTTGATTTGCGAGCCAGATACAGCTGACAACTCCACTGGAGACCGCTACAGTCGCAAATCGCGATGAGGAACGCTTTCCGTGTGGTGCACCAGCTCGTTTCTAGCCGTGTATCAACCACGGTGGAAACCGGGAACGCCGTGTTTCGCGATGAGAAACGCGTCCCCGCTCTAGTGCGGCTGGCGTCGGCTCGAGCGGCAGCCGTGGCCCGCGGCTTCGATTCCCGCTGCGAAGGCCGCAGCGCAGCGCAGCCCAGCACAGCACGGAGAGCGGCGAGAGGGCGGCGCCGCCGTCACCCGACCCCGCGGGCCGCGGCCGCCTTCCCGAGTTATGAGGGCGGCGCGCCGCACCCTTCACCCTGCCTCTCCGCGCCTGCTGGAGCCGCGCCACGCACAGATGTTATCCGCGGAGAGAAGGGGAGTGGCGCAGAGGTCTACTCCTGTTCGTGCACAAGGATGATCTGAATTAGTATGTGTCGTGTGTGACTTCGTACAGTAGTGAGAGGTAGGCTACAGAGTTCTGCCGCTCCTATCGTCATAATAGACTGGAAAAGAAATGACTAGCGAACAAGTTAACACTGCAGACAGAAGAAAAAGACATTTCAATATTCTCACATTTTATGTCACATCTGAGGAAGGAATTTGGAGCAAGAGTCTAACACTTTTCAGAAATAGAGAAGCTGTCGCGACTCTTAAAATCTACATTTGAAGTTTCTCCAGTGGCAGAGTGGTTGCGAAGTTGATCTGCTTTCGAAGCGTTTACTCTAAATGGAGATGATAGACTTGTAGGAAGACAGTAACTTGCACAAGTATAAAACTGCATCCACTGAAGAATTTTCGAGTAAATATGTCCCAGAAGAAAGTGAAAATTGCAAAAAAAAAAAAAAAAAAAAAAAAAAAGAAAAAAAAAAGCCGTATACCTATCTACTATGTTTGGCTCCACATATATTTGTGAAACTTCATTTTCAAAAATTAATTTTTGAAGAGCAAGTATCGCTCAAGATTAACGGACGCCCACCTAGCAGACACTATTCGCATAAGCTGCTCCGCGCTTGTACCTAACTTAAGAAACTGGCTCAAGGCCGAAATGTAATTTCTTCCATGGATTTTTTAATACATAGCTATCTATTGTATTTCATGTTTTGTGAGAGAAAGAAAAAATATAAGAAGAAATAAAAAATAATACTGAATATACGTTTTTCTGGGTTTTCAATAAAAGCACGCTTGTTGTTGTTGTTGTGATCTTCAGTCCTGAGACTGGTTTGATGCAGCTCTCCATGCTAATCTATGCTGTGCAAGCTCCTTCATCTCCCAGTACTTACTGCAACCTACATCCTTCTGAATCTGCTTAGTGTATTCATCTCTTGGTCTCCCTCTACGACTTTTACCCTCCACGCTGCCCTCCAATGCTAAATTTGTGATCCCTTGATGCCTCAGGACATGTTCTACCAGTCGATCCCTTCTTCTAGTCACGTTGTGCCACAAACTTCTCTTCTCCACAATCCTATTCGATACCTCCTCGTTCGTTACGTGATCTACACACCTAATCTTCAATATTCTTCTCTCTAGCACCACATTTCGAAAGCTTGTATTCTCTTCTTGTCCAAACTATTTATTGTCCATGTTTCACTTCCATACATGGCTACACTCCATACAAATACTTTCAGAAACGACTTCCTGACACTTAAATCTATCCTCGATGTTGACAAATTTCTCTTCTTCAGAAACGCTTTCCTTGCCATTGCCAGTCTACATTTTTATATCCTCTCTACTTCGACCATCATCAGTTATTTTGCTCACCAAATAGCAAAACTCCTTTACTACTTTAAGTGTGTCATTTCCTAATCTAATTCCCTCAGCATCACCCGACTTGATTCGACTACATTCCATTATCCTTGTTTTGCTTTTGTTGATGTTCATCTTATACCCTCCTTTCAAGACACTGTCCATTCCGTTCAACTGCTCTTCCAGGTCCTTTGCTATCTCTGACAGAATTACAATGTCATCGGCGAACCTCAAAGTTTTTATATCTTCTCCATGGATTTTAATACTTACTCCGAATTTTTTCCTTTGTTTCCTTTACTGCATGCTCAATATACAGATTGTGTGGTGTCACCGCCAGACACCACACTTGCCAGGTGGTAGCTTAAATCGGCCGCGGTCGATTTAGTACATGTCGGACCCGCGTGTCGCCACTGTGTGATCGCAGACCGAGCGCCACCACAAGGCAGGTCTCGAGATACGGGATAGCACTCGGCCCAGTTGTACGACGACTTTGCTAGCGACTACACTGACGAAGCCTTTCTCTCATTTGCCGAGAGACAGTTAGAATAGCCTTCAGCTAAGTCAATGGCTACGACCTAGCAAGGCGCCATTAACCTTACATAGTTTGATAGTTATCGTATGAAATGTCTCATCAAGAACGATGTACACAAAGATGATTAAAAGTTAAGTATTAAAACAGCTACGTACTTTTCTTGTTACCACTTATTACGTATCCTGTTTCAGACCTCTCTAGATTAACGCGTGCCTTTCGGCTACTTCAGTGTGGCGTAGCTGTCTTGCTACGCCACAACAGATTGAATAACATCGGGGAGAGGCTACAACCCTGTCTCACTCCCTTCCCTTTCGTGTCCCTCGGCTCTTATAACTGCCATCTGGTTTCTGTACAAATTGTAAATAGCCTTTCGCTCCCTGGATTTTACCCCTGCCACCTTTAGAATTTGAAAGGGAGTATTCCAATCAACATTGTCAAAAGCTTTCTCTAAGTCTACAAATGCTAGAAACGTAGGTTTGCCTTTCCTTAATCTTTCTTCTAAGATAAGTCTTAAGGTCAGTATTGCCTCACGTGTTCCAACATTCCTACGGAATCCAAACTGATCTTCCCCGAGGTCGGCTTCTATCAGTTTTTCCATTCGCCTGTAAATAATTCGTGTTAGTATTTTGCAGCTGTGACTTATTAAACTGATAGTTCGGTAATTTTCACATATGTCAACACCTGCTTTCTTTGGAATTGGAATTATTATATTATTCTTGAAGTCTGATGGTATTTCGCCTGTCTCGTACGTCTTGCTCACCAGATGGAAGAGTTTTGTCAGGACTGGCTCTCCCAAGGCCTTCAGTAGTTCTAATGGAATGTTGTCTATTCCCGGGGCCTTGTTCGACTCAGGTCTTTCAGTGCTCTGTCAAACTCTTCACGCAGTATCGTATCTCCCATTTCATCTTCATCTACATCCTCTTCCATTTCCATAATGTTGTCCGCAAGTACATCGCCCTTGTATAGACCCTCTATATACTCCTTCCACCTTTCTGCTTTCCCCTCTTTGCTTCGAACTGGGTTTCCATCCGAGCTCTTGATATTCATACAAGTGGCTTTCTTTTCTCCAAAGGTCTCTTTAATTTTCCTGTAGGCTGTATTTATCTTTCCCCTAGTGAGATAAGCCTCCACATCCTTACATTTGTCCTCTAGCCATGCCTGCTTAGCCATTTTGCACTTCCTGTCGATCTCATTTTTGAGACGTTTGTATTCCTTTTTGCCTGCTTCATTTACTGCATTTTTATATTTTCTCCTTTCATCAATTAAATTCAACATTTCTTCTGTTACCCAAGGATTTCTACTAGCCCTCTTCTTTTTACCTACTTGATCCTCTGCTGCCTCCACTACTTCATCCCTGAGAGCTACCCATTCGTCTTCTACTGTATTTCTTTCCCCCATTCCTGTCAATTGTTCCTTTATGCTCTCCCTGAAACTCTGTACAACCTCTGGTTTAGTCAGTTTATCCAGGTCCCATCTCCTTAAATTCCCACCTTTTTGCAATTTCTTCAGTTTTAATCTACAGTTCATAACCAGTAGATTGTGGTCAGAGTCCACATCTGCCCCTGGAAATGTCCTAGAATTTAGAAGATGGTTCTTAAATCTCTGTTTACCATTATATAATCTATCTGATACCTGTTAGTATCTCCAGGATTCTTCCATGTATACAACCGTCTTTCATGATTCTTGAACCAAGTGTTAGCTATGATTATGTTATGCTCTGTGCAAAATTCTAACAGACGGCTTCCTCTTTCATTTCTTAGCCCCAATCCATATTCACCTACTATGTTTCCTTCTCTCCCTTTTCCTACTGTCGAATTCCAGTCTCCCATGACTATTAAATTTTCGTCTCCCTTCACTACCTGAATAATTTCTTTTATCTCATCATACATTTCTCCAATTTCTTCGTCATCTGCAGAGCTAGTTGGCATATAAACTTGTACTACTGTAGTAGGCATGGGCTTCGTGTCTATCTTGGCCACTATAATACGTTCACTATGCTGTTTGTAGTAGCTTACCCGCACTCCTATTTTTTTATTCATAAAAGTACGCTTATCTATCGTATTTCATATTTTTTGTGAGTGAAAATAAAAAAATAGTGAATAATGTACTTTTTTCGGGATTTTTAATGCAAATATGCGTATCTGTTGCATTTCTTATTATTTCGTAAGTGAAAATTAAAATAAAATGTTAGTATACAGTGAGTCCATAGAGATTGTGAAATGTCTCATGAATCTCAGCAGGAAGAAGAAGGGCGTGAAATTGAATGACATCTTGATCCTGGTGCCGAAAAAGATGTGTACTAGTCTTCCACCATTTGGTAATGGTAACAGTGGACTATGGCAACCGACAACGGCCAGTTGCGCCCAGATATTCAAAGCTTGTGACGTCACACCACTGCTCTGGAGAACGCTTAAACGGAATTCTAGTAGTAGTAGCTTTATTCATCCGTAGATCTCTTTTCACAAGGATATAGGACATGTCAAAACAAGGATGTAGGACATGTGAAAACAAGGGTATAAGACATGTCAGTAGCGAGGCATGCTGTAAACAGGACATTCAAAGAAGCTACGATCTCCCTTAAAAGTGTTCTCCGCAGATGGGGACGAAATGTGAGGTTTAAATGGGAAATCCACCCGACAACGGTGTTATAGCCCGGAATATTTTATTAATTGTGACATTGCAACCGTGAAAGTTTTCATTTTATGATAAATAAAATGTCTGTGCGAAACGTTTGAAGGCTCCCACGTAAGCAGAGCTAGGGAACAGTCACTGGACGGGATCGACAACGTTCTGCATTTTGTGAGACAGCGATGGACTGCGTTGACAGATGCTGACCACGTAAACATACGGCTGGCGGTGGTTCAATGGCTACGGGACGGCCAGTGGGGATATTTACAAGGCTGCTGCAGCCGTTTCTCGCAGCACTGATGAGCCAAAACATTATGCCCAGTGCCCATTGCGAGAATGAATGCAGTCTCGTTGCTTCGCGGGCACGTGGCGCGGGAAGGAAATGTGTAAGCGAAGCAGAGGGGAATAGTGAATCGTATCAAAGTCCCTTGGCTTGACGATTATCGAATCTCCACCTCAAGAGATTGCCACGTTAGTAGCTCGTGCAAGTTACGCGTATTTGCAGCCTTATTACTTTCCTGGCTCAAAAAATGGCTCTGACCACTATGGGACTTAACATCGGAGGTCATCAGACCACTAGAACTTAGAACTACTTAAACCTAACTAACCTAAGGACATCACACACATCCATGACCGAGGCAGGATTCGAATCTGCGACCGTAGCGGTCGCGCGGTTCCAATTTCCTGGTCATCCAAATCTCCAAGAAGGCGAAGGGCTGCAGTTATCTCAACAACTACCGACCAATAATCTTGCTCAGTAGCCCGAGCAACCAACTGAAGAGCATCTCAAATAAGCGGACTGTCGCAGGTTCGAATACTGCCTCGGGCATGGATGTGTGTGATGTCCTTAGTTTAGTTAGGTTTAATTAGTTCTAAGTTCTAGGCGACTGATGACCTCAGAAGTTAAGTCGCATAGTGCTCAGAGCCATTTTTTGAAGCGAACTGAAGAATCTCTAATATCAGACGACACCATCCACAGAACAAACTTCAACAGAAGGATTCAGTCGACGGCCACGATCTTCCTTGATAGTGAGTCTGTGTGACAAGCCGTGGAGTGAGAACCTTCCGCGGAAGATACGGGAACAGACCACAGTTGGTTCAAATGGCTCTGAGCACTATGGGACTCAACATCTGAGGTCATCAGTCCCCTAGATCTTAGAACTACTTAAACCTATCCAACCTAAGGACATCATACACATCCATGCCCGAGGCAGGATTCGAATCTGCTACCGTAGCGGTCGCGCGGTTCCAGACTAAAGCGCCTAGAACCGCTCGGCCACATCGGCCGGCCAGACCACAGTACCTAACTGGCACCAACGACTGCTCATCACCTTTCTTCACAACAGGCGCGTGATTGTGCAGGTTGCCAAAAAGAGATTGAGTGCAAAAACTGTCTTACGGTTCAGTTTTATCTCATATACTGTTCGCACTTTACGTCAGTGACATACCTGCTACCCGAAATGTCCAACTGACCCAGTGTGTGGATGGTACCTCTTTCTTTACGACTGGTTTACTCCATGTGATCAATATATGACGACTTCAGAGACTATTAGGCTTGACCGGGAATGGTGCCTTCACAACAAAGCAAAACTTAACCCGGAGAAGACGGCGGTGGTATAATTTAGTAACAAGAGACCGTCGCGCCTAGACCACCTCCAGTTGCAAGATAACGACATTCCACGGAGCCCCTTGGTTCGATACTTCGGCGTTCTCCTTCAGAAGCTCCTCTTCTTCCACACCCACGTCGAGGATCTGCGCACTATGGCCACAGCGGTAGTGAGATAGTTGATGCCTCTCTTCAATAGCTCCGGTTTAGCTTTATAAGGCCACCGTTCTGGCACAGATTCCTTACGATAGTCGGTGCGAGGACTAGATAACCCAACACGAATCAAAAAGATAGAGGTCCTACAGATCACTTTCCTTCGCAGGATACTGCGAGCGCACCGACACACCAGTATAGTGGATCTCCACTCCGAAACCTAAGTGATCATGAACACCATCTATGAAATAATTCAGTAACGTTCTTGAACTTCCACCAACGTACTGAGTTTCTAAGAGGTACCATCAGCCACTATGAGGGACATGGGAGTAGCGGAGCACTTCTACAAAAGTCCGTGAGCGTTTATTCTGCAATATTAATGCTACCTTCAGCTGATGCATACCAGTGGTGGTAGGTATACGGACCACAAAGACCCTCCACACCCTCCCCAAAGGGAAGATATAAAGAAATCCTATCCTACCTAACCCGACACAATGAAGTTATCCTGAGGTGATGGGACTTAAAACCGTACGAGGAATCATTCTAGCGACGATAAGATCAGAAAATGTGGGAAACCACTGACAGAAGCAACTTTGAAAAAGGGAAGATTGTTATTGCCGTGAACGTGGGAACGACTGTCATGGAAACAGGTGAACTGGCCGGCTGTTTGTATGCTATTGTCGTGAGCCTCTACGGAAAGACGCTGAATTTACCAGTAGGTGTTGGAGGTCCACGCTTCGTCACAGAACGTGGAGGTTCGAGGCTTCCCGCTCTATAAAACAGAAAGTGACAAAATTACTGGTAGTACTGATAGCGCAGGTAGTGAGGAAACATAAATGAACGTGTGAGAGAAGACCTGTTTTTCTTTCTTTCTTTGTTCGTTTTGCACATAATTAGAACCGTACATTGTTCAGTACTAGTCCATTATGTATTTTATACCCTTACGAAATACACTAAAGCTCCAAAGAAACTGGTGTAAGCATCCATATTCAAATACGCATGGAAAATATGGATACAAGCAGATTACGGCGCCGCGGTCGGTAACGCCTATATAAGACAAGTGTCGGGTGCAGTTGTAACATCCGTTACTGCTGCTGCAACGGTAGGTTATCAAGATTCAAGGGAGTTTGAACGTGGTGTTACAGTCGGCTCACGGGCGATAGGACACACCATCTCCGAGGTAGCGATGAAGTGGGGGTTTTGCCGTACGACCATTTCACGAGTGTACCGTGAATATCAGGAATCAGGTAAGACATCAAATCTCCGGCATCGCTGCGGGCGGAAATAGCTCCTGCAAGAACGGGACCAATGACGACTGAAGACAATCATTCAACGTGACTGAAGCATAGCCCTTTCGCATATTGCTGCAGATTTCAATGCTGAGCCATCAACAAGTGTCAGCGTGCGAAGCGTTCAACGAAACATCATCGATATGGGCTTTCGGAGCAAAAGTCCCAGTCGTGTACATTTGATACCTGCACGACTCAAAGCTGTACACTTCGCCTGGGCCCGTCAACTCCGACATTGGTCTGTTGATGACTGGAAACATGTTACCTAGTCGATGAGTTTCGTTTCAAATAGTATCAAGTGGATGGATTTGTACGGGTATGGAGACAACCTCATGAATCCATGGACCCTGCATGTTAGCAGGGGGCTGTTAAAACTGGTGGTGGTTCTGTAATAGTGAGGAGCGTATGCAGTTGGAGTGATACGGGACCCCTAATACGTCTAGATACGACTCTGACAGGTGACACGTACGTAAGCATCCTGTCTGATTACCTGCATCCATTGATGTCCCTTGTGCATTCTGACGGACTTGGGCAATTCCAACAGGACAATGCGATACCCCAAACGTCCAGAATTGCTACAGAGTGGTTCCACGAACACTCTTCTGAGTTTAAATTCTTCCGCTGGCCACCAATCTCCACAGACATGAACATTTGGGACGCCTTGCAACGTGCTGTTCAGAAGAGTTCTCCACCCCGTCGTACTCTTATAGATTTATAAATAGCTCTGCAGGATTCATGGTGTCAGTTCCCTCCAGCATTCCTTCAGACATTAGTTGAGTCCATTCCAAGTCGTATTGTGGCACTTCTGCGTGCTCGCGGAGGCCCTACACGATATTAGGCAGGCGTATCAGTTTCTTTGGCTGTTCAGTGTAGTATAATAATAGAAAGTAGTGGAATTGCTGACTTGTCTACATAATACGCCTTTATCTGCTTGTAGCCCTTGAAAACGGACAAATTAACAGGAATAATATAGTTTTTCAACTTCAGTTTTTACCCTTTAGCACTGACTATTCGTACTGCCCTAATAGGAGTATGATCCCATCATAACATAATTTTTGAACACAATTTCAAAAAATTAGATCCAGTAGGAGAATACTGCTGATTTTTTGTAATATTCAATCACTTATCACTTTTCGAGAAAAGCAGCGAACGGTAGATGGACTAAGTTTTGTTTTATTTGCCTATTTAATTTAATATTTTGATTCTACGTGACCTGAAACTTAGTGAGTCGAAATTCTTCAATCTTTATTCGACTTCTACGATTATTACAGCAAATTATGATGTTTTAGTGATAACCAGCATCCTTACTAGAGCAGCAACGTCACGACTGTATTGTCGGACAGCAAGTCAAGGAAGAATCATGCATGTTACAGTGGACGTGGTGCAGCTGTAAAGGTTTCGCTGTAATTTAACAGGCAAGTTTTAATTTGGAGGAGTGAAAAGCTGTGTCCTTTCGAACAGACTACCTTTATTTTGATAATAGATTTATTCTTGTTTCACAATAGTTTTATGTTTTACTTAATTTATTCATCTGTTGTTTATTCTCATTGAATGTTAACCCATAAACGTTCGAAGTTTGCTTTACTGTTACTGGGAAATTATAACAAGAAGTTATCCAGTGGATGATATGGTGAAGAAATATTTCTTGGCAGTCGACACATGAAATACAATATCTGGTACTACACTAAGATGCGATTAAGCTGTACTTCGCCGTATCCTCTCTCGCAGTGCTGCTAGTCGAGCAAAACATTCTGATATTTTTAGTTCCAAAAGCAGTTAAATGGAATCTTCATTGAACGGTTCTGTTCATATGAAATCAATGTTTAGCTTGCAAGGTGCCACTAGGCTATGGTTAAACGCTAACATGTCCCTGATCTGCATTGAATCAACTCTTTCGATATGCAACTGCCCCCCCCCCCCCCCCCAAATGAGACATGATGCTACAAATTGTGCGCAGTGGAAACGATTTGGAAGTTAATTGCCATGACAGCTGTGCTCTGGGAGTTATCCTTGCCAAAACCAATAGTTTTCTGAAATAGAGGAAGATGGCAGAAAGGGAAGTCGGTAAATGTGGAATCATAATTCCCAGCTGCATGGGACAATGCAGTACAGCAATGATGAAAGTTCAGAATTTGTGACAGACTGGGATTCAAATCCATATGCTCCAATTCTCTGGAACATTACTTGACAGTCTCAGCCATCCAAAACCGCCTTCTTTCCGACCAAAGTTCTCAACTTATTGCACCCTGCATTGCAGCGTCCCTCATCCATTACACCTCCTACTCGCAAATTATTGGTTTCCGTATGGTTTCGAACAGTACTTGTGCCCTGAAACAATAATATGGGAGTAGGAGGTATAATGGACAAGGGACATTTCAATGCAGCGAACGATATGTTGTGAATAAGGGTCGCAAGGAAGGCATATTAGGATGGCCGAGGCAGTCGACCTTTGGCTGTGGAGCGGTGCGGACATCCCTGGCCGCTCTTTGTGACATTTCCGTGTCTGTTGTTGTTTACCATGCCACCGCATTTGTATTGTCACTTCTTGACATCCTATGGCTCTTTCGTATCAGAAAGCCATGATGCACCATACGCCAGACACAAACCCACGAAGTAGAGAGATTTTTATGAGATGTGGTACACATAGATCCTAAAGAGCTCCTGGGTATCCAATTGTCTATCGTCTCCAGCATTGTACATCTGAAGTTTACTGACGATGAGGCCTTTGACAGCCGGCCGAAGTGGCCGTGCGGTTAAAAGCGCTGCAGTCTGGAACCGCAAGACCGCTACGGTCGCAGGTTCGAATCCTGCCTCGGGCATGGATGTTTGTGATGTCCTTAGGTTAGTTAGGTTTAACTAGTTCTAAGTTCTAGGGGACTAATGACCTCAGCAGTTGAGTCCCATAGTACTCAGAGCCATTTGATCCATTCTGAGGCCTTTGACAAACTTCTCAGCCACTCGCCGGAAAGCCCGCATCTCGTGGTCGTGCGGTAGCGTTCTCGCTTCCCACGCCCGAGTTCCCGGGTTCGATTCCCGGCGGGGTCAGGGATTTTCTCTGCCTCGTGATGGCTGGGTGTTGTGTGCTGTCCTTAGGTTAGTTAGGTTTAAGTAGTTCTAAGTTCTAGGGGACTGATGACCCTAGATGTTAAGTCCCATAGTGCTCAGAGCCATTTGAACCACTCGCCGGAAAGTTACCGACTCTGCCACTTTGACGGAAACGTGGATTTGGTAACACTTGGAACGTGCTGGACTGGGGATACAAAATGTACACGTTGATATGTGGCGTAATTGGCGCCAGTAGGTTCTCTGTATTCAAGATCTCTGCGATAGACTCGGTATCGCGTTGCCGCGGTTTACCTCTTTGGTCCCTTTTCGGCTATTTAAGCACTCGACGCTACGAAGAGAGGGCCAGCTTTGGTCGGTTGGTTGGCGCTCCGGTGTGCAGTCTGGTTACCGGCGGTCGGTCTTTGCGTATGCTCTGCCTCTTACTGCCACGTGGGCAATGGGGTTGCGGACGGAGACGTGGGTGCGGTCGGCGAGAGTGTGCTGCGTCTAGTGAGAGGGCGATGGTCTCGTCTGTGTTACTAAACGATGTGAACATGTGAAAGTGGCTTTGAAATGTATCAGCGTGCAACTGGATACGCTACAGAATCAAACAGTGGGAATTATTCAGGTTCTTGAAGTCCTGCTGTATATACAGGGTGTTACAAAAAGGTACGGCCAAACTTTCAGGAAACATTCCTCACACACAAATAAAGAAAAGATGTTATGTGGACATGTGTCCGGAAACGCTTAATTTCCATGTTAGAGCTCATTTTAGTTTCGTCAGTATGTACTGTACTTCCTCGATTCACCTCCATGATTTCATACGGGATACTCTACCTGTGCTGCTAGAACATGTGCCTTTACAAGTACGACACAACGTGTGGTTCATACACGATGGAGCTCCTGCACATTTCAGTCGAAGTGTTCGTACGCTTCTCAACAACAGATTCGGTGACCGATGGATTGGTAGAGGCGGACCAATTATAGGGCCTCCACGCTCTCCTGACCTCAACCCTCTTGACTTTATGGGGGCATTTGAAAGCTCTTGTCTACGCAACCCCGGTACCAAATGTAGAGACGCTTCGTGCTCGTATTGTGGACGGCTGTGATACAATACGCCATTCTCCAGGGCTGCATCAGCGCATCAGGGATTCCATGCGATGGAGGGTGGATACATGTATCCTCGCTAACGGAGGACATTTTGAACATTTCCTGTAACAAAGTGTTTGGAGTCACTCTGGTACGTTCTGTTGCTGTGTGTTTCCATTCCATGATTAATGTGATTTGAAGAGAAGTAATAAAATGAGCTCTAACATATAAAGTAAGCGTTTCCGGACACATGTCCACATAACATATTTTCTTTCTTTGTGTGTGAGGAATGTTTCCTGAAAGTTTGGCCGTACCTTTTTGTAACACCCTGTATGTATGTTGAATTTCGTGCTGTTTGCATTACCGGCTCTCCCAGTGTTTGGACGCCCATGTTATCTGCTTCGTATTGACCACTGGTGCAAAACTTACTAAACAGTGGTTACCTGTGAGAATGAGGTTTGCCTCTTTTGGACGCACTTGAGATACTGGCAAGGAGTATATATATTTCTTTGTGCCTTTTGCTATTAAATGTAATCCACCTATATTGACATTCGTTTGTAAAATTAAGAGATTTATGACATTTTTCTTCTTGTATGTGATTATTATTTAGGAATATAAGACAGAGTATGCATTCTGGTTTCTACACATTCTGCAGTGTTCTCATGGTGAATTTTTATCTATCGTGGTTCCTGTGCAAATGGAGTGTGAACTGTTGTAGACAGCGATTGCAAGAAATTTAATTTGGCTGCAAAGAGTAATTGTATTGCTGTTTTAAAATTTTTCTGTGTTACTCTAGATACTCCCCAGTTGCTGTGTGGTTTTATATTATTGTTTCAGTGGTATAATCGGCGCTGCGCATCGTCCGTTGTAGCTGGTCGTTTAACTGGGGGACGACGCCTTCACGGCGGCCAGTTTGAATTGTAATTGAATTGTAACCGATAGTGCGGTCGCTGTGTTTATCAGTAGACGACAGTTGTTCGGCGAATTTGAGTATTTTGTTATTTGTCCCTGGTGATGCCGAGGCGTCCGTCTTTCCTTTTCCACCATTCATGTAAGCTTTCATTCAGGCTCGATCTGAGTTGTAGGTTTCGGGCACCTCTGATGTGCTTGTCACTGAAATTTTAATACCTGTAAGAGAAATTGAGTTGTTTATGCTATTATATCTTAAAAGGTGTCCTGCTTCTGTGGGCGTTTTCCTCAGTAAACGATTTATTGTCGTATGATTCTTACGATTTATGTAAAGAGGGTTTTAAAATTATTTATTGTTTGGGGTGGGCTTTATATTATTATGGGGTAACAACTGTTTGCTATTGTCATTCAGTTGTTAAATAAAATCTGAAATTGCAAGCCAGGATCTGTGTTTGGTAATTTTTGCCTTGTCTTTATTGAGTTGAAGTATCCATGAGCTTGTTTCCAACGTCTCACATGTGTCTGAGCTACCATTTGAAGTTCCGATGGATTCAGTCGCCCTTGCTGTGGCACAGTGCTCGACCATACGGCCGAAAAATGGAAGACCTTCGAAACGACATATCCGCAATAAGCTGCGCCGGCATATACCTTTATATCTCACGATCGGTGGTTGCCGGGCGATAATTATTTACGATGGTCAAGCCTGGGTCGGTTCCGGATGTGGACAGATAGGCCATGTACATAAAGAATGCCTGCAACACCGTCTGACGATCGGATTCGACCGTCGATACTGACCTCAATGCCGATTACGTACGTTGCAGATGTCTATTACGACTCTCCTATGTTGGTACAAGTCTTGGAGGATTCTGCAACAGTTCCTCAGAAACCGCCAGTGTCTTCTAGCGCCGATGCCTCTGTTACCCTCCCGTCGAGCTCAGACCGCACGCATGCACCGCTGCAAGAAGACGACTTTGTTGTGGAAGCCGAAGAACAGGACGCCACATTCAGCCCCTGCCCTGCGCCGGAACAGAGGCGATACAGCGTAAAGAGAAATAGCTGAAGCGACATAAAAAAAAACGGCGCAAAGCGACCGAGACAGTAGAGCAGCTCGAGAAAGCGGAGATCGACGATGAGTTGAGTCAGCAAACACACCGGTCCGGCACGGCCGATCCTAAAGTACCACATGGCTCGATGTCTTCCCCCGCTACCGTCGAGACCGCGCGTTGCGGAGATGCAGGAGATCACTGAAGCCACGTCCCTGGGGATGCACCCACGTCTACGTCTGCCTCTCAAGATCCAGTATTGACCTCCGTGGGCGACTGGCCGCAGGAGATGGAGATACAGAGTGCGTTTCACGTTCCTGACGATATAGCGATGTCGTTGGCCGCGCCACGTTGACGGTAACAGACGCCTAGGACGGCATGATGATAACGCAAGAGACAGCTCATTATAGAAGTCGAGACGGAGGATGGATGGCGAGTCGAAACACAAATGGATATCGTCCTAGCGTTCACACTGCACTGTCATATGCAATTCTCTATAAGTGAGATTAAACATGGATTTTGCAGTCAAGGAAGTCCTACCCGACCTACCCGTCTCTCGGAAGCCACAAGACGATGCTACACTCTTGCCATAGGTGACTACAAGAGGCTACGTTGCGTGGTGCTTTCAAGAAGACCCTAGGTCCTGAAAAACTGCCTTTAAGACGGTTTTTTGATCTTATGGGCCCACTGTGTGTCAAGATGTATAGAAAACTCCTGAATCACGCTTTTCAAGTACCATCTTACTTCACCGAGGGGCTCTCGATTCCGGTGCCCAAACCCGACGGAGGCTGTCTCCCTGTCGATTTTCGTCCATTGACAATGCTAAACACCGACACTCAAATCTACGGTAATGGCGGCCATTCACACTGACAAAACCTGTCGTGGAGGCAACACTAAAGTTTTTACAACTTTGAGCCCCTATAGAGACATAGTCGTGCTGATGCAAACATACCGTCTCCATGGCGCTCTTGTTGCCCTGGATTTTGACCATGATTTCGATTGCGTCGATCATGGCTTCCTTCATGCAGTTATGGAACACATAGGTGTCACACGTGTGACGTTTGTCGTGCTTCGTTTGATCCATGGCGCTGTCACGAGGATTATGGTAAAAGATACCAGTACGCCCCAGTCCGTGTCAATAGGTTTGTCAGACAGGACTGTCCTCTTTCCGCCATGTTATTCACCATTGCACTCGAACCAGCTCTGCGGCGACGCTTGGAAGGACTTAACCTCCGCTCCGTAACCTTCCGATGTGGCATCTATGCCTAATGATGTGATGTTCTTAGCGCGGACTGGTGACGAAATACGTACGGCGCTTTCCCGGCTCCTACAGTATGGGGCGGCGGCAAACAGTGTGATCAACTTACGGAAATCACGCTACATGGAGATGGTATGAGGCGTGCCTGCGGTACTGGATGTACCCCTGGCAAAGGTTCCAATGCTCGTATGTTTAGGGATATCGTTCCATAGACAAACAAAACGTACGGCGGCCTTTACGTATCGTAAGGTCTTATAACGACTCCGAACACCGGCTCGCCTTAACAGATTTAGACCGTTGAACTTCATGCAGTGGGTTCGGTATGTCAATGTGTACATGGCTTCTCAGCTTAACCATTACCCCCACGTATTACCAATGAGAGAAACGTGGGATTCCAGGATACAGGCAGTGCTTGGACACACAGAGAACGATGGTGCAGGTTTTAAGATCCGTTTTGTTACTCATCACAAAGAAGGTGTTGGACTCACGTCAAGCACAGAGCACTGGCGTTGTACCTTCGCTCAATGCGGCGACTCTGGCTTGCACTAAAAGACAACCTTACTGGTACCCTGATAGCTGAGGTGGTCCCACACACATTGTGCCCACTGATACCAGTCATTTGTCGCCCCCGCTATCTCATCTTTGGACGTTTTTCTTGGAACACAGCTAAACGCTGGGAGTCATACCGGAGACACGGAATCCGACGGCAAAGATTTATTATAGTGTCCTCCAGTGCTGGAATTCGGCTAACGACATTGTACGACGATACTCCACTGTCCACTGGACGCGTGTTTGGCGAGCGATCCACGCACCACCCTGTCCACTTTGGTGCGGTCGACATGATGTGTGGTTACTAACGAGCTTTGTTGTGCTTCGTCTGATCTATGGGGCGGTCACGAGGATTATGGTAAAAGCTGTCGTTACGTCTCCATCCGTGTCAATAGGCTCGTCAGACAGGGCTGTCCGACGAAGGCTCGATGCCATTCGTCTAACTGAAGATCCCATGTGCCCAGCTGTGCGACCTTAGACACGGACGAATACAGATTACACTGTGGGCTCGCACGTGAGTGCTGGAGAGTGATCCGCCAGATACTGGCTCTCCTCCAATTCCAACCCCTTGCTCCGACTGTGCCCATGGACCTCCTTTACGCACCGTCTATTTCCCGACGACCTGGATGAATGCAATCAGTTGGATAACGGGAACGGCGATACTTTACATGTACCGCGACGGTGAAAAGGATGTACTTGATTTGTGGCAATACATAATGATCGAGCTCATGATCTTAACGAACAGAACGCAAACTGGAACCTTTATGCTAAGTATTTGGGGTCGTCATTCATGGACCCACCACACAGCTGGGGTGCGCCAGGTGTCAGAAGAAGTTGGGTTGGAGACGTGATGTTTCCACGATCCCCAGACAGCAACAGAAACAGTCTTTGACTGTGTGCTGTGGTCATAGACACTCCGACGGTTGACGACTGGTGATGACCATTGAAATGACGACCGCATCTTACCGGCTGCCCACTTCGATAATTTGGTACCAGTCGGCAAGACGGCTCCTTTTAGTTCACATGATATCACGATTTTTGGCATATGGCTCCATATATTGTTGATTTTTAATTAATATAAAAAAAACTGTGACGGTGCACCTTGGAGGTGGGAGGGGGAGAGACATCGTGACCAGATTTCGGAATTCGACCTCTGCCTGCCGTGCGTCCTCCAGCCTGACGCTGACTGTGCTCCTTAGTTGTTTTCTTGGTCATCAGTCTTCTGACTGGTTTGATGCGGCCCACCACGAATTCCTCTCATGTGCTAACCTCTTCATCTCAGAGTAACACTTGCAACCTACGTTCTCAATTACTTCCTGGATGTATTCCAATCTCTGTCTTCCTATACAGTTTTTGCCCTCTACAGCGCCCTCTAGTATCATTTAAGTCATTCCCTGATGTCTTAACAGATGTCCTGTCATCCTGTCCCTTCTCCTTATCAGTGTTTTCCACATATTCCTTTTCTCTCCGATTCTGCGCAGAACCTCCTCATTCCTTACCTTGTTAGTCCATCTAATTTTCAACATTCAACATCCATATGAATGCTAAAAGGAATTCGTTAAATTTCGGTTACACGATAAATCAGTCTAATTTAAAAGCCGTAAATTCAACTAAATACCTAAGTATTACAATTAAGAACAGCTTAAATTGGAAGAAACACACAGAAAATGTTGTGGGGAAGGCTAACCAAAGACTGCGTTGTATTGGCAGGACACTTGGAAAATGTAACAGATGTATTAAGGAGACTGCCTATACTACGCTTGTCCGTCCTCTTTTAGAATACTGCTGCGCGGCGTGGGATCCTTACCAGATAGAGCTCACGGAGTTCATCGAAGAAGTTCAAAGAAGAGCATCGCGAAATATGGGAGAGAGTGGCACAGAAATGATACAGGATTTGGGCTGGACATCATTAAGAGAACGGCGTTTTTCGCTGGAACGGAATATTCTCACGAAATTCCAATCACCAACTTTCTCCTTCGAATGCGAAAATATTTTCTTGACACCGACATGCATAGAGAGAAACGAGGACCACGACAAAATAAGGGAAATCAGAGCTCGTACGGAAAGATACAGGTGTTCGTTCTTACCACGCCCTATACGAGATTGGAATAATAGAGAATTGAGAAGGTGGTTCCATGAACCCTTTGTCAGGCACTTAAATGTGATTTGCTGAGTATCCATGTAGATATAGATGTAGATGATATTTGTAGCACCACATCTCGAATGCTTCGATTCTCTTCTGTTCCGGCATTCCATACCATACAATGCTGTGTGGCAGAAATTTCTTCCACAAATTAAGGCCGATATTCGACCTCTCTTGGCCAGGAATGCCCTTTTTGCCATTGATAGTCTGTTTTTGATATCCTCCTTCTCTATCCATCACTGGTTATTTTACTGCCTAGGTAGCAGGATTAATTAACTTCATCTACTTCGTGACCAACAATCCTCATGCAAAATTTTTCTCTTTTCTCATTTCCACTACTTCTCATTACCTTCGTTTTTCTTCAATTTACTCTCAATCCATACTCTTTAGTCATTAGACTGTTCGTTCCGTTCAGCAGATCATGTAATTATTCTTCACTTTCACTCAGGATAGCAATGGCATGAGCGAATCATATCATCGATATCCTTACAACCTCGAATTTTAATTCCACGCCTAAACGTTTCTTTTATTTCCATCATTGCTTTCTCGATGTACAGACTGAACAATAGGGGCGAAAGGCAGCATCCCAGCTTACACTTCGTTCTTGGTTGTCCACTCTTATTATTCCCTCTTGGCTGTTGTACATAATGTATATGACCCGTCTCTCTCTATAGCTCACCCCTACTTTTCTCAGAATTTCGAATATCTTGCAGGATTTTGCACTGTTGAACGCTACTTCCAGGTCGAAAAAACCTATGGATGTGTGTTAATTGTTCTGTAGTCTTGCTTCCATTATTAACTGCAACGTCAGTATTGCCTCTCTAGTACCTTTACATTTCCTAAAGCCAAACTGATCGTCATTTAGCGCAACCTCAACTTTCTTTTTCATTCTCCCGTATATTATTCTTGTAAGCAACTTGTATGCATGAGCTGTTAAGCTGATTGTGCGATAACTCTCGCACTTGTCAGCTCTTACCGTCTTCGGAATTGTGTGGATGATGTTTCTCCAAAAGTCAGATGGTATGTCGCCAGACTCATACATTCTATACACCTACGTCAATAGTCGTTTCGTTGCCACTTGCTCCAATGATTTTAGAAATTCTGATGGAATGTTATCTATGCCATCTGCCTTATTTGACCCAAAGTCCTCAAAAGGTCTTTTAAATTCTGATTCTTATACTGGATCCCCTATCTCTTCTAAATCGGCTCCTGGTTCTTATATCACATCAGACAAATCTTCCCCCTCATAGAAGCTTTCAGTGTATTCTTTCCACCTATCCCCTCTCTCCTCTGCACTAAACAGTGGAATTGCCGTTGCACTCTTAATGTTACCACCATTGCTTTTAATGTCACCAAAAGTTGTTTTGACTTTCCTGTATGCTGAGTCTGTCCTTCCGACATTCATTTCTTTTCGATGGCTTCACATTTTTCCTGCAGTCATTTCGTCCCTCCACCTCCTGTTTATTTCATTCCTCAGGGACTTGTGTTTCTGTATTCCTGATTTTCCCGGAACATGTTTGTACTTCCTCCTTTCATCGATCAACTGAAGTATTTATTCTGTTACCCATGGTTTCTTCGCAGCTACCTTCTTTGTACCTATGTTTTCCTTCCCAACTTCTGTGATGGCCCTTTTTAGAGATGCCCATTCCTCTTCAACTGTACTGTCTACTGCGCTATTCCTTATTGCTGTATCTACAGCGTTAGAGAACTTCAAACATATCGCATCATTCCTTACTACTCTCGTATCCAACTTCTTTGCGTATTGATTGTTTCTGACTAATATCTTAAACTTCAACCTACTCTTCATCGCTACTAAATTGTGATCTGAGTTTATGTCTGCTCCTGCGTACACCTCACAATCCAATATCTGATTTCGAGACCTCTGTCTGACCATGATGTAATCTAACTGGAAATCTTCCCGTACCACCCGGCCTTTTCCAAGTGCACCTCCTCCTCTTGTGATTCTTGAATAGGGTATTCGCTATTACTAGCTGAAACTTATTACAGAACTCAATTAGTCTTTCCCCTCTCTCATTCCTTGTCTGAAGCCCATATTCTCCTGTAACCTTTTCTTCCTACTCCTTCCGATACTACTGCATTCAGGTCTCCCATGACCATTAGATTTTCGTATCCCTTTACCCCTGTATTGACCTTTCAATATCCTCATACACTTTCTCTCTTTCTTCATCTTCAGCTTTTGACGTCGACATGTGTACCTGAACAATCGTTGTCGGTTGTGGCTTGCTGTCGATTCTGATAAGAACAACCCTAATACTGAACTGTTCGCAGTAACACACTCTCTCCCCTACCTTCCTATTCATAACGAATCCTACTCCTGTTATACCATTTTCTGCTGCTGTTGATATTACCCTATACTCATCTGACCAGAAATCATTGTCTTCTTCCCACTTCACTTCACTGGCCCCTACTATATCTATACTGAGCCTTTGCATTTCCCTTTTCAGTTTTTCTAGTTTCCCTACAACTTTCAAGCTTCTAACATTCCACACCCCGACTCGTAGAACGTTATCCTTCCGTTCATTATTCAGTCTATTTCTCATGGTAACCTATCTCTTGGCAGTCCCCTCCTGGAGATCCGAACGCGGGACTAATCCGGAATCTTTTGCCATTGGAGAGATCATTATGACACTTCTTCAGTTACAGGCCAAATATCCTGAGTATACACGTTTTGTGTCTTCAGTGCAGTGTTCTCCATTGCTTTCTGCATTCTCATGCCGTTGATCGTTGCTCATTCTTCTGTCTTTAGGTTCAGTTTCTCAGCCCCAGGACAAGAGGGTGCCCTGAACCTGTGTCCGCTCCTCCGCCCTCTCTGACAAGGCCGCTGGCAGAATGAAGGTGACTTCTTATGCCGGAAGTCTTCGGCCGCCAATGCTGATTATTAATCAGAATTTGAGCTGCGGCGGGATTTGAAACTGGGACCGAAGACTTTCTGATTATGAATCAAAGACTCTACCCCCAGATCACGGTGCAATTCTGACTAGCACAAAGAAAAAAGACTGCTAAGACGACCGTTCTAGAGTAACGGAGCATCAGGCTTCGAGTCCCAGTCTGCCACAAATTTCAACTCTCGCCATTACAATGCCGCAATATCCTGTGTGGCTGGAAGTAATTTCCCACTTACCCCTTCCCCTTTCTTTCCCCTTTCACTTTCAGAAAAAGTAGTAGAGGCCATATCATGCACAGTATTGTGTGAATACTACTGCGCCGGCCGAAGTGGCCGCGCGGTTCTGGCGATGCAGTTTGGAACCGCGAGACCGCTACGGTCGCAGGTTCGAATCCTGCCTCGGGCATGGATGTGTGTGATGTCCTTAGGTTAGTTAGGTTTAACTAGTTCTATGTTCTAGGAGACTAATGGCAACAGCAGTTGAGTCTCATAGTGCTCAGAGCCATTTGAACCATTTTTGAATACTACTCCACGAAGTTGAGACGTTCAACTATCAACTGAAATGAAAGATAGGTCTGCTTTGACAGCAGTTCATTGTTATAACAATGGGAAATGAACCAAAAACATGACTTATAAATGAAACTATATCTTCCAAATCATCGAAGGTAAAAGAAAAGTGGAACACAAAAATCTTTACAATGAATGAAACTAAAATCAATTACTGAACGGCAAGGCCTATGGGGAAATGGTAGGGAAAAGAATCTGATATATAACTCACGCTCCACCTAAACTAATCAAATACGTGGCTCCGTATTGAACATGATGAATGTACAGATGTTTAAGGGCTGAAGGAAAGTACATGCCTGACCTCCAAATGCCTAAATCGTGAACAGAAATCGAATGCTTTGTCTTTCCATACAAGGACCCCTTATCTTTAGACAAAAACGCTCCCACCACCGTCTGGTGAGTCTCATCCGGCATTCAACTGGGCAGCGTGAATTTGCCATAATACTGTGTATGAGATAGTGGACTGAGTCTGAGTGCCACAGAAGCAAAAAACTCGTTCTGGAGCCCAAAGAACTCTAGCCAAGAAGTCTCGACGGAACTCTAAGGATAAGTGTCTCTAAAGAGACACTAAGAAGTAGACCTGTCTCACAAGCGATGCCTCCGCGAGCTATCTGAGGAGAAGCCCCAAATAAGGAAAAAATTAAACAGATTAGGAGGGTTGACTGAAAAGTAATGCCTCCACCTTCGTAACTCTTCAACAGTTGGCAGCATTGGTATGCGGCAGGTACTGGCTTGTTTCATAGCCTCTTCTCCACAGCTCCAGTTGGCAGGAAGCCTAAGCATTGAACGGTTGTGTTGTTACAGTGTAAAGTATGGAACCCTGCCCAGGCGGTCAGCAAATGCGATTTAACCAACATGCAGTAATTGAATTCTTGACAGCAGAATGTATCACCCCAAAGGAGACTCATCAGAGAATAAAAGCAATTAATCGTGATTCTGTTGATGTGGTACTGTGCGTCGTTGGGTGAGTAAGTATGAAGATGTTGGGGTGGGAACATCTGACGTGCATCACAAACGACCTGTGACAGCAACCAACGAGTTTCACAAGCAAAATGTTGACAGATTGATTCAGGACGATCGTCGTATCACTCAGAGAGAAATTGCAAGCACAACTGGCATTTCAAAAAACGTGTGGATCACATTATTGCTTTTTATGGCTATCGGAAGATCTGTGCACGATGTGTACCCTGAATGCTAATTCCTGAAATGAAAGCGCTCAAGCTTGAAATTTGCTCCTCTCGCTTTACGAGAATGAAGGTGACGCCTTTCTCCATTCAATAGTGACATGAGACAAAACGTGGGTACACCATTAAGACCTGGAGGCGAAACGTCGATCTATGGAATATCAACACAAAGACTGGTCCCAGAAAAAGTAATTCCGAAGGTTGCACAACTGACAAGTGCTAGTACTATGGCACACTCAGCTTAACAGCTCATTCATCCAAGTTGCTGACAATGATAAATACAGAAGAATGGAAAATAGAACTGAGGATGTATTAGGTGATGATGATGGTGATGATGCAGTGATGGAAATAAATTAAAAGTTCAGGATTAGGATTAAAATTCAATATGAAAGGATATCAGTGATACGATTCGCTGATGACATTGCTATCCTAAGTGAAAGCGAAGAAGAATCACACGATCTGCTGAATGGAATGAATAGTTGAATGAGTACAGAACACGCACTGTAAGTAAATTAAAGAAATATGAAAGTAATGAGAAGTATCAGAAATGAGAACTGCGAGAAACTTAACATCAAGATGGCTCTGAGCACTATGGGACTTAACTGCTGTGGTCATCAGTCCCCTAGAACTTAGAACTACTTAAACCTAACTAACCTAAGGACATCACACACATCCATGCCCGAGGCAGGGTTCCAACCTGCGACCGTAGCGGTCGCGCGGTTCCAGACTGTAGAGCCTTGAACCGCTCGGCCACTCCGGCCGATAAACTTAACATCAGGATTGATGGTTACGATACAGATGAAGTTAAGCAATTTTGCTCCCTAGGCAGCAAAAAAACCAATGGAGGACATCAAAAGCAAAAAGGGAATTCCTGCCCAAGAGCAATCTACTGGTATCAAACATATTCCTTAATAAGAGGAGGAAATATCTTAGAATGCATGTTTGGAGCACTACATTGTATGGTAGTGCAACATAGACTGTGGGAAACCGGAACTGAAGAGAATCGAAGGATTTGAGATGTGGTGCTACAGACGAATGTTGAGGATTACGTGGACTGATAAAGTAAGGAATAAGGAGGTCCAGTGCAGAATCATAACTGGAAGGAATACATGGTAAACACTAACAAGGAGAAGGGACAGGGTTATAACATTTTTAAGACACGTGGGAATGACGTCCTTGATGCTAGAGGGGGCGGTAGAGGGTAAAAACTGTAGGGGAAGACAGAGACTGGAATACATCCACCTAATAATTGAGGACGTAGGTTTCTAGCGATAGTCGAAGAGGTTGGCACAGGATAGGAATTCTTGGCTGGCCGCATCAGATCAGTCAGAAGACTGATGACTCAGAAACGAAATCTTTACAACATTCAGAATATGCATCAAATGAAGCCTCAAGATAGGCTACAATGTCGCGACATTGTCATTCGTATTTGGATACTCTTAGCAACAGATCATGTGCCTTACGAATATTCTTTCTTTTCACGATGCTGTGAATGCACAGAAATGTCGCATACGAGACATACTAGGGCAAAGCCGCCACGAGAACGGTCTGCATTAATTTTCTACTCTTCCCCCAGCCTGGTACAGGGTTGTAGTGGTAGATGTGGCTCTGTCGCAATTTAATTATGCAAATAAATCAATTTAATTGTACATAATCGTCCTCCCCCACCTCCTGGCCTCCCCTCCCATCCACCCCATCCTCGACCTGCCCTACTGGCAGGAAAAATCGAATTTTGGCAGCAAATTAAAAAAAAAGGTGGAATTTCAAAATAGCCGGAATTTCTTTGTGCTGAGGCTGTGGTGACATCACACTCCAACTCCCAAGTTCAAAATGGTAAGTGCCCTTTTGGGGACTAGAATCCCAGTGCTTTTGGGCGGAGGATCCAAGTGCACCACACTACATAGGGAAATGGTCATTCTCAGTCCTGCTGCAGAAGAGGAAGGTCAGGTTAGGTTAGTGAGTGGGAAACTGAAATAATGATCAGTCTTAATTACATGGTTAATCATAAAGATTAGTCCTAATTACGTATCTATATGCATAGCGCTACTCTTGGAGTGCCTAAATTCGCAATACCGCTCAAATATTGATGATGTCATACAAATGGTGTTATTCTGCTGGAAAAAATTCACAGTACCACTCGAAACTAGTAGCGGACGCACTCAAAATGAATAGTCACTCTACTTAGAGTGAACCCTTTAACAACAAGACGAAATAAATCTCTCTGCTCCACTTGTGAATTGATGGGAAAAAGGCTGGAGTGGCAGGTAATAGTTTTATTTTTAGTGGGTAATGTATTCAACTGATGAGGTGCTGGTACAACACAGAGAGGAGTTTAATAAGTGTATTACCCGAAATCACGCAGCGAAGACTGTGTCTGTAGCCTCCCCTATGCGGAATCGAAGGAGGTGATACTGGATGAGAAGAGTGAATACTTTTCAGCAAATAATGGCGATGGGCTGAAGATGCATTTCACAACTCAAAAAGACTATTGCCCGTGCAGGAGTTGATTGTCTTTTTGAAATGGCCAAACAATCTAAATTGTAGTAGATGATTTCGCATTCCCACCACCATCCCTTTTTACCGAGTGCGTGTGTGCCTCGCTGTCCGTCAACGGAGTTCGCTACAGGCGCCTCCCTCTGCATAGGTGTACTTTCTGCTCGACAAACAACCTATAGCCCTGCTGCCCAATATTCAAATAAATTCTCTTTATTTCTCGACAACTTCGTCCTATTCCACTGCCATTGAGAGGTCACCTTCGTACTACTGCTGAATAACTTGTACACTGATGCATTGTAAGAAGGGATAAGGCAACAAACCATCAACGAATTGTAGGAAGGCCAATACACGCTAACACAACTGATGGAAAATACGTCATTGTTATAACTACACGTCGAAATTGTGAAAAATCAGCACTCATAGACATAATGCAACACACGTACTGGGAACTGAGAAGACCATTGTAATAAGACAAGTACTGCGAAAACCGCCCCAAAAAGATCGCACAAGGAGAGAGGGATGGCAGCTGCACATGTATTCACCTCAATGTGCGCTCATGGACTAACCAGGTTAGAACTAGTCTTACATCCCCTACTACCACCCCTCATCCTTCCATCTCCTCACTGTAGGCAGGGATAGTGGCTTGTTCAATCCTGTTGCTAATGGTGGTACACAAAGAGAGCTATCTGGTGGCAGTGATACAGTGTTTCTAGTCTGTGGAAATCAGTCACAGGTGGACAAAAGACTCAAGAACAGGATGCTTCCTGCAAAGTGTTATACATATTTCTTGGAAATACCGGCCCCCTGGAACAATAAATAAATTCTGGAAAACTCTCCAGAACGCTATGTCCAACGCCCACTGGTTGAGAAATGAGCCGCTGTATCTAACGGCCCGGCGCTGCCCACTGCCATAGTAGCTGCGAGCAGAGTCTTTGGCCAGCTGCAGTCGGAGACGGCGTCAGCGGCCGAGCATTTGGCTCGGGAGCCCGCATTATTCGTACAGACAAATGCTGCACATACACAACACACGGTGTGTTCAAAAAGTCTCTCCGCAGTGCCGTATGATTGTTAGTCGCGCGTGCCGTATGATTGTTCGCCTACCTGAGTTACTTCCCTTCAAGTGGACTCTCCCAACATTTCACTGTTTGCAGAATGAGATTTTCACTCTGCAGCGGAGTGTACGCTGATATGAAACTTCCTGGCAGATTAAAACTGTGTGCCCCAGCGAGACTCGAACTCGGGACCTTTGCCTTTCGCGGGCAAGTGCTCTACCATCTGAGCTACCGAAGCACGACTCACAGCCGGTACTCACAGCTTTACTTCTGCCAGTATCAGGCAAAGGTCCCGAGTTCGAGTCTCGGTGGGGCACACAGTTTTAATCTGCCAGGAAGTTTCATCTCACTGTTTGGTTTATCCCAGCCAGCGTCAGTAGTATCGTTGGTGTGTGTCATTACGTGTTGACGCGAACGTTTAAGTTTAGTTCCTTCGTTCGTTTGTTTCGTTTTTGTCACTGTTAAAATGCTAACCATTGAAGAACGTGTATTTTTAGTCGAACAAGTGTTTAAAGCTGGCTGTAAATACACAGTTTCAGTTCGTCAAACATTTAATTTAGTTTTCCCGGAGACAACACTCCCACATCACGATACTGTGCGAGATCTGATTAACAAATTTCGAAGTACGGGATCAGTGACAGATACACCGAGAAGTTATCGTTCTAGCGTTTTGTCTGAGGATAAACTACTCGATATTTCCGACTAAATGCCCATGAGTCCGAAGAAGTCAGTAAGAAAACGCCAAGGAACGGCCCGCAGAGCTGTAAGGAAAAAATTAGAACTTTTCCCATAAAAAGTGACAGTCGTGCAAGAACTGGAAAATACTGATCATGGCAAGAGATTGCATTATTGTCAATGATTCAAAAATTTCGTTCAACAAAATGGAAGGGATATTATTAATGCAACGTTTTTCACTGATGAGGCGTGGTTTCTTTTGTCCGAGTACATGAACTCGCATAATTCTCGTATGTGGAGTACTGCAAATCAATTATGTATTCATGAGGAACCATTTCATTCTGTGAAAATAGGAGTTTGGGTTGCAATTTCTAGACGTCGGATTGTGGGTCCCATATTTTCGAACGAAACAATAAACGCACAACGATACGGCAGTGATATTCTATACCCATTCATAGGAGAACTTGTGTTAGTTGAAATACTGAACGGTTATTTTCAACAAGATAGTACAACCGCGCATACAGCTCGCGTTTGAATGTCACTACTTGCTGATGTTTCTGGTGCTCGCATAATTTCACAGGGACTTTGGCCTCCACGATCGCTTGACTTAACACCACCTGACTTTTTCTTCTGGGGCGCAGCGAAAGTAACTGTCTATAAAAACCGCCCAAAATCCATCGATGAATTGAAAACTGTAATATCCACTTTCATTGCTTCTGTTACAGAAGAAGTGTTACAGCTTGTGTTTGGAAACATGATTAGATGAATTGAATTGTGTATTCAACAACAGGGGGGACACTTTCAACATTTAATGTGAAAATTTGTAAGAAGAAATTGAATTTTCAATAAATTAATAACTTGTATTTCACTGAGTTTCATTTCGGTATATTCACTGCGGTATACAGCAGGCGCGGCTGACAATCACACGGCACTGCGGAGGGACTTTTTGAACACCCCGTACACAATAGGCCGCAACTCCAGCAGGCCACAGAACAAAATACAGCTGAGCCCACCTAGCCATCAGCACTCGCCCATGCAAACGTTTGCCATTCTGAGAGAGAAAACATTTCAGTGTAACAATTGTATCTAATGTCAGCTTCAAAAAAACACAATTGTGATGATTATGAAGCAGAGCTGTTTCCTCGAAAATAGGCACAGTTCATTTTATTTTCCTTTTATGAGCAAAATCGGTAGAGTTTGAGAGCATTCATTGTATAAGATAGCATTACGCTCATTTTAGATGATTGAAATATCAATATAGTACGGATCTATACAGTTTTTACGTTAGATTGCAGGATACAATTCACATCTCCCCCCCCCCCCCCCCCGTCTCACTCTCTCTCTCTCTCTCTCTCTCTCTCTCTCCCCCCTCTCTCTCTCTCTCTCTCTCTTTCTCTCTCTCTCTCTCTCTCACACACACACACACTAGCCCCTGCCACCCACCATTTTGTAACATCCAACGATGTGAAGAACATATTACAGCATTGCCGCCAGTTACAGATGATGAAACTACAAAGGTTGGAGATGTATAGCGATACATCTGACAGATATATTAACTTATCTCACATCTTCTACGCATGTCCACCCTGCGTAAAATCGGAAAAGCTTCGACACACACACACACACACACACACACACACACACACACACACACACCAATGTTTAACGATTTCTTTCAGATTGATGGACAAAACTACATGATTTGAGAACGTCCCTCGCATTCAAATCAGTGTCTGTAAATAAACTGTCATGCATGTGGTTATCATAAACGTTTCAAACATGTGAACGAAGATTAGAGAATACAGCTTTTCCTCTGAAATGAGTGTAATTGCCTCTTGCACGATGAATGCGCTCAAACTGTACCGATTTTCCTCATAAAACTAAAAGAAAATGTATTGTGTCTACTTTTGTGGAAACAGGACTGTTTTATCATCATCGTAATTGTAGTTTTTAATAGATGCTCGTTTGTAAGAGCTGCATTGACATTAAATACTCATGCAATTGTTACACTGAAAAGTTTTCTCTCTCAGAACGGCGGGCGCTTGTGGCGGCGAGTGCTAATGGTGTGTGCCTTCTTTAGGTGGCCTGAACTACACCTTTAGACACACCACACACAGTTGTCCTTGTTTGGGGGGGTGGGGGGGGGTGGGGGGGGGCACAACTTATGTCACTTCTGTGCCCTGCTGGAGTTTCGGCCTCTTGCGTATGTGTAGCTTTTGTCTGCATCGATAGCATGGGCCTCCTGAGCCACATCCTCGGCGCGAAGACTCTGCTCACAGCTACAGCAGTGGGTGACGGCGGCTCATTTCCCAACCAGCAGACGTTAGAGAATGTGTTCGAGAGAGTTCTCCAGAATTTCCAGGGGGGAGGGGGGGGTAACGTCTTTCCGAAAAATTCGTTTAATACCTTGCAGTAACCGTCCTGTCCTTGAGTCTTTTGTTCCTATATGACTGTTTTCCACAGGCCAGAAACAGTATACGATTGTCACCAGACGGATCTCTTTGTTTACCATCGGCGACAGGATAGAACAAGCCTGCATCCTTACCTACAGTGAGGAGAGAGAAGGATGAGGAGTGGAAGGAGGGGGGGGGGGTAAGACTGGTTCTAGGATGGTTAAACTGTGACCGCACATCGAGGGGAACACAGGTGCAGCTACTACCACTCTCTCCTCGTGCCATCTTTTGGGGTCAATTTTTGCAGTAGTCGTGTTATTACAATGGTTTTCTCAGTTCATTGTATTATGTGTCATTGTTTACGAGTGCTGTTTTTTTACACTTTCGATATGTAATTATAACAATGAAATATTTTCTGTTGGTTGTGTTAACGTTTATTGGCCTTCCTACACTTCAGTCATGATTTGCTGCCCTGTTCCTTCTACAATGCATCAGTGTCCAAATTACTCGGCAGATCTATATGAGGCCGACCTCTCGGGGACAGTGGAATAGGACGATCTTGTCGAGAAATAAAGGGAGCATCATTTATTTGAAATTTGAGCAACAAGGCTATGGGGCGTTTGTCGGGTAGGGCATACGCCAATGCAGCGGCAGCCGTCTGTAGCGAACTCTGATGTCAAACAGTGAGACACACATGCGGTCAGTAAAATGGATGGTGGTGGGCACGCGAAGTCGTCTCCTGCAACGTGGGTTGTCTGGGCATTTCAGAAATACAATCGCTCCAGCACTGGCAGTAGTCTCTATCAGTTGTGAAAGGCACCTTCAGACCATCCCACTGCATTACCAATATTTGCTGAAGAGTATTCACCCTATTGTCCGCCTGCTTAGCTGGGTGGCAACGTGCTCGCCTCCCATGCAAGCGGGCCCGGGTTCGATTCCCCGCCGGGTCGGAGATTTTCTCCGCCCGGGCACTGGGTATTGTGCTGTCCTCATCATCATTTCATCATCATCACCGGCGTGCAAGTCGCCCAATGTGGCGTCGACTGAAGTAAGACTTGCACTTGGCGGCTGAACTTCCCCGAATGGGGACTCCAGGCCAACGATGCGATACGCTCATTTCATTTCATTCACTCTATTCTCGTCCATAGTCACCTCTCCATTCCTTGTGTAGGGGGCTATAGACACAGTTCTGAGCTGCATTCTACACTTATTAAGCTTCTGTCCAGCATCTCGTCAGCTGAATACATTTCCCACCAAAAATAAAGCTAGTACCTTCGACTCCAGCCTATTCCCCGTCAGTTCGTAAGTGGAGCAGAGAGGTTTATTTCGACTTATAGTTAAGGAGATCATCCTGTGTAGCCTGACTGTCTATTTTGTGTACGATATCTGTTTAATAAATTCTGCAACATTCATGATTTCTTGCCAGTGGTGTGGTGGAGTGCAATGTGGTTGGCATCCATTGGTAACTGCTGGAAGTTTCACTGATGTATACCTGTTAATTATTGTTCAGTGCTGTATGGAGAAGCAGGTTGTGTCACACAGTCTGCGAATTTCAAGGTGGTGGGGATAGAGAACCAACGCGTCTGCATCAAATTATGCGTGAAGCTCAAGAAAACCTTTACAGAGGCACACTAAATGATGCAGAAAGCCCACGGTGACGAGTACTTAAGCCATAATCGGTGTTATGAATGGTTCACACGATTTAAAAATGGCTGGACGGAAGTTAAAGATGACCCTCGTTCAGGATGCCCTTCGACATCTTGCAATGACGCTTATGTGAAAAAAGTCAACGAAACTGTGTGTGCCAATCAAAGACAGACTGCACGAGAGATTGCATTAGAATGTAACACCTAAAATGGATCATGTCCATAATTTCTGACGTAACATCTTGGAATTAACTGTGATGCTGCCATGCACGCACGGCTCATGACAAGACCAGAAAGACCTTCAGCTTTAAGTCTGTGAAGAGCTTTTGCATCGCGCAAATGAGAACGAGATGTTCCTTAAGAGAATCATAACTGGTTGTGAGACGTTAGGTTACGGACATGATGTTGAGACACAGGTTCAGTCTTCACAATGCGGTTCGGACAAGTTCTCCAAGACCAAAAAGAAGCTCGTCAGTTCAGCTCAAATGTAAAAGCGATTCTGATAGTTTTCTTTGACTTTGAAGGACTAGTTCATCATTAATTCGCTCCAAAGAGCCAAAATGTTAATTTATGGTACTATCGGGATGTGTTGCGACGCCTACAAGAAAAATTGAGGAGGAAACGGTCTGAAATGTGGCGAAACGCTTGATGGCTCTTACGTCATGATAACGCAACTGCACATTCATCCCTGTTGGAGCGTGACTATTACACACAAAACAAAATTATTGCACTGCCTCATACTCCGTACCCACCAGATCTGGCCTCCGCCAACTTTTTTTCCCAAGTTGAAAACACTGTTTAAAGGACGAAGATTTGCAACGATATACGAGATAAAAGAAAATTCGGAGACAGCGCTTCGCGCGATCCAGCAAGGAGCATCCCAAGACTGCTTCTGGAAGTGGAAACGGAATTGGGAGCAGTATACCAATTGTAGAGGAGAATATTTTGAAGGAGATCACGCACAATAAGTAAAAGGTTAGCGGAGAAACATTTTGTGGACAAAGTTCCAGAATTTTTTGAACAGACCTCGTATGTCTAGTACTAGTTTTGAGTGGTATTGTGAATTTATTTTCAGCAAGGTAATACCAGTTGCATGAGATTATATATTTTTGAGCTGTATTGCGATTTTAGGAGCTTCTTGTGTAGTGCTATGCATGTAGATTATTATTAATTACGTAATTAGGATTAATCTTTACTACAATTTCCCAACCAAAATAAACAAAGTACACTAACCTAATCTTCCTCTCCTGCAGCTGGACAGAGACTGACTGTATTCCTGTGTAGGGAGTGCACTTAGACTTTCTGCCCAGAAGGACTGGGATTCGAGTCCCGAAACGAACACCCACCATTTTGAATTTCCTGTCAGTTCCCGGTTGGGGCGTCGAGTGTGACATCAGCACGGCCTTGGGACAAAGAAATTCCTCCAATTTTTGAAATTCCAACCATTTTTTGAATTTCCCGCCAAATCTCGAAACTCCTGTCAATAGGGCAGGTGGAGCAGTGGGAATGGGAGTGGAGGGGAGGGGGCAGGGAGGGCGACTTTGCATAATTAAACTGGTTAAGTTGCATAATTAAATTGCAACGTTGCCACGTCTACAACTACAACCCTGTATCAGGCTGGGGGAGGAGGACAAAATTTTGCAGCAATGCAAACTGCGCTTATGGCTGCTTTGCCCTATTGCTCTACTATGCCACATGTTGCGGAGGAGCATCCTCTGCACTCAGATTACGTGACTGTGTGACTCTGTGCAAGGGAATCCATACCATAGTTTGTAGTGAGGGGGACTAGACCTGGGCATATGGAGTATATTTAATATTCTGGTAGACAAACATAGTCTTGTAAGTAGCCATAAAAATGTTTCAGTTTTAATCCTTCTAAAACCTGCGTAATACCGACTTTAAACCATTTTCTTTAAAGAAAAACAACTGACAGCATTATATATTTTTTTCCTTTTCGCGAGAGCTAGGGGACGGGACCGGACCTCCTTGCATGTGGGTACGGGTGCCCCTGTGCAGTGTGGTTTCACAAGATCTTTCATGTTCGGTCCTTTTTTCTTGGAGGAGATGACACCTCGCGGCCCTGTTAGGTGTACAGTGAGTTATACACGTTAATCAGGGTCTTTATTTTCATGCATGTCGCTTGCTACGTGGAAGTTTTGCTCCGAGAAACCCTCAGTAACAACCGTGTAATCGCTTGTCAATTTCAGGACGTATGGCCTTCCATATCCTCCGACCGAAATCCATGTGGCTCTGGTTGTGAGGATATCTGAAAGTTCATGTCTATCATGGATGTATCCAGATTCTTTCTATTCTGAAGGATAGCATATAACGACTTATCACTCTGATTAAACCACATATGCTGCGAGCAACTGTCGACCATGCCACGTCAGCATGTTGCTGAGTTGGGAGCACAAATTGCAACTTGTGACCATGTCCTCACAAACGTGCCAGAACCACTGTTGTCAAATGTTTGATCGTTTCTACTCTTTTCATGCAACTATTCTGACTGGTTACAGAGCCAAATTTTCACCTGGTGGAAGAAAGTGTAATTATTACTTTTTTCGGCATACTCCGAAAGCGCACTAATTAATGACTATACCTACGATGTTTCAGATTCCTGTGATGTTTACACCACACACTACAGAACTCGGAACACCATCAGTTTAGTTGTAACCATCAGGTACATATGCGATAGATTCTTAACTTACGACATTAAGAAAATTATCAGAGTGGCATATTGTTCATACTAAAAATTAGACACCTGGAAACACTCCTTATAAAAGCGTAAAAATAATCAAATTAAGGGGACACGTCCCTGAACAGGCTGAATTTTTAGCATTACCTTCACCCTCATAGTGCAACTGATCTGTAAATGAGAGATCGCTCAAAATTCTTAGACACAATTAGGGTCATTAGTCAAAGCATTTTCCAAAAAATCATTTAGATATTTATTATATTTTGGTACTGACAACAATATTTATAATAGTATAAAAAACGGAACACTAGTTCAGTGCCGGTCGATGTGGCCGAGAGGTTCTAGAAGCTTCAGTCTGGAACCGCGCGACCGCAGATTCGAATCGTGCCTTGGGCATGGATGTGTGTGATGTTCTTAGGTTAGTTTTGGTTTAAGTAGTTCCAAGTTCTAGGGTAGTGATGACCTCAGATGTTAAGTCCCATAGTGCTCAGAGCCATTTGAACCGTTTCACTGTGGTACCATTTTCTTTGGGCTGCCCTGCTTGGAGAAAGAGTCAGAGTACAAACAACATTCACATAACTGTTTTATGCCTCCAATTTCCTTCCCTGATGCTGATCTGTGAAAAGACAAGTAATTTTTTTACTACAACAAATATATTTCAAAATGTAGCTCAAATATCACCGACATCATCATCATGTTATAAATTTTTCAGGAAATAGTAGGCAAGGGAGGTAGAGGAGGTCATTCGAAATATCTGTACCAATTTTTGTGAGTTTAACTGCAATCATTTAGAAGGACAGTGTTCCTGAGTGATGAAAATTCAATTTTTCAGTAAATCACAAAAGAAGGCTATTGACAGAATGCTGTATTAGAACATTACAGTATAGTTTTTCCTACTCATCTGTTTTAACATACATTTTTCTACGTTTAGAGCAAGCTGACTGTCATAACACCAACTATAAATTCTAAGTTATCATTTATCCTCCTCCTATCACTCAATGACGATACGTTCCCGTGCACGACAGCATAATCAGTAAACAGCCGCGGATTGCTGCTCACACAGTCCGTCAGATCATTTATGTACATAGAGAATAAGAGCAGTCAAGAAATGTAAGAATATGGATACTGCCTGATGCCCTTCATCACACTTTTCAGGATGTCATGCGAGAGGAGGGTTAGTTTGGTTTTGCATGAACGACGCTTCTAAATCCGTGCTGATTTGTAGACAGAAGCTTTTCTTCTCAAGGAAGTTTATTATTTCGAACTGAGAATGTGTTCAAGAATTCTGCATCAAGGCGATGTTGCGGATATTGGTCTGTAATTATGTGGGTGTGTTCTTTTCCTTTTTTTATATTTGCAAGAGTCACCTGTGCTTTTTTTCTTCAGTCGTTTGGGACATTGCACTGTGCTAGAGATTTGTGATAAATGCAACTTAAGTGGGGGGCCAATATTCCAGCATACTCTCTATCAATATGAGCTAGTATTCCATTCGGACCTGGTATGTTATTTGTCAGTCTATGCAACGGACAAAAGACGATATGTTTGTATGATCCTCCTACGTGAATGATTTCTTAAACGCGAAATTTAAAATTTCAGTTTCTCTTTTGATGTTTTTTTTGCCACACCAGACTCGTCCACGAGTGAATATATAGAGTCCTTCAGCCCGCTCAGCTATTTTATGCATTTGTATCAACTGCCCTGTCTCAAACGTACTACGGTACGATTTGGAATTCCACATGCATGACACTCACGGCACAGACATACGGCAAGGGTCTGAAGATTGTCCTTTCGTCCATCGAAAGTATGTGTTTCTCTATCTTTGATTACTGCTCTCATTGCCTCAGGGCATGCTCGACCCGTTGGGGAATCACAGCCTGAGGTGAAGAGAGCATTAGCGTAGAAGATGATGATCTTTTCAACAGACCATGTCTTCTACTCCAATGCTACCTTCACCTCGGGTTGTAATTTCCAACGGCTCGACGGTGCCCATCATTGTTGCAGCAGGGTCATGGTCCTTAGGACTGGTACAAGACATAATACTCTGGCTTCAGCATCCTTCTCATGGTACATCAGACGGTAATTGCCTCTCTACAGGGACAAGGATGACACTAAAGAACACTACTAGATGGTAGTAAGCCAGGTGTATCATTGGTAGGTAGAGGGTTGCTACTCAAATTACACATTCACAGTGAGATGTGGTTAATAGATAAGGCAATGTAAGTAGTAAATATTATAGGAACAGGAATTGGGAAACGCGGTATTCCGTCCACGGGTTATATTGGAATAGGATTTTTCTGAACGGTTGGTTTCAGCGGATAATACTGATGCTTCCCTTACAGAGAAAGCAGAGTTGCTACTTCTCAAAACAAAAGACAAACAAACAATCGACAACAACTACGTTCTTCTACTAATACCTCCCATCCATGCCCTATATCATTTCTATTCCTCCAAATTGTAATCATACAAAAAAAAAAGTGGCCTACGGGTAGCGTCTTTGATTCGGAATCTAAAAGTCTTCGGCCCCAGCTTAGAATCCCGCCGCTCCTTAAATTTTGATTTTTAACCATCATTGGCGGCCGAAAACTTCCGGCATAGTAAGACAGCCTCATTCTGCCAGCGCAATGTTGATCTCTCCATTGGCAAATGATTCCGGAAAGACCCACATTCGGATCTATGGGAGGGGACTACCAAGGGGGAGGACCACGAGAAAAAGATTGAATAATAAATGGAAGGATCACATTCTACGAGTCGAAGGGTGGAATGTCAGAAGCTTGAATGTGATAGGAAAACTAGAAAATATGAAAAGGGAAATGCAAAGGCTCTATCTAGATATAGCAGGGGTCAGTAAAGTGAACTGTAAAGAAGACAATGATTTCTGGTCAGATGAGTATAGGGTAATATCAACAGCAGCAGAAAATGGTATAACAGGAGTAGGATTCGTTATGAATAGGAAGGTAGGGCAGAGAGTGTGTTTCTGGGAACAGTTCAGTGATAGGGTCGTTCTTACAAGAATCGACGACAAACCAACACCGACAAAGTAGTTCAGGTTTACATGCCGACATCGCAAGCTGAAGATGAAGAGATAGAGAAAATGTATGAGGATATTGAAAGGGTAATACAGTGTGTAAAGGGGAATGAAAATCTAATAGTCATGGGAGACTGGAATGCAATTTTAGGAGAAGGAGTAGAAGAAAAGGTTACAGGAGAATATGGGGGTCAGACCAGGAATGAGAGAGGGGAAAGACTAATTGAGTTCTGTAACAAGTTTCAGCTAGTAATAGCGAACACTGTTCAGGAATCACAAGAGGAGAAGGTTTATTTGGAAAAGGCAGTGTGATACAGGAAGACTTCCGTTAGATTACATCATGGTCTGACAGAGATTCAGAAATCAGATAGTGGATTGTAAGGTGTACCCAAGAGCAGATGTAGACCCAGATCACAATATAGTAGTGATGAAGAGCAGGCTGAAGTTAAGACATTAGTCTGGAAGAATCAATACGCAAAGAAGTTGGATACGAAAGTAGTAAGGAATGATGCGATATGTTTGAAGTTCTCTAACGCTGTAGATACAGCAATAAGGAATAGCGCAGTAGGCAGTACAGTTGAAGAGGAATGGACATCTCTAAAAAGGGCCATCACAGAAGTTGGGAAGGAGAAAATAGGTACAAAGAAGGTAGCTGCGAAGAAACCATGTGTAACAGAGGTAATACTTCAATTGATCGATGAAAAGAGGAAGTACAAAAATGTTGCGGGAAATTCAGGAATACAGAATTACAAGTCGCTGAGGAATGAAAGAAATAGGAAGTGCAGGGAATCTAAGACGAAAAAGATGCAGGAAAAATGTGAAGACATAAAAAAAGAAATGATTGTCGGAAGGACAGACTCAGCATAGAGGAGAATCAAAACAACCTTCGGTGACATTAAAAGCAACGGTGGTAACATAAAGAGTGCAACGGGAATTCCACTGTTAATGCAGAGGAGAGAGCGGAAAGATGGAAAGAATACATTGAAAGACTCTACGAGGGGGAAGATTTGTCCAATGTGATACAAGAAGAACCAGGAGTCGATTTAGAAGAGATAGGGAATCCAGTATTAGAATCAGAATTTAAAAGAGCGTTGGAGGACTTAAGATCAAATAAGACAGAGGGTACATATAACATTCCATCAGAATTTCTAAAACCATTGGAGGAAGTGGCAACAAAATGACTTTTCACGTTAGTGTGTAGAATGTATGAGTCTGGCGACATACCATCTGACTTTCGGAAAAGTATCATCCACACAATTCCGAAGACGACAAGAGTTGACAAATGCGAGAATTATCGCACAATTAGCTTAACAGCTCATGTATCCAAGTTATTTACAAGAATAATATACAGAAGAATGGAAAAGAAAATTGATGATGCGCTAGATGACAATCATCTAGGCTTTAGGAAAAGACACATGAGAGGCAATTCTGACGTTGCGGTTAATAATGGAAGCGTTACTAAAGAAAAATCAAGACACGTTTATAGGATTCGTCGACCTGGAAAAAGCATTCGACAATGTAAAATTGTGCAAGGTATTCGAAATTCTGAGAAAAGTAGGGGTAAGCTATAGAGAGAGACGGGTCATATACAATATGTACAAAAACCAAGAGGGAATAATACGAGTGAACGACCAAGACAGAAGTCCTCGTTTTAAAAGGGTGTAAGCAAGGATGCTGCCTTTCGCCCCTACTGTTCAGACTGTACATCGAGGAAGCAATGATGGAAATAAAAGAAAGTTTCAGGTGTGGAATTAAAATTCAGGGTGAAAGGATATCAGTGATATGATTCGCTGATTGAAAGTGAAGAAGAATTACATGATCTGCTGAGCGGAATGAACAGTTTAATGAGTGCAGAGTATGAATTGAGAGCAAACTGTAAGCGCCCTACCTCGCTAATCTGTTGCTACCACTGGAGGATTTATTTCACTTCAAGTCCTATTGCTTCTGACCAGTCCTCCCGTCCCGTGACCATCTATCTTTGGATTCACTCCGTATTTCCATTATCCAGTTTTGCACCAACGTTATTAAGTCAGCCTTGAGTTCCCTTCCTCGGGTCCCGCTCAAACGTCCAACCAGAAACTTGATAGGATTCTCCCCCATTGCTCTCCATGTTGATAACTCTGGGGGCTGCGTCTGCAACCACCTTAAGAGATACAGGCACGTTGGCAATCACACGTCCATAGACTCTACTAAGTCATTTCTGCCATCACGCATGCGAGAATCTGTCTGTGTGCTCGCCCCGAGATGATCTGCCCTTGCGTCTTCATTTTCTTGCTTATATGTGGTCTCATAACCAGCCGGAGACAGTGCCAGTCTATTCATCACTATTCAGCTCATCATTCAGACCATACTTCTCACTGATCCCCACGCGTATTATCTTATGGTCCTGGGGTCGATCTGTTTTCTCTCTCTCTCTTTCCTCCCAAATTTTTTGAAATCCGAATGCTCTCGCGATATGTAGACAACTCATCGGGGTTGTGAGCATCTCACAGAATATGACATCGAATTTTGCCGGTTCAATAATACTCATAAATTAAATAACTAAGGCGAAACACTAGGAATGACTATGCTGAGACTCTAAATACTTTATTCAGTAACATAAAGGAACCCAAGGAGAAAACTGTGTAATGGGGCCCCTGTCATCGTCCTGATTCATCGGGAGCCTGGCTATATTGCACTTGGGGGTAATCCCCAGAGCACCATGGATTGAACTTCCTAAATAAGTTTGTTACGATTATTTATTACATGTTAAGCATTTTATCTTCAGCCTCTCTTGCGTCCTCAGTTCCCTCTCCACTTTCTGTGTCTTTCGTCCGTAACTCTTATTTCCTTCGGCGCTTATTCATCCGGGAGCATTCCCCACAATGTACAGCAAGGTAACCATATCTCCTACAGATCGTATTGAGTCCTGGTGTGGTGGCATGGACTGAGTGCAGGGCGCTCGATGTCCGGTTAAATTGCATTGCCCATACCTAATACAATATAGTCTGCCATCTGTTTCTCTAGTGTTCCTTCAAAATTCCTTATAGTTTCATCTAATCTTTCGACCACTAGTCCATTCTTCAACTTTGGTTACTGAGACATTTATCTCCTACAAATTCTCAATTAGGATCACGTATTTCTTCTGAACGAAACTAAGGTTCTCTCTGCTGTCACACTTAGTACACCTTACCAATACTATCTGTTGAATACATCCCAGATTATAACAATCTTCCAAAATCACAGTGCCGCAATAAAGTCGATCAGACACAGATGGCCTAGATATACTCACCTCAAACAATTAAGAAAACTGAAAAGCGAACACGTGAATTAAATAAAATGCGCCACCTAAATAAGTTATTTCTCGCCCGTTTACAAAGTTCTTTAAACTCAATCTCAAAATTCTCTGTTAGCTTTTCAACTATACATAATTAATCTACCCCCAATTATGTAGTATTACCCTTTACTAATACTCTTGAAACCAAATTTCTCACCATCTTGCATGCGAAGTGCTAAAGGCATCCCCACAATTATAATTATCATTTACGCTGTCATCAAGTGGAAAAGGAACAAAAATCGAATAATTGACAATGTAATAGGACGTAAATGTAATTGACGCGACCGGAGGGTACCAAATGCAAGCATGCTGACAGGGTCCGCTAAACCAATGCAAGAATCCAGTGGGCTACGACTAAATATAAAGAGTGCTTCTGAACTGTATCTAATGAACCATCTTGAAATGGAGGTCGCTACCGCCCCATCCCTCCGCTCCGGCTAGTGATGTAGTGATGTGCTGCGGAAGCAATCTGGAAGCTAATGGCCCTGACAACTGAGTCGTGGGCGTAGTCCTTGCCAAAATGAGTACTGCTAAATGCAGTTACAGGCTTTACATATCTATTGAATTCAAAGGTAGGTCTGCTTTGAGGGTAGTTTTTTGTTATAACAATGCAAAAGGGGAATAAAATCATTATTTATAAGCAAACAGTATCTTCTCCAAACCAACGGAGATAAAAGTGGTGAGATGGGTGGTGTAAATATCTGGTAACCAGCCTGTATGAAATGATCGTATGAAGTTGTTGGCCTGTTGTTGTTGTTGTTGTTATGGTCTTCAGTCCTGAGACTGGTTTGATGCAGCTCTCCATGCTACCCTATGCTGTGCAAGTTTCTTCATCTCCCAGTACCTACTGCAGCCTACATCCTTCTGAATCTGCTTAGTGTATTCATCTCTTGGTCTCCTTCTACGATTTTTACCCTCCACGCTGCCCTCCAATGCTAAATTTGTGATCCCTTGATGCCTCAGAACATGTCCTACCAACCGGTCCCTTCTTCTCGTCAAGTTGTGCCACAAACTCTTCTTCTCCACAATTCTGTTCAATACCTCTTCATTAGTTATGTGATCTACCCATCTAATCTTCAGCATTGTTCTGTAGCACCACATTTCGGAAGCTTCTATTCTCTTCCTGTCCAAACTATTTATTGTCCATGTTTCACTTCTATACATGGTTACACTCCATACAAATACTTTCAGAAACGACTTCCTGACACTTAAACCTATACTCACTGTTAAGAAATTTCTCTTCTTCAGAAACGCTTTCCTTGCCATTGTCAGTCTACATTATCTTCTCTACTTCGACCATCATCAGTTATTTTGCCCCCCAAATTGCAAAACTCTTTTACTACGTTATGTGTCTCATTTCCTAATCTAATTCCCTCAGCATCACCCGACTTAATTCGACTACATTCCATTATCCTCGTTTTGCTTTTGTTGATGTTCATCTTATATCCACCTTTCAAGACACTGTCCATTCCGTTTAACTGCTCTTCCAAGTCCTTTGCTGTCTCTGACAGAATTACAATGTCATCGGCTAACCTCAAGGTTTTTATTTCTTCTCCGTGGATTTTAATACCTACTCCGAATTTTTCTTTTGTTTCCTTTACGTCTTGCTCAATATACAGATTGATTAACATTGGGGAGAGGCTACAACCCTGTCTCACTCCCTTCCCAACCACTGCTTCCCTTTCATGTCCCTCGACTCTTATAACTTTTTGGTTTCTGTACAAATTGTAAATAGCCTTTCGCTCCCTGGATTTTACCCCTGCCACCTTTAGAATTTGAAAGAGAGTATTCCAGTCAACATTGTCAAAAGCTTTCTCTAAGTCTACAAATGCTAGAGACGTAGGTCTGCCTTTCCTTAATCTTTCTTCTAAGATAAGTCGTAAGGTCAGTATTGCCTCACGTGTTCCAATATTTCTACGGAATCCAAACTGAACCTTCTCGAGGTCGGCTTCTACCAGTTTTTCCATTCGTCTGTAAAGAATTCGCGTTAGTATTTTGCAGCTGTGACTTATTAAACTGATAGTTCGGTAATTTTCACATCTGTCAACACCTGCTTTCTTTGGGAATGGAATTATTATATTCTTCTTGAAGTCTGAGGGTACTTCGCCTGTCTCATACATCTTGCTCACCAGATGGTAGAGTTTTGTCAGGACTGGCTCTCCCAAGGCCGTCAGTAGTTCTAATGGAATGTTGTCTACTCCCGGGGCCTTGTTTCGGCTCAGGTCTTTCAGTGCTCTGTCAAACTCTTCACACAGTATCGTATCTCCAATTTCATCTTCATCTACATTCTCTTCCATTTCTATAATATTGTCCTCAAGTACATCGCCCTTGTATAGACCCTCTAAATACTCCTTCCACCTTTCTGCTTTCCCTTCTTTGGTTAGGACTGGGTATCCATCAAAGCTCTTGCTACCCATACAAGTGGTTCTCTTTTGTCCAAAGGTCTCTTTAATTTTCCTGTAAGCAGTATCTATTTTACTCCTAGTGAGATAAGCGTCTACATCCTTACTTTTGTCCTCTAGCCATCCCTGCTTAGCCATTTTGCACTTCCTGTCGATCTCATTTTTGAGACGTTTGTATTCCTGTTTGCCTGCTTCATTTACTGCGTTTTTATGTTTCGTCCTTTCATGAATTAAATTCAATATTTCTTCTGTTACCCAAGGATTTCTACTAGCCCTCGTCTTTTTACCTACTTGATCATCTGCTGCCTTCACTACTTCTTCCCTCAGAGCTACCCATTCTTCTTCTCCTGTACTTCTTTCCCCCACTGCTGTCAATTGTTCCCTTATGCTCTCCATGAAAGTCTGCACAACCTCTGGTTTAGTCAGTTTATCCAGGTCCCATCTCCTTAAATTCCCACCTTTTTGCAGTTTCTTCATTTTGAATCTGCAGTTCATAACCAATAGATTGTGGTCAGAGTCCACATCTGCCCCTGGAAATGTCTTACAATTTAAAACCTGGTTCCTAAATCTCTGTTTACCATTATGTAATCTATCTGATACCTACTAGTATTTGCAAGATTCTTCCATGTATACAACCTTCTTTTATGATTCTTGAACCAAGTGTTAGCTATGATTGAGTTATGCTCTGTGCAAAATTCTACCAGGCGGCTTTCTCTTTCATTTCTTAACCCCAATCCATATTCACCTACTATGTTTCCTTCTCTCCCTTTTCCTACTCTCGAATTCCAGTCACCCATGACTATTAAATTTTCGTCTCCCTTCAGTACCTGAATAATTTCTTTTATCTCATCTTACATTTCATCAATTTCTTCATCCTCTACAGAGCTAGTAGGCATATAAACTTGTACTACTGTAGTAGGCATGGGCTTCGTGTCTATCTTGGCCACAATAATGCGTTAACTATGCTGTTTGTAGTAGCTTACCCGCACTACTATTTTTTATTCATTATTAAACGTAGTCCTGCATTACCCCATTTGATTTTGTATTTACAACCCTGTATTCACCTGACCAAAAGTCTTGTTCTTCCTGCCACCGAACTTCACTAATTCCCACTATATCTGACTTTAACCTATCCATTTCCCTTTTTAAATTTCTAACCTACCTGCCCGATTAAGGGATCTGACATTCCACGCTCCGATCCGTAGAACGCCAGTTTTCTTTCTCCTGATAACAACGTCCACTTGAGTAGTCCCCACCCGGAGATCCGAATGGGGGACTATTTTACCTCCGGAGTATTTTACCCAAGAGGACGCCATCATCATTTAACCATGCAGTAAAGCTGCATGCCCTCGGGAAAAATTACGGCTGTAGTTTCCCCTTGCTTTCAGCCGTTCGCAGTACCAGCACAGCAAGGCCGTTTTGGTTATTGTTACAAGGCCAGATCAGTCAATCATCCAGACTGTTGCCCTGCAACTACTGAAAAGGCTGCTGCCCCTCTTCAGGAACCACACGTTTGTCTGGCCTCGCAACAGATACCCCTCCGTTGTGGTTGCACCTACGGTACGGCTATCTGTATCGCTGAGGCACGCAAGCCTCACCACCAACGGCAAGGTCCATGGTTCATGGGGGAAAAAAAAAAAAAAAGAATTGTTGGCCGGGGCGTCCCATTCGGGTATGGCCGCCAAGTCTAAGTCTTATTTCATTCGGCTCCTCATTGGGCGACTGGCGGCCGATGATGAGGATGAAGTGATGATGAATACAACAAACACCCAGTCCACGAGCGGACAAAATCTCCGACCCACCCGGGAATCGAACCCAGGCCTATTGCATGGAGGCAAGCAAGTTACCACACAGCTAAGCAGGCGGACAACTAGCCGGTGCCCCACCGAAATGAATAAAACACAGGGTTCCATTATGGACACGATGACTGCATCTATCTCTGCGGAATGGAGGAAAGCACATACACGAACCTCAAACACTTCATACTTATATCGATATGGTGTCTGTTCTCGAACATGCCCGAAAGAACAGACACCATATCCATATAATTATATAGTTCTGCCAATACCGGAAATGACCTTCCTCTTCTGTGCGGATGCACACATATTACCCGAACTCTTACGGGACTTGGAAAGAATGTCTTCCACAAGTAATGAATATTTGGGTGGGGACACTACAAATGTAGTGTGTGGACATATAAGGTGAGAATATGGGTCTCGCGGGAGGCGTGCACGAGATAGTCCCTGCAGTCGCGCTATCCTCTGTCCCCTCGGTGGCTCAGATGGTTAGAGCGTCTGCCGTTTAAGCAGAAGATCGCGGGTTCGAGTCCCGGTCGGGGCACACATTTTCACCTGTCCCCGTTGATATGTATCAACGAACGTCAGCAGCTGAAGGTATTAATATATAATTCTAATTTCAAACACTTCAGTCGTGAGTGAACGACCGAAAACCACGTAATTACCCACAATGTCTGCTTAATCTCCTTAACTTTAGAAAGAAACTTTCGCCTGCATTCCACCAGGCAGCTTGAACTAACGACAATACTGTGTATGAGGAAGTGAGCTGCACCAAAGTAGCCACAGAAGCTGAAGTTGAAGAGCTGTCCAGGAGCCAAAGAAGTCTCGATGGAACTCGAAAGGTAAGTGCGTCTACACACTGAGAAGCAGAAGTGCCTCAAAAGCAATGCTCCTCCCAGTTCTCCATGGACAAGCTTAAAAAAAGAAAAAAAGCCACTGGTTTTCCAAGGGGATACAACGAAGCAAACTCCGTAGCAGTTCTCTTAGTTTTCCAAGCTAAAAAAATTACAATCTGTCTGGTAGCACAATCCTCCTCTCGTTTCCTTTCGAAAAAAGATGTTGCTCAGACCAATGTGAGTAAACCTATACTTCCCTTTCCTAGAAAACTATGCTCAATTTCCCATTATTTCTACTTTTTTAGAAATCGTCCAGTCATCCTGTGTTGAGCTCCCTACGTCAGTACTCAGGTCAACAACCATCATGTCCTGACAACACAAAGTCACGCCGGTTCTAAAAGGAACTGCCAATCCAGATTGGCCGACTCTGTGCTTTTATTACCAGCGTTCGGCCCCTGGCCAGCAAGCAGTACAGAGGGTAATTTAGCTGAATAGGATGAATAGGACGAAGTGTAAAGAAATGCACATATCACCTGAAGTTTCAGCTATTTCGTTATTCCACAATGCTGCAAGTTACAAATACAGAGATTTGTAAACAGGCAAAATACGGAGCTGCGGTCGGCAACGCCTATATAAGACAACAAGTGTCTGGTGCAGTTATTAGATCGGTTACTGCTGCTACAATGGCAGGTTATCAAGATTTAAGAGAGTCTGAACATCGTGTTATAGTCGGTGCACGAACGAAGGGACACAGCATCTCTGGGGTAGCGATGAAGTGGGGATTTTCCCGTACGACCATTTCACGAGTGTACCATGAATATCAGGAATCCGGTAAAACATCAAATCTCCAACATCGCTGCGGCCGAAAAAGATCCTGCACGAACGGGAGCAACGACGACTGAAGAGATTCGTTCAACGTGACACAAGCGCAACCCTTCCGCCAGTTGCTGTAGAATTCAGTGCTGGGCCGTCAACAAGTGTCTGCGTGCGAACTATTCAACGAAACCTCACCAATATGGTCTTTCCGAGCTGAAGACCCACTCATGTACCCTTGATGACTGCACGACAGAAAGCTCTACACCTCGCCTGGGCCTGTCAACACCGACGTTGGACTGCTGAAGACTGGAAGCATGTTGCCTGGTCGGATGAGTCTAGTTTCAAATTGTATCGAGTGGATGGACGTGTACGGGTATGGAGACAACCTCATGGACCCTGTATGTCCGCAGGGGACTGTTCAAGTTGGTGGAAGCTCTGTAATGGTGTGGGACATGTGTAGTTAGAGTGATATGGAACACCTGAAACGTCTAGATACGACTCTGGCAAATGACACGTACGTAAGCATCCTGCCTGATCACCCGTATCTATTCATGTCCATTGCGCTCCCCAGACATTGTTGAGCGTATCTGGGATGTCTTTCAACGTGCTGTTCAGGAGAGATCTCCAACTCCTCACGCTCTTACGGATTTATGGACTGCCCTGCAGGATTCATGGTGTCAGTTCCCTCCAGCACTACCTCAGACATTAGTCGAGTCCAAACCACGTCGTGCTGCGGCACCTCTGCTTGCTCGTGGGGGCCCTACACGATATTAGGCAGGTGTACCTGTTGCTTTGGATCTTCACTGTATGTTGTGACAACGACTGCCAGACGACTGTCCAGTTTCCGTGAAAAATTCACCTTCCTTCACCAGGGTATACAACGGTCAGGAGTGAGGTGACCGACCACTTGGCCTGAGTCCAGTGGGCGGGAAAACCCACTGGAGCCCCGACGCAGCTCTTGTAGCACGAGGAAGTCTGTCTCTAAGGGCACCATCCACTGGCTAACAGGACGCTGGTTGCCGTATAGGCTCGCTGCCACTCTTCTAACTTACCGGCCTAATATAACATGCAGACCCAATACAATTAATCGTAATTACATTATTAGAGATACATTATGACATATGTGATCATCATGTCTGAATGGGACGGATATCAGTAGATGTGACGTACATGTATGTATAAACAAATGTCTACAGTTTCAAAAAAAATGGATGATTTATTCAAGATAAAGAGCTTGTTGGAAGTCCTCTGTCCAACTGGTGCGTTAGATCGTCAAAATCCCGAGCTGATTGTTGGGCCCTAGCCACAATGCTCCAAACGTTCTCAATTGGTTTGAAATCCAAGGTAGGGTTTGGCAAGCACGAAGACAAGCAGTAAAAACTCGCCGTGTAAGGACGGGCATTATGTTGCTGAAATGTAAGGCCAGGAAGGCTTGCCATGAAGTGTAACGAGGCGAAGAACACCGTCAAAGCACAGTTGTACTGTAAAGGTGCCGCTAATTCCGGCCGCTGTGGCCTAGCGGTTCTGGGCACTTCAGTCCGGAACCGTGCTGCTGCTATGGTCGAAGTTTCGAATCCTGCCTCTTGCATGGATGTGTGTGATGTCCTTAGGTTAGTTAGGTTTAAGTACTTCTAAGTCTAGGGGACTGATGACCTCAGACGTTAAGTCCCATAGAGCTTAGAGCCACTTGAACCGTTTTGTTCCACTAGTAACAACCATAGATGGGCAACATATTACTACCGCCCACATATATCTCGCGTGATGATCACAACGAAAAGATCCGAGAAATTAGAGCAAATACGGAGACTTACAAGCAGTCGTTCTTCCCACGCACAATTCGTGAATGGAACAGGGAAGGGGGGATCAGATAGTGGTACAATAAGTACCCTCCGCCACACACCGTAAGGTGGCTCGCGGAGTATAGATGTAGATGTAGATGTAGGTGGCCTGCATTGAAATGAAATGACACTCCATACCTTCCGGTTTTCGGGCCGTATGGCGTACATTAGTAAGGTTGGTATCCCAGGGTTGTTTGCGAGGTCTCCAGATACGTCTTCGTTGCTTACCGGGACTCAGTTCGAAGCGGGACTCATCACTGAAGATAATCCTGCCTCAGCAAATGAGATTCCTGGTTGGATGTGCCCGAGACCACTGCAAATGAGTTTGATGGTGTTCAAAGGCCAATGGTAGTCGGCGCAAGGGGCACCGTGAGCTCAGCCTCCTTTCTGTGAGCCGCCTATTGGTGGACCTTGTGGTCACTGGAGCACCAGTTCACGTCAGATCTATGATAATGATGAACCCTGAGCTCTAAGTGCCTCTCTGACTATTGCTCGGTCCTCACATTCTGTCGTTTCTGTACTTCAATCGCTTCTTTCTTGACTCTGGTTCACCCATCCCTGTCAACAATAGTGGTATCATTCCTATACAAATGTCGAGCGACTCACCGATTACTCCAACTGGCTCCTTTGCGCCCAATTACGCGTCCTCTCTCAAATGGTGACATTTGTGTATATTGTATGCTCGCCTGTCTGCGACGCATAGTTACTGTCCAACTGAGTACACGGAATGAAATTCGCAAAGACTTTATGCCCTCCTATCGACATGTCTCCTGTTTACTATCCTTGCAGCCGCTTGGTGAAATTGCGCTGCAGCCTCACACATTTATCTACTGGATGTCAATGTTTACAGTTCTGCATTTTCCGTCGATACATGTACAGATTTCAATTTGTGACCAACTTTCATAAGTCCTTCGTGATGCGTCTTCTTTTTTTCTTTTTGTTCAGAGTGTATAAACGTATAAACACTTGCATCACTTGAGCAAACAGCCTGACCCTTTTCAAACTCCTCTGCCTATAAGAAATTATTTGTCCGTAGGCACCCTGAGAATAATAATGTCTCACAGCTGTAAATAGTATGATCTATAAATAGGACAAACACCTTAAAAATTAATATGATGGAAACATTTGAGGTCTCTGAATCCATATGCAGGTACTTGCCTTAGAAATCATAGTGTGACTACGTGTTTGACCTATCAATATCTTCATTCCTAGAACGATCACACATAACTAATATTACTTCTGCTATATTTCATCCATCCGAATCGAATGAGGTTATAGAACGAAGTGATTAAATGATACCCAGCAGACCCTAAAAGTGCAGATGTGTCGTGTAGGCGTTTTGTATCACGATATTCGTTAGTAAGTCCATTTGTCGCTCAGGTTTCTAATGGACAGTACAAACAACCCAAAGTACACACAAACATGATAGCCACATACAAAACATCACAGTTCTCAATTACTTCATTAATGTACATATATGAATTAACAGCTATTGATTACTGTTATTTTATTGTATTTCTACTGGTTCGGCTTTTAATTTACATTTTTAATATTTGTTAGCACTGCAGTATATTTTTACGATTGTAAGTTAAATTAAATAATATATATTTCAACCTCTCTCACAAAACATAGAATTAATTAGGTACAAGGAAAAATTATGTCATTGTATATTACGAACTACAGTATTGCATTGAAGTGGTAGTGTAAAATTAATTACTGAGTTGAGCCATTTGATTAAATTATTTTACAAATACGTTATCCTTTCAGTTGTCCTCTAGCATCATAGCATGTTTATATAAACTGGCCTCTAGACCTTATGGTTACCTGTATCTGTATTTAGCGAGAAGAAGGAGGGTTTGTATTAAAGATGTGGTTAAACGACATCCCAATTGCTATGCTCCCAGTGTTGTATATCACCTTCTGCACACTTGAAGAAAGGTTCCTTATACCATGCGGTAGCTATGTAAAAATATCCGTGAACCGAATTTCAATGCGGAATCTACAAACTACTGATCCTGTGCTTACTCCATCCACAAACCATCGCTGAAGAGAACAGCATGAAAGCTTAACGAATGCAACAGTAAAAATTATAGGCTATGCAGTTCACACGAAGCTTGATGGTACTGCAAAGTTCGACTTGCTCGGAACACTAGGTTGGTCTGAAATGGGAAAGGAGGTGTCTGTGGTCTCTTACATTTCAATATTTACTTTACATAATACAGTGACCTTGCGTGACACTAAGCCAGAGTGGCCCGAAGGGGATCAGAACTCCTATTCGCTTAATATGAGTTAAAGATGCTCGTTGTGCACTTAACATTTACCGAGTAGAAATGTGTGTGTGTGTGTGTGATACATGCCATGGTCTAACTAGCGTAAACTGCTCCCAAAGGGAGCTTCACCTTTGCGCCTCTAACCCCCCCTCCTCCGCCCCCTTCTTATGTCGACATCACCACCCAATGTTTTGTTTGTATCTTGTCCGTTCATTTAGATCAACGTAACTTCACAATCAAGTAAAAGATACGCATTTCAATAATTATTTTTATACAATAATATTCCAAATATAGAACAACACACAGTCCGAAATCGTAGTGTTATATACCAACAGTGCTGCAGGACCTCTGCTGTTGCTAATCTACATCCACAACCTAAGAGACAATACGAGCAGCCCTCTTAGACTGTTTTAAAATGGTGCTGTTCAAAAATGATTCAAATGGCTCTGAGCACTATGGGACTTAACATCAATGGTCATCAGTCCCCTAGAACTTAGAACTACTTAAACCTAACTAACCTAAGGACATCACACAACACCCAGTCATCACGAGGCAGAGAAAATCCCTGACCCCTCCGGGAATCGAACCCAGGAACGCTACCGCACGACCACGAGCTGCGGACAATGGTGCTGTCATTTAGCGTCTGGTAAAGTCAATAGAAGACTAAAAAACTGCAAAACAATTTAGACGAGGTATGGAAGAATGGAAATTGACTTTAAATAATGAAATATGTGAGGTCATTCACATGAGAACTAAAAGGAATCCGTCACATTTCGGTTACACGGTAAATCACACAAATCTAACAGCTGCCAAATCAAGCAAATAGCTATGGACTGCCGTTACGATCTACTTAAAATGGATCGATCACAAAGAAAAGGTTCTGAGAAAGACGAACGAAACACTGCGTCTTATTTGTAGTATAGAATATGCGGCAGATCTACTAAAGAGAATACCTACACTACGCTCTTCCGTCCTCTTCTGGAGTACTGCTGCTCGGTACAAGATCCTTGCCTTGTAAGATTGACAGAGGACATCGAGAAAGATCAAAGAAGGTCAATTCGTATTGTATTATTGCGAAATAAGGGAGAGAGTATCATGGATATGGTACGTGAGTTCGGGCAGCAACAGTTTCGTTGTGGAGATATCTTTTCACGAAATTTCAGTCACCGTCTTTCTTCTCCGCATGTGGAAATATTTTGTTGTTGCTCACTTATACATGGTGAAATGATCATCATAATAAAATGATAAAAATCAGTGCTCGCACGGGAAGATTTAAGCGTAGGTTTTCCCGCTCGCTCTCTGAGTGTACAACGGTGGAGAAATTATCTGAAGGTTGTTTGATGAATCCCATGCGAGGAATTCCAGAGTAATCATGTAGATATAGATGTAGATGTAGACGCTCGCGATTCCTTTTTCATTGTTTTATTTGCGGTCACTGGAAAGCCGTAAGAAACAAAGAAAGGAACGCTATCTATTCTATTTAAAGTTTTGGTGCTCTTTTTCACTTGACATGAAGTGGCTGACAACCAGGGAGAGATTGGGCTTGCGGAATTATTACTCAGCGTAATGTCGTCTAAAGTTCCTCATGATCTCCTTTTATACATGTCTACCCCCTTTCCACCATAGGGCTTATTTCTCTTCTCTTTCTTCTTCATATCATTATTCCTCCTTATCCTTCCCTCTCCCTGTTCCCCTTTCCCTTTGCCATTCCTCATTTTTATCGCCTGCATAAAACTGCATTCCGACAGAAACGGCGGCCATCCACTCTTCCCGACGCCCATTGCCACATCTCGCGGGATGCACTGTGGCGTGTGTATAACTATAGATATAGGATGAGAGAGAGGGGGAGGGGTCGGAGGGAATTATCAGCATTCCATGAAGATCATCAGATTCTGGATCAAAGACGGTCGTATGCCTCTACAAGGAATTTTTCCTGTGCCATTAGGAAATACCTTCCTGCCCCCGATTCTTCAAAGAATCGAACTTCCATGTATAAAATGTATCTCCCAAATTATATTTCTTTTAATGATGTAAGTTTGCAGGTAAATTCAGTAGTATATGTGAATTCTGTCAGCAAAATGTGTTGCAAATGAAGTAAAGAAGTAATAAATTCATAGTTGGTGGGCTCGATTATGCCAAGAATCATAAAAAGAATTTCACCAATGTAGAGCAGACAGTTTACTGTCGACAGTCAGCCTCCGTAGGGCAGCGGTAACGTTACCACCTACCACGCAAGAGGGCCCGGGTTCGATTCCCGACAAGGGACTGGATGTTCTGTGTCCATCATCATTTTCATCATCATTGACACGCAAGTTCCGGAGTGGCGTCAACTAAAAAGACCTGCAATACGGTGGCCGAACCCCGAAGGGGATATACCGGCCAATAAATGCCATACTATTGGTCAGTGAGCCGTCGACTGCGACTGAAAATTGAGAAAACTGAGTTTGGTGCCGTTATTAAACATTTTCATTCGCGGGGTTGGACTGTTACAGAAATCGAAACAGAATTGGATAAATTTCACCCGGACTCTGCTCCACCCATTTATTTTTGGATTAATAAATTTAGACATTGTTGGTCAAGCGTCGAAAAGGAAGCGCGCTACAGCGGTCCGAGGTGACCACAGGGAAAACAATCGCCAAAATACATGATATGGTAATGCAAATCCACCGAGTAAAAATTAATGAGATTTCGGACTGTAGGTATCTCAACTGAGCGACTGCATAATATCCTGCATGAAGGATTATTGGCTATGAAGAAGCTGTCTGTGAGGCAGTGCCGCGATTGCTAACAGTCGACCATAAGCGCATACGGCACAATGTTTCAGCACAACGTCTGGCGGTGTTTAATCGCAATCCACAAGACTTTATATGCAGATTTGTGACTGTTATTAAAACCTGGATCCATTATTACACGACAGAGTGAAAACAGAAATCAAAAGAATGGACAAAGGCCGGTGAACATGTGCCAAAGAAGGCAAGGTCATGGACACTGTTTTTTTTTGGGTTCTCAAGGAATAATCGTCATTGATTACGCACAGAAAAGCACAACCATAACTGTTGCATACCATGCTTCATTGTTGGATCGTTTGAAACTTGCGTTGGCCGAAAAAAAAACCAAGGTCGGCACGCAAAAACGTGCTCTTTCACCAGGATAATGCACCATCCCACATTAGCGACAACAATGGCGAATGTTGATGAACTGGGTTTTGAACTGGTTCCTCTTGTACCATCTTCCCTAGACTTTGTCCCAGGTGACTCCTTCCTGTTCCATAACTTGAAACTTCGGCTTGCTGGGACGAAATTGTCATCAACTGAGGAAATCATAGTTGTAGTCAAAGAGTATTTTGCTGAGTTTGACAGAACCTACTTTTTCGATGGGATGGAAAAGATATAGGATTGCTGCACCAAGTGTGCGTACCTCACAGGACACTATGCAGAGGAATAAGGTGAGTTATTTACGAAACAAACTTTTTTCTTGCTTTTTTATGAGACTCATCGAACCACAAAGCGATTCTTATTGCAGATGGGCATGTATACCAGGGGATATTCACTTCGGTGCTGTATTTTATTCGAAAAGTAGAGTATTACTGTGGATGTCTGCATCTAAAGCTATACTCTGCAAGACAACGTTCAGTGTGTAGCGGAGGGTACTTGGTGAATCACTGTCGCTTCCCCTTCATTCTACCCCTCCATTTCTTGTTGTTGCTACTGTCCATGATGGTTAAGTCTTTCTCGAGAGGAGTAAGATTTACAATAAGCTTTTTACTTATCTTTTCTCGCACAGTTGGCTCCAGTCCTCCATATCCAGGGGTATGATTCTTGAAGCTGAAATTATCACATTTTAGGTTCTCGTCGTTCAGTTGATCTAAATAATTTTGAATAATGTCTTTGCAGAATTTTTGTTTTCACGATAAATTATTGTCTCACATTTTACTGTATCACACTGTTTTTTGAATTTTCATATTAACAAACCAGAAATAACATTGTTCGTACAAAATACAAATACAGGGTGATCCATTGATAGTGGCCGGGCCAAATGTCTCACGAAATAAGTATCAAACGAAAAAACTACAAAGAACGAAACTCGTCTAGCATGAAGGGGGCAACCAGCTGGCGCTATGGTTGGCCCGCTAGATGGTGCTGCCATAGGTCAAACGGATATCAACTGCGTTTTTTAAAATAGGAACCCCCATGTCTTATTACATATTCGTGTAGTACGTAAATAAATACGAATGTTTTAGTTGGACCACTTTTTTCGCTTTGTGATAGATAGCGCTGTAATAGTCACAAACGTAAAGTACGTGGTATCACGTAACATTCCGCCAGTGCGGACGGTATTTGCTTCGTGATACATTATCCGTGTTAAAATGGACCGTTTACCAATTGCGGAAAAGGTCGATATCGTGTTGACGTATGGCTGTTGTGATCAAAATGCCCAACGGGCGGGTGCTATGTATGCTGCTCGCCGGATAGTTACGTTATTTAAGGAAACAGGAAGTGTTCAGCTACATGTGAAACGTCAACCACGACCTGCAACAAATGGTGATGCCCAAGTAGGTGTTTTAGCTGGTAGCGGCTAATCCGCACATCAATAGCAGACAAATTGCGCGAGAATCTGGAATCTCAAAAACGTCGGTGTTGAGAATACTATATCAACATCGATTGCACCCGTACCATATTTCTATGCACCAGGAATTGCATGGCGACGACTTTGAACGTTGTGTACAGTTATGCCACTGGGCACAAGAGAAATTACGGGACGATGACAGATTTTTTGCACGCGTTCTATTTAGCGACGAAGTGTCATTCACCAACAGCGGGAACGTAAACCGGCATAATATGCACTATTGGGCAACGGAAAATCCACGATGGCTGCGACAAGTGGAACATCAGCCACCTTGGCGGGTTAATGTATGGTGCGGCATTATGGGAGGAAGGATAATTGGCCTCCATTTTATCGATGGCAATCTAGATGGTGCAATGTATGCTGATTTCCTACGTAATGTTCTACCGATGTTACTACAAAATGTTTCACTGCATGACAGAATGGCGATGTACTTCCAACATGATGGGTGTCCGGCACATAGCTCGCGTGCGGTTGAAGCGGTATTGAATAGCATATTTCATAACAGGTGGATTGGTCGTCGAAGCACCATACTACGGCCGGCACGTTCACCGGATCTGAAGTCCCCGAATTTCTTTCTGTGGGGAAAGTTGAAGGATATTTGCTATCGTGATCCACCGACAACGCGTGACAACATGAGTCAGCGCATTGTCAATGCATGTGCGAACATTACGGAAGGCGAACTACTCGCTGTTGAGAGGACTGTCGTCACACGTATTGCCAAATGCATTGATGTTGACGGACATAATCTTGAACATTTATTGCATTAATGTGGTATTTACAGGTAATCACGCTGTAACAGCAAGCGTTCTCAGAAATGATAAGTTCTCAAAGGACATGCATCACATTGGAACAACCGAAATAAAGTGTTCAAACATACCTTCGTTCTATATTTTAATTTAAAAAGCCTGCGTGTTACCCACTGTTCGTCTAAAATTGTGAGTCATATGTTTGTGACCATTACAGCGCCACCTATCACAAAGCGAAAAAAGTGGTCCAACTAAAAATTCATATTTCTTTTCGTATATGTAATAAAAAATTGGTGTTCCTATTTAAAAAAACGGAGTTGTATCCATTTCACCAATGGCAACGCCATCTAGCGGGCCAACCATAGCGCCATCTGGTTTCCACCTTTAAGCTAGACAAGTTTCGTTCATTGTAGTTTTTTCGTTTGACGCTTATTTCGCGGGATATTTGGCCCGGTCACGATCAACGTATACGTGCGATTACATGAGTGGCATGCTTACCTACTACTTCACTCTGCGGTAAAAATAATATTCCAAAGGGATTACAATATTTCTTGACAAATGAATTTCTATTAGTTTTAAATAGTATCTTATAAATGAATCCAGAAATAAATATACTAAACAGTACTACATTGCGTAACTAATAATATAAATTTTAAGTGTGACAGATATTTAGTAATTTCAAATGTTTCACAAAAAAAAAAAACAATTTTAACTGTTCACTCAGAGCTAGTACATGTCGATTGTCTCACACGCCGATAATACAGTAATTCCTTCTCATAAATTTTAGCTTGAAATGTAACATGTTGCGTATAAAATTACATGAAAATTTTCAGGATAACAGCTGAGAGAATGTTGACCTGTCCAAAATTCGAAAAATATTTCTGGTATCGACTACTATTGTCGAGGAAAAATAATGCTAGAGGAGGATATCCCTTTACACCCTCTTTCCCGTTCCAGTCCCGAATGATTTGCGGGAAGGACGATTGTTGGTAAGCCTCCGTGTGGACTCTAATCTCTTTAACTTAATTTCACGACCGGTGGATGTATTCACGAATATCCGAGCAGACATCTACTCACGGGCCTTTTTTTTCTTTTAACAAGAGAAGCATTTCGTGGAATTTAATTAGAAGAAAAGAGGTCGACTTTGATTTTGCACAACAAAAATATATGAAAGTGTCTTGCGACTGCGTAAATCGCGCGCCACGCCACTCGCCGGGTGCTGGGCCGGGCTGTTCCGGTCCCCTGGAGGCCCCCTCGGCGCCGCCGCACCTGACCTGCTTTCTGGGCTGTATCACTGCCCCCATCACATAATCTCGTATCTGCGGGTCAAGGCGGGTGCCGTTCGAAAACACGGCCACCGAGAACGCCACTGGGCTTCGCCCGGCTGCATCAGACTACACCCACGGACGTCTTGTCCGGCGGGGAACAGCCTTACACGGAATGTGCGCGGTTCTTACACGCCGCGTTTCTGAGGCCGTTAACTACCTGTCTGCGCTGGACACATGTTGCTCTCGAGTGATGAAACGTATTCGCTGCATTGAAACATCGTGTCAAGGATGAGCCTCGTTGCAGCCTCGTCAGATGGTCAAACTAGGGCTTTTCTGAATGAATAATGGCGCGGGAAGAGAGATTCTTCAGTAAGAGCGTCTTAAAAGGTGCACGATCCCTGATGCAGGTTGCTATCTAATGGCTTTCAGGAGCAACAAAAACATTCCAGTATTCCAATTATTTATTGGCTGAAATAAAAAAAATAAAATGCTGTTATGATCTCCTCATTAACAGGTTCCACACAATAAACCGTGCATTAAAGTTGAGAAGCGTGTATATGTCTAGAAGCAGTGTAGCTCACAGCGTGCATACTGCGCAGACTATATTCATTCAGTATTTGACAATGAGAGCACTTATCGATTAAAAAAAATGTCTCTTGAATCATCTGTGTTGTGACAGCTTTGATGCAGCCCCCATGAATTCCTTTCCAGGGCCAACCTCTCTATCTCAGAGTAGCATTTGCTTACTACGCCTGCAGTTGTTAATTCTTCTGTAGCACCACAATTCTTGGATTATTTTCTGTTGCACTATCCGTGATTCACTATCACACAATGCTGTGCTCCAACGTATATTTTCAGAAATTTCTTCCTCAAATTAAGACCTATCTTTGATAACAGTAGATTTCTCTTTTCCTCTTCTCTTTACTATGTCGCCGGCCGGAGTGGCCGAGCGGTTCTAGGCGCTTCAGTCTGGAACCATGCGACCGCTACGGTCGCAGGTTCAAATCCAGCCTCGGGCATGGATGTGTGTGTTGTCCTTAGATTAGTTAGGTTTAAGTAGTTCTAAGTTCTAGGGGACTGATGACCTCAGATGTTAAGTCCCATAGTGCTCAGTGCCATTTGAACTACTTTACTATGTCCTCCTTGCTTCGTCCGCCACGAGTTATTTTGCTTTCAAGATGGCACAAATCATTACCTTTGTCTACTTCGTGATCCCAAATTTTGCTGTTAAGCTTCTCGCTACTCTCATTTATGCTGCTTCTCATTACGTTCGACTTTTTCCGGTTTACTCTCAATCCATTCTCTGTACTCATTCTCATTAGATTATTCATTCCATACAACAGATCCTATTTCTTCACTTTCACTGAGGATAGGAATTTCATCAGCGAATCTTATCACTGATATCCTATTACCCTAAATTTTATCCTACTCTTGAACCGTTCTTTTGCTTCCGTCATTACTTCTTCAGTTATGGATTGAAAATCCCTGCCTTACAACCTTTTAAATCTGAGCACTTCGTTCTTAGTCTTCCAACAAACTAAACACACAATTTCAAATATATTCGAAACTTTTTCTCACTGAGATCCCTCCTGCCTCCCCCCCCCCCCCCCTACATAAACACAAAATAAATGACGGTTTGTCAATTACGTCATTTTCGCTGATCATACAATAAAATGTCAGCATCAGGCACGACGTTTTCAGTACATGAAGAGGATTGAAAAGGGTGTCCTTGTGGGTCTACATTTGACCACCGGGTCGAATGATGTAGTATGCAGATATGTGGGGCATTCGAGTGTGACAGTGTTTAATATTTTTTTGTGTGTGGGATCTAAAAATTTAAAAACCTCTCTCACACCGGCCTGATTTAGCTTCACTGATCAGGATAGTAAAAACATGCGTATGTTAAGGGAATTTTCATTCACAAAGCAGGCTTATCACATTCACACAGTTCAATACTGTTCTATCCTGATTGAATTGAGCTTAACTTAAATTCCGTAAGGCAGTAAAGCAATTTCGAAGTCTCGGTGCGACGAAACATTTGTAATAATTATTAACTTTCGATGATCACATGGGGAAGACCGGAGATCTGCTGGTAAGACCGTGTTAGCCTATTTATTTGAAGTAACTGGATATCTTGAGCATACAAAACGGCAGGTTCGTCCAGTGTAAATCAGACGTTCCCCACTGATCCCGTGCAACACAACGTAGTAAGCAGACACTGTCAATAATAATCAGTTAAATAATGCGCGAACACACTTACTTTAGTTTAGTTCATGTATTAAATTCCTTCTCATGCAGAATCTCATCAAGATGGCGGCTAGCTCAACAATACGTACATATACATCCTCCTTCTTTCACGACTAATCGGCAAGAAGTCCTTCATTCTTTTCATAAGAGAAAACATGGATAGCAGAGAGGCTATTCCATGGAGTAAATGGACGCTCCAAGGAATAATTGGGCTTGAAACTACTTTGCATTGATAATCGGTAAGATAAGAAGAGATATTTCGAGATATGTATTGAGTTATATAATTTATAAAATTTCTGAAAATATCGCGTAGAGACCGCTGCAAGAGACATTACATGGCCCCTCGCAGCGAGCAAAGTTGATATGTATCCACTTTGCGAGCTAAGTATTGGCTTAGCTAACTCGTTAGAATTTGTGGAACATACGTTCCTATAAATTTTAAGAAGTTAGTAAGATTTTTTTGATTACAAGAATTGAAAGAGATTTGGTATCTTCGTTACCTATATACCTAGTTGTTGCTTTCACGTGTACTGGGGCATACCCGCATCCCACGTACACAACCAGGGAAGATGCACTTATATAGTTGTTAATCAGGTCTACCTATTCAGGAACTGGCCTTCACAGGGAAACCCAGGAAAAGCTGGAGGCTTAGACCCCAACTAGGTATTACAGATGATAGGAAAGACAGAATAATTTAGAAATTTGAGAGATATTCTAGAATTCATAGGAAAGATAAAATGTGCCTCATAGCCAAAAAAAAAAAATCTTTACACATGCAAATTTTTTTTTACAATCTTCTGAAAAATTTTCTTCATCGATGTCTTGCTGAACTGCGGTGAAACTGATCGAACATGAACATGGGACACGGCACGGAGGACAGGCGTCGCATTGGCGTACCGGACAGGAGACGTAACGGATTTGAGAGACCAGAAGGAACCTCAGGAACAGGTACTCAGGATTGTGGCATGAAACAATCGAAATTCGTCTAAGGAATGGTCAACTATTAAAGATTCCTGGAAGAGAAGGGTTAGTCGAATTTCTCCAGATTCATTTTGAACTCAAATATGGACCTGATCCATCCAGTCTTCCATCTGAGGAATGGGAAAATCCATTCGTCTTATACTTTCCACTCCTAGGTGTCTTAATCGATACTGTAATTGCACAATATCACAACTCCAGATCGGAAAACAATTTTGAAAACATGGATAATTTCTTCCATCTTCTTGAGTAAGCCGAAAGGTTCTAATCCTGGTTTAAATTTTTTTTTGTCTTTTCCAGGTGGAAGTAGATCTGAATCTTTCCTAATTTGGTTTCAAGTCGAATGTGGATAGCATGTCAGAATGTTAAAAACTTTATTATTTGAGACAATTTTTTAAAAAAATTATGTCTTACTCATACATGATTAAAATGAAATTTTGCTGAAAGAGAATGTTTAATTAAGTCTTGCTGCATGACCTCTCCAGCTGAAATTAATCTTTGTTATTATTGATTGACAATCAAATTTTTCTCTTTTATACTCCGATTGCCGCATTTTCTCATGAACATATATGAATGCAATATAACAAAAAACAAATCGAACTGGAAAATGACACATTATTATAAACTCAATGAAGAACTTTCTTATTAACTCTAATTTTATAAACACACACTAAGCTAGTTAATTAAATTCTCTTGAATAGAATTTAGTTCGCGCCAGAAAAAAAAAAAAAACCAGCGAGTCTTTATATCTGCGGACAGTAGCAATCGATTCTAATTTCCTAGCGCGGTTTGTTCTCCTGTGAACTGTCAGTTTACAAACACAAACTTTACACGCAAGCGCCGTATTCGATCATATAGTTTCAGTAAACTTATTCTCACTGGAGATTAGCACTCCCTGAATGTATATTATTTCACACGCACAAGCTTCTTTGGTGGTCATCGTGTAGACAGATAATCCGTAAGTCTTCACAGCATCAATAGCTACAGTTCCACTTACTTTTCTAAATATTCCTATACTATCACAGAAGCAATCGCTTACCGTTCATTAAACTATCACAGATGCTTGGCATGCTGTCATTTAACCTATCACAGTAGCTGAGGCATGCTGTCCTTCGCACTTCAATTTTTTTTTTTCAACATACAGACTTTTCATTTAATTTGAAACACTTTCCTTAAAAGTACCTCTTTAGGTCTACATGGGGAAATAATCCTTTTATTCTTCCAGAATCCGGATATGCTAATAAATACGCACCAGGATTCGGTATATCAACTATTATATATGGACCTGTATAAATTAGATTCCATTTTCTGATGGTCTTCTTCAACCTTGATGACTTGATGTGTCTTCTTAAAAGAATTTTCTGTCCGATATTGAAAGTCTGAATCCGTTTGATGTTTCTGTCATGGATTTCCTTTCGCTGTCTTGCTTTCTCCGTAATATTAATGAGAGCAATGCGAATTTTTTCTTCCCATGACATTTTGGTGTCCTCGAGTTTAGGCAAGTTATCTACCCAAAAGTTTCTTTCGTTATCTCTGAACATCAGTTCATTCGGGGTAAAGTTTGTAGAACTATGAGGTAAATTATTATAAATCTGCTCAAACTCGGTCAAATAGTTTATCCAGGTAGTTTGTTTATCATGACAGTACGTTCTCATGAATCTGTTTAGTTCTCGAAAAACACGTTCAATTAAATTCCCTTGTGGATGATAGCAAGATGTAAAAATCTGTTTTATTCCTAGTTGTGATACTAATTTTCTCCATAAATATCCAGTAAATATCTTCGCATTGTCAGAGATTACAGATTTTGGAATCCCTGCATGAGGAATGTAGTCATTTACAAACTTTACTGCGGCAGCTCTTGCAGTTGCTGATTTTATAGGATATAGTTTAACATATTTTGTAAACACATCACAGAATCCAATAATGTACTTAACACCACCTCTGGCTCTAGGAAGTGGTCCACAAATATCACATGATATAAGTGATCTTGGTGCTTCAGGTATTATTGAGTGAAGCGCAATTTTACTTCCCTTGTTGTCCGGCTTAGCCTTTTGACAAGAACACATTTCTGTATGACTTTGTGCACTTTTCGCCTTATATTTTGGAAGTAACAATAATATCTAATCTTATTAGCACACTTTACAACACCAACATGACCCCAGGTCAAATGTGTAAACCAAATTAATTGTTCTTCATATTCTTCGGGTATGCAGACACACCACTTTGGATTCTCAGCCTTCCCAGATTAAAAAAATAAAATATTATTCACAATCCGGTAGTATTCCAAATTGACCATAGGATTTTGTTGATTGAATTGTCGTATTATAGCACTCCATCGTCGATCCTTCTTCTGAAGCTGAGCCATTGTCTTATATAAATGAATATAATATAACTTGTAATTATTTTCTTGAAGAAGAAGCATTGGAAATTCTGCCTTATTATTTACATCCAGTTCAGGTGTTATTCCTTCTGGAGATCTTGACAACGCGTCAGCTATAATATTTTCTTTTCCGGCTACATGAATAATTTGAAACTGATATTCTTGCAGCGCCAGCGTCCACCTTGACAAGCGAGGATGCAGCAACTTATAAGCTTGTAAAAAGGCTAGTGATTGGTGGTCACAATAAACGGCTATCCTTGAGCCATATACATAATAATTAAACCTTTTCAAAGACCAAATAACTGCTAAAGCTTCCAATTCCGTAGCGGTATACGCTCTTTCACAGGTGGATAAAACTCTGCTAGCAAATGCAATTGGACAAAAGGTTTTTACACCATCGATGTACCTAATTTGAAATAAACAAGATCCTAATCCCACATCTGATGAATCAGTGGCTAAACAGAATCCGACATTGATATCAGGGTGGTATAATAACGGAGCATTCATCAGTTGATCCTTAATTTCACAAAAAGCCTTTTCACAATCATTAGACCATTGCCATGGTACATCTTTCCTCAGGAGCCGGTTTAGTGCTTCAGAGTTCATTGCTTGAGTTTTAATAAATCGACGAAAAAATGAAGCCAAGCTTATAAAGCCTTTCAGTTGTCTTCTGTTTCTTGGAGTTGGAAAATTTTTTATCGCACTAATCTTCGCTTCTGTTGGAAGAATGCCTTTTGCATTAATCATATGTCCTAAGAATTTAATTCTCTGTAGAGAAAATTGGGATTTTTTTTAGATTTGCAGTTATACCAGTTTGTTTGAACACAGCAAAAATCCTCCTAATAAGTTGTACATGCTCCTCCCAAGTTTTAGAAGCAATTAATAGATCGTCCACAAAAATTGTTATTCGACTACGTAGTTCTGGTCCTAGGGCATAGTCCAACGCAGAAATAAAAACTCCAGAGCTGATATTGAGACCAAACGGAACGACCTTGAACTGATAGCTTCTCCCTCCATATATAAAAGCAATATATTTTCTTGAGTCCTTGTCTAACTGGACTTGCCAGTACGAACTTCTCAAATCAATACTGGTTAAATACGATACATCTTGAAATTTCTGTATTAACTCATCGATGTTCTCCGGATGTGTGCGCACAGGTACTATAGTTTTGTTAGTTTCCCTTGCATCTAATACCAATCGAACTTTTCCTTCTGGCTTTGGTTCAACAAGCAACGGAGAACAATATGGGCTGTTCGACGGTTCAATAAGATTCCAGTTTAACATTTTTTGTATCTCTTCCTGAACTGGTTGTTTTAATCGCCAGGGAATGGGATAGTGTGCGCGGCAAAATGTCTTATGGGGCTTAATCTGTAATGTACAAACATATCCTCCAATAATTCCGGGCTTTTCATCGAAAACTGACTCATACTCTGTTAATATATTGATAGTTGTTCCCTCTGACTATCCGTTAGGCAATCTGACTCAGCAATCTTCTGTTCGACTGTTTGTCTGAAATACTCTACTTGAATTGACTTGGTCGGTAGTCGGTACATATTATCATTTTCAGCACAAATCAACTGCAGAGCAGCACCACGGAAATATCACTCATACACTGCCTCCTTTCTCAGTAAGATCAGTGTAACAAATTGATCTTCGATTTCAAAATGCACCTTTCCTTCTACCAAGTCCAACTTGCAATTGCAGGCTTGCAAAGTTCCAATGCCAAGAATACAATCTACTAACAACTTTTCCACTACAAGGAATGTGCATTGTTTAGCTGCATTTCCAAATTTTATCTCTATAAGCGTTTGTATCTTGACGTTCCGGGATTTTGCTCACACTGCACCTATAACTTGGCAATTTTTTACTGGTAGGACAGGGATTTTCTTAATTTTACTAATTCTGCGAAACAAAGTTCCGGATACTACGTCTGTAGATGAAGCTGTGTCCAATACAACATTGGTTAAAATTCCTCCCACTTCTGTGATGATCTCAGACACAGGAACCCTTTTATCTTCGACTACACAGGCTTCTAAGTCTCTCGTCAATTCATCTGTCATTAATTCGCCTTCGTTATCTCTCAACATTGCCACGGAATTAATTTCGTTTAAAACAGGTTTGCCCCTTTTGTATTCCCCGGCCGACTTTACGGAGCATAAAGCGGCCCTCTTCAGTTTAATCGTCGATTATTATTTCCTCTTGAATCATCTAATACTTCTGTTATGACTGGTTGTTGTTGATGACTGGTTGTGTTATTTGCTTCAAATCGAGGATCAGAATTTCTATACGCATTATTATTATTTGAAAACTGCTGGTTCTGATAATCTCTTGCATTTTCAAACTTTGGGTTGTATCTGCGACCTGTTCGATTGTCTCTGAATCTGCCCCTCGCAGCACTGTTATTGAAATTTTCATTTCCGTTGCAATTGTTTCCGTTGAATCTCTGACTATTCCTAGTTTAATAATTATTAAATCCGTTTCCGTTCCGGTTTGCGTTTGGCGCCTCAATCGCTCTCCTCTGCATAACCGGTTGTCTTGGCCGATGTTCATCTTCCTCGATCATATCTATAGTGTGAAGCGTAGTCATGAAAGAGTCAAGGTCATGCTCATTAATATACAGCATTCTATTTCTGATGCTGGCCGGAAGGCGAGATTTTAATATGCCAATCTTTAAAGACCCACGTGAAAAGGTTCCGGGTATAATACCTCCTGCCTTAAACGTTCTTGTACTCCTTCGGACCAGTATTTGGATAAAAATGCTCGTTCAAAATCTTCAGATGTGTCCCAAGTTGATATATCAGATGCCCATATAGCTCCTGCTCCCTGAATATAACCGGTCACGAAACTAACCTTTTGCCACTCACTCCAATTTTTTGGCAATACTCCCCTAAAACTTCTTATAAACACTACGGGATGAACATTTTTCTTGTCTAGGTTGTAGATCTGGAATTGACGTTGTTTCAGCATTTTCTCCTCAGTATTGCGTTTACAATTACAGTTATTATGACTACCCTCATAGTGTTGTGATTGATGTTGATTGCAAAAACGAACGTGTGCATTAATGTCCCTGCCTGTACTTGATCGGTTGAATAATGTAGCTTCATTGATAGATCTTGTTATGGGTTCATTTCCTTGCGTGGAACGCAAATCTTCTCGAGATGGATTTAAAGATCTCTCAATGTTTTCTTTCCAATGTTTAAGTTCTTCGCCTAGTTGTTCTCTGGCTTCTCGAAATCCTTGATTAAATAAATTTTCTTCAGAACTCTCGGGGCTTAACTGCGAGAATTTTCCCGCGAGAATGTTTACCTTATGACCAACCTCGTCTTGTCTCTCCTTTATGTTATTTATGAATTTATCCAAATTTTGGATGTCCTTCGGGATATTGTCTTGTGATTGTCTCAAATCTTGCATATCTGCTGACATGTCATTTACTTGTTGCTTTAATTCATCTTGAACTTCAACTAATACCGGAATTACCGCCATAGAACATTGCATCTGTTCTTGTGCTTGAACTATCTGTGGGATTGACTCGACCTGCTCTTTAATAGTATCAAGCTTAGTAGCAACATACTCGGTTAGCTCTAGGCGTAACTTCTTCGCATTTTCATTACACTGCTGAGTGACTTGCTCAATTTGAGCAGCTAATTTTTATTTTGTCTTTTCATTCTGAATTTTCAATTCTTCCGCAGTTTTATTTAATTTATCATCAAGTTTCTGAAAACTCTCTACTAATTTATTATTTAATTCCGCTTGATTAGCTTATAATTGCTCCTGGACTTTGACTTGATTGGCTGCTAATTGTTCATTCAATTCCCTCTTAGTCTCTATTTGCGCTTTAGTTAAGTCTGTTACAATTTTGGCTAACAGTGTTAACTGCTGCATGATTACAGTCAATGGGTTTATTTCGTCCTGCTCAGATGACATCTAAACACTTAAGCTTTGTTGTGGGGCCTGACTAATGCTGCCGCTAGGCACTACTTCAGTTAAGCTAGCGTCTAATGTTTCACTAACCTCAGAAACAGCTGAGGGCTGTTGTGATTCGCTCTGCTGTTGCATTGCCATTTTATAAGCCGCCCTAGTAAGAACCATTAATACACAGAACAACAAATATATAAAGTCACTCGCATCTGAGTTAATAATGTCACAGACCTAAACTTTGCATAATACTCACTTATAATAAACACTTTCTGTCTAAAGTTCAACCCAACATTCACTTAATCAATCTGATTCAAACCGATAGACATTTAAATAGTTATTCTAAATTTCTATCTACAAAAATTTAATTGTATATTGTCTGGCCTGAACGACATTCTCGTAGGTTGAGCCGAAATTGTGACTTCTGGAACAGGCCTCGTCTTCTTTTCTCTCGTGCACACACAACATAAAATTCACACAATGTTTAAGTAATGCTCAAAAATGTGTCCTGTCACAGTGAAGCCAAATTTAATATTTTTTTGTGTGTGGGATCTAAAAATTTAAAAACCTCTCTCACACCGGCCTGATTTAGCTTCACTGATCAGGATAGTAAAAACATGCGTATGTTAAGGGAATTTTCATTCACAAAGCAGGCTTATCACATTCACACAGTTCAATACTGTTCTATCCTGATTGAATTGAGCTTAACTTAAATTCCATAAGGCAGTGAAGCAATTTCGAAGTCTCGGTGAGACGAAAATTGTCAGTCGACCTTCTGGAAACATTTGTAATAATTATTAAGTTTCGGTGATCACATGGGGAAGACCGGAGATCTGCTGGTAAGACCGTGTTAGCCTATTTATTTGAAGTAACTCGATATCTTGAGCATACAAAACGGCAGGTTCGTCCAGTGTAAATCAGACGTTCTCCACTGATCCCGTGCAACACAGCGTAGTAAGCAGACACTGTCAATAATAATCAGTTAAATAATACGCGAACTCACTTACTTTAGTTTAGTTCATGTATTAAATTCCTTCTCATACAGAATCTCATCAAGATGGCGACTAGCTCAACAATACGTACATATACATCCTCCTTCTTTCACGACTAATCGGCAAGAAGTCCTTCATTCTTTTCATAAGAGAAAACATGGATAGCAGAGAAGCTGTTCCATGGAGTAAATGGACGCTCCAAGGAATAATTGGGCTTGAAACTACTTTGCATTGATAATCGGTAAGATAAGAAGAGATATTTCGAGATATGTACTGAGTTATATAATTTATAAAATTTCTGAAAATATCGCGTTGAGACCGCTGCAAGAGACATTACAAGTGGTCCGACGTTGCGCTGCGTGGGAACGTGAAGGCCGGCATACTCGTTGTCAAGATTTCGATCACCACAAGGAAGAATCGCCATATTGTGCGCCAAGCACATCGTAACCCCTTCACATCTGCGCCTACCGTCCCAGAATAAGTAATAGACACATTCTGTGTCATCCCGTAGCATTAGACAGAATTACAGTCCCTCGCGTAGGCTGCCGTTAGCACGACAACAGAAATGGTTATATTTGGAATGGTGTCGTGACCGCGAAGCACGGACTGCTAGTTAATAGCGTCGTGTCGTATTCACCAATGAATCACGGTTCTGCTCTACATCGGTCGCCTGTCGTCAGCAAGTATGACGGCGACCTGGGGAGAGGTCCCATCTCCAATGTGTTGGCGAGTCACAGCGGTGTTACTTCTGGCAACGTGGTGTGGCGAGTCATTGGGTATGACTTCAGGCCAGGGATGGTGATGATTGATGGAATTCTGACGGCACAACGGTAAGTCACAGGCATGCTGCGTCCTCATGTGTTACCTGACATGCACCATTATCGCGTTGCCATTTTTCAGCAAAACAATTCTCGTCGACACATTGCACGTGTCTCTATGAACTATCTGCGTGATTCTGAAGTATTCTCGTGGCATCAAGATTCCCAGATCTGTCGCCGGCAGAACTTGTGTGTGATCAGGTTGGATGACGACTCTATTCAGCGCCGGTATCGAGAATATCTAATACCCCCAGCCAGCATTGCCCAATTGTATCCGACTGCATTTCATTAGCATTGATTTGATTTTGTCTTTGTTCATCTCATGGCCTGCTTTCAACACACTGTCAGTTCCGTTCAACAGCACTTCTCCCTGAAATTCAATTCCTTTCTGCGCAAATTGTGTATAACCTTTCAATGCCTGTATTGTATTGCTTCTACCTTCAGAATTTCAAACAGTGTATTTCAGTCAACATTATCAAAAGCTTTCTTTAAGTCTACAATGCTACAAACGAAGGTTGCTTTTCTTTAACATGTCTTCTAAGAGACATCGTCTTCTTGTATGTCTCCGGATGCCATAGTGATCTTTCATGTTACACTTTTTCCACTCTGCTGTAAGTGAATCGTGTAAGTATTTTACAACCATAACTTACAGTATCAGACTAATAGTTCGCTACTATTCACACCTGACAGCACTTTCTTTCCTGCGAATTATAATTATTACATTCTTCATAAAGTCTGAAGGCATTTCGTTCCTAATATATCTTACGCGTCAGGTGTAATAGTTTTGCTGTGTCTGACTCTCCAAGGACAATTAGTAATTCTGGGGCAAAGTTTCCTGCTCCAAGGAGCTTGTGTGGACTTTAAGTACTCCGTCATTTTCTTCTCGCAGTATCGTATCTGACATCTCGTCTTCATGTAATTCCACTCACCTTTCTATAATACTTCATTCAGATTTATTTTCCTTATAGAACCACTCTATATATTCCTTTCACCTTTTCCATCTTTGATTAGCGCTGAGTAAGTGTTTAAGGTGACCCAACAGCTAAGGTTATTAGTCTCCCATAAACCCACCAAGAGAGAAGCAGTGTACCCAGTCCATCTGCATACAGAGTAGACTCTACGTGCATGTTATAAACGTTCGCGTAGCGTGGAGAAGAATCCGATATTCACTTAGCGGGATGCGGGTAATCGTCTAAGACCCACTTCCAGGCTGGCCGGCACACTGAACCTTGGTTTAATTCACTGGGTGGATACGATCCGGGGTCTGCATACCCCGCCCTCTAAACCTCGCACCCCCCTCTCTCACTCCAGATCCAGGAAGCGGTAGCGTTAATATGAGCGGTTATTCGGGGGAATTTTGATATTCATACCACGGCTTCTCCTTTCTCCAAATATCTACTTTTACTATAAGCTATATTTATATTTTCGCTAATTAAAAATGTTTCTTTAGAATACAGAACGTAGGTACGTTTGAAGATTTTATTTCGGTTGTTCCAATGTGATACATGTACCTTTGTGAACTTATCATTTCTGAGAACGCACGCTGTTACAGCGTGATTACCTGTAAATACCACATTAATGCAATAAATGCTCAAAATGATGTCCGTCAACTTCAATGCATTTGGCAATACGTGTGACGACATTCCTCTAAACAGCGAGTAGTTCGCCTTCTGTAATGTTCGCACATGCATTAACAATGCGCTGACGCATGTTGTCATGCGTTGTCGGTGGATCACGATAGCCAATATCCTTCAACTTTCCCCACAGAAAGAAATTCGGGGACTTCAGATCCGGTGAACGTGCCGGCCAATCCACCTGTTATGAAATATGCTAAGCAATAACGCTTCAACCGCTCGCGAGCTATGTGCCGGACATCCACCATGTTGGAAGTACATCGTCATTCTGTCATGCCGTGAAACATCTTGTAGTAACATCGGCAGAACATTACGCAGGACATCAGCATACATTGCACCATTTAGATTGCCATCGATAAAATGGGGCCAATTATCCTTCCTCCCATAATGCCGCACCATATATTAACCCACCGAGGTCGATGATGTTCCACTTGTCGCAGCCATCGTGGATTTTCCGTTGCCCAATAGTGCATATTATGCTGGTTTACGTTACCGCTGTTGGTGAATGACGCCTCCTTGCTAAATAGAACGCGTGCAAAAAATTTGTCATAGTCCAGTAATTTCTCTTGTGCCCAGTTGAAGAACTGTACACGACGTTCAAAGTCGTCGCCATGCAATTCCTGGTCCATAGAAATATGGTACGGTTGCAATCGATGTTGATGTACCATTGTCAACACCGACGTTTTTGAGATTCCCGATTCTCGTGCAATTTGTCTGCTACTGATATGCGGATTAGCGGCTACCAGCTAAAACACCTACTTGGGCATCACCATTTGTTGCAGGTCGTGGTTGACGTTTCACATGTAGCTGAACACTTCCTGTTACCTTAAATAACGTAACTATCCGGCGAACGGTCCGGACACTTGGATGATGTCGTCCAGGATACCGAGCAGCATACATAGTACACGCCCGTTGGGCATTTTGATCACAATAGCCATACATAAACACGATATCGACCTTTTCCGCAATTGATAAACGGTCCATTTTAACACGGGTAAAGTAGCCTTAAGAAGGAAGCAATGGATCGCAGAAAATGGAGAGGCAAAGGACCTGCTAATATAGCAGATAACTGATGATGATGAAAGTATCACGAAGCAAATACCGTCCGCACTGGTGGAATGTTACGTGATACCACGTACTTATACGTTTGTGACTATTGCAGCGCCATCTGTCACAATGCAAAAAAGTGGTCCAACTAAAACATTCATATTTCTTTACTTACTGCACGAATATGTAATAAAAAATGAGTGTTCCTATTTTAAAAAAACGCAGTTGATATCCGTTTGAGCTATGGCAGCGCCATCTAGCGGACCAACCCTAGCGCCATCTGGTTTCCCTCTTCAAGCTAGACGAGTTTCGTTATTTGTAGTTTTTTCGTTTGATGTTTATTTCGTGAGATATTTGGCTCGGTCACTATCAATGAGCCACCCTGTATATATATATATATATATATATATATATATATATATATATATATATATGGGGCGGAGGACGGAATTCTTCAGTTTTAATCTAAAATTTATAACCAATAAATTATGGTTAAAATATACGTCTGCCCCCGGAAATGTTTTCAAGCTATGACCCCGTTCGGTAATATTTTCTGAGTATTTTCGTATGAGGGACACTTGGTTGCCGGTGTTCCGTTGCATAGTAATTGCGTTTCATTGGATTTCTTACCTTACTTTATCTTTGTATCTGGATGTCTGAAATTATCTGCACAACGATGCTAATGTCGACGGTATGCCCTGCGTGCCTTGTTTACAAACACAATAGTTCCATTCACCCACGGTATTCGCTGTTTGCAAAAATAAAGCCCACTTTACACGTTTCCATGACTCTTGCGTTCAGTACTACAATAACAGTGATTGTATTGTACTGTCTGGAACTGGGGACCTAGAAACGATGGAGAGGCTTCTTCCTAGCAGTAGCCCTCAGCGGTACACAACCCCACGACAGGATACAGTAGTCCACTCATCCCACTGCCGCCCCACAAGGAACCTAGGGCTATTGTGCGGTTCGGCCCCCAGTGGACGGCATTACAGTGAATTCACATTGATGTCTCGGCAAGCTAATGTGCCTGATCTGTATTCACGGGAGCACAGCATTGTTTGATCTATGCGTAGACAACTGGTGCCATATAGTTCTGAAATCCTGTCAAGGACTTACAGAATGCATGACAAGCTGAATCACTGCTGTACTGTGTTTGAAAAGCGGAACAACACGCTATTAAACACGTTGCAATAATGTTTTGGCTCATTGGTGTATTAATCAAGGTGACAATCGTACCTGCTGCGCTAAGAATTACTTCCTCTTTGTAAATTTGAGTAAATATTTGCTTAGATGGAAAGATCTTCCTGTCACCTTGACCATGTCTGTATCGGAAATCGGAACCTGTAGTAGATGTTTCAAGCACGAAGCGTTTCGAGAATTAGGGGCTGGGGGTGAGATCAGAGACAAGTAACAGATAGGCAGATATTCAAATACTTGGTTATACTGATTTCACTAAGTAAAAGAAATGCGAGACAGCTTTTACTGTGTGGGAAAAATACTTATTCACAATGGCAGATTATGAGTGGTGAGAGCCTTTGAAAGGTGGCTACACTGAGCCACAGCGCCAGAGATTGCGCCAAAGAGTATTATTCAGCCGCCTCCACTGGCAGTGCCTGTCGAGGACTCGTAGTAGTCACTGCTTGGGTAGAACTCGTAATAGTCTGTGCTGAGATGTCGTAGTAGTCAGTGCTTGTTGAGATGTGCTAGTGAAGAGTGCTGGTCGAGAACTCGTAGCAGAGAGTGCTTCCTGAGATGTGATACTGAAAAGTTCTTGTTGAGATGTGGTACTAGCGAGTCGGTGTGGAGAGATTGTAATGTTTAGAGTGCTTTTCATCAATATAAACGAAGGTAAAAAAAAATTTTCTTTTCTCTCTCATTATTTCAGTGTCCTGAATAATGCGTCATTACAGGTTCAGTCAACAAAGCATCTGGCATGTGTTCTTGTATTAGAGTGTAATTCTGGTTTTCTTGCGCAGTTATAGTATTTCTAATTTTTTTTATCACGTCAGTATAAATGGTATTTAAAATTTCTTGTCTTGTTGAAGAAGAACCGTGCCAGATGTGTACGTTGAGTCACACTCCCACACACAGAACAATTATACTTGTGCTTTGGTTTCGTAGGTTTCATAGTTGCTGGGGACTTAATTAATTAATTGTGTTAACGAAAATTTTAATTTCATTCTTTTTTGTTGTTCTATGCAGTCAGATAGCGTAATAATACTAGTCAGGGCCAACCGTTTACGAGACACAGCGCAATCCGACACACAGCTACTAAAAATTAAAAATTATTTTCAAATTTAATATTTAATTAAGCCCCCATGCACCTTATCTCCACGGGAAAAAGATAACTAAGTAGTGTTAACGAACAAGTTGTTCCAGCCCCTCTAGAGTTCTAAATGGACTTGAAGCACATAAAATTACTCTGAGAAAGATAGTGAGGACACTGGTTGTCCTGAGAAAAATCAACACTCATTGAGAAGGTGTCGTATGTGACGAGCTTCCCTGCAGTGTCTCAAAGTGATGTTCGCGGTCGACCACAGAGCAGACTGCGGGCTCACATTGTCGCGGTATCCACAGTAACCTAGTGCATTTTCTCACGAAGTGACCGAATTGTTATCGCGATTTGATCTCTGCAATTCTGACTTCAAGGTGGTAGAGGTTAGAACTTGCTGAAGATAAGACGGTGGCAGCCTTTCGGGAGGTTCTTCACAAACGATCAACACCGAACAGACGCCACGAAAGACTGCGTAAAAGTGTGGCGGAAAGTGTGTCTCTGCTAGTTTTGTTACGTTGGTTGAGTGTCACCACCGTTTTTTTTTTTTTTTTTTTTTTTTTTTTTTTTAAATAAAAACTATGCTGTCAGTGTCACATAGCAGGCTGCTGCTCTGATGTCTCCCGGCCCTTCCTTGCTGCGGTGCAGGGACGTCTTCAAAGCTCTTAAGCTGACTATTCCATTCTGGCGCCAACCCTATGGCGCAGAGTAAAAGAGTGTTCTTCTGCGACAGCGTGGCCACGAAACAAATTTGAACCAAACGATTTTTCTTTTCGTCTAGCTACCGACGCCATCTTAAGACTTCTTTAACAATGCGATTTACTGGCAACACAAATTTATTCTTACCTTACCATCCTATGGTCCTATAGTTCCTCAGCATATGAATGGGTCTACAATCGCTAGCAAAACGGTGGAAATTGCGTATTAAATTTTTCAACTCACTTAATATGCTCGCAATCTACCTGAAATATTCTAATTTACTTGGTATGATATGATTTACCCAGTAAATTGTCTGAATGTCACAGAACATGCAAGTAGTCTCTTTTCGTGTAACTAATTAAACATATTCTCACTGTATGTTTGAATTGCTTTCTCAACATTAGAATTCCTTAGAAATTCAGATTGTGACTTTCGTAATACACTACTTGTAGGCAGACGGTTAAGACGCCGTTTTTACGAGTATATTATCTTCTCTAGAATTTTCTAGATTGCTGCCAAAAGTGGAATAGGACGGACGTGAAGGTATTTCGTTCAACAATGTCTACGTTGCCTGGAAATCTGGTGTTTCATGGACGATCGTGATTTTTGTTCTAGCATTCGTCGAAAGTCGTCTGTTTCGTAAACGTCAGGTCTTTAGAAAGTGATAAAGGGAGAGTCGCAAGTACTGGCTCCTAGAAAGCCATGAGATTCGTACAGCTTTCTGGCATTCTGCTGTAACGCGGTCTTAGCTGGCGGTTGACGGTGATATCTCAGTACGTCGGTGTCTGTTTGCACCTCATTTCGGCTGTAGTCTAATACAGCCTGTGCCAATATTCCACAGGTGAAAGCCCTAGATGAATGACAGGTTTCTTTCAACTCTATATTGGGGTTAGTGTTAATGTTGACATTTAGCGTATCTCGCTTGCGATGGAGGGGAAAATTACAATCTTGTGCTATAAAGAAGAAACGAATTTCCATACATAATAGCCCGCGTTGTCCGTAAAGAACCGGTATAAGAGAAGGCAGCGATCATTGTTGCTGACGATAGAGGGCGTTGCAGCAGAATACCCTTGTCCACGCGTGAATGCAGATGTGGGTTAACCTCAGCGTTGCGCAAAGGAACAGAGCGCCCGCGCCTCGTAATGCACGCGGGCAGGCGGAGTCCCCGCTCGATTCTAGTGGTTTCTCTTTCTCTTGTTTACAGACTCACGACGATTCTGCTAAAAATAAATCTATTGATTCGCTATTAAAAGATATACGATTCATAAAATTGCAGCTGTAATTTAAAACAATTATTTCAAGATCTTCGTTTACTTACAACATTCATTTATGTGTTGTAATACTGATATTTATCAGTGGAAACTCGTATTTGAAGAGCATATTAAATGACTGAAAACCGATTACGTTTCGAGTTTCATATAAAACTTACTGATTAATGCCATTGACGGGGTATCCTACCCCTCTGTTACACGAAAAGCGGAAAAATTAGCATTTATAGAGTAAAATCAAAGTTTTTTTTATGTATGTTTTCAAACGTCACCATAAAAAGAATTATAAAATCTTTTAGAAGATCAACATAATATTATAATCAAACAAGAATATAAACAATATTTTTAGTTTTCTCGCCAAACTGGATCAGTAAAGTACACTGCATTTCAACCAGAACGAAGGAAATCTCAAATTGCGTAAAACTTCATGAATACATTTACCGGATAGCTGCTGGTGTTCCCCATACGTTTTTACAGAGTGCATCCGAACTAACCACAGAGAAAGGCTTCAGAATTGTTATCAAGTCTTGAGAACAATACATGAAAAAGCAGTGATACTGTATCACTAGCACAAAAGCGTGATAGCAACTGACAACCACTGCAGAATCTTTTAATCTTAGGGCCGGCCGCGGTGGCCGAGCGGTTCTAGGCGCTTCAGTCCGGAACCACGCGGTTGCTACGGTCGCAGATTCGAATCCTGCCTCGGGCATGGATGTGTGTGATGTCCTTAAGTTAGTTAGGTTTAAGTATAGGGGACTGATGACCTCAGATGTTAAGTCCCATAGTGCTTAGAGCCATTTGAACAATTTTTTAATCTTACCAAGTACATTAATGGGAATTGAGAAATGAACAGCATTGCTTCAGCAATGATCATGTACGTGACTGCTGGTTCGCGTATGGTAGAAGCTATTTGAAACTACGACAGCTAAACTTTGCAACGAGATCACACGAAATATTGTGGCTATGGTCTAATGACTGTTTTGATGCAACTCTCCCCAGCAATCTATTTTATGCAAGTCTCTTCACCTCTGTATAGCTACTGCAACTGTCATCAATTTCAACCTGCCACATTTCAAAAGCTTCTTGTCCGTGCTACTTATCAACCAAGTGTCACTTCGATATAATCCTACACGCCCTACAAATACATCCAGAAATAAAGACTGAACATTTACATTTATATTTGACTTTAACGTATTTATCTTTTTCAGAAAATTTTTCATTGTTATTGCCAGTTTGCTTTTTATTTTCTCCACATTTCTGTCATCTTCATACAATATTACGATGGGTATTAATACGTGTTGACATATTAATGTGATTCTCAGCTAATTTTTAGTACGTTATACACAACAGAGCGCTTCAAGAGGAAAATTAGGAGGGTTGGGGTATTGCAGCCCGTCGTCGAAGATGCTGTAGTGGACGAACAGCACTTCATATCACTGCGTTTATCTCCATCGTTGACGCACGTAGATACGACGTTTCTCCATAGTATCTTTTTGTATATTCAACTCTGACTTTCCTTTTATGTGTTTTGTTGTTCTTTCAGTTGTTTTCGGAAACTGTGGCGCAGATACCTTCACTCCAAAATAATTTTCTCATTTTTGCAGAAGCAAAGAAAATTAAGTAATTACAGTAACTCTAAGTGCGATATCTTTGTTCATCTTACAGTGTTAACAGATACCACTACTAGCTGCGGCTGATCCAATTTTACCGTCAAATATCGGAATGACGCCACAGAAGAGGAAAAGATGCCTGGCTGGTCTTCAGAAATATTTACATCTATTGAGAATCAACGAAAAAGCGTTCAATCACTCAAGGTATGAAATATTTGTTAGACTGAATTTCAAGCGAACATTTTGACTAATAAACGTTCGCCGCTAGCGAAAATGTCTACGGAAGGCGCACCGAAAGACTATTTAATACTACGACAGCTAAACTTCGTAATGAGATCATATGAAATACCACGAATCCTTGCAAGGTTAAGTATTTACGTATACGAGGTTAACGATTTATTGATATTCAGTACATAGGGGCAAAGTGCAGTTATAGCGATCATTGGTAATTTATATACTATGTTGGAGTGTTAGATTTTTTTCTCTGCGTCTAACAGTCTTCCCGCAAACGTGTCACATAACTTACTACCGGATGTTTTCTGCGCAGTTGGGACTCTATCACTAAGTGCACTACGTCTGTCAGTGTAGACTAACTTTTTGCTTCCACGCTTCAACACCTGACCTGCTTCGCAGGGAAAAAATAAGCAATAATAGTTTGCTCTTGCTACATGTACTTGGAGGTTCTAACAGACCCAAGAACATATTACTCAAAATGGCTATGAGCACTATGGGACTTAACATCTGAGGTCATCAGTCCCCTAGAACTTAGAAACCTAACTAACCTAAGGACATCACACACGTCCATGCCCGAAGCAGGATTCGAACCTGCGACCGTAGCGGTCGGGCGGGTCCAGACTGAAGCGCCTAGAACCGCTCGGCCACGCGGGCCGGCGAACATATTACTCCTAATAGCAATAATTATTAGTCTGCAAAGGAAGTAAGTACTGATCTAATGTTAAGTTCAATGGCCTCAGTCACCAATACAAATACCTTCACTTATACCCCTAAAACCATGTATATATCACGGGATTTTAAATTCAAAATAGGTGCTTTCTTAATAGATGTGCAAATGAATTTTCGGTGTGCTATTGCTAATACACACTCTAAAATGGAAAATATTACACCAAGACTCACCAGTTTGGTAGTAATCAAGCTCGGTGGAGACGCTTATTAGCGGAAAGCTAAGATTTAACTTCCGTCCCTGCTACCCCACCCCTCTCTGTCCTGGGCATCAACTCACTCCACATTCGTTGTGTCTTGGAAGCAAACAGCTTCTGACTTTAATCTTCGGAGGGGTCTTGCCATGCCTTAAGCACGTGCGGCGTCAGTTTTTGAAGACTGCTGGCTAGAGGCTGGCATAAATGTATACGTCTGCCCTTGGCATCCCACACGTGCTCTAGGGGTAACAATCGGAGGACCGAACAGGCCACTCAGGGATCCGCACACTCCTCAAAGCATGTATGCTGTGAATTGCAGTGTGGGGTCCTGCATTACCTAGATGAAGCATGCCACTTGGTGCCTTGGTCTTAGAAAATGTGCAGGGTTTACCGTTCTTACTAAATACCGGCGAGCATTCAGCCTTCCTTCAACAATTAACAAATCAGCCTTGTTGTCATATCCAATAACTCCCCAAACAATGATTCCAAGAGTTGGAGAGATACGTGTTTCGGGTTCAGTTCTTCCTGTTGCCTACGGACACGTAGGCGTCTCTTTGGCCATCAGAAGCGAGACTCGTCGTTGATCGCCGCCAAATGCTACTCGGTGTCGAATATGACACTGGCTGGCTGTACCGCGCAAATCTCTACAGGCTGTGGTATGGCGCCAGCGGTAAACGACATATTTCAACGTGAGATTTCAACCCGGCACTCAGTAATCTGTCCCAGACGGTTAACCTCTGTCCGGATTTCAGCAGTTGCCACCCGGCTATTCTCCAGAGCCAGCTGAACAATTTCACAGTCTTCTCGCGATGTAGTCCACCAGTGCCGCTTCTTCCTCTCCTGTCAATCCTTAATTAGGCCTTATGACCTGTTCCGGCCTCGAGAATTCTTCCTCGACCTTCCTACACTCCTTCGAAAGCAGGATTGTATTTCATCGCTTGTCGAGAAATTCTCTGAGGTGACAGACGCAATAAATCCTCTTTCTAAACCTGTTTTCGTTGGATTACTTTTTCATTTAGTAATTGTACCCCCAGTTCTTTCCTCATTTCTTATTCTGTCTTCTAATGTGCAGATTTTCACTCATATAAGGAACTTCATTTCTGATTTCAAGTTGGTTTAGATCTTTTTGACCTAAATGTCCAATTTCCTGCTCCTTATAGTACTGTGAGTAATGTCACGACTATAAAATTTCATTTGGATTTACCTTCCAGTTTTATCCTTCAGTACTCTTCTTATTGTGCCACATATGTGTTGATAGGTGTCAGTTTTCTTATTTATTTATTTCTCTTCTTCAAAAGTTATGTCGCTTCTAAAATATTGGAAATGGGACGCCTGTTCTATTATTTTTTCAATGGCTATCTTAGTCCTTCTAGGAAAATTTTCCAAAAGTACCATTCCTTTTTTGTTGTTAATATCTTAATTTTTAAATTTTAATTTCTAAAATCAATCATAATCCCCCACCCCCAGCCACAAAAATAACGAGTTTCGCTTTCTGAAAGTTGAGCGTCGACCTGTCTTAACAAGCGTGCGAGGCAGGGAAAAATGAAAACATCTTGAGAGCCACGGGCAAAAGTAGTGGAAGAATGTTTAAGCATCTGATCGAAAGGCAATCAACTTTGAGCCATGAGCGTTGTTGATAAGCAGCTACAGCTTAAATTATGACACGGAAGAAACAAGACTTCGTGGAAAGTCATTATACAGACGCCCATGTTCAAACAATCCTTACGTTATTTATATCCCGTAGACACACTTCAGCCGGAATGTCGAAATATATTGGTTACCTATTACAACAGCTCCGATCTAGCGATTATTTCACCATATAAACCAACTTATTACCCCACAAAACTATGTTCAAATGGTTCAAATGGCTCTGAGCGCTATGGGACTTAACATCTGAGGTCATCAGTCCCCTAGAACTTAGAACTACTTAAACCCAACTAACCTAAGGACATCACACACATCCATGCCCGAGGTACGATTCGAACCTGCGACCGTAGCGGTCGCGCGGTTCCGAACTGAAGCGCCTAGAACCGCTCGGCCACAAATGTCGGCAAAACTGCGTTCATACAAGACTTCCTAGACACCGTTCTCTATAAAAAGGGGCCGACATATATATCTGTTGAAATTCTTTGTACCCTAAATTCTGATCATAATCCGTTATTAGTATCCATGGGAGGTACGTCACCAGGAAGAGAGGTAATTAAGCCGCGCTAAGGGACGTTAACTGGGAAATACACAAGCACCGACATCATACAGTAATTGACGTTATCCCTCATATACAAACGCTTGAAGAACTGGACCTGCAAGTTCTATTATTTACCGACCTTTTGAGCACGACTGCAAACCTCAGCACCTTGCCCCCCTCCCCCATTCCGGCGCACAAATTATATCTTCGAAATTCCTCCTGAATTTCTTCAGTTCAAGAAAACTAACGGCTGCATACGGAAACTCTGGAAACGGACGCGTAATCAGGCAATAAAAACTGAATTAAACTAGGGAACTCACCGAAAAAAATAAAGCAACATGAAAACGAGGCATGGCACTATAGACTTAACCTGATTAACCCAGGTTCATATTCTGTCTAGGACGTTACTCGGAAAAATTATTTGTAAACCGACTGTTATTCCACGACTACGTGACGAACCTACTGTGGTTATTTCACAAAGAGGAAAGGCGTAGGTTTTGGCAAACGGAACTGCATTGTCCTTTAATGAAAATTCTGCACTCTTCGATCCCTACACGTACTGTGGTCATTTCACCAAGTGGAAAGGCGCAGGTTTTGGCAAACGGAACTGCATTGTCCTTTAATCCAAATTCTGTACTCTTCGATTCCTACAGCATTGTTACTGTTGACAATACTTTTCGAAGCCCACCACCAAATAAATCTTGATTAATTGTCTGCATTCGTAGCCGAAAACTTCCGGCATAAGAAGTCACCCTCATTCTGCCAGTGGCCTCGTCAAAGTGTGCGGAGGAGCGGACAAAGGTTCAGGACACTCTCTTGTCCTTGAGTGGGAAACTGACCCTAAAGGAGGAAGAATAAACAATTATCAACAGCATGAGGGTGCAGAAGGCAGTGAAAACCACTGCATTAAAGACACGTAAGATGTATCCACAGCACATGTGGCCTGTAACTGAAGAAGTGTCATAATGATGTCTCCATTGGCAAGAGATTCCAGAATATTCCCCCATTCGGATCTCCGGGAAGGAATTGCCAAGGGGGAGGGTAGCATGAGAAAAAAATTGAATAATCAACGAAAGGATAACGTTCTACGAGTCGAGGCGTGGAATGTCAGAAGCTTGGACGTGGTAGGGAAAATAGAAAATCTGAAAAGGGAAATGCAAAGGCTCAATCTAGATATAGTAGGAGGCAGTGAAGCGAAGTGGAAAGAAGACAAGGATTTCTGGTCAGATGAGTATAGGGTAGTATCAACAGTAGCAAAAAATGTATAACGGGTGTAGGTTTCGTTATGAATAGGAAGGTAGGGCCGATAGCGTGCACTGTGAACAGTTCAGTGATAGGGTTCTTCCTATCAGAATCGACAGAAAACCAACAACGAAAACAGTGGATCAGGTATACATGCCGACGTCGCAAGCTGAAGATGAAGAGATACAGAAAGTGTATGAGGATATTGAAAGGGTAATACAGTACGTAAAGGGAGATAAAAATCTAATAGTCATGACGGACTGAAATACATTTGCAGGGGAAGGTGTGGAAGAAAAGGTTACAGGAGAATATGGGCTTAGGACAAGGAACGAGAGACGTGAAAACAAATTGAGATTCGTAACAAGTTTCAACTAATAATAGCGAATACTCTGTTCAAGAATCACAAGAGAAGGAGGTATACTTGGAAAAGGCAGGGTGATACGGGAAGATTTCAGTTAGATTACATCATCGTCAGACAGAGATTCCGAAATCAGATACTGGATTGTAAGGCGTACCTAGGAGCAGATATAGACTCAGATCACAATATAGTAATGATGAAGAGTAGACTGAATCAATAAGCAAAGAAGTGGGATACGGAAGTACTAAGGAATGAGGAGGTAAGGTTGAAGTTCTCTAAGGCTATAGATACAGCAATAAGAAATAGGTCAATAGGTAGCACAACTGAAGAGGAATGGACATCTTTAAAAAGGGCCATCACAGGAGTTGGGAAGGAAAACATAGGTACATAGAAGGTAACTGCGAAGAAACCATGGGTAACAAAAGACTTACTACAGTTGAACGATGAAAGGAGGAAGTACAAAAATGTTCCGGGAAACTCAGGAATACAGAAATACAAGTCACTGAGGAATGAAATAAATAGGAAGTGCAGGGAAGCTAAGACGAAATGGCTGCAGGAAGAATGTGAAGACATCGAAAAGAAATGAATGTCGGAAGGACAGATTTAGCATACACGAAAGTCAAAACAACCTCCGGTGACATTAAAAGCAAGCGTGATTAAAAGTGCAACGGGAATACCATTGTTAAAGGCAGAGGAGAGAGCGGATACGTGGAAAGAATACTTCGAAAGCCTGTACAAGGGGGAAGATTTGTCTGATGTGATAGAAGAAGAAACAGGAGTCGATTTAGAGGAGATAGGGGATCCAGTATTAGAATCAGAATTTAAACGAGCATTGCAGGACTTAAGATCAAATAAGGCAGAAGGAATAGATAACATTCCATAAAAATTTCTAAAATCATTGGGGGAAGTGGCAACAAAACGGCTATTCACGTTGGTGTGTAGAACGTATGAGTCTGGCGACATACCATCTGAATTTCGGAAAAGCATCATCCACACAATTTCGAGTGCGAGTATTATCGCACAATCAGCTGAACAGCTCATGCATCGAAGTTGCTTACAAGTATGATATACAGAAGATTGGAAAAGAAAAATGGGGATGCGCTAGATGACGATAAGTTTGACTTTAGGAAAGGTAAAGGCATGAGAGAAGCAATTCTGACGTTACGGTTAATAATGGAAGCATGACTAAAGAAAAATCAAGTCACATTCATAGGCTGTGTCGACCTGGAAAAAGCGTTCGACAATGTAAAATGGTGCAAGATGTTCGAAATAATGAACAAAGTGGGAGTATGCTATAGAGAGGGACGGGCCATGTACAATATGTACAACAGCCAAGAGGGAATAATAAGAGTGGACGACCAAGAACGAAGTGCTCGCATTAAAAAGGTTGTAAGATAAGGATGTAGCCTTTCGCCCCTATTGTTCAATCTGTACATCGAGGAAGCAATGATGGAAATAAAGGAATGGTTCAGGAGTGGAATTATTCAAGGTGAAAGGAAATCAGTGATACGATTCACTGATCACATTGCCATCTTGAGTGAAAGCGAAGAAGAATTACATGGTCTGGTGAACGGAATGAACAGCCTAATGAGCACAGAGTATGGATTGAGAGTAAATCCAAGAAAGACGAAGTTAATGATAAGTACCAGAAACGGGAACAGCGTGATTGTTGGTCACGAAGTAGATGAAATTAAGGAATTCTGTTACCTAGGAAGTAAAATAATCAATGACGGACGGAGCAAGGAAGACAAAGAAAAACAGACTAGCTATGGGAAAAAAGGCATTCCTGGCCAAGAGAAGTCTGCTAATGTCAAATATCGGCCTTAATTTGAAGAAGAAATTTTTGAGAATGTACGTCTGGCGTGCAGCATTGTATGGTAGTGAAACATGGACTGTGGGATAACCGGAACAGAAGAGAATCGAAGCATTTGAGATGTGTTGCTACAGACGAATGTTGAAAATTAGGTGGACTGATAAGGTAAGGAATGAGGAGGTTCTACGCAGAATCGGAGAGGAAAGGAATATGTGGAAAACACTGATAAGGAGAAGGGACAGGATGATAGGACATCTGTTAAGACATGAGGGAATGACTTCCATGGTACTAGAGGGATCTGTAGAGGGCAAAGACTGTAGAGGAACACAGAGATTGGAATACATCCAGTAAATAATTGAGGACGTAGGTTGCAAGTGCTACTCTGAGGTGAGGAGGTTGGCACAGGAGAGAGATTCGTGGTAGGCCGCATCAAACCAGTCAGAAAAAATTAAATATCCGGTGCCGACTTGTTCCACTGAGTTAAAAAATTCCTTGGGAGGAGCCGGAAGGCAATTCCGGCTGAAATGTAGCCCTGGTCTAACCCTTCTTGATAGACCAATGTGTACCCTCCTCGACATATTGCCTTCCTGGGTCTACCTCGCCACCACGCTCTGCGCAGTAAATACACTACAGCCAACTTCTTGCGTTAATTGTCGGTATAACGCTGTCACGGCTCTCATGCCAATGATTCTACCTTTCAGAATGTCCGAATGTTTGTGATTAGACGCAGGTGCACCTTCTGTGGGCGTGCTGTGTGGCGATCTCCATTGCCGTTGGACCAAAGCTATAGCCGACATTTAGTCACACCATCGCTATTTCTGCTCGGAAAATAAGCTCCTATAAGGAAGAAGTTTTAATTGATATATTCCACCAGCGTGGGAATATCGGAGTACCAGCTACATGTGCTTCGCCACTTTGAACACTTTGTACTACTGGCCTGTTTTTACGAGGCAGATATTCTCGATCGTAAGTGGTAATGAAAGAGCTATCTGAGCGGCGCTGGGAATTCAGCACGATAGGTTTTATAGTTTATCGTTGGTAAATTTAATAATCATCAGTGATTTGCATACTTGCTCCACGGAAGGCGTCCGGCTGTCGGTTTTTAAGGCACCACCGTCGTAAGTGGAAGCATAAAGCATACGCTCCGTGATGTGTGGGCACGTTTCCTTGTGGTAACTACCTCCCACACAGGTTCTAACCGGTGGCGTCGTCCTGCCGACGTGGTAATTTGTGCTGCACCTAGAGGAGAGGTGTAAGTGGAGCTGTAATCGTACTCCGTCCGTATTCCCACTGATTTTCTAACGTGCATAAGACGAAAGAGGCGCACTCGCTCTTTGTAAATCTTTCCCACTGAATATCTTAAAACAGACACTACATATCACATATGTTAACGAGGGCAATGTTTCAATAAAGAGAAATTAAGCTAATTTATCTCGTTTTATTTACGACCGTGAGTTCAGAGGAGATTACGGAGGAAAACCGGCAACAGAACCGACTTAAAATAATTGAACAAAGGAAGGCATAGCAAAAGATTCAATCCCAGGATGTGAAGATGGTATGGAGCATTTTGTACACTAACAAAGAATTTTAGAATAATTTGACAGTGCTAGGTGTCAGTGCTACAGGTAATATTGTACACTAACAAAGAATTTTGGAATGTTATGGTAGGACTCGACGTAGGTGCTACAATTAGGTTTCACGTACGTTTCATAGATCAGTTTTGTGATGGACTCTAATTATGTGTATGGTGTAATTAATTTTCATAGACTGAAATAAGCTGTCGATATGTACGTAAAAATAAGCAAGTTTAAAAACAGTAAGTAAATATCATTCCTTTCACAAAGCATAACCTTACAATTTCTGTACAACAAAGTCGGACTCATATAAGGGACGTAGTTGTCAAGAAGAGATATTTTCGCGTGTTTTACCTGAGAATCACAATTCACCTGTGATATATGGGCATATGTCCATCTAGTATCGCAAATGTGGGCATTCCTTTCGATTTGTGGTTAAGTTGGGTTGGGTTGTCTGAGGGAGAAGACCAGACAGCGAGGTCATCAGTCTCATCGGATTAGGGAAGGAAGAGGAAGGAAGTCGGCCGCGTCATTTCAAAGGAGCCATCCCGGCATTTGCCTGGAGCGATTTAGGGAAAACCTAGCTCAGGATGGCCGGACGCGGGATTGAACCGTCGTCCTCCCGAATGCGAGTCCAGTGTGCTAGCCACTGCGCCACCTCGCTCGGTGATTTGTGGTTAAGTATTTACAGCAAATTTCGTTTTGAAAGTGCAGTTAACACGAATAACCTTAATCGAAACCTCTGCGAACTAAACATCAGCTATTACTTCTGCCAGACTTCTCTGCAATCAATCTTTCTCGTTTTAGTCAGTAAAACGTGCCAACGTCTGAAATTTAAAGATTTTACAACTTAGTTTTATTGGAGGTAAGAAATTGTCAATTTTATTGTACTATTGAACGAAGATTCTTCTGCTTAATGGTTTATCTCCGCTTGTTTCTTACTTAAATCACCAATTTTATCTGTGTGTTACATAAATTGAAGTGAAGGAAGGAGAAAGGGAAGGAACTGACGATATGTGGTATCAGCAGCGACGAGTGAAAATGTATGTCAGATGCGGATTCGAATCCAGGAGTTCCTGCTTTTCCTTTTTTTTTTTTTTTGTTGCGTTTGGTCTCGGCGGACGTCACATGTCACATGACATCCGTTCAATTTGATCGTTGATTGCTTTACTCAGTTTTTTTATTACAGAGGACTAGCGGCACTCTGACCGAACACCCTTTTTTGTGTACAAAACGCACAATGCCTACTTGTGTCCAGTTTTTTTTTCTTTTTTTGTGCCAGACCGAGGCTCGAACTCGGGACCTTTGCCTTTCGCGGGCAAGTGCTCTGCCAACTTTTTTTTGTGCTCAGGAAGCCAGAACGCTACCGCGAGACTACTTTTTTCCTTTTTCTTTTTTTATTCAGAAAATTGTACACTGTCAAACAACGCATTAATCATATACAGTAGATGTTCCGTCTCTCTCTCTCTTTTTTTATTTATTTATTTTTTTTTTTTTTTGAAAGGTCAGGGCGTGGTACACGCCGCACTAGTAGTGGGGTCTCTTCACGGCATTGCCAGTGCGTCGAGGCCCAAACGCCTCCCATCCCTTTTTTCATGTTTTTTCATGTCCCCTGTTGGGTCATAGCACTAAGTGTGCAGAAATCTTAACACAAAACACCCATTCTCCGATGTAAGAAAGACAAAGAAACCTCTTCTCTGAGTAGAAACTGAACACTGATAAAACTTAACAATTCTTCTTGAATGACACAAATACTTTGGAAGTCGAACACGAGTAATTCTGAACAAAATGTTTTGAAAAAAAAACTCTTCGTGTAACATAGAATTTTCGGAAGCAAGGTAATAGTAAATAATAATAAGAACACAAGTGACTTTTAATTTTCTTATGTTCGTTCTCGTTCAAGGTGTTGTAGTGGTTCCACATATTAAACCGACACCCATTCTTTCAAAAATGATCTTCAGCATGTTGCCGTAGTGCTTCTTGTGGTTGCGATACGTGCTGAGTTTTGCATATTCACACTTCATGTAAATGCGGAATTCTATCACGTTGTCCGACCCAAGTTTGTTGATGACATAACTAACATATTTTCCCAGTAACCAGCTAATGGTGTTGGTTTTTAATTTTGGAAAGTCTGTTATGTCTGGTCTCAGGAGGAGCGATGGCGTTATATATTCCGTCGAGGATCTGGTGAGAAAGGCGATTTGTTGTCTGATCTAATACCAGTTGTTCACACAGCCGCCACAGGTGAATCTGTGGACGAGTGTATCCACCAGATGGCATTTTACACAAAGGTGTGTCTGGTTTAAACCGATCTGAGCTACCGTGCCGGCAGACTAGGGAGTTGCGTTAACCAGTGTGCCACCCAGTCACGATGTTTACTGCACATGCGTGGACTGTCTCAGCACGCTCCCAGCTGACTCACTCAGTCTTCCACATAGCGCCACCTATACGCAGTCCACGTAAATGTCCTCCATGCTCGTTGGTGTTAGATTCCCACTGGAGGTCGGACGTAAGCGTGCACCTGCACCGAAGATTACGGATTCGTTGTCCATCGAGAAGAATCAGTTATATTAATGTGTGGTGTCTGTTCTTTTGGATATGTCCGAATGGCAATGTATCTACAACATTCAGTGCGGATCCACACTTACATTCGACCTCCAGAGGGAAACTAATATCAGCTGTCATGGAGGACATGGGCAGGGGCTGTGGAAAGGTGGAATGTGCGTGAGTCAGCCGGGGAGCGTCCCGTGGGCGAGTCAACTGTATGAATGCGTGATGTCTGTTCTTTCAGAAAAGTATAACGGAAGCCACCGAGCCGAGAGGACGCGAACAGGGCAGCAGCAGCACATCTCTGATAAACTGTAAATTAATTAAGTCTTTGTTTTTTGTTCACCTTGTAAGAGGTCCATGACTAAGGAATTTATTGCTAGTGCACTCGTGCAGATGTAATTTCGATGGATTTCTCACGCTCTGCCTGAGATATGTAAGCTATAAGAGAATCTCAGACCAAAGAGCACTGTTGTACGCAGTAAGAGCAGTGTCAGTAGCAGTAGGAGAAGTAGTAGCGAGGAGTCGTGTGTATGGAGTTGGCTGGGCCGGTCGTGGGGAGCGATGTCGGTGCCTGAGCGATGTAGTGTAAGGTAAAGGCAGCCTCGCACATATATACTATTGTTATATCAAGTCCCATGTAAATGTTTTTTTTAAGTCTCTTAATAATAATCCTTCTTACAAAAATTGACTTTTGACAGTCATTCATCTCAATTTAAAGAATTCACTAATTTCTCCAATCCATGGTCATCTCGATTATTGTAAAGAAAAATCAGTTGTTTCTTTTTATATATGACAAACTATCGGCCAGGATTGCACTGGGCTGTACCAGAAAAATTTATTATAGGAGCAGATATATATGCGTTATTCGGCGAACTTATTGAAGTAAGCCGGCCGAAGTGGCAGTGCGTTTCTAGGCGCTGCAGTCTGGAACCGCGCGACCGCTACGGTCGCAGGTTCGAATCCTGCATCGGGCATGGATGTGTGTGTTGTCGTTAGGTTAGTTAGGTTTAACTAGTTCTAAGTTCTAGGGAACCAATGACCTCAGAAGTTGAGTCCCATAGTGCTCAGAGCCATTTGAACTTACTGAGGTAAGAATTTTCAATTTATTGAGTGTGATCTTTCAGGGCCATGATGCAGCACTGCTGACGTCCAAATTTACCAGTTTAAATTCACAGTTATTGAAAGGTTATATATGAGTCACAGTTTTTATTAGGAGGTTAGTCACCTTTTTATTATTGGTATGTTATGGAATAATAAACTGTTGCTAGGTCACACTGAATGTGAATGCTATATGTAATTATATACTTTTTACTGTTGGGAGGTTACAACCTGCTTCTGCAGAGATGTGAACTGTACTTTACTCTGTTGACTAGCGGTAAGAATATTGAAAGGGTACAGTACCGCCCGACATTGAAAATAGGTACAACATACTTCATTATTTTTGTCAGAAGAACACATTTTTTTTGTAAAATAACTCAATTTCAATTAATACAGCGAAGCCGGATACCAGTGTGGGAAAGAATGACAATTTATTTATTTAATTGATCACATGTGCACTCCCACAAAGTAAATCCCTACATCCAGTTTGGTGAGATCTGTGAAATGAATGAATGTATGGTCGTCTGGTAACCGCAGATAGTGAATGTGAATATATGATCATCTTTGAGTCGATCCTTTGGCCACCTTTGGTGGGACCAAAGAGATGAAATTTGCCTGAGCTTTGAGCGCCTGAAATGTGGCTGACCAACGCGGTAGAAAGGTGCTCCCCCACTTCGACAGAGGTGGGAGAGAACCTCAAGAACAGCCATGTTTCAGCACTCTGCCGCTGGATCTTGTGCTGTTAAGACCTGTTTTAGTTGTGCTCCGTAATGACGAAAGAGTGGAGACATAGTATGCATGTGGAATATTTAAGAGTAGTTTGAAATATTAATTTCTCTATTTCAGGAACTTTTGTGGGGAGAATTAAATGTCAGGCAGGTAATGTTAATAGTATTGTAGTAATCTCCGGAAGTGACCAACGGTCACAATGAAACCACGTGTAGCAATAAGTTGAAATACTTCCGTGTGCTTAAGTTAAGCTGAATTACTAGCGTGTGTACAATAAGTTGAAATATTTAAGCAATAGCGTGTGTACCATAAGTTGAAATATTTATGAAATGGCGTGTGCAGGACTTGAAATTAGAGACGAGTACTTCCACGTGGTGAGTACTGTGTGAGTCTCAAACTTTGTATGAGACAAAAGATAAAGAGAAGTACTCGTCCGTGGTATCAGTTGAGGACTCGCGTGTGTGATGAATACGTTCTTAAAATTACTTTGCGTGATATGATTCCGTGTGACGCTAGAGTCAAACTCTGAGAGAGAAGCAAGGTGAGTCGGCCATCTATCCAGCAACGCCACTTGGCTTGCATTGCACAGGAAGACGTGCATATATCTCCAGAGTTCATAGTAGGAAAGTAGAATTACGAAGTGGGGCAGTGTCGTGTGAAACTGGGATAAATATTGATTGAAGTGGGAAAGCTGAAGGCGATAATGTTGTGACTATTCTCTGTGTAGTATTTCATGTTGTAGTGTGGTGTATGTCATGTAATTTGGGTATGTGTGGTTTGCATGGGAGAGTAGCGAGGTAGTTTCAAAAGATTAGTGGGTTATGCTTGTTCCTTCAGTACCGCTCGGTCTGGAGGAAAGTTTAGTGATGATGATTGTGAGAGTCGAAGTGTGAGGTATAATAAAAGATCCAACATCCTATCCAGAAAGTGCACTGTAGTGTTAAAAATAATTACGAGAGCATAATATAGAGATTCACCATTGTAAAGCCATGCCCACTGGGCGGAATTTCTCATGTGTTATTGTTGTAGGTTATAGAATTTGTGTGTTTAGGTTTGAGAATTTATCGGAATAAATAAGATAGTGAAAAGAAAAAGATTGGTGGACTTTTCCTTCGAATTGTATGTTGTCATGATGTCCCGAATTTATAATGTGTGCGCCATTAATATTCAGTGTGGTGGCCACGTGTTGACAAAAGCCGTTAAATAAAAAGACAAAAAGAAAATGTGGTATTGCCAGTGCGTAGTGTACGGTCAGAGTTCTGTAAATTACTGATAGTCAGATGCGTGTTTCCGTTGCGTATTAATCATATAGGAGGATAACTTGTAACTTAAGTGTGAGTACTAGAGTTCATGTTACTCGATAAGTAAGAATGAATCCACTCGCTTGGCAGACCACTCATCTTGCAGGCCTGACTGCTTGATGCCACAGTATGAGCAAGGCATGTGGGTGCCTCTCAATATTAATCGTAGTTTTTGTTTTTGCCCAAGTTTTCTGAGTATCATTGTGTAGGGCGGCTCCATAGTGTAAATTTTCCCGTCGCCAGAAACTCCGTCATGCCACTGAGTTTTAATTTTGTGCTAGTAGACAGTACACAGTTTAGATCAGTGCGTTCTTGTTTGAATATTTGTCTCGTGCAGTAACTTTTCGGCAAACAGGCATCCGCAAATAGATCAACTACAGTAGACAAATTTGTTTCTGTTTAATAGCTTGCGGTCTCAGAATACAGGAGAAATCTGCACAGCAACTTTTAGTGTTACTTTATTCTCCTTTGGTATTTTTTCAAACTTAGTAACGCTGTTTGAGACCTTGTACTATTTTATACACAGCACGATACGGATAGTGACTGTGCTTGTTGTGAGCATCTAAGAGGAGAGTTGGTTGCTGTCCGTAAATACAAGGAGAGTTGGTTGCTGTGCGTAAACAGCTGGAAGCTGCGTTGGCTACCGTCGACAAGCTTCTAGCTAATGCTCAAAGTTGCGGTGATGTCGGGACGCCAGTGACGAGATCTGCGATACCTTTGGTGCCACTGGATTCCTCTGGTGACCCGGTCGTTCTGCGGCTTCTGACCGGTCCGTCCCCACTCCAGAGTGGGTGGCAGACAGAGGTGGGTTCGCGTGTCACTGGGCGGAAGGCGAAAGAGGGAGCAGGCCGTGCGGCTGGCTCCCTACGTCTTAGCAACAGGTACGAGGTGCTTCCCAGTGTTGATGATAACTCTGAGCCAGCACGGGATGCCTCTCCTGTTGAGCCAGCAGACGATTTTCCTGCCCAGTCTAGAATTAGTTAACGTAGAGGATATGACAGCATCTATGACGACGGGTCCTACAAGGAATCTTAAGAAAGGTAGGAAGATATATTTGCTCAGCAAGGGTGACAGGATACAAATTTCAGAATATCTCAAAAGACAGCATCAAGTATTCGGTGATGAGGACACAGATGGCGAGAACAAATGGAAAAAAATCAAAGGCATCGTTCAATATGCCCTAGACAAGTATGTTCCGAGTAAGGTTTTAAGGGATGGGAAAGATCCACCATGGTTTAATAGCCGTGTTAGAGAAGCGCTACGTAATCAAAGGGCACTTCATCTCAGATTCAAGAGGAGTAAAAACCTAGCTGACGAACAGAATCTGAATGTTGCGAAAACGAGCGTAAGAAGAGAAATGAGAGAAGCGTTCAATGATTTTTAAAGTAAGACGTTACCAACCGACCGTGAGTAAAAACCCTAAGACATTTTGGTCGTATGTAAAATTAATAAGTGGGTTAAAATCATCTATTCATTCTCTCTGCGAAAACACCGACACCGAAACGGAAGATAACAGAGAGAAGGCTGAAATACTGAACTCGGTCTTCCGAAGTTGTTTCACCGCTGAAGATCGTAACAATGTCCCTCCTTCCAATAGTCGTACGAACATCGAAATGGCAGATATTGAGATAACCGATCGCGGAATTGAAGAGCAGCTACAATCGCTTAGTAGTGGAAAGGCTTCAGGGCCAGATGAGATCCCTATAAGATTCTATAAAGCTTATGAGAAAGAACTTTCTCCCCTTCTAACAGTAATTTATCGTAGATCGATGGAAAAAAGCGCATGTCATTCCCGTTTTTAAGAAAGGGCGTAAGACAAATCCACACGTTTATAGACCTATATCGTTGACATCAATCTGTTGTAGAATTATGGAACATGTTTTTTGTTCAAGAATTATGACTTTTAGGAAAATGAACATCTCGTCTACAAAATGACAGACAGCTGGACACAGCGTCTGCCGTAAAATATCTAGGCGTGGCTATCCAGAGCGACCGCAAGTGGAAAGACCGTGTAAAACCGATAGTCGAGAAAGAAGACACCAGACTCAGATCCATCGGAAGAATCTTAAGGAAATATAACTCATCCACGAAAGAAGTGGCTTATAAGGCGCTTGTTCGCCCAATTCTTGAGTATTGTTCATCTGTCCGGGATCCCTATCAAGTAGGAACGAGAGGGGAGAGAGAAGATCTAAAGAAGAGCGGCGCGTTTCGTCACGGGATCGTTCAGCTGGCGAGAGAGCGTTCCGGAGATGCTAAACAAACCCCACTGGCAGACATCACAAGAGAGGCGTCGTGCATCACGGAGAGATTTACTATGGAAATTACGGGACAGCACTTTTTGGGAGGAGTCGGACAACATATTACTTCCCTCCACATACATCTCGCGTATTGACCACGAGGAAAAAATCCGAGAAATTAGAGCTAGTACAGAGGCATACCGACAATCATTATTCCCACACACTATTCGGGAGTGGAACAGGGTTGGAGGGATCAGATAGTGATACCGAAAGTACCCTCAGCAACACACCGTTCGAAGTCTTGCGGAGTATGATGCAGTAAGATGTAGATGTCTGAATGGCAATAAATGCACAACCTTCCGTGTGGACGCTCATTTACGTTCTACCTCCAGCGGGAATCTAAAGTTAGCGAGCTTCGAGGACAGAGACGTGGATGTGGATAGGTAGCACTAGGTGGGCGTGTGGATCAGCAGGGGAGCCTGCAGAGATAGTCCTGGCATCTGCAGCAAACTCCACGTCTTGGTAATGCAGTGGTTTACGCGACTACCTGGTAAGCAGGAGATGCCAGGTTCGAATCCCAGTCCAGCACACATTTTCACTCATTGCTGCTGATTCCGTGTAAATTCCCGATACAGCTGTTATTACTACATCGTTCCCTTTCATTTATCCGCCCTCCACCTTCAGTTTACATGAATGTATCACTGCTGCAGATTCCGCGTGGTGTTTGTTCTTTCAGACATGTCCGAAAGAAGAGACACCATGCACTGATATTTATGTGCATTCGTATTTCATAAGTCTATCAGTTGTTTGCGCTTGTTTTCTCGGTGAGTTTTATTTCCAGCACTAAACATTTCAGAGACATGATATAAACTTTAAGGAAAATATCGTACACGTTCTTGTAAAAATATTTGTTGTATTGATTTTCATACATTTTTTCCTGTTTACGCTGTCATCAGCAGTAAAGCCAGCTTATCAGCAAAATTTAATGTTGTATTGTATTGTATGTTAACCGGGGGCCTAGAAACGACGGAGAGGCTCCGTCCCCGCCGCAGTCGCAGTGGTCCGCAACCCCACGACGACTACGGCAGTCCACTTCACCCCTCCGCCCCACACACCGAACCATTCTTTCAGGGTTATTGTGCGGTTCGACTCCCGTTGGACCCCCTCCCCAGGGAACGTCTCACACAAGACCTATGTTTGCGTGGTAGAGTAATGGTGGTGTACGCGTAGGTGGAGAGCTTGTTTGAGCAGCAATCGCAGACATAGTGTAGCTGAGGCGGAATAAGGGGAACCAGCCCGCATTCGCCGAGGCAGATGGAAAACCGCCTAAAAATCATCCACAGAGTGGTCGGCTCACCGGATTCGTGCCGGTGACCAGACGCTCTTTCCCAGTTTGTAAAGCCATGCGTTAGACTGCACGGCTAACCAGGCGGCCACAAATTTAGTGTTAACTTTTTTTGTGAGCTGTGTCTTTTTGTTACAGTTGTGTATTATAAAATGGATCCATGAAAAACATAACAGGAGGCATTTACTAAGTGATGCTATGTTTTTGGCTGCGATGTATCCTAGTATAGATTCTACGGAAAGCCTAAAGCGTTGGAGAACCACTTTGACCCATAATGGTTCAACCACTGACACAAGTTGCGAACACTGTATCACTGTACATGGCGTCACTAAATTTTTCATCTCAAATCTTACGACCGCGTCTCAAAACCGTGGCCCACTCCATACCGACAACGCTATTCCTTTTTCTAAAAAGGCATGTACAAGCACATGTATATTTAAGAATCCTGATGTACAAAGTATATACCTAGTGGTTATAACAACTTTCATTACTCGAGGCGCCCTTATGAAAAACGTGTGATCGTAGGACAATCAAATTTCGTGGATGTATTTTTAAGGACATGCTGAAGAGAAAAAACGAATAAACTGAAACGTCCCCTTTGAAAAATTATAAATGACTGTCCTTAAACTGACACACAATATTTTTAACGCAACGCAATCTGACTTTCAAAAATCCCTACAAAAGAATGGCCCTGACTAACATTAATCTATACCTTTCACAAATCACTTACCTCACAAAAATCTTCGATCTCGAACTACTGCAATACAGCGAGCGCCACTACTGCCAGCTAAATAAAAGATTGAAACTACTGAAGGCACTAACTACTGATAGGCATAGTTAGCAAATGAAAGATTTTGATAGAGAACAAACAATGTATTTACCTTAATAGTGTTGAAAAATCATAATATACATAGCAGTTCATGACATCCAGTCTTAAAAATTTCAAAGCTCCGCCATTTCTCTCCCCACATCCACCACTGCTGGCGGCTCACCTCCAACTGCGCAACGCTATGCGCTGTTCACATCCAGCTGCCCAACACTACAATGGCAGACAACAATGCAAACTAGCCACAGACTGCACACAGCACAGCCAGTGATTTTCATACAGAGCGCTACGTAATGTTGCCAATAAGAAAACATAAACAGCCTAGCACAGCCAGTGATTTTCATGCAGAGCGCTACGTAACGTTGCCAATAAGAAAACATAAACAGCCTACTTACATAGCCCCCATGCTCCCCACAAAAAATTTTGCAAATTGTTTTGGGCACTGGCCAATAATGATTTGATAAAATTTTTCATAATTACAATAACAAAGATATCAAATGCACACACTTATTGATACAATGTTGGTCAAAAGCTAAAATTTTCTCACAGTCCATAAAGACAGTCCTGATCATTCATCACAGTAACATTGCCGTTTATTTTCTCAATGTCTGAGCAGTAAAAGACAATGCACATGGAAGTAGTGGATTTCTATGCAGTCTTGAAGAAGTAGTGTTGTCCTTCCAACGGAAAGACAGTGCTGACTCTTGACATGTTGACGGGTAATTGGCCACAACAGAGCAAACCCACAGCAGAGTCATTCGACGTTTTGAAGAATATTGGTAGGTACGTCATCACAGAGCAGACCCACTATAGTCTTGGTAGAGAGTATGGTATTGGTGGGCCACCAGAGGTGCAGACCCACCGCAGTCCTTGTAGAAATAATGGTATTGATCGATCATCAAAGGTGTAGACCCAGTGTAGTCCTTGTAGAGATGGCCAGCAGCCATCTGCTGCGACTGTGCAGGTGCACAATCACCATCGAAGGGTCTTGCGGAGAATATAGCAAGTCCATAAACCACCACTTGTCCACTCACAAAGTTCTTGGAATTGTCCTTAGAACCAGCAATGCTGTTATCCAGTCCCTTGCTGAATTATTAACACACGTGCAAACACTAACAGTCCCTACTTCTCACATATTGTCCATATACTATGACCAACAGAAACGTGTGCAGTGAAATGGAACTTACAAGTTATTAATATGATGAACTGGTGTTTCATTACAATTTTATAACATAAGAATACAATTACAAAGGTACAAAATACATCATCAAAGAACATAACAATACAGATAACATTTGTAGTACAGGCTTTACAAAAGAATCGAAATAACATATACATCAGTGTTACAGGAATCATGACATGAGTACATACATAAAAGATCAGAATAACTTTCGAAAGATCGACTTCACACATGAGCATTAAAACAGAACAGAATAAATAATGTCTAAACATCTTTACAAAGAAAATAACATATTATCAGAAAAATTCTAGAACATAACTCTTATTAGCTAAACACATTAAGACAGGAAAAACACAAATTCACATAGTGTAATAACACAAAAATACAGGACAGGGTTTGTTTTCAGTGTGACATTTGGTACTGCAGTCCACCCCAAAACTTCATTCCATATATCTTTCCTCTTATTTCAACATTTGTTTCCACCAAAAAAATTCTATCCAATCATGCTTTCTGTATTTATATGTTCACACATTTCTTACCTCATTATTTATTTTCCATTATCTTACCTCATCATTTATTTCCAAGAAAATCCTACCTAGACCTGTTGTCCCTAAACCCTACTTTTTTGGTTCATATCCTCTTTCAAAATACTTTTTGGCCAAACCATTTTCTTATAGCTTCTCAATGCATTTCTTCCAATTCATCACAACTTGTTCTCTTATATGGCCTACCCCATCTTAAGCTAACTGAAATCAACTGAGCTCAGATGCTAAACTAAGGGACGAGGCAATGCAGCAGCACAAAACAACTAACACAAACAGCAATGACAAAAAAAATGCAAATTGGCAAAGCAAGCAGCAATATTACAACTAATATAAGGCAATGAGCAGCATACAAGAAAAATAAATCAGTAGTAAAACTGGCTTAACAGAGTAATGTAAAGTGTAATTTAGTAGCACTATGACTGGCAAACAGCAGCAGCAAATGGAATAACTTATATTTAAACATGACATAGCTCAAGCAAAAAAAAATATTACACTAAAGACAACAATGCAGACGAGGGAAATGTATATTCACATCGTAATGTCTATGTAATTAAAGTGGTGCACCACAAAAACTAATTCTACAAAAAATTACCAAGTACTTGAAAAGAAAATTATATATGCAGTTACTGTTATTAGTCCCTTCTTATTGTTCTTTCCATTCCAAGAGCTCCTTTTTCGAAGAATGTGGATAATAAAATAATTATTTAATAGATCTGTTGACAGAAATGTTCACATTAGCAAATGCATTTAATTTTATTTTATGAAACCAATGCTGCAAGACAGCTGGAAACCAGATATCAAATGAAATAAGCAACTATGTACAAAGTAAAGCATAAAAACATCATTCAGTAGTCATTACTCATTTCATAAGTTAGTAGAAATTCTCTCAATTCTCGCAGAAAGACACTTGTCCTAATCAGGTTTGCAGATGTGCGAATATTTCCCATCAATTCATAAGCATAAGTAGCACAAAGTATGAGTAATCATATGTTTCCAAGTAATGAGCGTGTCGTATTTGTGATGCTTTCTACAAAGGAATGTCAATAGCAAGGATAATGGTCTCTCTTTTTTTTCCACCTGTGCCTCTGAAAGGCACACACTAATGGCTTTTTCCAGGCGACTGTCACGCAGCTAAGTGCCCACGACTCATTACGTGAAGGTGGTCACTTAACTTTCTTATTGAAATATTTACAACACCAGTTTGCATTACAGTGACAGTCTCATATAAAAAATTTCACAGGTCGAGAATTTGCGTTGCAAATGTGTAGAAACAAAATCCTATGAATATAACAGTGCTCAAAAAGATTTCATCGGCATTGTGATACATTCGTGCATTTACACGCATTTCATAACTCTTAAAGTACGATTCTTGGTTTCCAACATCCTTTTCCACAAATCAGAGTCCCTAAACACTACTCATTATTCATATCCGTATTCGTCGACACTTCTTCAATATTTCATCAAAATAAATATGTAGCATAATCAAATTCCTCATTTATGGTAGCATCATCTTATTGATCATAAACATACCTCAACAGCATAATACACATCGTCGTCGTAAAAATAACATCATAACACCTCAGTCAAATCTCAAAAACGTCGTAGCTTTCTGCAATAATGTCAAAACATAAAAAAATTCTCTGCTCATTTCAATAGTGTCACATACCTCAAACGTACTTTGAAATCATGCTCCCTTACCAAATACATCAGTCAAAGCTCTCATAGTATCACAATGGTTCCGAAAAAATATGTACAGTTCACAAAGTACAGACAAAATACAATTTCATAAGTGTGAAGTTACCCAACTGTGTAATTGCGTAAACATGTGTCACTGATGCAGTAAAAAAAATGTTTACCTCTCACTTAAATGATCAGATAGCTGTGTAATTTGTGTGTTAGAGAAATATGGTACCGATGTGTAAGGTTGTATAAGCAAATACCATATTAGCTAGGGCTCCTTGTGCTTGCCAAACACTTGGTACACAAAGTACGCGTGTACCCCCCTGAGGATTAATGTAATTATACCCTCAGGTGTTACAGATTACAGCAATGGAATGAAATGTATCACGGAAAACCTTTGTATCATTGTACTTCAAATATCTTTAAAAATAAATGATTTAAGTGCAAAATTAATCACTCAAATACGTGTCCTGTACCGCTAAATGTGCGTCTTGCTGTAAGATAATCTCTGTGGAAGTGTCATAGTTATTGTCCTCCGAAAGCTAAGTTCTGCAGAACCCAATGTACTTACCTCATGATAAACAAAAGTGAAATGCTTTGCGTATAGATATCTTAGTTATTACACTTATTGCCGTGATGAAGAAAGTACTGTGCTTTAACGTATTGTTGTGCTACGGAAAAGGCTGTCTCATTGTAGCTATACCACAAAAGTTACTACTGAAACATGTTTTACTTTCCAGAATAATTCAGAAAAACTGTGCAGATATAAAACAGAAACACCGCAAAAGCATCATTGCATATTGTCACTCATTAGTAGCGTCGTGATAAAATCGTGTAGCTATCACATAAACTAACCACTGTGTCATCTGGTATCTCACAGAAAATACTTTAAATCCAGAATGTATTTTCAAGTAAACCAAAATGTTGTATTAAAATCTCATTAGCAGTACCAGTATATGTTCTAAGTATGTAAGCGTTATAGTCATTACATAATCGTGCAACTAACAAGCAAGAATGTACACACAGAATAACACTGTGACGTCTGTTCACTCTAACAATGCATTCGTAATTTCTGTTTAAAGAAGTTCTCTTGGTTCTTGATTGGATATTTAACTTCAAACATTGTTGCATGGTAACAGTTTGTAAGTCTGACAACGCGTACTAGTAGCGTGAAGTGAAAAATTTTATTTCAAAGACTAAGTTAAAAAGGCAGATTATCTCTCAATAAATGGTTTTACATGTGAAATGTGGGGCAATCTTTTACTCTTCCTAGTGGACAGAGTTTAAACTTCAAAGCAATTATCATGTTGTATTCGTCGGTATGGAATGCTAAAATTTTTCTCAAGGTTAGCGTCTATGTTATTTTCCGCCGAGCCAGCCGGCGCACGTGGCTGCCTGCGGTTCGGGTCATTGTCTGTCTCTTTGTTGGTGCGCGTCGTTATTGGGATTAGGAGACCTAACTTCTACAAATTCACCTTGTCGAGAGTGCCCTGCTCTGTTTGAATCCCGCCAGTTCTGATGGAATTCAGGTCTGTCGTTTTGTCGGTAGTTTACATAGTTTCTTGTTTGTCGGTCATGTGGTGGAGAATTTCTCCCTGAATTATCAGTGCATGGTGGACCGTTGTGTCTGAAGTTATTCTGTCTCCCGTGATAATAATAGTTCTGGTTGCCATATTGTCTGTTTCTGTGATTGTCTGTGTCGTATTCATTACTACGGAAATGCGATCTTTCTGTGTAACTATTACTCTGCCAGTGGTTGTCATATGGGAGGTGTCCGTTTTGTTCACGATTTGCGTTGTAAGAATAGCTTTGTCGTGTCCAGTTATTATTTCTTTCATCGCGGAATTGTGACAGATGTGACCTGTAATTGTTGTTGCTGTTTTCGCGTCCCGCGATTGTCAGTGTCAACTTACAGTTCTTGTAAGAGTCCCTGAAAAGCTTCAATGTCGTCTTTGCAACGTCCTGTCAAAATAATATGTCGTAAATGTTCAGGTAATTTGATTAAACAAATGTGGATGAGTTCTGAGGGGCTGTATGGGTTTGACAGGTACTGATTCTTGTGCAACATCTCTTCAAAATATTTCACAAGACTGGAAAATTCAGATTGTTCGAAGTGTTTCATCATTATGATGCTATGTTTCACTCGGTCTTGTGTAGCTTGAGACCAATATGCTGAGAGTAAGGCATGGTAAAATTCTCCTTCACTGTGATAATCGTGAATGACCGATCGCATTCTTACAGCTGGTTCATTCTCTAAATAGCAACACATAAATTCTAATCTGTGCTCTGATGACCAGTTGGGAGGAAAACAATGAGAGAATTGATGAAGCCACGCTTGTGGATGAATGTCGTTGCCGGAATTCTTAAATGTTTTGAATTTATGTGTAGTAATGAACAGCTTATAGTCAAAATCATCATGTCGGCGAGTCGCATATCGGTCAATGTTACGTCGTTTCGGCGATTCCATTTCAAAATTCGGTGCACCTTGCCAATTTCTTTCATAATTTCCGAAATGTCCTGTGTTATTATTTTGTGGTTGTTCCGTATTTCTATGTCTCTCTTCCCGTACTGGAGCGCGAGTGTCCTCTGAAATATGTAATTCTTGTATTACTTGTGCCAACTGATCTTGTACTTCCCGGATTTCTCTTTTGTACTGTGTATTGATTTGATTTTGATTTTGTTTGAATTTTCTAATTTGTTCATACTCTTCAGTCTCCATGAAGGCTACAGGTCTTGTGTCATTCAGATCATCATCTACCTTTGTAGACAAGTTAGTGAACTGATCTGAAAGTTCAGCTACTTTATCCGATAGTGAAATTATTTCCTCTGTGTGTTTTTCTGAACCAAGTTTCAGAGTGTTCATTAGTGTTGAAATCGTATCTACTGTGTCCTTTAAGTTTTCCTGAGTTTTTGCAAGTTGCGTAACTGAATTGGTAGATGCAACTGAGTCAATTTTAGCCCACAAGGTCTCATGATTTTTATGAATAATGGTTTGCAGTTCTTTTATGGCTGCTTTGTGATTCTGTAATGTATTTTCATGACGCGAAAAAATAGGTTGGAAATGCTCACAAATTTGTGTTTTTACGTCATTACAGACTTTTTGACATTTCGATTCAATGTTATGTAACTCAGTAGTTAAATCTTCACGTGTTTGTTCAAGTGTGGTGTCTAACTTCTGAAGATTTTGTTCTATTGTGTCTAACTGTTGAAGATTTTCTTCCATTTTGTCTAACTTTTGAAGCTTTTGCTGTGTTTGTCTATGATTTTGTTCCACTGTGTCTAACTTTCGAAGATCTTGTTCCATTGTGTCTAACTTTTGAAGCTTTTGCTGTGTTTGTCCCATTTGTTGTATTAATTGTAATAACAATGCACTGGTGTCTGAAACATGTTCCTCAGTGCTTTTTGGCAGTGAATTTGCACCAGCAACATTCACATTTTGGCAAGCAGAAAATGTGTCTTGACTTATTTGAGAAAACGGTGAGGACGCAAAACCTGAATCTACAGTATTTGCGAGATTGTGTCCTGTCTTTTCGGATTCCTGAGGTGAGCTATTGAAAACCGATCGATCGATAATGCTTCCCTGTTCACTAATTGTTTCACTGTCTACGCCATTATTTGCAGCCCGCTCCATTTCCCTATGCACAATTACCAAATTACTACTTTGAACATTAGTTAATTCATTACTCGGCGGTACTAACCACACAGATTTCGTCTTCACTGTCATTTGACAGTTTACTTTGGAGCCTAGTATTACGTTTTTCACACGCCATTATTGTCACAATATTTCACACGACAACACAGAAAAGCACAATTTGAAGAGCAAAATAAGAAAACACATTAACATAGCACTGAAAATAATATCTAGTTAATTGCCAGTGCAGCTGCGAAATACTTGGTGCAAATCTACATGCATGCCACAACAACAATGAAAGACTGCAACTACAAAGGAGATTCTCTCTACAATTACACACTAGCAATAAACAATAGCTACACTAATTACACAAACTACAAGAAAAAATCAGAAGATTCCAGTGAGGTATCCTGGCAGGGTCGCCATATGAAACATCCCCTTTGAAAAATTATAAATGACTGTCCTTAAACTGACACACAATATTTTTAATGCAACGCAATCTGACTTTCAAAAATCCCTACAAAAGAATGGCCCTGACTAACATTAATCTATACCTTTCACAAATCACTTATCTCACAAAAATCTTCGATCTCGAACTACTGCAATACAGCGAGCGCCACTACTGCCAGCTAAATAAAAGATTGAAACTACTGAAGGCACTAACTACTGATAGGCACAGTTAGCAAATGAAAGATTTTGATAGAGAACAAACAATGTATTTACCTTAATAGTGTTGAAAAATCATAATATACATAGCAGTTCATGACATCCAGTCTTACAAATTTCAAAGCTCCGCCATTTCTCTCCCCACATCCACCACTGCTGGCGGCTCACCTCCAACTGTGCAACGCTATGCGCTGTTCACATCCAGCTGCCCAACACTACAATGGCAGACAACAATGCAAACTAGCCACAGACTGCACACAGCACAGCCAGTGATTTTCATACAGAGCGCTAGGTAACGTTGCCAATAAGAAAACATAAACAGCCTAGCACAGCCAGTGATTTTCATACAGAGCACTACGTAAAGTTGCCAATAAGAAAACATAAACAGCCTACTTATAAAACCATTGAAAGAAACACATTTTAATTTCCACGTGAGAGGGTAACATTTGTTGACGCTACTGGTTACAAACATTGCTCAGTGTGACGACCATCTGCGCCCATGACAGCCTGGAACCGTGCTAAAGATACCATTTCGCAGTTGTTCGCAGCACTTTTCGATTGATGGACCATGGAATGTTCAGCTGTCGTGACAGAGCTCGTGCACTGCTTGACGATCCCACATTGCATCCAGCATTCTCAGCCATGGGAACAGTAACTTCTTTAACAATTTCTGGCGCAATTAGCCTCTTTCAAAAGCAATTACCGTATCTAACTATGGGACTGCTAATACGTTATCATTGCTTTATTTACGTGTTCAGATGCCCGTTTTCAAATTAATAACGTATTATCCCTTCTCCCCTTATGCAACTGCCATCCATTTATCTGCAGTGACACTTCGATCTTCTACAAATAAAATTATGAGGGCGTGCTAAAAAGTAATGCGATTCGCATTATTTACATGAGAACTCAAAATTTTTTTAAGTAAAACAACCGTTATTAACGTTCTACGTTTTTGTTCTTCATTTTTACATATTTGCAGCCCTCTGTCGCTATAGGACTCTGAACTGCAGAGTGTAACATGGCGATGTGTAACGTAAATATGTCATTGTTCGAGAAAATGCTTGTTGCATTCGAGTTTCGAATTCGAAGAGTTCATCCACACATGGAGCACCTTATCCTTCAGAATGACAGTGCCGGGCAACAATGCGACGCCTTGGGTTCACTGTCATCGACCATTCTCCATACAGCCTCGACTTGGCCCCATGCGATTTTGATCCATTTCTGAAAACTGTAGAACACCTCCGAGTACTTCACTTTGATAGTGATGGAGCGGCGCAGGCAGAAGAGAGGTTGTAGCCTCGTGAACCATAACAAACGGAGACGGTACCAACTAACTGGTCTCTCATTGGCAGAAATGTGTTTATGGCCAGGGTGACTATGTTGTTGTTGTTGATTATGTGGTCTTCAGTCCTGAGACTGGTTTGATGCAGCTCTCCATGCTACCCGATCTTGTGCAAGCTTCTTCATCTCCCATACTTACTGCAACCTACATCCTTCTGAATCTGCTTAGTGCATTCATCTCTTGGTCTCCCTCTACGATTTATACCCTCCACGCTGCCCTCCAATGCTAAATTTGTGATCTCTTGATGCCTCAGAACATGTCCTACCAACCGGTCCCTTCTTTTTCTCAAGTTGTGCCACAAACTCCTCTTCTCCCAATTCAATTCAATACCTCCTCATTAGTTATGTGATCTACCCATCTAATCTTCAGCATTCTTCTGTAGCACCACATGTCGGAAGCTTCTATGCTCTTCTTGTCCAAACTATTTATCGTCCATGTTTCACTTCCATACATGGCTACACTCCAAACAAATACTTTCAGAGACGACTTACTGACACTTAAATCTATACTCCATGTTAACAAATATCTCTTCTTCAGAAACGCTTTCATTGCCCTTGCTAGTCTACATTTTATATCCTCTCTACTTAGACCATCATCAGTTATTTTGCTCCCCAAATAGCAAACCTCCTTTACTACTTTAAGTGTCTCATTTCCTAATCTAATTCCCTCAGCATCACCCGACTTAATTCGCCTACGTTCCATTATCCTCGTTTTGCTTATGTTGATGTTCACCTTATATTCTCCTTTCAAGACACTGTCCATTGCGTTCAACTGCTCTTCCAAGTCCTTTGCTGTATCTGACAGAATTGCAATGTCATTGGCGAACCTCTAAGTTTTTATTTCTTCTTCATGGATTTTAATGCATACTCCGAATTTTTCTTTTGTTTTCTTTACTACTTGATCAATATACAGATTGAATAACATTGGGGAGAGGCTACATCCCTGTCTCACTCCCTTCCCAACCACTGCTTCCCTTTCATGCCCCTCGACTCTTGTAACTGCCATCTGGTTTCTGTACAAATTGTAAATAGCCTTTCGCTCCCTGTATTTTACCCCTGCCACCTTTAGAATTTGGAAGAGTGTATACCAGTCGACATTGTCAAAAGGTTTCTCTAAGTCTAAAAATGCTCGAAACGTAGGTTTGCCTTTCCTTTATCTTTCTTCTAAGATAAGTCGTAACGTCAGTATTGCCTCACGTGTTCCAACATTTCTACGGAATCCAAACTGATCTACCCCGAGGTCGGCTTCTACCAGTTTTTACATTCGTCTGTAAAGAATACGCGTTAGTATTTTGCAGCTGTGTCATATTAAACTGATAGTTCGGTAATTTTGACATCTGTCAACACCTGCTTTCTTTGGGATTGGAATTATTACATTCTTCTTGAAGTCTGAGGGTATTTCGCCTGTCTCATACATCATGCTCACCAGATGGTAGAGTTTTGTCAGGACTGGCTCTCCCAAGGCCGTCAGTAGTTCTAAAGGAATGTTGTCTACTCCCGGGGCCTTGTTTCGACTTAGGTCCTTCAGTGCTCTGTCAAACTCTTCACGCAGTATCATATCTCCCATTTCATCTTCATCTACATCCTCTTCCACTTCCGTAATATTGTCCTCAAGTGCATCGCCCTTGTATAGACCCTCTATATACTCCTTCCACCTTTCTGCTTTCCCTTCTTTGCTTAGAACTGGGTTTCCATCTGAGCTCTTGATATTCATACAAATGGCTCTCTTTTCTCCAAAGGTCTCTTTAATTTTCCTGTAGGCAGTATCTGTCTTACCTCTAGTGAGATAAGCCTCTACATCCTTACGTTTGTCCTCTAGCCATCCCTGCTTAGCCATTTTGCATTTCCTGTCAATCTTCCTTTTGAGACGTTTGTATTCCTTTTTGCCTACATTTTTATATTTTCTCCTTTCATCAATTAAATTCAATATTTCTTCTGATACCCAAGGATTTCTACTAGCCCTCGGCTTTTTACCTACTTCATCCTCTGCTGTCTTCACTACTGCATCCCTCAGAGCTACCCATTCTTCTTCTACTGTAGTTCTTTTCCCCATTCCTGTCAATTGTTCCCTTATGCTCTCCCTCAGACTCTGTACAACCACTGGTTTAGTCAGTTTATCCAGGTCCCATCTCCTTAAATTCCCACCTTTTTGCAGTGTCTTCAGTTTTAATCTACAGTTCATAACCAACAGATTGTGGTCAGAGTCCACATCTGCCCCTGGAAATGTCTTACAATTTAAAACCTGGTTCCTAAATCTCTGTCTTTCTATTATATAATCTATCTGATACTTCTAGTATCTCCAGGATTCTTCCATGTATACAACCTTCTTTTATGATTCTTGAACCAAGTGTTAACTATGATTAAGTTATGCTCTATGCAAAATTCTACCAGACAGCTTCTTCTTTCATTTCTTGCCCCCAATCCATATTCACCTACTATGTTTCCTTCTGTCCCTTTTCTTACTCTTGAATTCCAGTCACCATGACTATTAAATTTTCGTCTCCCTTCACTACCTGAATAATTTCTTTTATCTGATTATACATATTATGCTGAGAAATAAATATGTAGATATGTTGAATGAAGCTACGGAATGTTAACACCGCTCTTTTTAAATTGGAAGGCTTTAACAATTTTCACTTAAAAATTTGAAGATTTTCCAGGATCTCCTCGTAAACCCACTTCGAGCTCCCTACCTCCTTGGTAACATATGAAGCACAACAAAGGGGCAGAAGATAGAGCTAGTAGCACTAGCTACGCAGTAATTTAGATGACGAAATAACGAACTAAAGAGAAAATGAAAACAAACTATATTATCACATACAGGAAGCATTATGCTCACAATCATTTGTCGGTGGCGAATACAACGCACGCATTTCCTGCTTGATGGCATCCTAGATGCCGTCAACGGGAATGAGCTGAGGTGATCGTTGCGGAAGCGATGGAGGCTTAATGAACATAAGCACCCTAATGTGAATATAGGATTCCTCAAATCATTCTTACGCAGTTTAGGAGCGGTTGTGTGACGCGTTGTCTTGCTGGTGGTTATGAACGCCTAATGACGGGTACTAGCGATTTCATGGACTGCTCTTTTCTATAGACCGTCAACTTGTTCATCACGTAGCATGGATGCAAATTTAAGAGGACATTACAAAAATTTCTGCGGGGTATCTCCTTCATTTGGCTTACGAGGTACAAAATAATTGGAAAATTAATTGCGTATGTAATATAAATTCTTGTCAGTGGCTACCATGAAACCGTATTTGAACATAGAGCTTGTTTAATGGACCGTCCGCTGTGTCGTGCCACTTCCTTTCGGTAGACAGCGCAACTGACTAAATTCAGCTGAGCTGGATTGCATGAAATGCGCCTGCAAAGCGATCTGTCGTTGTTACGTAAGCTCATAATCCTTGGCAAACACGAGGATTTGTGCCTATAAGGGCCCCATTTTGTACTCCATACACGATAAAATAAAAATGCGTGAAACATGTGCCTCAACATCACCTTGCTACATACGCGCCGAGAGTAATTTGCCCACTCAGATTTGCATACGGAGGCATAAGGTACAGCATTGAACATTAAACCTGACCGGTCAGGCAATTTATCTGCAGCCCGGCACGCACGTAGGTGGGTTATCTGCTTTCTGTAACTGTGCTTGAGCAATATAGCACGGTATAAACAGCACTGCCCTGAAAGGAAAGTCAAATTGCTCTGATTGTTCCACGCGAGCCGTATATGTCCGTTCGTGCTGTGCTGGTAATAGCCATTGTAAAGGATGACAGAGTGGTCATTCAGAGTTGCGAAATTGTGACGGTGAGAAGGTGTATGCAAATGGGAGTGGAAATCTTGTATAACCAGGCACTATAGTGAAAAAGTCACAATCAGAGTAAATACAATAATTGTATGTAATATAATAATTAACCTCATTTTTCCCAACTGCATAGTGTCGTTAAAGGTGTACAGTACTTCATGAGACAGAAACAGTTTGAAGAACTTGACACTGAAATTAACTAATTGTGAGCATGTGATTCTTGCTGTTGATGTTATGGACTTCAGTCCGAATACCGTTTTGATGCAGCTCCCCACTCTATCCTGTGCAAAGCTCTTTATCACTACCGCAACCTACATCGACGAACATTCCTATCTAGACCAGCCTTGGCCTCCTTCTGTAATTTTTATTTCCCACAGCTCACTCCATACTGAAAGTGACTCTTTCTTCACGTCTCGGTATGTGTCCACTAATCGATCGCTTCATTTAATTAAGTTTTGGCATAAATATCTTTTCGCCCCATATCCATTCACTATCTCCTCATTAATTACCCAGTATTCAATACCATCAGTGCGCGATAACAATGATGATGATACTGATGACAGTGCCACGAAAGCAGAGTTACTAAACATGATTTTCTGAAATTACTTCACCAAAGAAGAAGAAGCAAGTATTCCAGGATTCGTACCAAAAACAACTACCAACATGAGTAAATTAGAAGCAGATATCCTCGGTGTAGTAAAGCAGCTTAAAACACTTAATAAACGCAAGGCCTCCGGCGCTGAGCGTAAACCAGTCAGATTCCTCTTAGAGTGTACTTATACAATATTTAGCAATCATATACAACCGATCGCTTGTTGAAAGGTCCTTACGCAGAGACTGGAAAGTTGCACTGTTCACACCTATACCCAAGAAAGGAAATAGGAGTAATCCGCTAAATTACAGACCCATACCGCTAAAGCCGATTTGCAGTAGAATTTTGGAAGATATACTGTGTTCCAGCGTTGTGAGTTGTTTCGAAGAAAACGATTCATTGATAAACAGTCAACAAGGGGTTCAGAAAATATCGTTCTTGTGAAACACAACTAGCTCTCTATTTTAACGAAGTAATGAATCCTATCGACAGGGGATGCAAACCGATTCCATATTTTTAGATTTCCAGATTTCTGACACCGTATTTGACGAGACACTTCTAATCACATAGGCCCCCTTCTGCTCCCGATCTACAGAAACGATTTAGTAGATCGTACTGTCGTTCACCGTCTTATAAAGTCATCAGATGATCAAAACAAATTGCAAAACGATGTACACAAGATACCTGTATCGTAGGAAAACTGGGAATTGACTCTAAATAATGAAAAGTGTGAAGATATCCACATGAGTACCAAAAGGAATCCGCTAAATGTAAGTAACACGATAAATCACACAAATCTAAAAGCCGCAAATTCAGCTAAATACTTAAGGGTTATAATTACGAATAACATAAATTGGAACGATCACATGATAATGTTGTGGGTAAAGCAAACCAAAGACTACGGTTCTTGAGAGAACAACGAGAAAATGTAACAGGTCTACTAAAGAGCCTGCCTACACTAGGCTTGTACGTCCTCTTTTCCATCAGATGGGACCGACGGAGGATTCGAAGAAGCTGAAAGCAGGGCAGCTCGTCTTGTATAATCGCGAAATGTGGGAGAGAGCACCACGGATGTGATACGTGAGTTGGGGTGGCAATTATTAAAACAAAGGTGTTTTTCGTTGCGGCAGGACCTTGTCGTAAAATTTCAATCACCAACTTCCTCTTCAGAGTGTTAAAATATTTTTTGGCGCCCATCTACATAGTGAGGAACGACCCTCATTATAAAATCAGAGAATCAGAGTTCGCATAGAAGGATTTAAGTGTCCATTTTTCCCACGCGCTGCTCGAGAGGCAACGGTTGAGAAATAGCTTGAAGATGGTTCGATTAACACTCTTCCAGGCACTTAATTGTCAGTTGCAGAGTAATCATGTATATGCAGATGGAGATTAACCCATCTGATGTGAAGCTTTCTTCTGTAGCACCAGATTTCAAAAAGACGCTGTTCTCTTCTAGGGGACTGCTCCATCGTCCACGTCCCACTTCTTGCAGGCCTACATCCCACGCAAAGATCTTCAGAAAGGACTTCCTAACTCTTAAATTTATATTCGACGTTAAGGAAGTTCTCTTTTGCAGAAACGCCTTTCTTACTATTGCCGGTGTGAATATTACACAGAGGAGACAAATTTAAGGAATAGTGATACGCACATACACAGGTGGCCGTAGTATTGGGTACTAAAGGTATGAAAGGGCAGTACATTGGCCGTGCTGTCTTTCGTACTCAGGTGAGTCGTGTGAAAAGTTTTCCGCCGTGATTATGGTTGCACGACGGGAAGTAACAGACTTTTAATGTGGAATTGTATTTTGATCTAGAGGCATTGGACATTCAATTTCAGGAAACGTCAGGGAAATCAAAATTCCGAGATCCACAGTGTCCAGAATGTGCCTAGCATATCACATTTCAAGCATTATCTCTCAACACGGAAAACGCAGTGACCAGTGGCCTTCACTTAACGACCGAAACCGGTGACGTTTGCGTAAAGTTGTCAGGACTAATAGACAAGAAACACTAAGCGAAATAACCGCAGAATCAATGTGGGACGTATAGCGAACGTATGCATTAGGACGGTGCTCCTAAATTTGGTGTTAATGGGCTATGGCAGCAGACGACTGACGGGAATGCCTCTGCTAACAGCACGATGTCGCCAGTAGCGCCTCTCCTGGGGTCGTGTCTACATCGATTGGACCGTAGACGACTGGAAAACCGTGGCCTGATCAGATGAGTCAACGATTTCAGTTGGTAAGAGGTGATAGCAGGGTTCGAATGTGAAGCCATGGACCCATGTTGTCAACAGGGCACTGTGCAAGCTGGTGATGGCTCCATAAAAGTGTGGGCTGTGTTTACATGGAACGGACTGGATCCTCTGGTCCAACTAAGCCTAGCATTGACAGGAAATTTTTATGTTCGGGTACTTGGAGACCATTTGTAACCACTCATGAACTCCATGTACCAAAAAAGCGATGGAATTTTTGTGGATGACAATGCACCAAGCCGCTGGGCCAGTTTTGGTAGCGACTTGTTTGAAGAACGTTCTGCTAAATTCGAGCGAATGATTTGGTCACCCAGATCGACGGACAATTTACACTACATAATCGAAAGGTCAGTTCGTGCACAAAATCCACGACCGGCAACACTTAAGAAATTATGGACGGCTTTAGAGGCAGCATGGCTCAGTACTTCTGAAGGAGACTTCTAACGACTTGCTGAGTCCATGCCACGTCGAGTTTCTGCACTGCGCTGGGCAAAAGGAGGCCCGATACGATATTGGGACGTATCTCATGATTTTTGTTACCCCTGTATGTACCCTCTTCTTCAGCTTTCGTTAGCTATTTCTCGTTCCTTAATCTAATTTAGACTTCAAATATTGCAAAACGTCTCTGTGGGTGGCCATGTACGCAAAAAACAGTATTCCATTTGAGTCTGCAGATGTATCAGTACACTGCACTGAACAGGTATCTGAACGCTATGCAGGGGTAGTTGAATTTAGTAAACCGAAACTTCTAATTGTTGTTGTTTATGTCCGCAGCTCGTGGTCGTGCGGTAGCGTTCTCGCTTCCCGCGCCCGGGTTCCCGGGTTCGATTCCCGGCGGAGTCAGGGATTTTCTCTGCCTCGTGATGACTGGGTGTTGTGTGATGTCCTTAGGTTGGTTAGGTTTAAGTAGTTCTAAGTTCTAGGGGACTGATGACCGTAGATGTTAAGTCCCATAGTGCTCAGAGCCATTTGAACCATTTTTGTTGTTGTTGTTTATATGTCTCCTAACTCTGACTTCAGAACATTTCTGTTCAAACTAGATAGGGTTCTTGGTTCACGTTGTAGGAAGTACCAAATTAGTTTTCTGTGGTGACTTCAAGAATAATTCTGTACGCAACTGCGCAAGAGAAATGATGTTAGGAGCTCTCCTAAATTCATATGATCTGATGCAGACTGTATTTTTTCCAACCAGGGCGCAGGGGAACAGCTTTTCTATGTAGTTTATAATTATGCATAACATCTGTTTGAGTACAAAATTGGTGCATCATGTTGGAAAGGCTATTAACCCCTTTAGTAACAGAATATCCATCTAATAATGAATAATGAATAAAAATATTGTCTATACTTGTGCAAGTATAGACAATACTTTTATTCATTTTTCATTACTAGATAAACATTACGTTATTAAAAGGGTTAATGGCCTTGCCGACATGATGCAACAATTTTGTACTCAAACAAATGTTATACATAACTGCAGGGTGTTTCAAAAATGACCGGTGTATTTGAAACGGCAATAAAAACTAAACGAGCAGCGATAGAAATACACTGTTTGTTGCAATATGCTTGGGACAACAGTACATTTTCAGGCAGACAAACTTTCGAAATTACAGTAGTTACAATTTTCAACAACAGATGGCGCTGCAAGTGATGTGAAAGATATAGAAGACAACGCAGTCTGTGGGTGTGCCATTCTGTACGTCGTCTTTCTGCTGTAAGCGTGTGCTGTTCACAACGTGCAAGTGTGCTGTAGACAATATGGTTTATTCCTTAGAACAGAGGATTTTTCTGGTGTTGGAATTCCACCGCCTAGAACACAGTGTTGTTGCAACAAGACGAAGTTTTCAACGGAGGTTTAATGTAACCAAAGGACCGAAAAGCGATACAATAAAGGATCTGTTTGAAAAATTTCAACGGACTGGGAACGTGACGGATGAACGTGCTGGAAAGGTAGGGCAACCGCGTACGGCAACCACAGAGGGCAACGCGCAGCTAGTGCAGCAGGTGATCCAACAGCGGCCTCGGGTTTCCGTTCGCCGTGTTGCAGCTGCGGTCCAAATGACGCCAACGTCCAGGTATCGTCTCATGCGCCAGAATTTACACCTCTATCCATACAAAATTCAAACGCGGCAACCCCTCAGCGCCGCTACCATTGCTGCACGAGAGACATTCGCTAACGATATAGTGCACAGGATTGATGACGGCGATATGCATGTGGGCAGCATTTGGTTTACTCACGAAGCTTATTTTTACCTGGACGGCTTCGTCAATAAACAGAACTGGCGCATATGGGGAACCGAAAAGCCCCATGTTGCAGTCCCATCGTCCCTGCATCCTCAAAAAGTACTGGTCTGGGCCGCCATTTCTTCCAACGGAATCATTGGCCCATTTTTCAGATCCGAAACGATTACTGCATCACGCTATCTGAACATTCTTCGTGAATTTGTGGCGGTACAAACTGCCTTAGACGACACTGCGAACACCTCGTGGTTTATGCAAGATGGTGCCCGGCCACATCGCACGGCCGACGTCTTTAATTTCCTGAATGAATATTTCGATGATCGTGTGATTGCTTTGGGCTATCCGAAACATACAGGAGGCGGCGTGGATTGGCCTCCCTATTCGCCAGACATGAACCCCTGTGACTTCTTTCTGGGGGGACACTTGAAAGACCAGGTGTACCGCCAGAATCCAGAAACAATTGAACAGGTGAAGCAGTACATCTCATCTGCATGTGAAGCCATTCCGCCAGACACGTTGTCAAAGGTTTCGGGTAATTTCATTCAGAGACTACGCCATATTATTGCTACGCATGGTGGATATGTGGAAAATATCGTATTATAGAGTTTCCCAGACCGCAGCGCCATCTGTTGTTGAAAATTGTAACTACTGTAATTTCGAAAGTTTGTCTGTCTGAAAATGTACTGTTGTCCCAAGCACATTGCAACAAACGGTGTATTTCTATCGCTGCTCGTTTAGTTTTTATTGCCGTTTCAAATATACCGGTCATTTTTGAAACACCCTGTATAAACTACATAGAAAAACTGATCCAAAGGCAACTGAGAATTTTTTAACCGCCGTTAAGAAAAGAGAGTGGCAGGATGTTTATAGTGCTGATAACATAGATCATAAATATAATACCTTTCTCAACAGATTTCTCATGCACTTTGAAAGCTGCTTTCCATTAGAACGTTCTACACACAGCACTAGCAGTAAAACGTAACCTGGGTGTTTCACTAGTGGGATTTCATATAGAAGGAAATTGAAATTTAAAAAATGGTTCAAATGGCTCTGAGCACTATGGGACTTAACATCTACGGTCATCAGTCCCCTAGAACTTAGAACTACTTAAACCTAACTAACCTAAGGACAGCACACAACACCCAGTCATCACGAGGCAGAGAAAATCCCTGACCCCGCCGGGAATCGAACCCGGGAACCTGGGCGCGGGAAGCGATAACGCTACCGCACGACCACGAGCCGCGGACGAAATGGAAATTATATCAAAATGTTAGAAGTAGGCACAATCGAGTTACAGTAGCCCAATACAAACAGTACTGTAAGATACTTAAATGTTATTCTGGAGGTAAAGAGTATGTGGTACGCAAATATAACAGCTAATTCAAAGAATAAAATTATAACCATATGGTCAGTCGTGAAGGAAGCGTCTGGTCAGCAGCACAAGGTCGAGAATATAAAGTCAGTATGTAGTAAAAATGTTTCTGTTGCTGATATTCAGACGTATGGACAATATTTAACAATCATTTTCTGAACATAGCTAGTGAATTAAACAAAAGCTTAGTTTCTACGGACAATCATACAACTCTCTTGAAAAATGCCTTTCTGAGACTGATATCTGAAATTGTGATACTGGCAAGTGGGAGACTGAGTCAACAATTTAATCACTGAAGTCTAAGAAATCTCATGGATTTGATGGAGTATCTGGCAGAACACTAAACTAGTGTGCTGCACGTGTTAGCCCTGTACTTAGGTATATTTGTAATGTTTCCTTTCGGAGTGGTCGTTTCCTGAACGATTAAAGTACTATGTAGTAAAAACGATTAATAAAAAGCTAGAAAGGGATGATATAGACAAATTTAGACCTTTTTCTATCCATCAGTGTTTGCTAAAGTTATTAAAAGTGCTGTGCATGAAGGATAATTAATCATTTCATTTCACATAATTTGCTGTCAAATGCACAGTTTCATTTTAGAAGTGTCTTTTGAGACATCAGTCTTCTGACTGGTTCATGCAGCCCACCACGAATTCCTCTCCTCTGCTAACCTCTTCATCTCAGAGTAGCATTTGCAACCTACGTCCTCAATTATTTGCTGGATGTATGCCAATCTCTGTCTTCCTCCACAGTTTTTGCCCTCTACAGCTCCACCTAGTACCATGGAAATCATTCCCTGATGCCTTAACAGATGTTATATCATCTTTTTTGTCAGTGTTTTCCACATATTCCTTTCCTCTCCGATTCTGCGCAGTACCTCCTCATTCCTTACCTTATCAGTCCACCTAATTTTCAACATTAGTCTGTAGCACCCCATCTCAAATGCTTCGATTCTTTTCTGTTCCGGTTTTCCCGCAGTCCATGTTCCACTACTATACAATCCTGTGCTCCAAACGTACATTCTCAGAAATTTCGTTCTCAAATCAAGGTCTATGTTTGATACTAGTAGACTTCTCTTGGCTAGGAATGTACTATTTGCCATTGCTAATCTGCTTTTGATGTCCTCCTTGTCCTATCTGTCATTGGTTACTTTGCTGCCTAGGTAGCAGAATTCCTCAATCTCATCTATTTCGTAACCATCAATCCTGATGTCAAGTTTCTTGCTCTTCTCATTTCTGCTACTCCTCATTACTTTCATCTTTCTTCGATTTACACTCAGTTGTTATTCCGTACTTATTAGACTGTTCGTTCCATACAGCAGATCAAATAATTTGTCTTCACTTTCATTTAGGATAGCAATGTCATCAGCGAATCCTATCATTGACATACTTTCACCTTGAATTTTAATTCCACTCCTGAACCTTTCTTTTATTTTCATCATTGCTCCTTCGATGTACGGATTGAACAGTACGGGCGAAAGACTACAACTCTGTCTTACACCCTTTTTAATCCTAGCACTCCGTTCTTGGTCGTCCTCTCATTTTAATCCGTCTTGCCTCTTGCACACATTGTATATTACCCGTCTTTTCCTATAGCTTACTCCTATTTTTCCCAGAATTGCGAACCTCTTGCACCATTTGACATTGTCGAATGCTGTTTCCAGGTCGACAAATCCTATGAACGTTTCTTGATTTTTCTTTATCCTTGCTCCCCTTTCAACGGTAACATCAGGATTGTCTCTCTGGTACCTTTACCTTTCCTAAAGCCAAACTGATCGTCATCTAACACATCTTCAATTTTCTTCTCCATTCTTCGGTATATTATTCTTGTAAGTAACTTTAATGCTTCCCGCGCCCGGGTTCGATTCCCGGCGGGGTCAGGGATTTTCTCTGCCTCGTGATGACTGGGTGTTGTGTGATGTCCTTAGGTTAGTTAGGTTTAAGTAGTTCTAAGTTCTGGGGGACTGATGACCATAGATGTTGAGTCCCATAGTGCTCAGAGCCATTTGAACCATTTGAACTTTAATGCACGAGCTATTAAGCTAATTGTGCGAATTCTTCTCGCACTTATCAACTCTTGCAGTCTTCGGAATTGTGCGGGTGATATTTTTCTGAAAGTCACATAGTATGTCGCTAGACTCATACATTCTACACCCAACGTGAACAGTATTTTTATTGTCACATCCCCCTATGTTTTTAGAAATTCTAATAGAATGTTATCTATCCCTCCTGCCTTATTTGATCTTAGGTCCTCCAAAGCTCTCTGGAATTCTGATTGTAATACTGGATACCCTAACTCTTCTAAATCGGCTCCTGTTTCTTCTTCTATCATATCAGACCAATACTCCCCTCACTCTAAAAAATTTTCTGTTTGCTGATGATATAAGTTTGGTAGTAAAGGACGTCGTGCGCAACGTTGGCACTGTTTCAACACATATGCTCATGACTTGCAGAAAACAAACTAAATCACATAAGACTGGGATTTTACAGTTTCTAACACACGGTTCAATAAAACTTGGCGTTTTAATTACACAGAATGGGCATATGATTAGTTTGATTGAACATTTAAAATTTGTAGGTGTTCAGATACATGGTAAACTGTCATGGAAAGCCCACGTTCAGAATCTGGTTCAAAGACTTAACGCTACCATTTTCACCATTAGAACAGTATCTGAAGTAAGTGATAGTTCGACACAAAAAGTAGTCTACTTTGCTTATTTTCATTCGCTTATGACCCACAATATTATTATATTTTGGGTAAATCTTCCCATTCTCAAAGGATATTTTCGGCTCAGAAACCGTGGTTTGGCCAATAAGTGGTGTAAGCTGGCGAACCTCTTGTATACCCTGTTCATTTGTCTGAGTATTCTGACATTGGCCTCTCAATATATATATTCTCTACTGTTGTTTCTTGTTAACAATATAAGCTTATTCCCAAGAATTAGCAGCTTTCACCAGTTAACACTAGCCAGAAATCGAATCTGGTTTTCGATCGCACTTCCTTGACTCTTGTACAGAAAGGCGAGCAGTATTTTTCAATAAACTATGACAAGAATTCAAAAATCTTACCAGTAATCCACACCATTTCAAATCTAAACTGAGGAGTTCCCTCATGGGTCACTCCATTGTTCTATGGAGGAGTTCCTAGAAAAATTAAGCTGATTTCAACTTATAGCTTGACGTCTTTTTAGGATTCATAAATATTTCATTGTATCTATTATTATTCTTCAGTTGTAATTTCATGTCCTGGCACTTTCCATTATTTGTTCCTGATCTTGGTCCTACAAAACTAGACTTGTAAAATAAAAGAATAAATGAATAAAATAAAGAAGGTACTGGAAAAATTGGCTGGCGTTCCACAAACTTCACACTTAGGAAAAACATCCGTAATGTACAAAGTACACAAACAAAATACTTAGCGTATTTTTAAATGGAGTACGAATGTGTTTTTCAGTTAAAATCAGTGATAATACGACACATGACCTATATATAGAGAGGAAATACAGGATATCTCCGAATACAGCCGACAAACTTTGAGAGCTTGATTAGTACTGTTAGAAAGCAATTCGTTATCATAATAACCTTTGTGAGTGTATTACACTATCTCTCTCTCTCTCTCTCTCTCTCTCTCTCTCTTTCTCTTTCTCTTTCTCTGTATTTCCTGGCATTTATACAATCGTATGAGGTCATAGCTTCCATGATTTGGCACATTCGTGCCCCTCCTAACGCCACAGCTGTGGAAGTAACCTAAGAGCAGAAGCCATGCGCGCCATCTGTCTGTGAATCGTGTAAACTTTGTTCTGTGTGTTAGCGTATTTTACCTATTTGGGCACCGTATTCTCTGAGGTAGAGATTGGAGACCGGTCTGCTTTTGCCTACACGAATGTGGGAAATCATCTATTTACCACACTGAGTCTGAGCGATGGATAGATAGACGCCTGCTAACTCACCGCGGCTAGCTCACCTCTCGCTGGCTACCTCCCGGCGCGTTTAGCTATCCGAACAGGTTGTACGATCGTATTGCGCTGATAATGAAGATGCCTGCACAAGAGTGCACCCTGGGTATCGATCTAAATCGTACTAAATGCACAGTGGAACTTGGTACTTCGCGCGGGAGTTCCCACAAATACAGGTGTCGTTGTGGGGGCAGACTGCTCTCGCTCTCCGTACGAAAAGTCCTGGGAAGGGCCAACGGTAACGATCGAATTCCGTGTCATCCTGGCGTCATAGGCGACACTGGATGCGAATATGGAAGGGCATGTTTTCAGCACACAGTTCTCCCGGTAGTTGTCAGCTTTCGTGACCGGAGCCGCTGCTTCTCATCAAGTAGTTTCTCAATTGGCCTCACAAGGACAGAGTGCACTCCGCTTACCAAGAGTCCTCGGGAGACCCGAACGGTCACCCATCCAAGTGCCAGCCAAGCCCGACAGCGCTTAACTTCTGTGATCTGAAAGGACTCATTGCGGCAAGGCTGCTGGCTTGGGTAGACAGCATGTAGAATAAACAAGCACCTGTCTCTCTACGCAAGCATTAGTGACATAAGGCAGTGACGTAGCTTAAATGACTTTACACAGGATGTTACAGTATGAAGTTTTAAAAATTTGGGAGATTGTAGAGGATGAAATTCTGAAAGTTTTGATACAAGGGTCCTACAGCCGGAAATGTGAAATCTTCCACAGCCACCACTTGGCTGTAGAAAATCCACCAATTAACTATACAAGAAGTTACCAGGTGAGATTCTAAGTGAAAATTCGGGCTGGAATTCTTGGTCATCACTGTACTGGAGCAGACATATTGCCAGGTCGTTTGAACGGGGTGTCATTGTATTCGAACTTCCTGGAGAATGCCTAGCCAGAACTTCTGGAGGACGATCCTTTGCAATTGTGGACTAGTTCGTGGTTTCAGAGCGATGGTTGTCCAGAGCACTTTGATCGTCGCGCCAGGGCATATGTTACAGGTAATTGGAAGAGGTTCCCCAGTCCTTTGTCCTTCGCACTCCCTTGAGTCAGCCGTCTTGACTTGTACCTGTAGGTTCATGTAGAGCTCCTTGTGTACTCAACACCAGTGGGAAGAGTACCGGAGCTTACTGAGCACATCTTTAGAGCTCTTGGTACCGTCAGAGGGGAGTGTGGGATCTTACGGGGAATCAGACTACACACAGTTCGTCCTTGTGCGTTAGGTAAACAAGCTGATGGTCGTCACAGAGAACATTTATTCTACAGCAGTGAAGCCTCGGATTCGGTTTACAGTATTTGATTGTACTCTGCAATAAATTAACGTTTTTCAAAGGGGATTAAGCCTACCGAGTAGCAGAAAGTCCTCCCCCTCTAGCAGCAGTTTTTCATAGTTCGCCGGAGCGTGGAAGGATGTCTAGCGAGTGGAAGAAAGTGCAGGTCGTCCCCATTTTCAATAGGGGACGTAGGAGAGGCGCACATAATTATAGCCCTAAATCGTTGACGCCAATCTGTCATATAAGTATAGAACATGTTTTACGCACAAGCATTGTGGCGTTCCCGGAGAACCAAAATGTTCTCTATGAAAGTTAACATAGATTCCGGGAATAGAGATCTTGCGAAACTCAGCTCTCTCTGCTCCTCCTTGAGGTTCCTAGTGCTGTAGGCAACGGCGCCCAGGTTGACCGCGTGTTCCTTGACTTCAAGAAAGCACCTGACACCGCCCAGCACAGCCGTCTAGTGGGAAAAAAAGACCTTATCGAGTATCGGACCAGATTTACGACTTAATTCAAGACTTTCTTGCACATAGAACTAAACATGTAGCTCTTAAAGGAACAAAATCTACAGCTGTAATCCCAAAGAACCGTGATAAGATCGTTACTGTTTACAATACGCAGAAATGGACATGGTTGTTCTTCTTTGACAGAAGTTTATTCACACAAAAATACACCATGATTATCAGTTTCAGAGAAATTTAAGCCTCCGTTTTCAGACCATTTGCATAGAAAAATTTTTTCAGGGCCAGTCCACGTCGTCGACTGTTGACATTAACTGAACACAAATTAGAGACACAACATTTCATAGTACAGTCTCTCGTCACCCAATAAGTAGGTAAGACGTGTACAAAATGTTTTCATGTTGTTTTCAAATGGCTCTGAGCACTATGCTACTTAACTTCTGAGGTCATCAGTCACCTAGAACTTAGAACTACTTAAACCTAACTAACCTAAGGACATCACACACATCCATGCCCGAGGCAGGATTCGAACCTGCGACCGTAGCAGCCGCTTCATTCAGGACTGAGGCGCCTAGAACCGCTCGGCCACCGCGGCGGCTTTCATGTTGTGTCCTTGTTGAGGTGTCAATAAGGACGAAATGGATTAATCGTGTAAAAATTTCTTCTATACAAATGATCTGAAGATGGCGATTTAATTTGGCCGAAACTAGTAGCCATTTTTAATTTTGTGTATTTGTATGTTTATACTCTGTGATCGCCTAGAATACAGGTGACAATATCAGGTAATAATCATACGTAAATGATTCAGTAGAAAGCGTCCGAAGCTCTTTAAGACTGTTCGCAGATGGTGCAGTTGTCTATAAGAAAGTAGCAACGGCAGAAGACAGTATCGATTTTCAAACTGGCCCACAGAAGACTGATGAATGGTGCAAGCTCTGGAGCTTCCCTGAACGTAAATAAATGTAACATATTGCGCAAACGTGGGAAAAGAAATCCACTGCTGCTCAACTACATTACTGACGACAAATTGCTGGAAACAGTATCCACTACAAAATATCTAAGAGTAACTACCCAGATCGATCTTAAAAGTAGGAAAATCAGACTGAGATGATAGGAATAGTCTTAAGGAAATGTAGTTCACCCACGAAAGAAGTGACATACAGTGCCCCCCCCCCCGATAGTTGCCGGCACGATAGCTTAGCGTGTTCGGTCAGAGAGTTTGCTGCCCTCTGTAATAAACAAATGAGTCAACGGCTCAACACTAAACTTGAACGGGTGTCATGGGGCATCCGCACCGAACAGATGCAACGAACAAAATCGAACAAAATGAGAACAATTAAAAAAAAAGGTAGCTGAGTGGTCAGCGCGACAGAATGTCAATCCTAAGGGCCCGGGTTCGATTCCCGGCTGCCCGGCTGGGTCGGAGATTTTCTCCGCTCAGGGACTGGGCGTTGTGTTGTCCTAATCATCATCATTTCATCCTATCGACGCGCAAGTCGCCGAAGTGGCGTCAAATCGAAAGACTTGCACCCCGCGAACAAAGGGTGCCCCTAGTCACACGACGTTTTTTAGTGACTTACGAGGCGTTTGAATACTGATCATCAAAATGGGATCCCTACCAGGTAGGACTGACAAAGAGATACGGAAGATCCAGCGAACAGCTGCGCGTTTCGTGACCGGATCGTTTATTTGTCGCGAAAGCTTTACAGAGATGCTCAACAAACGCCATTGGCAGACGTTACAAGAGAGGCGTTGCGCATCGCTGAGAGAGGTTTACTATTGATATTTCGAGAGACTACTTTCGGGAAAAGTCAAACAACATATTACTTCCTCCCTCATATATTTCGTAAAATGACCAAGATGAAAAAATTCGAGTAATTAGAGCTCATACTGAGGTTTACCGACAATCATTCTTCCCTAGCGTCATTCGCGAGTGCAACAGTTGGGTGTCAGTTGTACAAGGAGTACCCTCAGTCACACACCGTCAGATGGCTTGTGGAGTATTGATGTAGCTATAGATGTATACGTGCGTGGCGCTGTACAAACTTTATTTCACATTTCCGGCTATAGGTTCTTTATTGCAGAATGTCCTGAGTTTTATCCTCTACAATCTCCTTATGTCTTAACACTGCACCTACCACAGTCGAAAGTGAAATCACAACTTACAAAATACTGCTATACAGCGAAAATGCGAAAAGTGTTATTTGCTAAAGAAGCGGATAAACTCTGTACAGTATATCTGTTCTCCGCATGCCAACTGGTACTGCGCGTATAATATCTAACTTAGACCACAAAGGATATAGACCACGCATAGCGTCAACGTACTGGAACCGACATTCCGATCAGTTGACGGATGGATTACGTCTATAGGTGGCTTATTCAATCAACATTAATTATTCTTTACTGTAGAAGGCCGATTTTAACTTAAAGGTGTCTGTCATTACAATGGTGGCGTCTTGTGAAGCATCTGACTGCACCGAAAAATGTATAAAAGGAGGTAATATTTAGTTCTACAAGTGAGGTATCAGTGATTTATATTGTTAGCTGGCAGGATAAGAGGGCGAATCAAGATCGACAGAAGCACGCACACAGAAAAATGGTGAAACGCATAATACCCGTATACCGCATTCTCATTCGATACGATATTGAATCCACCTCCATTCAACCAGATTTCTATTTTCATTGGTTTCTTATGATCCAGTTTGTGAATGTATACTGATACATTCATCAAGAATCTGGTGCCTTTACTTACCTCCTTCTCCTCCGATTTTTTTTGTTTCCTGGCCCTAATGATCCAGCCTTCTACAGCCTGACCGAGAAAGGTCTTCCTGGTGAAGGAGAGCTCGTCGCGATTTTCCGAGTGATGCATGGCCACAACGTGTGTTCATCCACACCGTGTTTCGTAACAGAACGCTGCGGCAAGGTGAAAAACTGCACAGCGTGTCGAGAGCCGTGGAGGCGGCGCGGTTCGCCGCGGACACTGGACAACGTCCGTAAGCGATGGCGCGAGACCGGGCCATTAATCTCGGCCGTCGGATACACCGGCCATCCCCGTTTGCCGGTGAACTGTCAGCCGAGGCGTCCACTGGAGCGTGTGAACGCCTGCTACCTGCACAGGACTAAGCAGAACGCCCTTTCGGTTTTATTTTTATTTATTTGTTGTTGCTTGCTTTCTTTTCGTGATAAGATTGGCACAATACTTGCACAGTCATTTAGCAAAATTACCCTGACTGCACCAAACTGATTTGACACAGAAATAGCTAATTGCAGTACAGACCGCTCGTCGAAACGAAAGCTGTCAGCACCATGTTCTCTTCGGGAATGAAAAGCTTATACACTACTGGCCGTTAAAATTGCTACACCGCGATGATGACGTGCTACAGACGCGAAATTTAAACGACAGGAAGAAGATGCTGTGATATGCAAATTATTAGCTTTTCATTCACACAAGACTGGCGCCGGTGGCGAGACCTACAACGTGCTGACATGAGGAAAGTTTCCAACCGATTTCTCATACACAAACGGCAGTTTACCGGCGTTGCCTGGTGAAATGATGTGATGCCTCGTATAAGGAGGAGAAATGTGTACCATCACGTTTCCGACTTTGATAAAGGTCGGATTGTAGCCTATCGCGATTTCGGTTTATCGTTTCGCGACAATGCTGCTCACGTTGGTCGAGATCCAATGACTGTTAGCAGAATATGGAATCGGTGGGTTCAGGAGGGTAATACGAAACGCCGTGCTGGATCCCAACGGCTTCGTATCATTAGCAGTCGAGATGACAGGCATCTTATCTGCATAGCTGTAACGGATCGTGCAGCCACGTCTCGATCTCTGAGTCAACAGATGGGGACGTTTGCAAGACAACAACCATCTGCACGAACAGTTCGATGACGTTTGCAGCAGCATGGACTATTAGCTCGGAGACCATGGCTGCGGTTACCCTTGACGCTGCATCACAGATAGGAGCGCCTGCGATGGTGTACTCAACGACGAACCTGGGTGCACGAATGGCAAAACGTCATTTTTTCGGATGAATCCAGGTTCTGTTTACAGCATCATGATGGTCGCATCCGTGTTTGGCAACATCGCGGTGAACGCACATTGGAAGCGTACATTCGTCATCGCCATGCTGGCGTGTCACCCGGCGTGATGGTATGGGGTACCATTGGTTACACGTCTCGGTCACCTCTTGTTCGCATTGACGGCACTTTGAACACTGGACGTTACATTTCAGATGTGTTACGACCCGTGGCTCTACCCTTCGTTCGATCCCGAACCCTACATTTCAGCAGGATAATGCACGACTGCGTGTTGCAGGTCCTGTACGGGCCTTTCTGGATACAGAAAATGCGCGACTCCTGCCCTGGCCAACACATTCTCCAGATCTCTTACCAACTGAAAACGTCTGGTCAATGGTGGCCGAGCAACTGGCTCGTCACAATACGGCAGCCACTACTTTTGATGAACTGTGGTATCGTGTTGAAGCTGCATGGGCAGCTGTACCTGTACACGCTATCCAAGCTCTGTTTGACTCAATGCCCAGGAGTATCAAAGGCGTTATTATGGCCAGAGGTGGTTGTTCTGGGTACTGATTTCTCAGGATCTATGCACCCAAATTGCGTGAAAATGTAATGACATGTCAGTTCTAGTATAATATATGTGTCCGTTTATCATCTGCATTTCTTTTTGGTGTAGCAATTTTAATAGCCAGTAGTGTACTCTCAGCAGCGCCATAGGGCTCAGTGTTAGGTCCGCTACTGTTCTCCTTGCGTGTCAACGACATCTCGTCAACTCTGCCCTCCTGCCTGTCTCTGCCGACGACTTGAAAATGTACTGAAGTGCCAAACCCGAAGATATCAGTATTGCGATCGTGCAGATAAATGACGACATGTCTTCAGTCTCAGGTGGACCTGAAATCCTAGGATTTAAATTAAAAGAAGTCACGAGTAATTTTAAAATTCCGCACAAAGTTAATTAGTTCTGAAGCACCCGTCTTCAGGCCACAAGTGGCCCATCGGGACCATCCGACCGCCGTGTCACCCAATTAGTTCTGAATTCACTAAAAAATTATCTCCCATTCTTCTCGGCACTATCCAAATAACATATCACAAAAAGGTGAAGAACTTGGATGTAACTTTGCTTCAGGAACAAGCTACCTTGCCGTCTGTGCTTAGTTTAATGCTCTGTTGCGTTTAAGAAAAGTCTGAAGCCCTTTCGTTTGTTATCCTTGTGATTTTTTCCTAAAAAATTAATACGTATGACCAGTCTCCCCTGGTCAAGCAGTAACGCAAATGCTTCCATCTGCTTCCCATCATTTTTCTCTTTTCTTTATTAATCTATCACGTCACTTTATTCCCCCCGTCTCTCTCTTTTCTCTGCTCTTGTTCAACAGAACGTCTCCCTCTCCTTCCCTCCACCACCACTTCTCTCTCGTCCATTGCTGCCAGTGACCTCATATGAAGCCTAACTGACTGCATTCTGTCTTTGTTGTCCTACTTTTCATAAAGTAATATAAACTCTGGATTTCTCTGCTATAGCTATCGCTATTTTTTACTATAGTTATTCCTGACAAGGTAGCGTCATCAACTCGATCTCATATTTTAAAAGGAAGAAAGCGCACTTGCGAGGTATTAGCCCAGGACTCGATCTCGCGCGAAAATTTGGACGATATTTCTGATAGTACGCAATTATGACCTTCTGAATGAATAGCTTTGAAACTTCGCACGCACCGGTTGTTTATGCCAAATTCCACCACACTGTAGCCGCCTAATGCCAGAGTGCAAAGTACTTTGCGGAGGAGTGACAACGAGAGCCCTCCGCGATATGTTGAAGAAGAGAGAAGAGGAGGGGGAGGCGCACACATCTGCTCAACATGTTTTGAAACCGTGTTCGAGAACGTATGTTATTCTACGCGAGAAATATGGGTCTAATATGTCAACGTCACGCACATATGTTTTTAACAATATTCTCGTATTGATATTCTGCATCTTCATACAAAACTAAAAATCAAAATGAATAAAGGTAGGCGCTACAGTCTGGAACCGTGCGACCGCTACGGTCGCAAGTTCGAATACTGCCTTGGGCATGTATGTGTGTGATGTCCTTAGGTTAGTTAGGTTTAAGTAGTTCTAAGTTCTAGGGGACTGATGACCACAGAAGTTAAGTCCCATAGTGCTCAGAGCCCCTTATTTTTTTTATTTTTTATTTTTTTTTTGAATGAAGGTGAGCAACTGAAGAGTTATTATGAGCCGCGCGGGATTAGCCGAGCGGTATAGGGCGCTGCAGTCATGGACTGTGCGGCTGGTCCCGGCGGAGGTTCGTGTCCTCCCTCGGGCATGGGTATGTGTGTTTGTCCTTAGGATAATTTAGATGTGTGTAAGCTTAGGGACTGATGACCTTAGCAGTTAAGTCCCATAAGATTTCACACACATCTGAACATTTTTAAGTTATTATGAAATTACGTCAATGATTTGCAATGTACTTTTGGTCATGCAAGTCACGTTGAAGAATAGCCCATCCCCTGCTAATGTACTTCACTTTCATAGTGCCAGATTTAACATCCAAAGAAAGTAACACATCACAGCAATGTTTATAATTAAGTAGCGCTGCGCTTCTTCTCTCATGACACAGTCAATAGTTTCACTCGTTTACACTGTATTTGTGAATCACCATATAAAAATAATAAAAGCAGAGGGCTTCCTGGTACCAGCTGCAGTAGAAATACCGCGGGCTTTGGGTCAATGAACAAAGCATATTAGCCATTCTAAAACAAGTATTTCTCAATCTTCTTAGTCACTTCACTGTACAGTAGTTCGCTTTTGAGAAATAAGAGACTGTTGTGGGGCGCAGCGAGTGACAGCCGATGCGTGCACATGTTTAAAAGCCAAACGTTCAGGAGATCATAACTGCTTACTAGCAAAAGTATGGGCCAAATTTTCACGCAGAATCGATTTCTGGGACTGATATCTTGCAAGTCTGCTTTTTTCTCCTTAATATATGAGGTTAAGTCAGTAACGTTTCCTTGTAAGTGCTATTTTTTGTATCCATTGTAAGTCTTTTTTGTAACATGTGAATCGTTATGACCATAACGTAAATTTTGTAGAACGGCAGGATAGATGTAAGAGAGCTCCTTAGGACCGTTGTCTTGGCAGGCGAAATAAAACAATAATTGTTTTTTTAAATCTCTATTCCCCAAATTGTTGTAAAGAGAATGATACATGGTACTTTTCATTCCACCATACCACTGTTTAAAATTTAAACATAATCGGAAGAAGTGGAAAATGGAGAGAGCAAAGGTTAGCAGTTACTCTAAATGTTCATCAAGATTTCCGTAATAGGCAGAATTATACTAAATACACAGACAGAAAGAATATCGCAACACCAAAAGATAATTAATGTAGAGTAATTTCGCTTGCCAAGACAACGGTCCTAAGGAGCTCTCTTACATCTATCCTGCCGTTCTACAATTTCTGGGCTACATTTGTCTTGGTAAAACATTGAGGCGATTACCACTGCAAGATCACAGGTTAATATAAGCGCGAGAGAGGCCACTACAAATGGGAGACGCTGGTATATTAACAGCCGGCGTCACCGCCAGAATGCTGAATGCAAACAGGCATGCATTGTGCTGTACAGATGTCAGATGTCAGTTCGTGGGTTGGAGTTCCATGCCTGTTGCACTTGATCGATCAATACAGGGACGGTTAATACGGGTCGTGAATGGCGCTGGAGGTGTCGTCCAATGATGTCCCGCATGTGCTCGACCGCAGACAGATCTGGTGATCGAGCAGGCCAAGAAAACATGCCAACTCTCTGTAGAGCATGAAGGGTTGCAATAGTGGTATGTGAACGAGTGTTACACAGTCGGAAAACAACCCCTGGAATTCTGCTCGTGAATGGAGCACACACAACAGGTCGAATCACCAGATTGGTGTACAAACTTGCAGTCAGGGTTGGTGGGATACTCAAGGGAGTGCTTCTGTTGTCATACGAAATCGCACCCCATGCCATAACTCCAGGTGTAGGTCCAGTGTGTCTAGCAAACAGACAGGTTCCAGCACACGTAAGGGATGGTTTCAGGCCCTTAACTGGCCTCCTCCTAACCAACACGGCCATCACTGGCATTGAGGCAGACTCTGCTGTCACCAGAAAACACAACAGACCACCCCCCCCCCCCCCCCTCCTGCACTCCAGTGACCTCCCTCTCGACACCACTGCAGTCGCAAGTGGCAGTGGGGTTCAGTGGAATACACCCTACAAGGCACCTGCCTTGGAGCCATCCGTGAAGTTACCGATTTATAACAGTTCGTTGTGTCACTGTGGTGCCAACGGCTGCTCAGATTGCTGGTGCAGATGCAGAACGATGCCACAGAGCCCCAAGTCTTAACACGATGGTCGTTCCTCTCGTTAGTGCCATGTGGCCGTCAGGAGCCCGGTCATTTTGCGTTCGTCCTTTTTCGTGATCGCCGCTGCTAGCATTCGGTCTACGGTGGGTCTTAGGGAGCTTATAGAGATACCATCAGTTCATGGGCGATTCTTTAGAAAACCTCAATGGTTTTCTTTACATTTTTTTCGTAAAGAACTGAGCTGCGGATTCCAAGACAGCTATGCACAGAAAATGACTGAAGTTTTTACTTTGTATTCCTAACATCACGATTTCGAACAATTTATTCTACCTGTACACGTAAAATAAGCACGTAAAATCAGGTATGAGGGGCGAAAACGTACTTTATAAAGTGACGTAGCACTGACAAACATGCTTTAAAGTGTCTTTTCCGTTATCATTAGAAGGTTTCTGAGAACCCTATGTCACTGCAGTATTGAAGCACACGCAAAATTTTTGTGTAATTAAAGTCTGTTCAGAAGTGTAAAATTAGTTTTCTGTTATTACAATTTCACATAAATAACTATCAAAATTTTACCAACCCATAAAATTCTTTTCATATGAGTGACAAGCTCTGCCGTGGCACAGAAAAGAAGGGAACCAGCGGAAAAACACTGCTATTGGAGCACAAAAAAGGCGAATATGTACATTAAAACATGTAAATTTCGAATAAATAGGCAACAGCTCTGTCCCATTGTAACTGTATTATGAATTTTATTGTTGTTATTGTCGTTAACAATACGAATAATATTATACAGGCTAAAGGTTAACAATTTTATCTTGCCTGACAATAATCGTTTCGACCACAGATGGAAGCGAATAAATGACTGTTTCATCAACAACTCTCAGTTGTTCACATGATTTTCTTCGAAGTCCTGTTATTGTTCCATTAAACGAGTGCCTAAAAATCACTGGGAACCGTCACTACCATTAAATAAAGTGCATAGGCGCGCCAAATAGCAGGGTATTCCCAATAAGGCGACTCTCTTCATTTTAGAAACTTTCAGTCAAATCCATCGGATGGCAGTACCTACGTGACCGGAAATGACGTCCTAGTGAGAAAAGAGAAGAAAAGGCGCCATGTTTTATGTTATTCAGTTGAAGGCGTAAATTTTGGTTTCTGAACTTTTTACAAAGCTATTAAAGTAATTTTTTTCCTAAGCTCTGGACTAATTAATTTTTGTGGCTGCTTTATGAACTGGCGTTTTTTATTTATTTTAAGATGGTCTTGTAAGAAATGGCAGAAACATGCGAGGGAAGGACTAAGAATTGCGTGTAGGCAAACCAATAAGAACGTGTTTTCATTAGGGCCAGGGTGGTCTTACTGGGTTCTCACGGCTGTTTTTCCCTCCAATGATTTAGTAATTGAATTTTTATTTATTTAACTCGTTTTCTATGATTAATATAGATATCTTTATCTAGGAGTTTATTTGTTTCCTTATTGTTGTGTTCACAGGTGATGGCGTCAGAGGGAAGAAATACCCTTCAAGAAGAGGACTATGGACAAAAGATTAGCGTCAAAGGTACCTCTCGCATTTACGACATTCCTTGCAGAACCTAACAAATCATTTGAGTTCTGGGGCTCTGGTAGAAAGGGTAAGACATCTACCATACCTCACTCTCGACAAAGAAAAAGAACTGAGTTCGGGATTATCAGGATGGCTGATATTGGATGCGCATCACACCTAAGGTTGTTTGGCAGTCAGTGTCCATGTCCTGTGCAGCAAATAATATTCTTCATTCAGTTTCATTTGTAAGAGGCTTACCTGGAACGAAGTGATTTCGTGAGTTTATGATTCATAATCCAGAAGTGTTCAAAAAAAAAAAAAAAAAAAAAAAGGCACAGAACCTGAACCCTGCAAGTGCAATAAAACTGATTTGTTCGATAGGTTATGACCACTTCACGAAATTACATGAAGTGATGAGAGAAACCTGTGTGATGAACAAACCACACTACATTTACAATATGGATGAAAAAGGGTGCAGACTTAAACTACACCACGAGCTATGGCTCCGTCCAAAAACAGATCGAAACTGTACATGTAGTGGCTCCAGAACACAGAGAAAATGTAACTTTGTGAATTGTGCGAAGGCTCTTGGCCAATCAACCCCTCCCATCATACTGTTCAAAGGACAGAGACTAAAGACTGAATGGACAGAAAAATTAGCTTCTGAGTCAAAAACCTTGATGACACACGTTCTTTGACGTCCTTGGTTTTCACTGAATGGATAAAACATTTTGCGAAGTAGAAAACGACTTGCACGGCTTTGTTAATTTTTGATGGAACTTCGGCTCATCATCGTGATGCAGCAGAGGAGAATGATATTACCATCTGCCGAGCAACATAGCACGCCCTGCGGCCAACGGACGAGCATTTGCTCAAGCACTTAGAGTCATTTTGGGGCGATGAAGTCTTGTGATACTAGGAAAACAATCCTCTAGTCACACGACATTTATTTATTAACCCTGACAAGAGAATAATAAAAGTGTCATTAAGGAATCTTTTCTCAAAAGTGTGACCTAGCTTTGACACTGAGCAATGTAGTTTCTATATTCTGAAACACAGGGATTTGCCCCTTTGACCTCAATGTCGTTCCTCTTGAATTTTCTAGAATGAAACTATCCACCTACACAAACAGCAACTGGTGGCATGGAAGGCTTCATGACTTTAAAAAGGGGGATGAAGAGTCCCTATGTGGTGATGGAAACGCTCCTGGTCTGCTTTATGGATCTGAGATGCAAGCTATGCCTGCAGTGGAACCTGATGAAGCTGACATACGGGTAGCTGATGGGGTGAAAGTCAATCAACCGATCTCGCAAGATAAGTGTGAATCCCCTTCTGAAATGGAACCCTCGGCCCTCCTTCCTCATCTGGCAGGTGGTCCTTCACTGACATGTTAAAAACCCCTAAAATGAAGAGGAGTCGCAACCACAGAAGAAAAAGTTTGAATCACATGTAGAAAAAACTAATATGAAGTTTATTCTAAGATAAATATCGGACATTAACACTAGTATAACGGAAGACAACAACAAAAACTTCGGGGAAAACCTCTCAAGTAGGCCCCAGTATCTCAAAACTGGATGCATCAATATCCTGGTATTGCTTCGTCTGCACTGATACTTTGGTAGAAGATATGATTCACTGTTCACATTGTGTTCAATATGTTTGTAAGCTTTCCTGGGATCAAAGAAAGAGACGGTGCTGAGAAATAGTTGTGCTCCCACTGCGAAAAAGCATTGTTCTAGTCACAGTCCGCAGACCTGAATTTTTCTCATTACTCTTCTTTCAATATGTAATAAAAAATTTCACTGCTTAATCAGCAGTTCACTGTGTCAAATCCATCCTTACCTTGACATAGCCTTGTGGAGTGGTGTTATTGGGCATCCATGTACCCCAAAAGAAACATTTTCTACGTTTTTGATATTTCAGTTTATAACATGCGTGAACTGTTTTAAAGGAACAGTTTTTTCCTTGGTAGCTCAAGAGCTGGCCTATAGGTATGTGAAGTTTCAAGTTAACCGGATGAGTCGTTTCGCCCCGGAAAGTCGCCAAACATTAAGGTGGCCTTATTTGGCGCACCTACTTTACCTGGAAGTACGCGTACTGAGCTCTTTACAGTACAACAACTAAATAAAATTACTCATAGAAAATTTAGAGGCCAGACAGCTTCATTGGAAGCATTCTGAATAAGGAGATAGCAATACAAAATCCTCGCCTGACTGATACATGATTATTGCTCTTCAGCGCGGAATGCTTCCAGACAGGATAGATACAGGAAATGAAGAAGCTCCACAGAAGAACAGTATATGTCGTCATGGGTTCATTCAGTAAGAATGAAAGCATCACAGACATGCTGCTCAAACTCCAGTAGCATACGCTACAAGAGAGGTAATATGCATCTCAGTGCGTTGACTGTTAAAATTCGGAGAGTGTACATTCTTAGAAGAGTCAGCTAATACAATGGTGTGTGAAATTTAAGCACGAAAGTAACTTTGTTCGAGTAAAATGACTTTTCTGGAAACTAGAAATTTACTCTGTAGGAATCAGCATGGGTTTCGAAAAAGACGCGCTATTCGTCCACGAGACTCAGAGGGCCATAGACACGGGTTCCCAGGTAGGTGCCGTGTTTCTTGACTTCCGCAAGGCGTTCGATACAGTTCCCCACAGTCGTTTAATGAACAAAGTAAGCGCACATGGACTATCAGACCAATTGTGTGGTTGGATTGAAGAGTTCCTAGAAAACAGAACGCAGCACGTCATTCTCAACGGAGAGAAGTCTTCCGAAGTGATTTCAGGTGTGCCGCAGGGGAGTGTCGTAGGACCGTTGCGATTCACAATATACATTAATGACCTTGTGGATGACACCGGAAGTTCACTGAGGCTTTTTGCGGATGATGCTGTGGTATATCGAGAGGTTGTAACAGTGGAAAATTGTACTGAAATGCAGGAGGATCTGCAGCGAATTGACGCATGGTGCAGAGAATGGCAATTGAATCTCAATGTAGACAAGTGTAATGTGCTGCGAATACATAGAAAGAAAGATCCCTTATCATTTAGCTACAATAAAGCAGGTCAGGAACTGGAAGCAGTTAATTCCATAAATTATCTGGGAGTACGCATTATGAGTGATTTAAAATTGAATGATCATATAAAGTTGATCGTCGGTAAAGCAGATGCCAGACTGAGATTCATTGGAAGAATCCTAAGGAAATGCAATCCGAAAACAAAGGAAGTAGGTTACAGTACGCTTGTTCGCCCGCTGCTTGAATGCTGCTCAGCAGTGTGGTATCCGTACCAGATAGGGTTGATAGAAGAGATAGAGAAGAAGCGCGCTTCGTTACAGGATCATTTAGTAATCGCGAAAGCGTTACGGAGGTGATAGATAAACTCCAGTGGAAGACTCTGCAGGAGAGACGCTCAGTTGCTCGGCACGGGCTTTTGTTGAAGTTTCGAGAACATACCTTCACTGAGGAGTCAAGCAGTATATTGCTCCCTCTTACGTATATCTCGCGAAGAGACCATGAGGATAAAATCAGAGAGATTAGAGCCCACCACTGGAGTTTATCATCTCCGTAACGCTTTCTCGATTACTAAATGATCTTGTAACGAAGCGCGCTGCTCTCCGTTGGATCTTCTCTATCTCTTCTATCAAACCTATCTGAAACGGATCCCACACTGGTGACCAGTATTCAAGCAGTGGGCGAACAAGTGTACTGTAACCTATTTCCTTTGTTTTCGGATTGCATTTCCTTAGGATTCTTCCAATGAATCTCAGTGTGGCATCTGCTTTACCGACGATTAATTTTATATGGTCATTCCATTTTAGATCACTCCTAATGCCTACTCCCAGGTAATTTATGGAATTAACTGCTTCCAGTTGCTGACCTGCTATATTGTGGCTAAATGATTAAGGATCTTTCTTTTGTGCACTCGCAGCACGTTACACTTGTCTACACTGAGATTCAATTGCCATTCCCTGCACCATGCGTCAATTCGTTGCTTATCCTCCTGCATTTCAGTACAATTTTCCATTACTACAACCTCTCGATATAGGCCTAGTACAGCATCATCCGCAAAAAGCCTCAGTGAACTTCCAAAGTTATCCAAAAGATCATTTATATATATTGTGAATAGCAACGGTCCTACGATACCCCGCTGCGGCACACCTGAAATCACTTTTACTTCGGAAGACTTCTCTCCATTGAGAATGACATGCTGCGTTCTGTTTTCTAGGAACTCTTCAATCCAATCACACAATTGGTCTGATAGTCCATATGCTCTTACTTTGTTCATTAAACGATTGTGGGGAACTGTATCAACTGTATCATCATAACACCTGCACCACGAAAACGATTATGTTCCACGTTGTTGGACGTAAACTGGTGTGATGAGAGGTGGAAGCACGTAAGACACCCAGAAACATTGTCGAACATGATCATTCAGTTGATCCAGGTGCTATGGTGTGAGCAGGCATAATGTTGCCTGGACGTAGTGGCATCCAAATCTTTGAACATGGTACACTCCCTGGTCAATGTTATTGTGACACTTTACTTCTTCCCTGTGTGCGTCTTTTCAGTGGTCCTGGGTGACAATAAGCGACCGCATGGAACAGAGTAAATAAAGGAGCTCTTGCAACAAGAGAATATTTAGGGAATGGACTGGACTGCCTGTTCCCCCGACTTAAACCCCATCCTGTGCTTGTGGGATTCGCTGGATAAACGTATTACAGCATGCCATCATACGCCGACGCCCATGCAACAGTTGTCAACTGCACCAGGTCAGGAGAGGAACCTCCTACATCAAGAGCTGCTTACAAGTATTGTGGTCAACATGGGAACACATTACAGAGCACTCATTGCCTTCCATGGCGATCACAGGGCATATTAAGAGCGTTGTCTCGCCTTTTTTTTTAATATCCAGGGGTCCATCAAGAAACGCAGGGGCTACAATGTAATTCTTGTCTATGAACAAAAGTGTTATTTCTATCTGCCTCATTGTAATTTTTTTCGGTTACCTTCTATACTATACTGTAGCGTTCTTTCATATGTATGGTCCAACTTTCGTCAAGCTACATTACTTACCAGTGCAACAGTTACTTTCCTCTTTAAGTTTGCACACAAGTGTACAATGATAAGTCGAAACCTTATGACCACTGCCATCGTGACGTTGGATGATGCCTGGTGGCGTCGTAGGCGTGTGGCGTGGTAACAAAAGTATGTAAGCCGAGCAGACACACCCTAGCGAAGATATGGGCTGCAAACGGCGAAATACATTGAGATAAGCGACTTTGGCAAAGGGCAGATTATTATTACGCAGAGCCTGTGAGCGAGTATCTCGAAAACAGCGAAGCTGGTTGAATGCTCGTGTGCTACTGTCGTGAGCATCTATAGAAGGAGGTAGAATGACAGTGAAACCACCACTAGGAGCTAAATGGTTGGACGTCCGCGACTCTTCAGAGAACGTGGGGTTCGTAGACTTACCTGCTCTGTAAAGTAGGTTAGATGGTGATCTAGGGCATCTCTGCCAAAAGAGCACAGTGCTAGTGCACGCACAAGCGTTTTGGAGCAAACCATTCATTGAACAGTTTTGAACATCGAGCTCTGCAGCAGACCACCCCCACGTGTTCACATGTCTCAACGACAGATTAGACCATTGATCAATGGAAACTTGTCGGCTCTTTGGGTGAATCACATTTTTGCTACACTAGGTCGATGGTCGTCTCCACAAACGCCGTCATCAAGGTGAAAGGTGGCTCGAAATGTGCAGTGCGCCATGGACACAGGCTCTGGGAGTGGTATTATGCTATGGGATACATTTTCGTGCGCTTGCATGGAACCTGTGGTGGTAATCAAAGAAACGCTGACAGCTGTGGACCTCCTGCATCTTTTCATGCCTGATGTCTTCCCTGTCGGTGATGTCATCCTTCAGCAGTATAATTGTCTGTGTCTCGGGACCAAAACAGTGCTACAGTGGTTTGAAGAGCATTATAGTGGACTCAGATTGATGTCTCAACGACCAAATATGCCCGCTGTAAATCCTGTGGAACCCGTCTTACACAGATCAGGGGCTCGTTATTTATGTGAATTACATGACTTTTGTGTAGACATCTAATATCACATACCTCCAAGAACCTATCAACAAACTGTTGGACCCCAGATACACAGAATCAGTGATGTATTTCGTTCCAAAGATGGAAAAACAAACCATTAAGCAGGTGGTCATTATGTTTTGGCTCATCAGTATATATAGATTAAATTAGAAAGTTACTGCTTATTTGCCTTTCTGTCACAGCTGTAAATAATCATTGTTGATGACTAGTACTGAACTCTTGTGTTCATTTTCAAACCATCACCTGCATCTGTAATATTTGACTGTATAATAATTCTTATGGAGTATCTGAAAGACTTGTTCATACACCAGGTCATCACAACAATTTTGTCGTGTTCCCCTGGTGTATGTACAAGTATTTCAGATGTTGCATTGGAATTTTGTTATAGTAAAATATTAGAGATGCAGGCAATGGTTGAAAAATGTATGAAAACATTTGAAACTAGTCACCGTGAAGATTATATGCAACTGTGATGGAAAATTAAATAAACAGTAAGTAAACCAAGTTGTTTGTCCTTTATGACAACATAATACTGGTACTGCACAAAATTAGAAAGATTTGATCAGACTTGAAGACTTACAGACAGTTGATGTTCCTGCACACCACTCACAACTAGAATGCAAAAGATGGGCATGGTAGTGGTAAACCAAGTACCCTCCTTCTGGCAGGCGTGTAAGGTGGTCTGAAGTACAGTTTCAGACGCAGATGGAGATTCTAACAATGTATAGATGGATCATGGTGCAGCAAATCACTTATCAATTCAGTGGTGGGCAACAACACCTGGTGAGCAATCATACTATCTAGAAACACCTCCTTTTTATGGGGTACATAATGCACCTCCCTGCTCCTGTATCTCAGTTCACCATGTGCCACAAAATTAGAGATTGACTTGACTGCAGGATATGATCTTTAGATATTTAAATCATCGCAGAAGGTCACCTGATCTGACAAGAGAGAGTGTGTGTTAAAATTTGTCATTGTCAGAGAATGAGACATAGAAAACCACATCACACTTGTTAATAAGGCACCATTCAGGCAGGTGGTGAAGTTATTCTCTTGTGAAGGATGTTTATGTCAGATGAAACAATGACTCTGAAAAGTTTGGTATTGTCTCTCACCAAAACAAAAAATAATAACCTGTTAGGTCCTTCTGCTTGTTCACCTATCACAACCCCTATATGACCTGTACCTTCAGCATTACAGTGTGCCCCCCTCTCTCCAAATTGGTCCTGAATGGTTTGAGGGACACTCCACAGATGCTAGTATGCTTATATGGCACCCTTGGTCACCTATCCTCAATCATACTGACCATATATGGAACGAAATCAAGTGAGATGTTGACACATCAGACAAAACTCCATGAGTTGTGGACAGTGTTTGAGTGGTTCTGGGTCTCTATGACTCCATATGCTTTTCACATCTGCAAAGTATCTTAATTATATTGCTCATGAGTGCAAAACTAGAATAATACCCATGCTACTGAACTCAATATATTACTCTCACCTTATAATTCTCATAAAATTAAACAGTATATACAGTTTAAGATTTAAACTTTGACACAGCTCCTCATGGTGAACCCACTAGTCATAGGAAACTACAATGAATTCTAATGTACAACAATGTGGAATCACACTGTAAGCAGAACCATCGTTTCAAAAAAATGATTCTGTGATTGTTAATTTTAGTATGTACTATTATGTTGAGGACAGTGGACTCTGAAATTAGGTAACCATCATAATATGAAAGCTGAAATAAATGAGTGGTGGTGTTTATATAATTGGAATGCAGCTGCTGCACTAAACCATAGTGATCACAGGTGCACTGTAACCTGAGTCACTGAGCTTCACTTGTTTGTTATGCAAACCCAAACACACACAAACACACACACACACACACACATATTTATGCCAGTCACAAATATCATTTACTGAACTACACAATGCAGTATGAGCTTTGTGAGCCAATTATCAGGTGGAATTACTTTCATACATCAGTTTCATTGCCCTTGAGGGAGGTGGTGTTGTTGAAATGTATGAACCTGCTATGAGAGGATTAGATGTTAAATACTGAAAATAGTGAATTGAGAAAAGAAAAGAAATCAAAAGTAGAAATTTTAACATTATCTCAACAGAAATGCAGGTTGTTGTGGCCTAGCCTCTTTCAAAGGCAACAGAACTCATTCAAGAATATAATTGCACCTAATGGTCAGTACATACAGTGAAAAATGCATGTGTAATTCAAAAAATTAATTAATTGATTCCATGTCTCAAAACTATGATCTCAGTGTCTATAATGAATGAACAGAATGTTTAATGATGCATATTGCACTTACATATGTCTGCTTGTGTCTGTATATGTGCGGATCGATATGTGTGGATGTGTGCGCGAGTGTATACCTGTCCTTTTTTCCCCGTAAGGTAAGTCTTTCTGCTCCTGGGGTTGGAATGACTCCTTACCCTCTCCCTTAAAACCCACATCATTTCGTCTTTCCCTTTCCTTCCCTCTTTCCTGATGAAGCAACCTTGGGTTGCGAAAGCTCGAAATTTGTGTGTGTGTGTTTTTTATTGTGTCTATCTACCAGCACTTTCTCATTTGGTAAGTTACAGCATCTTTGTTTTTTTATATATTTTTCCCACGTGGAATGTTCCTCTGTCCATTACCCCTATTTGTTGGCAACTATTCAGACGAGTCCTGCAAGGGTTTGGATAAGTGAGTGTATCCACATGGAAGATATCATTTCACAACCAAGTTGCATATATCTGTATGTACATATTTTCATGTGTAATATCTGTTCTTTTGGACAAGTGTTAGCATCCAGTCATTGTCTGAGCGACTTGGACAGTTTTCAGCCAAAATATTAGCATACGGCAAAGATGATTGTGGCAGAATTCTGTAATCTTATAGATCAGTTAATACACCCTGAGAACATAAACATTTACATTTATTATCACAAAACCACACATAATTACCAGCTGATAGTTCACAGTTTTCATTAATCTACAAAATAATTTTTTTTCTTTTACTTTTTAGGTGGTGTTGGACACATTTTATGTGTTAAGACCTACATTATACAATAAATGCCTGTAATAACTATTTTATTTTTGACTATTGTCTTTGGTCCATTTCAGACCATCTTTAAGTCATGTTCATCAAAATAAAATGTACTGCACAACTGACATATAGAACGACTACAGCTAGTGCCTCATAAAAGATTATTCATACATAAATTACACATGTATTACACACAGAGTGTTACAAAATTGTGTAAGGAATATGTTTAACAGATTTTCTATCATCTTATCCCTTCTTATTGTCAGTGTTTCATGTATGTCCTCCCTTTCTGATTTTGTGGACCACTTCCTCATTCCTCACATTATCAGTCCACCTAATTTTCAACAGTCTTCTTTAACACCACCTCAAATGCTTTGATTATCTTCTGCTCTGATTTTCCCATGGTCAAGTTTCACTACCATACAATGATGTGCTTCAAAAATATATTCTCAGAAATTTCTTCCTCAAGTTAAGGCCCATGTTTGATACAAGCAGATTTCTCTTGGCAAGGAATACCCTTTTTGCCAGTGCCAGTCTCCTTCCTAGTCCTTACTCCGTCAGTCATGGGTTATTTTGCTACCTAGGTAGCAGATTTCCTTAACTTCATCTACTTCATAATTACCAGTCCTGATCATTGATATCCTTTCATTCTTTCACCTTGAATTTTAGTTCCACTCTTGAACCTTTCTTTTATTTCTGTCATTGCTCCTTCAAAGTATGGATTGAACAGTAGGAGCAAATGACTACATCCCTGTCTTACACCCTTTTTAATCTGAGCAATTCATTCTTGGTCTTCTGCTCTTATTATTCCTCCTTGGCTCCTGTATATATTGTATATTACCTGTCTTTCTCTATGACGTATCCTTGTTTTTCTCAGAATTTTGAACGTCTTGCATCATTTGACATTGCCAAATGCTTTTTCCAGGTCAACAAATCCTATGAATGTGTCTTGATTTTTCTTCAGTCTTGGTTTCATTATTAACTGCAGTATCATAACTGCCTCTCTGGTGCCTTTACATTCCCTAAAACCAAACTGTTGATCATCTAACACTTCCTCAATTTTAATTTCCATTGTTCTGTATGTTAATCTTATCAGCAACTTTGATGCACGAGTTGTTAAACTGATTGTGCGATAATGCCCAGCCTTGTTGGCTCTTGCAATCTTTGGAATTGTTTGGATGATGTTTCTCTGAAAGTCAGGTGGTATATTGCTAGGCCCATTCATTCTACACTCCAACATGAATACCTGTTTTGTTGCCTCTTCCCCCAATGATTTTAGAAATTCTGATAGACTGTTATCTATCTCTTGTTTGATTTTAAGATATCCAAAGCTCTTTTAAACTCTGTCTCTAATGCTGGATCCTCTATTTCTTCTGTATCAACTCCTGTTTCTTCTTCTGTCATGTCATCAGACAAGTCTTCCTTGTTATATAGGCCTTCAGTGTGCTGCTTTCATCTGTCCACTGTCTGTATTTATCAGTGAAATTCCTATTGCACCCTTAATGTCATTGACCTTGCTTTTAATTTTACTGGAGGTTGAAACTTCCTGTCAGATGAAACCTGTGTGCCTGACTGAGACTCGAGCTTGGGACCTTTGGCTTTCACAGGCAACTGCTCTACCATCTGAGCTACTGAAGCACGACTCACCCCCAGTCCTCACAGCTTTACTTCTGCCAGTATCTCGTCTCCTACCTTCCAAACTTTACAAAAGCTCTCCTGCGAACCTTGCAAAACTAGCACTCCTGAAAGAAAGGATACTGCGGAGACATGGCTTAGCCACATCCTGGGGGACATTTCCAGAATGAGATTTTCACTCTGCAGCGGAGTGTGTGCTGGAGGTTGTTTTGTTTTTTCTGTATTCTAAGCCAGTGATTCCAATGATCATTTCTTTTTTGATTTCTTCACATTTTTCAAGCAGCCGTTCACCTTAGGTTTCTTGCCTTTCCTATTTATTTTATTCCTAAGTGACCTATATTTCTGTATTCCTGAATTTTCCTGAACATTTTTGTACTTGTTTCTTTTGTCAATCAACTGAAGTATTTCTTAAGTTACCCATGGTTCGCTTGCAGTTACCTTTCTTGTGCCTATGTCTTTCTTTCCAGCTTCTGTGACTGGTTTCTTTTACAGATGTCCATACCTCTTTGGCTGAACTGCCTAATGAGCTATTCACTATCACAGTTTCTATCCTTTATCACAGTTCATTATCACAGCTATTTATTGTAGGCTCAGAGAACTTCAACTCTTCTTTCCTTAATACTTCCACACCCCACTTCTTTGTACATTGATTCTTCTTGAGTGGTCTGTTAAACGTCAGCCTACTCGTCATCATTACTAACTGTGATCTAAGTCTACATCTAGTTCAGAGTTGCCCTTAAAATTCAATATCTGATTCCAGATTCTCTGTCTGTTCATGGTAAATCTAAGTGAAACTAATCTAACTGAAACCTTCTTGTATCTCCTGGCCTTTTCTAAGTATACCTCTTCCTCTTCTGTATTACTAGCAGCCCCTGAAAAAAGCAAAACTTCATAGATGTTTTTGAAAACTTGTGAAATAAAATCATGTTTTGAAAGCTGTTGAGAACTTTGTAAACAGATCTTCTGTCAACAAAGTTCACTTGAGTTAATTTATTTCAGTCTCCATGCATGTGTTCTGTTTTCATTCTGTTAGGATATTATTAAAAAATGTATTTTGGTTGTTTATTAAACGATTTTTGTCCAAATTTTGTTAAGCTATCTACCTGTGATAAAGATATACACTGAAGTGCCAAAGAAACTGGTATAGGCATCCCTTCTACAAGTTGCTGCAGATTTCAATGTTGGGCCAACAAGTGTCAGTGTGTGAACCATCCAACCAAACATCATGTTATGTGCTTTTGGAGGTGAAGGCCCACTTGTGCACCCTTGATGATTGCATGACACAAAGCTTTATGACTCGACATTGGACTGTTGATGACAGGAAACATTTTGCCTAGTTGGACAAGTTTCATTGCAAATTGTGTTGAGTAAATGGATATGTATAGGTATGGAGACAACCTCATGAAACCATGGAACCTGCATGTCAGCAGGGGACTGTTCAAACTGGTGGAAGCTCTGTAATGGTGTGGAGCCTGTATAGTTGGAGTGATATGGGACCCCTGATACATCTAGAAATGACTGTGACAGATGAGATGTATGTAAGCATCCTGTCTACATCCATTCATGTCCATTGTGCATTCTGACAGACTTGGGAAATTCCAGCAGGACAATCTGACACCCCACACAGCCAGAATTGCTACAGAGTGGCTCCAGGAACACTCTTCTCAGTTTAAACAACACTTCCGCTGCCCACCGAACTGCCCAGGCATGAACTTTATTGAGCATATCTGGGACATATTGCAACATGCTGTTCTGAAAAGATCTCCACCCTCTCATACTCTTACAGACTTATGGAAAGCCCTGCAGGATTCATGATGTCAATTCCCTCCAGTGCTGCTTCAGACATTAGTCGAGTCCATGCCACCTTGTGTTTGTTTTTGTACAAAGTTGGGAGGATCATTATGTTCTTTGAAAGCTTCAGTGAGACCCTCGGTATATTTCAGGAGTGACTGAAGCCTTTACAGACTGTAATTATCATCAAACCTTGTACAAAAACAAATCTCCCATGCTTTGTCTTTCCAGTCTCCCACCACCTCCCAAAGTCCCACCCTCCGGCCACAGAGGGGCATTCTCCTCACAACTCAGTACCATCCAGGACTGGAGCAAATGAATTACATTCTCTGCCAGGGTTTTGACTACCTCTCATCATGCCCTGAAATGAGAAATGTCCTGCCCACTATCCTTCCCACCCCTCCCACAGTGTATTCCACTGTAATAGACCTAGATGCAAGACCTGTCTCATGGCTCTTACCCCTGTAATAGACCTAGATGCAATACCTGTCCCATACATTCTCCCACCACCACCTACTGCAGTTTGGTCACAAACATCACCTATCCCACCAAAGGCATGGCTAACTGTGCAACCAATCAAGTGCTCTACAAGCTAAGCTGCAACCACTGTGCTGCATCCTATGTGGACACAACAATGAACAAATTTCCTGTCCGCATGAATGGCCACTGACAAACTGTGGCCAAGAAACAAGTGGACCAACCTGTTGCTGAGCACGCTGCCAAACATGACATCCATCATTTCAGTGACTACTTCACAGCCTATGCCGTATGGATCATTCCCACCAGCACCAGCTTTTCTGAATTGTGCAGGTAGGAACTTTCCCTGCAATACATCCTACGTTCCTCTAACCCTCCTGGCGTCAAGTTTTATTAGTCACTATCGACACACATCCATCCCCTTCCCTGTCCCCATTCCAGCACTACACAGCTGTCATTCCATCATCACACTTCTTATTTCTCTCCTTTTTCACTATTTCAGCCCCCCCCCCTCCCCACCTCTCCCCTGCCCACCGTCTAACCTGCAGCACTTCACTGTCTGCTACCCATACCATACTATCCCTCCCTCCTCCTGACTCCAGCCAGTTGCCACTCCCATCATGCACTGATGCTGCTGCTCACAGTGTGGTTTCAGTTGCCTGAGACTGCAATCGTGTGTGTGAGTTGCATTTGCGTGAGTGTGTATGTGTGTGTCTGTCATCTATTGTTGACGAAGGCCTTACTGGCTGAAAGTTTTATTTGTGACAGTCTTTCTGTTGTGCCTATCTGTGACTCAGCATCTTTGCTATATGGTGAGTGGCCACTTTCCTCTTTATAATATTGTTAATAACCTATATTTTGATTATTGCTGTTTAGGTTTTGAAGATATTGCAAATCCCCCCTTTCTCTCTCTGTATGTGTGTGTGTGTGTAGTACTCACCACGGACATGACACAAAAAAAAAAAAACATACACACATTCACGCAAACAAGTGCACCTCACACACACACACACACACACACACACACACACACACACACACACACATGACCACTGTCTCTGGCCTCTCTGGTCAGAATGCAACTGTCTGGGGTGTGGTGGCAAAGAGGGAGGGATAGAAGGGTACAGGTGGGGGAAAAGGGATCAGTGCTGCCTGGTGGAACATGCAGTGACTAGAGGTTTCAGGACAAGGCTACCATGTGCAGTCTGAGGAGGCTGTGAGGAGGGGAGGGGTGGTGCAAAAAGGGAGCGGAAAGGAGAGAGGCAGGGAAAGAGAAGAGACCAGAGAGTGCATTGACAGAGAAGAGAGCAGTATACAATGAGGGCAAAGTGGGCATGAACTGGGAGGAGTTGATAGGACAGATAGTGTGGAAACAGTGGGTGGTGGGTGTGCGGACAGTATGTTACCTTAGGCTGAGGTCAAGATAATTTCAGGACCAGAGAATGTGTTGTAGGGATAACTCCTATCCGCACAGTTCAGATATGCTGATGATGGATGGAAGGATCCAGATGGCCCTGATTGTGAGGAGCCATTGAAATCAAGCATATTATGTTGAGGTACATGAGAGTTGCGATTCATCCTGGTAGACAGCTGGTTGTGGTTGAGAGCTGGTACATTTTGACAGCATCCACCCCTTCCACACCAATAAATACCTCCCATACAGCTCAGTCATGTGTGGATGGCATATCTTCAGTGACAAAAAATCCCTTGTCCACTTTGCTGAAGATCTCATACAGGCTTTGTAGATAAGCACTACCCCCTGATCTAGTTTGCAAGTAGATTTCCTATGCCACCATATCCCCACACACCCTTAATCCTCCCATAACCCCCATGAACCTGCTGCAAAGGAGCACCCCCTTTTTCACCCAGTACCACTGTGCAGTGGAACAACTAAAGCAAATCCTTCATCAGGGCTTTGAATATCTTTCATCATACCCTGAAATGGACATCCTGCACAAGATCCTGTCCATGCATCCAAAAGCTGTATTCCATCACCACCTAGCCTCCACAGCATCCTAATCCATCCCTATTCCACTTCCAAACCCAACCCATTGCAATTGGGATCCTATCCCTGTGCCAGACCCAGGTGCAAGACCTACTTGATGTATCCACCAAGAAATTCCTATTCCAATCTTGTCACAGACTTGTCGTACTCCATCAGAGGCTGCATGACTTGTGAAAACAGCAATGTGATGCACCAGCTCTGCTACAGTCATTGCTCAACTTTTTGTATGACCACCAACTAGCTGTCCACCAGGATGAGCACCACTGCCAAACTGTGGCCAAGAGCAAAGTGGATCACTCTACAGCACAACAACAGCTTAACATAACATGCTTAATTTCAATGGCTGCTTCACAAGGGGGACCATCTGGATCCTCCCCTCCACCACCAGCTTTTCTGTACTGTGCAGATGGGAGTCACCCCTACAACTCATTCTCTACTCCTGTAATCATCCTGCCTCAACCCACAGTAACCTACAGTCCCTGCACCCACCACCCAACTGTTTCCACTCCCCTGTCCCATCATCGCCTCTTAATTCACATCCCCTTGCCCTCACTGTGAACCACTCTCAGCCAATGTACTCTGGTCTCTTCACCTTCTCAACTTTTCTCCTTTCTGCTCAGATTTTTCCACCCACCTTTCTCCCCCACAGTCTCCTAACACTGCTCCTGGCAGCCTTGTCCTACCACCTCTATTTCTGGCATGCTCCATCAGGCAGCACTGATTCCTTTTCCCCACTCATATTGCACACTATCCCTCCCCTTTTGCCACCCCACTCTAGAATGTTGTTCCCTTTCAACATGCTTCAGTTGCATTCTGGTTGGATTCGCCAAAGAGAGCAGACATGTGTGTGTGTGTGTGTGTGTGTGTGTGTGTGTGTGTGCGTGGGTGGGTGAGAGAGAGAGAGAAAGAGAGAGAGACAGAGAGAGAGAGAGTTATGCTTGATTGTGAGAATGTGTGTGTGTTTTTTCTTTTCTGAAGAAGACTCACTGAAAGCTTAGTGTGTAACAGTCTCTTCATTGTTGTTGTTGTTGTCTTCAGTCCTAAGACTGGTTTGATGCAGCTCTCCATGCTACTCCATCCTGTGGAAGCTTCTTCATCTCCCAGTACCTACTGCAGCCTACATCCTTCTGAATCTGCTTAGTGTATTCATCTCTTGGTTTCCCTCTACAATTTTTACCCTCCACACTGCCCTCCAATACTATTTGGTGATCCCTCGATGTCTTAGAACATGTCCTACCAACCGATCCCTTCTTCTAGTCAAGTTGTGCCACAAGCTCCTCTTCTCCCCAATTCTATTCAATACCTCCTCATTAGTTATGTGATCTACCCATCTAATCTTCAGCATTCTTCTGTAGCACCACATTTTGAAAGCTTCTATTCTCTTTTTGTCCAAACTATTTATCATCCATGTTTCACTTCCATACATGGCTACACTCCGTACAAATACTTTCAGAAACGACTTCCTGACATTTAAATCTATACTTGATGTTAACAAATTTTTCTTCTTCAGAAACACTTTCCTTGCCATTGCCAGTCTACATTTTATATCCTCTCTACTTCAACCATCATCAGTTATTTTGCTCCCCAAATAGCAAAACTCCTTTACTACTTTAAGTGTCTCATTTCCTAATCTAATTTCCTCAGCATCACTCGACTTAATTCGACAACATTCCATTATCCTCGTTTTGCTTTTGTTGATGTTCATCTTATACCCTCCTTTCAAGACACTGTCCATTCCGTTCAACTGCTCTTCCAAGTCCTTTGCTGTCTCTGGCAGAATTACAATGTCATCAGCGAACCTCAAAGTTTTTATTTCTTCTCCATGGATTTTAATGCCTACTCCGAACTTTTCTTTTGTTTCCTTTATTGCTTGCTCAATATACAGATTGAATAACATCGGGGATAGGCTACAACCCTGTCTCACTCCCTTCCCAACCACTGCTTCCCTTTCATGCCCCTCGACTCTTATAACTGCCATCTGGTTTCTGTACAAATTATAAATAGCCTTTCTCTCCCTGTATTTTATCCCTGCCACCTTCAGAATTTGAAAGAGAGTATTCCAATCAACAAATGCTAGAAACGTAGGTTTGCATTTCCTTAATCTTTCTTCTAAGATAAGTCATAGAGTCAGTATTGCTTCACGTGTTCCAACATTGCTACAGAATCCAAACTGATCTTCCCCAAGGTCGGCTTCTATCAGTTTTTCCATTCGTCTGTAAAGAATTCGTGTTAGTATTTTGTAACTGTGACTTATTAAACTGATAGTTTGGTAATTTTCACATCTGTCAACACCTGCTTTTTTTGGGATTGGAATTATTATATTCTTCTTGAAGTCTGAGGGTATTTCACCTGTCTCATAAATCTTGCTCACCAGATGGTAGAGTTTTGTCAGGACTGGCTCTCCCAAGGCTGTCAGTAGTTCTAATGGAATGTTGTCTACTCCGGGGGCCTTGTTTTGACTCAGGTCCTTCAGTGCTCTGTCAAACTCTTCACGCAGTATCATATCTCCCATTTCATCTTCATCTGCATCCTCTTCCATTTCCATAATATTGTCCTCAAGTACATCACCCTTGTATAGACCCTCTATATACTCCTTCCACCTTTCTGCTTTCCCTTCTTTGCTTAGAACTGGGTTTCCATCAAAGCTCTTGATATTCATACAAGTGGTTCTCCTTTCTCCAAAGGTCTCTTTAATTTTCCTGTAGGTGGTATCTATCTTACCCCTAGTGAGATAAGCCTCTACATCCTTACATTTGTCATCTAGCCATCCCTGCTTAGCCATTTTGCACTTCCTGTCGATCTCATTTTTGAGACATTTGTATTCCTTTCTGCCTGCTTCATTTACTGCATTTTTATATTTTCTCCTATCATCAACTAAATTCAATATATCTTCTGTTACCCAAGGGTTTCTAATAGCCCTCGTCTTTTTACCTACTTGATCCTCTTCGTTGTTACTGTCTGTAACTCAACATTCATCTTTACAGTGAGTAGCAATCTACTCATTATGGTAATTTAGGAGTAGGTCAACAACACCGTGTTAGAGCTCTCAGAGTTATTTAACTATATTTTCTTTGGTAGTGAAGGGACAGTGTCGTTCTGTTGATATATTCATGATCCACAGATATTTTATTATCACTTTGACAGGTCTAGTCTTTGGTTTGTCCTTTGATGTAAATAATGTGCAATGTATTTGACCAGTTGTTTATATCATTGCTTTCAGATAGCATAGTCTGAGTTTTTGATAAATGTGGTGCATTTTCTGGCTGGCTGAGTACACAAAATAGTACTGCCTGGACTCAATCTATAGTCTTTTAGAACATGGTTACAGGACATGCAGCTAAAATGTTGATGAAAGACATCCACCACATTTGGCTACAGGCTATAAATTCCATTGATCAAAACAACTTGTTTACTTATTTTTACATGTTATAATGTGCAAATATGATATGTGGGAAAACCACAAAGGACGAAATTGAATATACCTGCAAAGTTTTGCCACAGAAGAACATTAAAAATTATGTTGGAATGTAAGGCACAAAAACGATGGAGTACACTGCCTAACAAAGAAGTGAAACACTTAGAAGAGGGGAGAAAACAAAATGGAACTTCACAGAGTTGAGAGGGTATGTGATGTTATTTCTGTGATTGCGAAATTGAGTCATGACATCACACCCCCTTTGGCCTGGGTGAATGCGCTGTATCAGTTTGGAAGAATACCAAAAAGATGTTGCATTCTCTGCTGAGACAAGCTGGTCAACAACTGTTCTATCCAGTCCTTTACACCCTGGATGCTGGCACTCAGATGGAGTTAGTATCCAAGCTTGTCCAACACATATTGTGTTGGGAACAGATCTTGGAATCCTGTTGACCACTGGGGTCCTCAACATTATACAGTTTATACAGCAGATGAGCTTCACCCTGTTGAAAAATGGTAGCATGAGAGATAACACATGAGGATGCAGTATGTCTATGTATGTACCACTGTGCTTTTAGAGTTCATTGAAACACTACCAGCTGTGACCAGAAGTTATATCCAATGATGCCCCACACCTGACACAGGAGTGACACCACTATATCTCTCCAAACCACTGGAGAAATGGGACATCTCCCCAGGTCGCCATCATACTCGGTGATTATGGTCATCTGGGATAGTGCAGAACCACAATTCGGCACTGAATGTAATGTGATACCATTCATCAGCAGTCCATCCTTCCTGGTCATGGCACTATTCCAGCTGTAGCTGTTTGTGTTGGGGTGTTAACAACAGTCTATGCATGGGACAGTAATTCTCTTTTCTGGCTGCTGATAGTTTCTGACCAATGGTGCGAGGTGTCGCAGAATGATGCAGTTAGTCAATTATTTGTTCTTGGATGACTGTTGCAAATGTGAGAGGTTACAACGTGGTTGGTGCACAGTATGTCAGTTCTCCAATATGGTAGTCATATGTGGTTGACCGAATCTTGACGACAAGTATGTCTGCCCTCACATTCCCATGATATCCAACACTGGGCCACTGTCACATCGGAAGGCTCCACAAATCTGCATACTGCATATTTCAGCCAGTCATCCAAAGACCCACAATGAGGCACCTTTCAAACTCCTTCAGGTTCTGATAATACTATCTCACACAAGTACATGGCATCTCTGTCTCCTTCACAGTGATCATTCAACATCTAATGCTGTCCAAGCCCCTTACATACACTACCAGGGTTTGTAACAACATTAAATGTGAGCAACACTAATGCACTGTGGTGGACATTCTACCTGTCAGAGAGAACTGCAATTTTAATTATTTATATAGCTTCTCATGGTGTGTTCTCATACTTCTTTTGTCAGGTAGTGTATTAAATATGAGGCAAAACTTCAAAAAAATTAAAAATATATTGGTTGAATTTTATGAGGCTATCACAAGTAAGAGGTAAACAAAACTAAAAAAAGAGAAACTACAATGGACACTGTAATACTGTAATATATCACTCAAATTAATAATAGGCCTATATATTTGATATGTTCCAATCAGCTTCCTTCATTATCCAGTCATAAATAATTGGTTGGACAGTCAGGAGATGACTTACAATGGATCTGTAGGTCTATAACTCTGAAATCAGTAACATGTTGTGTAAAGACAGCTTGTCCAACACATATTGTGTTGGGAACAGATCTTGGAATCCTGTTGACCACTGGGGTCCTCAACATTATACAGTTTATACAGCAGATGAGCTTCGCCATGTTGAAAAATGGTAGCATGAGAGATAACACATGAGGAAGCAGTATAGGAGTTTGAAAGGTGCCCCTTACATACACTACCAGGCTTTGTAACAACATTAAATGAAAAAAGCTAGAAAAAAGTTTCTTTGCAAATTATAGAAAAACTGAAAATGCCTAATCTTTCCTTTTGATTTAAAAAATAATAAATTAAGGAAAGTAATGGAAACAACTATAAAAATTTTCTTCTATTATTGCATTCTTAATCTGAATCACTGTCAAAAATGTTGTCATTTTCACCTTCCAAGTTATCACTCTCTGTTACCGACTGTTCTTGATGGTGTGCCGCACATGCTGCTGACAAGGGCTGATACTCATTAGTTTCTCTTGTGGTTTCCCTCTGCAGGATTAATTGATTTCATTCCTATTGTGGATGGACTGCAGAACTGTGTTCTGTGTAAAAACTGTCATGCACAGGAGGCACAAATGGTAGAAGGTTCAGTAAGTATTTGTACTTTTTTTCCTTAATTTTTGGCGGAGTTGTTCTGTGAGTTAGTCTTGGGAGTATCTGAACATTTCTTCCAATGCTTTTTGCTTTCATATTGTAGGTGTAGAATTCAAAATCTTCATTGAAGGTACATTTGTAAAACAATGTCCATGGTTCATCTTTACTGAAGTGCAACCACTGCATTTTTTGAATTCCCTTTACAGATTTTAGAAAAAAATGGTTCAATCACATCTAGTGTGACAAAATCCTTGTCACCTATTTTCACTACCTCAAAACGTCTTGACGCCTTGGTGATTACATCAATCCAGTCTTGAGGAACATACATACCCCTTTGTGAAATTTTTCTACTGTGCTCACTAATTCCAAAGTTTCTGTCACAATCATTAAATGAATGGCCAGAAAGTAGACACTTATGGTTAATGGTCTGAATGTGAGTGTTGTTGACTATATAGAGCCACGAATTCACTATGTGTTGACTTTTGTTTTGTCCTCCAGCATTGTCACTAAATACAGTGAGATGCATGATAGTTAGTGGCAAACTGTTAATAAATTTCAGTAGGTAAGACATTATCTCTTGACATCCTCATGAAGCTTGACCCTCGTGCCACATAAACATGAAGGCTTTTCCTGTACCCAAATTATGTACACACAAATTGTAAGTCCACAATTGTCGAAAGTAATAAGCTTGTGAACATGTCAGAACTGGTGTTGGGAGCATTTTCTGTAAGTCAAAACATACAGCCACTTGCCGAGCATCTTTAGCAACCAGATTTTTCACATCCACCACTTATTTCCGAGCACTTTCTGCTTTCTGTAGATGGAGTTCCTTTTCAACAAGAGCACCATGTTTTTCATCAAGCAATGGTATTTTGCAGCTTGTCACACTTGGCACGTGTGTCTGTATATGGCCTGTGGTAACTAAGATTAAAGCATGTGTTAAAAAAATGGCAATAAAAGCTTTCCCATACTGGCTCTGTTTCCTTTTCTTCACAAAACTCCTTCTAAAGCTGATACATTATCTTGAGGTTGAGGTTTCCTGCCAGAGACTTCCTATTAGGTGCTTTTTGGCATGAATAGTGGCTACTGTACTTTGGAAAACATTTGATGTGTTCCTTTATAAGACCTACTTTAGCTTCATCATTCTTATTTCCAGAGGTTTTGTGGCCTCGCTTGTCCTTAGGTGAAATATTTCTAGTTGAAGTGGTTTTATTTTGTACCACATTTGTTACTCTCTTGTTAGACACATCTAGAGTCCTCAAAAAGAACTCTTTGCAAACTCTTTTGCCCTGGAGAGAATATTGGCAACTAATAGATTTTCTTTTTGTAGCAGTTCCTTTCCTTCTGTTTGGCTCACTGACAGTAACAGAAGAGCATAAGAATTGGGTCTGCAAGTCCCAGTTACCAAGACTCCAATATTCATTAAATACTTGATGTCTTGTTTGTTGACTGATGTTTTGATTGCACTCTTACCTTTCTTTCTTTGTGCAACTTTCCTTTGCAATCCACATATTCTTTGCCTTCATTGTGTTTTGTAGATGATACTACTCTTTCCCATAAAGGAGTCATTCGAGTTTTTTTTCTCCCCACATGCTTTACTCTCTTAGAAGCTTTGTGCCCTCCACTGTTTACCTCACTTTCATCAGACCCTTCATTTTCATCTGAAATTAAGAAGCATAGAGCAGTATGTTAAGCTGGTTAGTTTTACTTTTTCAAGTAATGAAAGTTGTTCTGATTTCTCATTATTTGTTAATTAATGATAAATACACAACTTGTAAAACATTTCTGGGCAGCAAGGCGAAATGTGATCAAGAAAATGCACCAACGTGACTGTGGGGTGAGGAAAGATGAGGGGAAACAATTCTGTGTAGTACTGTTAACTTCACATTAATAATTCACTATTGTAGAAATTAACAATGCACTGCAGTAACAATGCTTCATGAAAGCATAATATTATACAGATATTCACTGTCAAAGTAATGTAGTTCTGACTAGTGTTAATGAATTTTGGATTAATGAATAAATCTTTTGTAGCACTTATAATCAGTTGCTTACTACGTATGGCAGCGTCTGCAAGCAGAAAACAGCACAGTGCACTCTGACTTCCAACGAGAAATATCAATCAGAAGAAAGGAGCTGCTTTGCCAGGAAAATTTTTACAAACTGTAACTTAGTTTACTGCTCATATTACATCAAGTATAGAAAATTATTACCTTCATCACTAGAGTTCTCCCTGGAGTCAGTATCTACACTATCTACCCCTGGTTTATATGAAACATCATCATCATCTGTCTGGTCTGTAGAAAAAAGAGAGAGAGAGAGAGAGGTCATTCTAGCGAATAATATCAGCAGCTTTTCACTTTAAATGTAAAATGTACATATTTTTGAGGTGTTTTATTTAAACATGATACTATAATATTAATGGTGTCAGAAAAGTCCCCTTCTGGAGATGACATAGTTACTGTTCTCTCTCATATTTTATGTCCAATTTACACTAAAAATAATATTAATATTCGTATTTATTGATGAAAGACAGTAAATGAAGTTTGTTTTATCACTTATACGCAATGAAACGACGAACTTCACTTCGTAACAGTAGCTCACACACACACACACACACACACACACACACACACACACACACACACACACACACACACACCATTATTGCCACTTCACATATACCACTTGGCTGCCAACAATACACCTGTTTCTGCAAGTAGTTAAATTTTCTGCCACCAGATTGCAGCACCAGACGGAGATACACTTGTACCTCTTGGCCACCATAATTTTACATATATTAGGAACCCATTTCTGCACTTAACTCATTTTTTCTGAAAATGTCACTTATACCCCTTGGCTTCTTACCTCCTCATATCAGTTTCAATCAAAAACTAGGTAAACACTGTCACACTTGAGAAAACTTATAAATACTGTAACGGATAAGAACTTTTATAGATTTATGATTCATTCATACAAAGCTTACTGAGATAGAGTGTATTCCCAATTTAAACAGTGTAGAACATTATTTAAGCTCAACAAAAACAATTCAAACAATGGGAAATCCAGGATGGCTTCAGCTGCCAGATACCGTGGTCATGTGTACATGAGTTGCATTTGCACGAGTGTGTATGTGTGTGTGTGTGTGTGTGTGTGTGTGTGTGTATGTTGGCCAATAGGTATTTTTCCTACAGTCTGTTTGTTGTGCCTATCTGCAACTCAGCATCTTCACTGTATAGTGGGAACAACAATTCAAGATTGATAAAAGCATTCAGCTGAAGATCAAAAGGGTAATTTTTACATTGTTAACCATGCCATACATCACAAGCAGATCCATCTCATCCCTGATCTCACCTGAGTATTTCTCAGTACTAAATAGCCATATCACAATTACAACTCAAAATTAAGGATAACTTTTCAGAGAAAGAGAGTCCACTTTTCATCAGTGACTAGATAATCAGATCACCAACAAAATCTTGGACTAGATAAGGATAGGCAGAAAACTGGTCATGACTTCTTCAAAGATTCGGGGAAATCATGGAAAACTTTTGTCAGAATGAGCAGACAGAGATTTCAACCCTGCTGTTCCTGATGCAAGTGCAGTGCCTGAACCACTGCACCACTTCACACAGTACCAACCCATAGGAAGCAGGGACTGATGCAGGAAAAATTAATACTCACTTCCTAACCTCAGTGAATGAATGGGAAAAAAAAACAATCAATCAAAATGGCACATGTAGATTAGATATCCTGGTGTTGAGCCACATAGGAAGGATGCCTTCCACTAGGATATTGTCACCACCAAGTATATTATTAAAGCAAAGTCAAGGTTCTCCAACTCGAGAAGGAAGTAAGGACTGTTATTGGTTCTTGTGTTCAGTAACCAAGAAGAAAAATGCATGTTATCTATCAACCTCTTTCTGTCATTTTTAATTCATATTTGGACTCTGGAGTTTTCACTTATGCACCCAAGTGAAGCGAGAACGCTACCACAAGACCATGAGCTGCGGACCAGTACTTGCTATGACACCAAAGAATTGCATCGTACAGCATTAGAAATAGCAATGATTATTTTTTCCCTAATTAACTTCTTTGCAATTCTGATAAAACACAAGAACAAATTGTGGAGTTAACTAATGCAGCAGAACATAAATTAGTAAAACTATTAGGCTTTCACATTAATTCCAAATTAAATTGTGAGGGACATATTTTCCATGTCTGCAAGAGAATAGCAAGAGTATGTTACCCGTATTTCATATGGAAACTGACAAATGCAGTCACTAATGAGCATCTGAAGGTGGTGCACTATCACTCATTTCCGTCACACATTTCCTACAGCTTACTGATATGAGGACATTCCTGTTATAGCAGTGGAATTCCCCCAACCCCATCCCTCACCACCACAAAAAAAAAGAAAACAAAAACGTGCTGACTGTTGTAATTATACACACAAATACAGCAATGCTTTATGTCAGAAGTATTGTAACACATAATGCAAAAGAATCCTGAAGAGTTAATTGTTTATGGAGCCAAACACAAGTCTGCATGGAACAGAATAACAGGTAAGTGACAGCAAGAGGGGGGAAAGAAGCAGTTTATCTTATATCTGTTGAAAATGTGGCCACAGCATTGCAAGAAACATGCTGTGGTTGTGTACAAATGGGCAGTGCATGGAGAATTTCCTGAATGATGGGCATGCCTGCAAGTATGGTACATAAAATCCTGCAAAACATACTGTAATACTGTGCACACAAAATCACCCATGCTCAGGAGTTGCTTCCAACTGGCCTGCCAGCGATACAAATGTCTGCTTGTGAATTTCTTGCTCACATGGAAGTGGACAATGCATGGTCATGGAAAATTCTGTGGACAGATGAAGCTCATTTCCATCTCAAAGGACATGTCAATATACAGAATTGCCTAAATGGTTGAGGGAAAATCTGACTCGTGTCAGCCGGTACCACTTCAATCTGCAAACGCGATGTGGGTTGATGGCATCATTTATTATAGGGCCATATTTTTTTGAGGAGATAAGCCTTGTGGGTCCTGTCACCAGTGCTGTCACTGGTAAATGCTATGAGAGCCTTTTGCACACGAAAGTTATTCCAATCCTTCAACAGCATAGTTCTTTGGGTAGGATCATTTTTGTGCAAGATGACACTCCTCTGAATATTGCACTGCCAATGAAGTCACTGCTGCACAAACATCTTGGAAATGCTAGAAATCATTTCCCTACAGCCTGGCTGTATAGATCACCTGATCTTAACTGTGTGACTTCTGGCTGTGGAGTGTCTGAAAGATGATGTGCTCAGTGCTCCAGGTATCAACATAGCTGAATGGAAGACATGCAATGTGCAACACATTCTGAGCACATCCCTTGAGACATTCAGATCCACTGTGGAAGGTCCTTTTTCTAAGTTTCAGTTTGTGGCAGAAAACAGTGGACAGCATACTGAACGTGCCTTGCACCAGTCTCATGATAATTAGAAACTGATGTCAGTTCACATCATATTGCAATTCATCTCTCATTTGCAACCAACCACATTTACATTAAGATACTTGCAGTGAATATGCTGTTTAATTTTGACATCCTTCTGAGCAGTGGTTCTTTTTCTACAGTGTTTTGAAACTGGGACTTTAATTATGGATGCCCTGCATATTAAAACTGTTTTATTTGAAAAAGTGGTAAGCACTTCTACAAGAAATGAATGAGTAAGTGTACCTGAACATTTAATGAAATGCCTTTTCATTTATGTGATTTGGCCCCTAAAGGAAAATAGAAACCCCCTCTAAAGGAGAAATTGAATATTTATGATCATTTAAAATTAATTCAATTGTAAGAATTATTTGAGTAAATATATTGATGTATAATGTCTTATAGTTTGTGTCTCCACATCTGTTGTCAGATACTGAACAAAATCTTCCAAATCATTTCCAGACTTTCCTCAAAACACTACTTCTGTTTACCATGTAAACATTAACTTCTATTACATACCTGTTCTGAATCATTTTAGGCAAATTCTAGGATGGTTCTTTTGGTAAACAAATTCTTTTCAGGCACTCCCATTAAACTGAGTTAGTGCTCCAGCTCTAATGGCTTCAATCTTCACTGAAATTTCATATAAACTAGCTGAAATCTGTTTTATGTCAATATATAACTCATTTACTTGGAATTCCACAATCTGAATCTTTTATCACAGCTTCATTTTTTGCTGTGAGACAATTATAAACTTGTTCACCTATTATCATTTTGTGCGGTAAAGTCACATTTGATTCCTTGTCCTTTTGTTTGATGTTATAAAGAATTACGAAGATCCTTACAGCATTAAAGTTGCTTAACAAACATTAGAGTTATTGAAAATCCTTCATTGTGTTTGATGTACTTTTTATGTACATTAGGAAGGAAATAAGTCAATAGCTAAGCATGTAGAGAATCCCTGTTTAATTCTCCCTCAGTCTGAGTCTTGGGTTGCTAATGTTAATGCTGCTTTCTTTTTTTTTGCAGTGGAAACCAGACTTCAGCCATGTCAGTCAGTTGCCACTAAGAGTACGAAATTTAAATTTTTGAAATGTACCCTCAATGGTGTTTTCACATTCACTGAAAATGCCAGTATAAGATATCTCCTTGGTTACTTCTGTTCAAACTTCAGTGAAGGATCAAATTTACTTTTGAAGTTCTTACATAAATCAAAATCAGAAGCTATTACCATACTAATTAGAAAATTGGGCTCATAGTCTCAGTTTTTAGGTAAAATTTGAATGAAGTCAGTTCAATAAATATATGTTATTTGTGTGTCTCTTTTCATGTCTTTGTACTTCAATGTAATTGAAAATATGCCTTGAGACTGTAACCAACTGCTAAGGTTGATCAGCTAGAAAATGAGAAAGCTATTTTCAATCAGTACTAAATTTAAATCATGTAAGAGCCCTTGCAATCTCTCCAAGAATTTTAACATTGAAACTGATAACACTAATTTACACTTCCTGTGTCTGCCTAAAGATATATGAATAATCTTTATTTGAAAGTTATTTTTGTTTTAACGTTTACTGTTGAGAGGTATTTCAAAATGTAGACCAGGGATTTAGGTCTGTCTGCATATGTCCCAATACTAGCCTTGCGCAGCTGAAATTTTTTCAGGCAAAAGATTTTATTGTTCTATGTTCATTAGTGGTTCACATCTCTTTTTTATTTTGGTAATGTATTTTGTTTTGTGAGATGTTATAGCTCTTTGTCTATACTGATAGAGCTTGAAGTATTATAGTCATGTTCATGGGGTCTCATAAGTCTTTCAAACAACAAATTTGAATTAAACTATTTTCTCTCTTGCTGACATGATACACTAGGATTCCAGATGTTAATAATCACTGTTTGTATAAAACTAGCTATAATAGCAATTATTTAGAACATTAGACTAATAAGAGAGATGAGCATTTCTATAGGATAAGTGAAGAAGAAGAGAAAATAAAAGCTAAAAATAGGCTGAAAAAAAAATAGAACACACACATCTGACAGCCACAGAAGTTGAGACACAGTGCAAGTAAAAAACAGAAAACAGCACAGAAATAGTGAAAGAAAGAGACTATGGATAAGCTAAGCTATTACATTAACCTGTTTGGTTTTGGCAGTTTCCTTGATGTCCTCCAAGTGCTTGCAGACATGGGTTCTCAAGCACCAGGTGATAAGTGATCCTTTAATCTTACCAAGTGGTCACTCTTAGTGTACCCATCTAGAATGCTGAATGTTAAGTACAACTTCTGGCTCCTCATGTGATCATTTATGGTAAACTCTCCCTCTCATGGCTAATCTCGGCAAGCACCTTTTCTTTCAGATTCTCATAAGTAGTAGAGGTCCAGAGGAATTTACATTAATGTAGAATAGCCATTCATTCATGAGAGTAGATTTTATGACATTCATGAGCTTTTTACCTAGGCACTAAACTTGGCTGGGATCACCATTTGCATAAGACCAAATACAAATTCATCATAGTTGCTACTTCCTCATAGTAGTGAGCAAATAGTCACAAGGGCAAGACCACTTCACTTACATGGCACATAATTTGTTTCTGAACATACAGTTCTTCTTATCAAAATATCTTCAATGCCCAGAAAAGAATTGCTGTATACAGTGAGTCCAAGAATCTCTTGCCACAATATATATAGGTAATTCTGAATACTTTTTATTAGTTTATATTTTTACCTGACTGTGTCATCAACTTGTTGGTTTCTACAGTAACATCACTCAAAATAGTAGTACAATAATTGCACTTGGAAAATATAGATACCAATGCTTCCAAGTATGTACTTTCACTGCTGTGCTTCAATATAAAAATGCTATTCTCTGTGAAACAAATATCAAGGCCCAGATGCAAGAGTAGTATCCCCTGTGAACCAATGAATAGGTCATAGGTACAACAAAATCCTCAGTTCATTTCTCAAAAAGTTAAAGGGTAAAAGGCTTAATGGGAATTCTGTTCTGTCAAATGATTTATGATTGCAGACTTATCAAGTAAACTAACATCTTAAGGAATTTCATAATTTTCAAGCATCAACACAAGTATTATGACTATAGCACAATTATTATTATTATTATTATTATTTAGCCATTATGTAAATTTGAATATGTTATGAATTTACATTTTATCATAATGAAAATTCATGAATTTAAACAGCAATTAAAAAAATGTGGACAACAGAACGCCGACACCTTTTCTACTGTTTGTTTTGTTAGAGGATGATACTATAAGTAAAAACATAAATTCTCACAATAAATATTGTTGTTATTTAAATATTGTACATATGGTACAAAATTATAAAAAATAGAACACACAGCCTGAATGAAGTACATCTGCAAAATTTGTTAAGCCTCATGAAGTTAGCATTACCGACTCCTCCAGCATCTAAATGAAATCCCTCACTTTCAGGGAATTTGTATTGCACTATCCATTTAAATCCTTTGTCTCTTACATGCTAAAATTCACAAAGTTTTGTAGTACCTTCACATCAATTTAGGAAAAGAGAGTTTCACTTAATTTTAGAGTCAATTAGTGCATAGTTGAAAAACATATTTAAATATAGTTACACAGTTTATGGATGCAAAATGAGAGTTAAAAGCATGCTAGTTGATTATTTTGCTAACTTTCAAGTAAAGTAAAAAAACAATCATTTTATTGGAATGACAAAGAGAAAGAAAACATGCTAAAGCAAAACAATAAAAAGCTTTTTACAGTAATAGATCCTGTTGCTTCCATATTACCTGAAGGTGTTCCTTATATTGGTAATTGTCTCACATACATGCATATAGTGAGTGTACATATACTATGGTGTTATGTCTGTACTTTTATCAATGGATATAGCAAATAAAAAATGAACTGGTGCATAGCCTACTTTTGTTCTAAGAAAAAAACTGTATAGCCCACTACGATTAACATTTCAGTTTAAAGGGTAACTCACTGCCATTGCTACTGGTACTTATCTTCTTTCCCAATTCATTGCTGCAGGGAGATTTGGGAGCTAATCCAGGTTCTTTGAATATTATTTGGTTATTAGTAAATGTACACATACATTGTACAATACATGCAGACCTCATTCTCACATCAAAAAGCTTTTCTCCATTAGGATTCAATGAGTTAAGTAATCACAATCAGAGTTTGATAAAAAATATACTATTTGTTTGAGCACCAATTCTCTACACTTCATTTAAATTCAGCCTGGTATGAATGTGAGACACTGAAACAAATCACAGGATAGTCTACAGAAGTTTATAATCTTTTTAATTACTTTCACAAATCCAAATGTTTATGCATAACTAAGCTTCCATAGCCATTCCATTCCACATATGAGCTTATTGCTAATTTCCATTTTTTTTATGCTGTCAGTAATTTGAACTTGAATGTATGTTTCTTTGATTAAATAGCACTAGACCTATATTTTTATGTTTTGTAAAGTGCAAAATTTTACCTATTTCATGGCTTTTTAGGTAATTACAAGTCATTATCGTAAACTAAACTTTCATTTTTTATTTCATATTTTCGTTTCACTTATTTTTTCAGTTTCCCCTGGAATACCTGAGCAAACATAACCTGTTCATAAAATGGGCCAATATGTGTGTAATTCACAGAATGTTAATTAAAAAAGTGCTTTATGAAACATGTGGTCAATTTTCTGCGGCCTGGATTACTTCCGAAATCTGTGTGAAGTGATTCATGTAGTAAAGAGATAACAGCTAAACTACACTGATTCTGTAGCCAGTTACCATCAGCCATGCAGGCAGCATGAGTACAAATGACATCCATGAAGTCAGAAAGAGTAGGAGAACAAGAAGTCACAGTAATCTATATTGTATTAATCTCACAATGGTGTATACCTACATGAGGGGCGGCTAATGGCATTACTCCATTATCCTGTTTTCCTTGCCATGGGCTCTCTCAATATGTATTGGCGAAATGGATAATGATGGTTGCAGCACTCATTATTTCCCCTGCAACAGGCATGTCCCCACTATCTGTTCATACAATATAATATTTAGAGAACTGACTTTTGAAACATGGAGCAGGGAGCAGAGCACAGAGCTCAGTGTTGTGTTTTAGCAGTGAGATACTGGACTCATACTAGTTTCATACCGGTTTTTTTTTTTTTTGAGATATTATTCAACACTAATCTTCCTTCCTTCCTTCAGAACCACAGACAAACTGAATTTTGCATATTAAGTTAATGAGTTAATGATGGTTGTTCTGATGCACTAAGCAACCTGACTGTGATTTTAGGCAGATTCTCGCATCTGTCTAGGAATATTTTGGTGGTTGTTCTTCACTGCCTCATAAAAACAAAAAACAACCAGAGAAAAGAAATCAGAGACTACCTTTGCAATTTTCTTATTCATCTTGTGATATGATGATAGCACAATGACAGGAATTGTCTCTAATCAAGAAAATAAATTGCCCAGATAGCACAGTAAGCCGGTTTCAAACTTGTTTCCAGATGTAAAGTTCAAGTATATAACTTTGATCAAAGTTGGAACATTCAGGCCTGTTAGTTGGATTCAAGCTTGAAACAAACATCAAAGTTGGCAGAGTTCAAGCTATATTTCAAGCTTGACTTATCAAGTTTGGCTCCAGCTGTACCTACACATGTGGAATACAGCCTGGTATTTACAACTTGTTTTAAGCTATATAATTATTAATCTGAATTTATTGAACCTAATTAATTAAATAAATATCAGAATGGAAATGGTGTGAAAAAATTATCAAGACATTTATGTTTAAAATTTTTTATTTTCAAATTGTTTAAAATTATTTTATTTCAAAATTTAATTATTCTGACGCCCCTCCGGCCCCAGCACACAGACCAGAGCAGGATAAAATTTCGCTGACTTCTGCTGGTATAATGATCCTGTAACAGGTAAAAGAAAATGTTAGCCACACCTAAACATAGCAAATGTAAAAAGTTGAAACTGATCAACCTAAATATGAAAAGTAATGTTACGCTTATTATGAATATGCTTAACTTTTGCCAAACATGAGTCACAAGAAATTTTGTGTCCACCACCACAGAAAGAATTAACAGCTTCAACAAAATCTCTCAAGACTGATGGCGTAATAACAGACTGCAACTCTGATTTTACTGTTGCCCCAACTTTAAGACTTCTTTGACTTGAATTTTTTGAGCATGTTTACTTTGTGCAAGAGTGTCATACTAATGGGAAGAAATTTCATATTACCGCAATTGAAGAGCAGTCAAAGCTACGCAAATATAAAAGACTGACACCTATGTAGTGACTGGTTCTTGATGTACTTTTTCCCCTTCACCATGTCATTACTATTTGTATTCACAAAGAAACTTTTCGCACTTCACGATTATTCATTCATGGTGTGACACATGCGAGTACTTACAAGTAAACAAATGTAATAGGGTGATATATATAAAAACGCGAGATTTTAAAAATAACATTAAGTTTTAATTTATTGGTGCCACGTACTAGAGAAATAGTTTAAAATGATCTCTTTTTGCTGAACAACTTGTAATATGTATTCTTAGCTGGTAATCCATTTCACTTTCATTCAGGCTCAATTTTTCTACGTAAAAGAATATGATATTTCTTTATGTTACGCAATAGTATTTAACATTTGTAATATTAACGTACCACTAGAGAAAAATGCACCAACATACCTGTAATACACTATATATCCTCTTCAGACCTGGTGTAGCAGTAAGGCACGAGACGCCACACACTTACCGAACTATTTTCCAGTATAAAACAAACTTCACAACAGTCAACAATCATTAACGCGTGTCACAAAGGTAAAATGGCCGTAAACCGAGCAGAGTCAGTGCAAGGCTTATAAACGCTTGTGGCGCTTCCCGTGGACATCTATGGAAGCTATGCTGCATGCGCATCTGCTGTACAGCCTACCAGGGAAATTACAGTTTATTTCAAGCTTGGGAAAATAATTTTAATTCAAGCTAAATTTTTACAGCTTGATGTAAACTGTGTAACAGGTTGATTTTTCAATCTTGAATTTTCAACTGAACCTAAACTCAATATCCACCCTGAAATAAGCTGTGTAACAGGTTGATTTTTCAATCTTGAATTTTCAGCTGAACCTAAACTCAATATCCACCTTGAAATAAGCATGAGTGCTAGCTGGGTGAAATTATGTTTCATGAAGGATGGGCAAGTATCCAAAATTTGTTGACCATAAACAAGAGTGAATAATTCAAAAGGGAAAAAAGCCATATCCCAAAAACATTAATAAACAGAAGAGAACACGTCTTGCGTGAAATGTGCTGATACAGTCTTCTGACATGTTCTTGAACATTTGCAATATTAAAAACTGTTGAGTCCTTCCCTGATTGAAAACGTAGCTCAGATAGCTTAAGGATAGTTGTGACAAGTGATTACAAGTCTGCAGTTGATTACTAAACATAGATTTATAGTTTGGACAATTAATGCTTTTAGTTGAGATAAGGATTTTCAAATTGCTTTATTAGTTGTGGAACTGAAGAACGCATTATTTTATGTATACAGCATTTGCCTATCTCAGACTGGAAGAAGTTCAATATCCAATTTATTTAAAATTCGTATGACATCTGATGATAATTAATTTTTAGGGTGTACTGGTACTTATTTATGTATTTATTTTTGCATGCTTTTGCTTTTATGACAATATAGCACAGGATTCTGCAAAGCATTTTCTTGTGCAGCCTAATGTGCAACAGTACATAAGACAATGTACTCAAATTCAGAAGCACAGGATTCATACCCCTATCAGATCATACAGATTTAGGTCTTCCATTGTTTCCTGCAGGTGAATAATGCAAAATCTGATGATTCCTTTGAAAATGGTAGAGCCATTTCCTTTTCTGTTCTTCCTTTTTAATGAACTCATCATCAACAGGACATTAAATCCTATTTTCTTACTTCCTTTAGACCTACATTACAGCCTAATATTTCATCAGTTTTAACTAGAATTAATCATTTTAAGGATATGCAACTTTATCTATTATTGTTCTGTATTGAAAACTAAATCTTGATTGCAGTCATATCCAGGCCATAAGGAAATACAATAAAATTTGGATGAAAGCTGCTACTTTGGAAACTGCCACTGCTTGCAAAGAGTACTAAGTAGTCAATTTTTATCTACTGATGATTTCTTAATACTTAGATCCTCAAAACCAGTATTTGTTGGATGATTATAATTACTCTGCTTTATGTTCCATAATGATACAGGCAGCATATTTACAATGAACATTACTAGTTGTCATGCTGCTAATAGGGTTTTAAGTAGTTGAATCTGTGACAGCCACTTTCTTTTTAATATAACTGTCCACTTCCTGTTAAAAGACAATTTCATAGCAAATGGTTCAAATGGCTCTGAGCACTATGGGATTCTATAACAGATTACTAAACAATATAAGGCAACTTCATGGAAATCTTTGTGAGTTCAAGTTAAAACTGCTGTTAATTAAAAGATATTTACACCTGTGGTGCTGCAAGAAATGAAAAACTGTCTTTGAGGCACTGAAGTGTCAAATATCTTTGTTTTGACACTCTCTGTCTTCACTCCTTTTTCTTTTATGCCTTTTGATTGGCATGTTTTGTTTGAATGTTTTCTTTATAGTGTTCCATGTATTTCTCATTATGTGGCTTCAATATCAGTGAGTACTTTATTGTGCTTATTGAGGATAATTTTTTTCACAAACAATGGCCCTGAAGAATGAGTCATGAGAAACACATTAAGTGTGAGGATGCTATGCTGGCTACATCAGAGCAGTTACCATGCACTTCAGAGGAAGTGTCTGCAAACCCTGCCTCTACAGTGCTCCCAAATGATGGCCAATTCCTTGATTATTTGTGAGATATGCAGCCAGTGAACAATTTACTCATTAGCTACATCACATCTTCTGTACTGCCAAGTAAAACTGTCACTCCATGATACATGAGACAGTACCTGGACCTGTGGTTCAGACTACTAGAACTTTCATTTCCAGCCTATGGTATTTGTGACGATGACATACAATTTATCCTGACTGATTGTGCCATGCACTCAAACTCTTTTCTTATTATCAGACATTGTTCATAACATGCCCTCTGCATACAAGTATGTATACATTAAAGTCCACATGCATCATTGCGTACACAAATCAAGAGAACTTCATATTCAACAAATTCTAAAAAGTGAAGTTGTTTGCAATAAATCTCTGTCTGAATTCTGGCATCACCAAAGAACACTGGTGACTGAATCTGAAGTTTCTGAGGCAGCATTAAAACAAGTGCAGTTCACTCATTTGACTTTCACTGTTAAAACTGCTGTGATTTCAAATAGTACTGTAGATTTGATTTATTTATTTAGCATCTATGACATCATACAATATTGGACTTGTCACACATAGAAATTAACAATATAGAATATACAAAATGAAATTGTCTACAATTGGATTTGTCATACACAGAAATTAAAATATAGAATGTACAAAATGAAATTGTCAATAATAAATGACAGTAAACTTACAGTTTCTTTCCAGATAAATGGTTTATAGTAATTTGTTTCTCAGTAACAGTATATAACTAGTACTATAGATGGTAAAGTATAATAAAAGCTGAAACAAACAAAGGTAGAAAATTTTGGAGGTTAGTTTGTAAAGTCATTTTCTTGGTCTTCAAGATATTCATTTATTGAGTGGCAACATTTATCAATTAAAAATTTTCTAAGTTCCAATTTGAAATTTGTATTGTCCTTTAAATATTTAATGTACCGAGGCAGTGCATTATAGAGCTTAATGGCCATGTGGCTTACATGCTTCTGAGTTCATTTTCTTCTTACTTGTTCTATGTGGAGATCATTCTTGTTCCTTGTGTTATAGTTGCGACAGTCTGCATTTGTGTGCAGATTGCTTAGATTAGCTTTGGTTAAGAGTACACATTTAAGTATATAGACTGACGGCAGGGTAAGTATTCCTAACTTTTTGAAAAGAGGTCTTCAGTGGGCTTGTGTCAGACTGCGGGTAATTATTCGAACAGCCTGTTTTTGTAAAATAAAAATGTCTTTCAAATTAGATTTTTCAGTTACAGGTAGCTACCACAAAAGTATTGTATTTTGTTATGTGATGACTTGTGTGGGGGCCCACAAACTGGTAATGGCATTACACATTTAACTGCTCACCCCAGCACCAATTCAAGTAAACTACAGAAACAGCACCAATTCACAAAAACCCACAGCACAACAGCTGGTACAACTCTCAACACAATGACAATAACCAATTACGTAACTGGTGTTGGTACCATTTGTGATTTTGGACAACAGGCAAGAAAATGCATAACTCCTTGCAGCTAGCCAAAAGACAATAATGACCAGGAACAAGTGCAACCAATACTGAGCTGTGATGAAGTGCATAACCACCAACATCAAACTGACCAAGGACATCAAGGCCAGTTTGTTCCATGAGCTGCCACTTATGTGGCTTTAAACACTACCATAACACCAGGTATAACATGGCCATTAATGGGATGGTGCAATTAAGGCACTCTACTTTAAAATCTTCTCTAATGTGTCATGGTTTTTTATGGATATGTGCCCTACTGGTAGTGTCACTGAGACTATATGCTGTTATTGAGCCTGATACTTAAACTTCTGCAGTGTAGTTCATATAAGGCAAACCATTCAGACTTCCTTTGGAAATTTTCTGACAGCAACATGATCACCTGCTGCAATACCCTCCAGTTGTATTGCAGGTCAAGAATTGTGTCTCCAAATTTCATTCATCTCTGGCATTCTGACACAAAGACCCTAATATCTTCATTCACAATGATCTACCAACATACTCTCACGTTATGCTAAGTACTGACTCTGCAAAAACTCCATTGCTAATACTGGGCATGGTTCTTTCTTATATTGGCATGGAACAAACACATTGTAATGACATTGGTTACTGGCAAGTCCACTATGGTGTTTTTGGAACATGTCAAATTGGCCTACCTGCTTCAAGAGGATGATGCTTCGTGCTACCACCTACATTACGTCACATAGCTGCTGCTGAGACTATGCCATCACCAGATCAGTCTCCATTGGATACCCAACCAACTCCTCTGATTTTACCACCAACCTACATTAGGGCTGATAGAGCTGTAAATAATGAATATCCATTCATTGTAAAAGCTCTACCCTATCGGCAGTAGTAGTAGTAGTATCACATTCCTGTGCATCATCAGAGAGAGGAATCATACTTTAACAAGAAGAGACATACAGCGTCATGAGACAACTCAAATTCTGTGCTTAATTTCTTCAGTCTACAACCATTATCACAGGTGTTACTCAGGTTTCAACTCAGGGATCACTCCTGTATTTGCTGTATATAAATGATCTTCCTGATATCCAGGCATCATAACCAAGCTTAACAGATCTATAATAGAAGAAACATATTAAAAAAGAATTAGTGACTGGTCTTCAGTAAATGGTGTATTACTAAAGTTCATCAAAATTTGTTCCATTTGTAATTGTTGATTTTGGTGATGAAAGCATTAAACAAATTAGTTTACTTCAATTACTTCAGTTCATTGATGTCACATGGAATATGTTTTTGGGGCAGTTTCACTCTTATACAAAAGTATTTATTGTATATAAATTTGCTGTGAGGATGTTCTTGCAACACATCCTTCTCTTACACACCTCTCCTGGCCTCAGTCTCCATTAACCCACGGTTGCCACACCCTCCACCCAATACTTTCCACTTTCTCTGTCCTGCCACCCCCTCCCAAGCCACATCTCCACATTACCTTTACTGTACACTGCCCCCCCCCCCCCCCTCACCTGCTCAAATACAGTGCACACAAACTAAGCCTGTGCACCCATTCCTCTGCATTTCTATACAGCAAACCTGCTGCCTCCCTTCAAGCTCCTAACTACACACTGTGAATCCCTCATAATGCTTTCCTCTCTCCCACTACCCACTACATGCAACACAACCCCTACTCCACCCTAGTCCTCCTTACAAAACACGATTCCAGCATTGTGTCCAGCTTGAACAATGTAGGTCCACAGATGTGTTGGGAATGTGGGTTCGTGCATGTGCAGATATGCACTTGTGTGTGTGTGTGTGTGTGTGTGTGTGTGTGTGTGTGTGTGTGTGTGCAAAAGATTCCGTTCGGTCCTAAATTATTTTTATAATAATTTGTGAATAACACTGTCGAAGGCACTTATCAGATTGTAGACAATATTTACTGGCAAACAGTATATAGTGTCTAATATCATCCACAACTGAGGAGATTACCTGTTCTATCAGTACATTGTTTCGAAAGCTTTTTGTCAAAAATACTTAATTGCTCGATATATTTATACTATTTTGGCCTGTATTAATTGTTCAGATTTTTTCAAGTATCTGATCTATATGTGAAATGATCAGTAGCATACTAGATTTGTAGTATGTTACCATTTTTTTTATAGGAAGTCGATTTGAAGTGACATATTTATTGCATCCAGAAATACTGCTTAAAAAACTGCTGTGTCAAATATACGTTGTAACAGTATTTATTTACTAGTGTATGTTTCCATTGCCATATATAGAGCTATTCTACTATTTTTCTGTTCAGTGACACTTAAGAAATATTAATTTTTAAAAAATAGTAATCTATGATTATCATCAATTTTATTAATTTTAATACTTATTTTAATATTGGAAGATACATTATTACATTGCTCATGTCCCACAGACTTTTAATTTTGTTCTCCTGAGTACTAATTTCCTCACTGTGTAAATATCAGTTTTTGTTAGTTATTTGCTGAGATTTTTGTTGTAGTTTTTGAAGAAGTTCACTGTGGCAGGAATATACGAAATTCTGCATCCAGTGTACAACTTCATTTTCCTTTTTGAGTTAATACTGATGTCTATAGTTAAGCGTCTAGGTAGTTCCTTGACATGTTTTCTGGAAACTAATCTATATGCTGCTATGGGAAATATGTTTTAAATGGTTTGTGAGCACTGGTTCTTGCAGCATAATTTTGATATATAATAGCTGAAGAGCCTAACAACCTCTCACCTTTAAAAAGCTTAAAACTCTCATTTGAGAGTGTAGTGGTATCACACTTCAAATAAAATTAAATGAAGTTTAATGTCCAAAATAAAATGTCATTTTGCTGCATAAGGCCATAATAGACTGAAACTGCAGTTAACCATAACTCTGTGTGGTTTCTGGTTCCCTGTAAAACAAGGGAGTTCCGTGCAATGAAATAATACAGTCTTAATGGAGCACTGATAAATGTTCTGCCTGGTAAAGTGATTTTTCTGAGTGTAAATGAGTAAAGTGTTTTTTTCTTCTGTTCAACATTTCAGTAAAACATCTATTGAAGTTTTGTAAAGCTATGAAGTCCTACCTTTTTGTGTCTCTATTTTAACTCTATAAAACAATACCTACATCAATAAATGAGCTAGTCATGAATAAGTGCAACACATGAACTACCGAGGGAAGCAAATCGTATACAAACCTGTTGCAATGTAATGTAAACCAAAAAAATCTACAACAACATATTGTCTGACATCTATAGCACATTATGTAATATCAGATCACATGGACCATATGAATAGTTACATTTTAATGAAAGAGGTATAACCCAGTCAAATTTTTATTTCAACTTGGTAGATTGTTTCTCAGAAGTGTCTGTATAAATATGGTATGGAAAGTTCTTGCTGCATATAAATTATTTAAGAATAAACGTAACAATTTGCTGAATAGCAGAGGCTTTGAGTCATTGACAGGCATATAAATAAGACTGAAGATTTTGCTGCCATTTCAATGAATCCTTTTTTGAGTTAGCATAAAGTTACTGAGCAGTCAACCTGCAGAACTGTAGTTCCACATTGTATATTCAGCTGGCACAATGTAACTATAGAGAGGTGTGTGGGGGGGGGGGGGGGGGGGGAGACATGCACTGTAGCTCGAAAGCTTGAAAAAGAATTCACTAAAAAACTAATGAAGTCTTCAGAAGTATTTACTCTGGCATAAAATCATCATGTTAGTAACACTGATAACATATAGACAGCACTCTGATAATTCAGGAGGTCATTATCAGTGCAAAGTTATGGGTCATAAGTATCATTTGTGGCTTATCTACTGATACAATTTATTGGGAGCAGAAAGATTAGGCTGGTAATATATATGAAATTCATAATAATGTGGGCTGTAAAAGGATGAACTTTGGCTGCATAAATGGTTTGTATGGGCACCAAAAAGTAAATAATCTTTTGATCAGTTTTTTTAAGTATGTATTGATGGTTTCTCATACTCTGACAGTTCCTTAAAACACTATATTTTCTTACTTGCAGGTGATAGCCTATTATTTACTTTGTATCTTCTGTAAGTATTTTCTGAAAGCTTACTTTTCCAACTTATTCTGGTGATCAGCAACATGTGAGTTTATGAATGTACAGTTAACATACTTAGTGTCACTAAGCTTTTGAAAAAGTCCTGATGCACACACACCAAAATTATATGAGCACTGTCACCTGACCAGCCCGAAGAGTTGTATCTGATGGGGTCAGTGGATGAGAGGCACAATAATGAGGGGAAAGGTGGAAAGGAATGAAGAAAAAGGAGACTGACAGCTAGGAAGGTACAGTAAAGAGGAGAATGGGATAGGTTTGGGTACTGGTGAACTTATCCTGGTATAGGCTGGAGGATTTCCTTGTGGCAAATGATAAGGCTGTGTTGAAGAGTTTACGAAATAGCCACTGTCAAGCATGTAATGCTCAGCAGTACACTCTGCCACAGTTTAACAATGGCCATCCATTCAAGTAGACAGCTTTTTGGTAGTCCTGTCTACATAAAACATCATGCAAAAGTTGCAGCACTAAAATACAAGGTGTATCCGAAAAATTCAATGAATTGTCTAAGAAAATAAAGGAAACAAGAAAAGAAAATGTCTTTATCAACCTTCAAAGTAATTACCATTAGCTACAACAGACTTTGGACATCATTTGTAAAGCTGTTGGAAACTGTCAACAAACGTTTCTTGTGGAAACACTTAAGCACTGTACTCACGTGTTGTTGGATATTCACAATGTCTGCAAAGTGTAAGCCTTTCAGGGCTAATGTAAGGGGGAAAAAAGTCTGCCAGTATTTAATCTGGAAGATAAGGAGAGCCCTGAGGAATAGTCACCTTTAGGTGAACAAGCAAAATGAGCACACAGATCACAGGGTGCGAATGGGCATTGCCACTGAAGGAATTCTTCTGTCCACTCTCATACAGTTGTGGCAGAACCTTCCATGTGCATTGCAGCAGCTAGTTTGAAACTCCCTCTTAAATTTCTGCAGTGACAGTCTGACCCACAGGTGAAAATACATCACGGATCAAGCCATTGTTGTTGAAAAAGGGGACCAACATTATCTTAATCATCAATTTTGTGAGTTGGTGTTTCTTGGAACACAGGAAACATGATGAACACATTGCCATTGACAGTCACTTGGCCTATGATGGTTTCCTAAAACTGTGGATTCCAGTCAATGATATCCTTAGAAGTTTCTATATGAGTTCATTTCTGCTCATCTTCCAGTATTTGTATTACATACTAGCCACAAATCTTCCACCTTCCCAAATACTTGTGAACAATAGTGCTCACACTGCCTTCAATTATCTTCAACTCTTCTGCCATCATTCTCAAAGACAGCCACTAGTCATCCTCAAGCACCCATCACACTCATTCAGTGTTTGGGATTGTGTATGTTGACTAGTCAGTCCGAAAGTGGCTCATTCTTGACAGCTTCCTTTCCATCTCTACAGCATTTAAACCACTCAAGCACACACTTTTTAGTCATAGCTTCAACACTGCAACTTGGACTGACATTCCATATGTTTTCATTGCAATTTTCTATTATTTGAATCAAAATGTTATATTAGTGCACTGCTCTATTTTGCAATATCATGAGTTCTTACACTGAGTCAGTCAGCATGGTCACAGCATGCACCCTACTTCATACTAGTGAGTTGCATGACAGGAAGTGCTTGTTGATATGTCTCTCAATGCATATGCAGTGGCATCTCATCCTAACCAGTGTATGTTTTAATGTACAGGATCACACACTGAACTATTCAGATGCACCTTGTATGTGACATGAGTGCTTTAACTGATGGCTTCAACTCTGATGAAGTCAGATATGCCAGGACTGTACTTGATGGTTACATAGGACAGATCTAATGCCTGCATTTTTCACATGGATACAGCCCATGTGACAAGAAATGTTATATACCTGAGTGTCACTATTAATATATGATATTAATGTGATTCCATATTTTAGATGTGAATAGAAATATGCGTAATATGTACTAATAATTGCCAGATCACTTCTGCAGCTCTCCAGGATCCTACTTGGATAACAAACTTTACCAAGTTTTGAATTAATTCGTGTCATGTGTCCCATTACACGCTGAAACTCACTTAGCTGGGGAAAAAAATCAAAAAAATGCAAACAGATTGCACATTGCTGTATCAACTGAGGTTTATATCTGATGTCATACACTCTGACTTTAAAGGAATGATTGCCATTTCTACATGCAAATTACTTCCCACCTATTGATCTGAGCAAGGGGGAACAGAGTATTGTATTGACTGATTTGGAAACAAACAACAGCATTTGTAATATCACAAAGGTGAACAATCAACTACATTAGGAAGTGATACAATTGTGGAAACACACTCTCAGTAATAAGATACTGACGTTTTAAATGAAATTATGAAACAATCTATAGAACAGGTTGAGTTCATATGTTCAAAACAGAGATGACAACAACAGAAGGGGCAAAATACTTGGAAAGAACATGGACAAGGAAGGATGGAGGCCTTATAGTGACATCACAATTTAAATGGAATGGTTGTGCTGTCTTTTCCAGAAATAATAAACAAACTGAATGAATTTCAGACTGACTTTACAACAAATGATGGAATCACATCAACACTTAAAACTATGGTTTCTTATAAACTTCAGACTTAAGCGGTTAATGTAATGCAGGATAGTTCATAGATGGACTGATAAGTTCTATGATCACTTTAATGTATATGTACTGTTCTATATGCTGTAAACATTATGTGCATCATCATGAATGCAAAGCAAGAACTAATTCTGGTGCAAAGAGCAACAGATAATAACCTCTATAATCAAGGAAGAGCATAATCCCAAAAAGAATGAAACTATGTTTGAGAAATTAGTATGAAAAATGCCTCATATTTCTGTAACCAATGAGTAGCATTTCAAATCTTTAAAGACATTGAATGCCAGTATTTAACTGTCATTAACTTTCCTTTTATGGAAGCTATTTGAATACCACATACTACCAGCTACATCCAGGCAGACATGAGCTGTTAAAACAGCAATTCAATCAGAAACACTTTGCTTCATAATACTTTTGCCTCGGTCCAACACACAGTTTTAATCTGCCAGGAAGTTTCATATCAGCACATACTCCACTGCAGAGTGAAAATCTCATTCTGGAAACATCCCCCAGGCTGTGGCTAAGCCATGTCTCCACAATATCCTTTCTTTCAGGAGTGCTTGTTCTGCAAGGCTCGCAGGAGAGCTTCTGTAAAGTTTGGAAGGTAGGAGACAAGGTACTGGCAGAAGTGAAGCTGTGAGGACGAGGCGTGAGTCGTGCTTGGGTAGCTCAGTTGGTAGAGCACTTGCCCGTGAAAGACAAAAGTCCCGAGTTCGAGTCTCGGTCCGGCACACAGTTTTAATCTGCCAGGAAGTTTTGTATGTATATATGTTTGACTGTGATCAACTCCTAAACTGCTGTGTGTATCAGAATCGAATTTGGCACACAAATAGCAAACTGAGTATCAGATCTGTGGGATTTATAAATTTCTAGCGCCAATAGGAGAGGAGATACAGCAAACAAGTGTGTTTTAGTCTCTCTCTGGTGTATTGTTTGGGAATGGCATTGGCTTCCCTTATTGATCAGCTTGAAGAGCAGCCTGCACATCAGCGTCATTAAGGCTGTTCTAGAAACTGATTTGTAGATTGCCTGCCTTATCGACTAGCTTTGCAATGCACCCTACATGTCAGGGGCAAAAATGTTTTTCAAGTCCCTGACACGTAGGCTGTCCATCACAACAAGAGTGTTGTGATAGTAGTACAAGCCTACTTTATTGACTTGTTTTACTGCAGCTATATTTGAGGATTGACATGTGTGTATGGGAGGGGGGTGGGGGTGGAAGGGTGCAATTTGTGAGGGATAGAGGAGGGTGTGTACAGATAGGGGACAGCAGGAGTGGTTGGATAGGGAGAGATTAGAGCAGAAGACAATGGATAGAGAGAGGGAGCAGGAGTGGATGGATAGGGAGAGGGGAAAAAGCAGAGGAGGTAGAGGGAGGCATTAGGGGAACACAGAGAGAGGAGGAGGAGAAGGAGATGGATAGGGAGAGGGAAAGATCAATGGGAGAGAGGGGAAGGAGGATTTGGATAGGAAGACATAGGGAAGAGAAGATTTACATAGAGAGGGTAGGAGGAGATAAATAGGCAGAGGGGGAAGAAGGAGATGGATAAAGATATTGGGGCAGAAGGAGATAGGTAGAGGAAGAGTGATGAGGAGGAGATAGACAAAGAAAGGAAGGGGAAGAAGAAGGTGGACAGGAGGAGAGGGGAGGATGATATGGACACAGAGAAAAGAGGAGGAGGAGTAGATAGACAGAGAGACTGAAAAGAAGGAGCAGACGGACATATAGGGGAGCAAAGAGGAGGTGGATGGCGAGGGAGGGGGAAGAAGTGGCCAGAGAGGTAGAAAGAAATAAGCAAGAGATGAGGGAGGAAGAGATGGGCAGAAAGGGGGAAAGGAAAGGCAGACAGGGGAGCAAGGAGGAGAAGGGTCAAAGAGAGGGGCAAGTTGGAGATGGGGGAAGGTGGAAATGGTCACAGAGAGGGGATGGAGGAGATAAGTAGAGTGCATGGGAGGAACAGATGGACCAAAAGTGGTGGGAGGAGGAGATGTGTGCAATGTATGTGTGAACCATTATGTGGGGAAAGCCACAGAGAAAAGGCCACTCTACATACACTGAAACGCCAAAGGAACTGGTATCGTAATGCATAATTAAGTATACAGGGACATGCAAACAGGCAGAATACGGCGCTGCCGTTGGCGACGCCTATATAAGACAACAAGTGTCTGCCGCAGTTGTTAAATCGGTTACTGCTGCTACAATGGCAGGTTATCAAGATTTAAGTGAGGCTCAACGTGATGTTGTAATCAGTGCACAAGTGATGGGACACATCATCTCCAAGGTAGCGATGAAGTGGGGATTTTCACATATGATCATTTCACGAGTGTACTGTGAATATCAGGAATCCGGTAAAACATCAAATCTCCGACACTGCTGCGCCCGGAAAAGGATCCTGCAAGAACAGGACTAACGACGAGTGAGGGAATCGTTCAGTGTGTCAGAGGTGCAACGCTTCCGAGAGCAACCCTTCCGCAAATTGCTGCAGATTTCAGTGCTGAGCCATCAGAAAGCGTCAGCATTCAACGAAACATCATCAATATGGGCTTTCGGAGCTGAAGGCCGAGTCATGTACCCTTGATGAATGCACAACACAAAGCTCTACGCCTCATGTGGGCCCGTCAACACCGACATTGGACTGTTGATGACTGGAAACATGATAAAGTTAAAATCTTTTGGGTTGTTAGGCCGCATCATATTTCCGTCTAAAATAATCGACTTTCGACTCCTCTGCTGGGATCTTCTTCAGGGTGTTCCTTTGTCCACTATTGCTAGAACATTGTCATAGACCAATGTTGCGTTCTCTTATAAAGAGGAGTTATTCCACGTTTGTGCTGGAGAAGTAGGGATATTAGTTAAAATTCTTGTGGTTACCACTGGTGGGCCATCGTCATGGGATAATATTCCCACGCTGATGTACAAGAAGGGGCATTATTGGCTAAACTCTAGTGGAGACTATTGCTAGCCAATAGTCATTGGATAGAAAGTCATTATTCCACACTTACGCTGGAGAAGGGATATTGGTTGAAATTCCTCCTGCTGCTATTGGTTGGCCATCATCATTGGCTAGATCCGAAACGGACCGAGCATGAGAAGGGGAATATTATTGTCCGTCGAGGTGACTCGCAGCGCATTGCCTATATTGCTCGCATACCGCAGCCGCATGTTCACTTCCTTGATGGCACGGAGCCATGACGCGGTAAACTTATAGCCATCCTCTCTATTGAAATGACATGCATTCTTGGAAATTTCAACCGCTTCTCAGACCTTTCTTCTATAAATGTTGGTTTCTATGTCCAGCACACGTACGTTATTAAAATCGATGTCAGAGCCACAGTTCTCATGATGTTCCGCTACTGCCGATTTTACACTCTGTTTTAGATGCGTATGCCGTTCGTGTTCCTTAAAGCGTTCTTTAACAGTTCTTCCCGTTTCGTCTATATGCACTTTGGCGCAGCCACGTGTCACTTGATAGACGCCTGTATTGTGGAGGTAATCAGGTGCATCCGTTTTTCGTCGGAAAAAATATTTTATTTTGTTTTGACTAATGAAAGATGTCAGGATAACATCTTTTTGCTTATGCGCTCAGTGACCCCAGAAACGAACGGCAACCTAACGGAGCGAGAAGGGAACTCCGCGTCATTCTTATTAGCGTGATTAATATTCCGCCTAAAAGCCCTGTCGATTGAACAGCTATCACAGCCATTTGCCTTCGTTGTCCTCATTAAAAAATTCAACTCCGATTCCAGGTTGTCATCATAGCTGATAAGGAAGGCACTTGAAAACAGAAAGTAGAGCACTGCTTGCTTCTGGGCTGGGTGTTGGTGCGAAGTGGCATCCAACTAAATACCGAGCGAGGTGGCGCAGTGGTTAGCACACTGGACTCGCATTCGGGAGGACGACGGTTCAATGCCGTCTCCAGCCATCCTGATTTAGGTTTTCCGTGGTTTCCCTAAATCGCTTCAGGCAAATGCCGGGATGGTTCCTTTGAAAGGGCACGGCCGACTTCCTTCCCCATCCTTCCCTCATCCGAGCTTGCGCTCCGTCTCTAATGACCTCGTTGTCGACGGGACGTTAAACACTAATCTCCTCCTCCTCTAGCTAAATATCTGTTTGTGTTGTTGGCTTTCTATACACTCTGTGAAGTAAAGTGTTGTCAGATCTTCTGTATACCAGCACATCTAGGAACGGGAGACCAATCTTACTCTGAACTTCCATGGTAAATTCAATTTTGGGGGGAATGCCATTTAAGAAATTGTGGGATGCATTAAGTTCTTCTTCGCTGTGTGGCCATATAACAAATGTATGTAACGGAGCCAACAAGAAGGCTTCAAAGGAGCACTGCTTAATGCCTGCTGCTTAAAATTTTCCACAAAAATGTCAGCTGCAACTGGCGATAAGGGTGAGCTCATAGCAAGGCTGTCAGCCTGTTCGTAGAATTCACCATTAAGGTAACTCGAACAAAGACATAATTCGATTAAGTCACAAACATCTGGAGCAACTTTCTCTCTTAAGGTCTCCATTGTATCTGATACTGGGACCTTAGCAAATAACGATGCCACATCGAAGCTAACAGGCATGTCACTTGCAGATATCTTCACTGTGCGTATAACTCGTAAAAAATGTTTCGAATCTATGATAAAAGTATTTGTTTTGCCTTCTAGATGTCTCAGTTTACCAAGTGACTGACGTGCTAAAAAAAGAAGTTGGCAAGTTAATCCCACTGACGATGGACCTCAAAGGAACCTATCCTTTATGTATTTGGGTAGTCCATACATTCCGCATGAAACAGGGATTCGAGATGTAATTTCTTTGTAATAGAGCTGTCCAGTCTGCAGCCTGATATCAGGTTTCTCACTTTCCGAACGATTCTGTTCGTTGGGTCGCTTTTTAACTTGCGATACACATGATCAGCTACTGTTTGTTCTATCCACAGCGTCCAAAACAATGGTAGCATTCCCGTTATCCAGTTTCGTTACAACAATGCTTTCGTTTCTCACGAGTACATTAGGAGATTTCCTTTCCTGTGCCGATATGTTGCTTCTGGGAGGTTTCTATTTCCGTAGAACTCTTCGACACATCTTGATCTTGTCTTACTTTTTCGGCCTGTACCTTTGGACGATTTCAACAGCTATTCTCTTCGGCGTAATTGCGAAATCCAGACCTTTGCCCAGAACTGAAACAGCTGCTTCATCGAATACTTTTGACAAGAGGTTCACCACTACTCGTTTCGGATCTACAATGGCGTCTTCCCTGTGCATTTTAATGGCTCGAACTTCTCTTTTTGCTTCATGGCACTGAAATCTGAAAACCTTGTTGAATGATTAAACGTTATTCTGTCCACTTTATTCCAGTGCTGGGGTGAGAGAGTTTCCGCCCAGAAGCAAGCAGTGCTCAACACTGTCTTTACGTGCCTTCCGCACCAGCGATGATGTCAACCTGGAATCAGCGTCGGATATTTTAAGAGGCGCAATGAAGGCAGACGGCTTTGATAGTGGTTCAATCGACAAGGCAGGAAACATGTTGCCTAGTCGGACAAGTCTCGTTTCAAATAGTATGGAGCAGGTGGGAATGTATGGTAAGGAGACAATTCTATCTTATTTAATATGTTTAATGAAGGTAATTTTATTTACTTGATTTACCCTGAATCCATGGGCCCTGCATGTCAGCAGGGGACTGTTCAAACTGGTGGAGGCTCTGTAATGATGTGGGGCGTGTGCAGTCGGAATGATATGGGACCCCTGATACGTCTAGATACGACTCTAACAGGTGACACGTACATAAGCATCCTGTCTCATCACCTGCACCCATTCATGTCTATCGTGCATTCCGACGGACTTGGACAATTCCAGCAGGACAATGCGACACCCTACACGTCCAGAATTGCTACAGAGTGGCTCCAGGAACACTCTTCTGAGTTTAAACAGTTCCGCTAGCCACTAGACTCCTCAGACATGAACATTATTGAACATATCTGGGATGCCTTGCAACGTGCCGTTCAGAAGAGATCTCCACCCCTCGTACCCTTACGGATTTGTGGACAGCCATGCAGGATTCCTGGTGTGAGTTCCCTCCAGCACTGCTTCAGACATTAGTCGAGTCCATGAGTCATGTTGCTCACTTCTGCGTGCTCTCAGGGGCCTACATGATATTAGGCAGGTGTATCAGTTTCTTCGGCTCTTCAGTGTATAAAGCATGCTGTATGCAAGTATGTATTTGTGGAATCTAATGTCCAGGATCTGTCAAGCCCCTGGAACGATTTTAACCAAATCTGGCACGCAAACAGCAAACTTCACAACTATCAGCACTGTGGGATATGTAACCTCCTAGTTACAGCAACTGTAGATATACGCGCATTTGCCATGGCAGCTGTCCTGCATGGTATGCTTGTTGTATGGAAACTGCTTTGCAGGGCAGCCCACAAATCAAGGGTGGAAAACGGTTTTGAAGCCTCTAACATTTTGGCTGCTGTACGTGACAGGCATCTTGTGGAAGTAGTATTGCCCACTTTACAGACCTATTTTGGAGGGGCAGCACATGTAGATGGGCACAGCTCGGGGAAGGCTAAGATGGATAGAGAAGTGGATGTGTAGAGAGGAGAATGGGAAGCGGGGGGGGGGGGGGGGGGAGGGGGCACAGAGATGGTGTGAGCAGAGGAAGATGGCCAGCGGAAGGTGCGAGGAGTGAATGGTCAGAGGACATATGGAGGAAGATGTAGTTGGTGGAGGAGTAGATGGACAGCGAAACAGGGAAGGAAACGATGGGTATGTGTATTTGGAGCATATGGAGAGTAAGGGTGGGAGGTGATGAACAGATGGGGAGAGTGGGGACTAGAGGAGACTGACAGGTAAGGAGAGTGATAGCAGGAGGAGAGCTACAGACGAAGAAAATGGGAGGGGGGATGATAGATAGAGGGCAGAGGAATGAGGATGAACACAGAAATTGAATAGAGACTGAGGAGGATGAGAAGACAGAGGAGGTGTGTGCAATATACACTCCTGGAAATGGAAAAAAGAACACATTGACACCGGTGTGTCAGACCCACCATACTTGCTCCGGACACTGCGAGAGGGCTGTACAAGCAATGATCACACGCACGGCACAGCGGACACACCAGGAACCGCGGTGTTGGCCGTCGAATGGCGCTAGCTGCGCAGCATTTGTGCACCGCCGCCGTCAGTGTCAGCCAGTTTGCCGTGGCATACGGAGCTCCATCGCAGTCTTTAACAGTGGTAGCATGCCGCGACAGCGTGGACGTGAACCGTATGTGCAGTTGACGGACTTTGAGCGAGGGCATATAGTGGGCATGCGGGAGGCCGGGTGGACGTACCGCCGAATTGCTCAACACGTGGGGCGTGAGGTCTCCACAGTACATCGATGTTGTCGCCAGTGGTCGGCGGAAGGTGCACGTGCCCGTCGACCTGGGACCGGACCGCAGCGACGCACGGATGCACGCCAAGACCGTAGGATCCTACGCAGTGCCGTAGGGGACCGCACCGCCACTTCCCAGCAAATTAGGGACACTGTTGCTCCTGGGGTATCGGCGAGGACCATTCGCAACCGTCTCCATGAAGCTGGGCTACGGTCCCGCACACCGTTAGGCCGTCTTCCGCTCACGCCCCAACATCGTGCAGCCCGCCTCCAGTGGTGTCGCGACAGGCGTGAATGGAGGGACGAATGGAGACGTGTCGTCTTCAGCGATGAGAGTCGCTTCTGCCTTGGTGCCAATGATGGTCGTATGCGTGTTTGGCGCCGTGCAGGTGAGCCCCACAATCAGGACTGCATACGACCGAGGCACACAGGGCCAACACCCGGCATCATGGTGTGGGGAGCGATCTCCTACACTGGCCGTACACCGCTGGTGATCGTCGAGGGGACACTGAATAGTGCACGGTACATCCAAACCGTCATCGAACCCATCGTTCTACCATTCCTAGACCAGCAAGGGAACTTGCTGTTCCAACAGGACAATGCACGTCCGCATGTATCCCGTGCCACCCAACGTGCTCTAGAAGGTGTAAGTCAACTACCCTGGCCAGCAAGATCTCCGGATCTGTCCCCCATTGAGCATGTTTGGGACTGGATGAAGCGTCGTCTCACGCGGTCTGCACGTCCAGCACGAACGCTGGTCCAACTGAGGCGCCAGGTGGAAATGGCATGGCAAGCCGTTCCACAGGACTACATCCAGCATCTCTACGATCGTCTCCATGGGAGAAAAGCAGCCTGCATTGGTGCGAAAGGTGGATATACACTGTACTAGTGCCGACATTGTGCATGCTCTGTTGCCTGTGTCAATGTGCCTGTGGTTCTGTCAGTGTGATCATGTGATGTATCTGACCCCAGGAATGTGTCAATAAAGTTTCCCCTTCCTGGGACAATGAATTCACGGTGTTCTTATTTCAATTTCCAGGAGTGTATGTATCGAATATGTACACAAGTGGAGCCAGGGAGGGTGGGGTGGGAGCATAGTAAATATATTTAAATCAGCATGTATTTAAGGCACCTGTGGTCTAAGGGTAGCGTCCCTGGTTAGTAATTAAAATGTCCTGGCCCAGTTAGAACACCACTAGCACTTAAATTTTGAATAAAAATCAAACGCAACCGTTGGTGAAGACTTCTGGCGTAAGAAGTCACCCTGATTCTACCAACGATTTTGTCAAATAGGGCGCAGGAAAGGACAGAGGTTCAAGGCACTCACTTACCCTCGGGGTGGGAAATTGCCTCTTAAAGACTCAACAGTGATCAACAGCATGAAGATCCAAAAAATAATGGAAGCCATTGAATTAAAGACACATAGCGCTTATCCACAGGACATGTGGCTTGTAATTGAAAAAGTGTCCAATGATCTCTCCATTGGCAAAAGATTCCATACTAGTCCCGCAGGAATAGGATTCATTATGAATAGGAAGACAGGGCAGAGAGTGAGTTACAGTGAACAGTCCAGAGGTAGGGTTGTTCTTATGAGAACCAACAGTAAACAAACACCGACAACAATAGTTCAGGTGCGCATGTCAAAGTCGCAAACAGAAGACAAAGAGATAGGAAAAGTATATGAGGATATTGGACGGGTAATTCTGTATGTAAAGGGGAACGAAAACCTAGTAACCAAAGGGGATAGGAATATTGTTCATCTACATCTACATTTATACTCCGCAAGCCACCCAACGGTGTGTGGCGGAGGGCACTTTACGTGCCACTGTCATTACCTCCCTTTCCTGTTCCAGTCGCGTATGGTTCGCGGGAAGAACGACTGTCTGAAAGCCTCCATGCGCGCTCTAATCTCTCTAATTTTACATTCGTGATCTCCTCGGGAGGTATAAGTAGGGGGAAGCAATATATTCGATACCTCATCCAGAAACGCACCCTCTCGAAACCTGGCGAGCAAGCTACACCGCGATGCAGAGCGCCTCTCTTGCAGATCTGCCACTTGAGTTTATTAAACATCTCCGTAACGCTATCACGGTTACCAAATAACCCTGTGACGAAAAGCGCCGCTCTTCTTTGGATCTTCTCTATCTCCTCCGTCAAGCCGATCTGGTACGGATCCCACACTGATGAGCAATACTCAAGTATAGGTCGAACGAGTGTAGGGGAAGGAGAAGAAGAAAAGGTACTGGAGAATATGAGCTTGGGACAAGGAATGAGACAGGAGAAAGACTGAGTTCTGTCACAAATTTCAGCTAGAAATAGGGAATACTCTGTTCAAGAATCACAAGAGGAGGAGGAATACTTGAAAAAGGCCAGGAGATATGGGAAGATTTCAGTTACATTACGTCTTGGTCAGGCAGAGATTCCGAAATCAGACCCTGGATTGTGAGGCATACTCAGGAGCAGATATAGACTCAGGTAACAATTTATTAATGATGAAGAGAATGTTGAAGTTTACGAGACTAGTCAGGAAGAAGCAATGTGGACAGAAGAGGGGTACAGAAGAAATGAAGAGATATGCTTCAAGTTCTTTGAGACTATGGATACTGTGATAAGCAATAGCTCAGTAGGTAGTTCAGTTGAAGAGGAATGAACATCTCTAAAACGAGCAATCACACAGGCTGGAAAGAAAAACCTAGGTTCGAAGACGGTAAATGATAAGAAACCATAGGTAACACAAGAAATACTCGTCATTAAGTTCATCGTGAAAGAAGGGAGTACAAAAATGTTCCAGAAAATTTCAGAATGCAGAAATACAAGTCGCTGAGGAATGCAATAAATAGGACGTGCAGGGAAGCTAAGGCAAAATGGATGCATGAAAAACGTGAAGGAATTGAAAAAGAAATGATTGTTGGAAGGACTGACTCAGCATACAGAAAAGTCAAAACACCCTTCGGTGAAATTAAAAGCAAGTGTGGTAACATTAAGAGTACAAAGGTAATTCCACTTTTAAATGCAGATAAGTGAGCGGATGGATGGAAAGAGTGAGGCAAAGACAAGTCTGATGACGTGATCGAAGAAGAAACAGGAGTCGATATAAAAGATAATATTAGAATGAGAAGAGAGTATTAGAATCAGAATTTAGAAGTGCTTTGGAAGACTTAATATCGAATAAAGCAGGAGGGATAACATTCCATCAGAATTTGTAATATCATTGGGAGAAGTGACAACAAAGCAACTATTCACGTTGGCGTGAAGAATTTGTGAGTCAGCCAGTATACAATCTGACTTTTGGAGAAACATAAGCCACACAATTCAGGAGATTACAAGTGTCAACCAGTGTGAGAAACATCGCACAATCAGTTTAACAGCTCATATATCCAAGCTGTTGATAAGGATAATACACAGGAGAATGGAAAAGGAAATTGAGGATGCGTTAGATGACGATCAGATTGGCTTTAGTAAAGGTAAAGGCACGAGAGAGGCAGTGCTGACGTTGCAGTTGATAATGGCAGCAAGACTGAAGAAAAATCAAGACACGTCCATAGGATTTGTTATCCTGGAAAACGCGTTCGACAATGTAATATGATATATGATGTTCGACATTCTCAGAAAAATAGTGGTAAGCTACAAGGAAAGATCGGTAATATGCAACATGTACAAGAGCCAAGAGGGAACAATAAGAGTGGAAGACCAAGAACGAAGTGATCAGATTAAAAAGGGTGTAAGACAAGAATGTAGTGTTTCACCCCTACTATTCAGTCCACACATCGAACAAGCGGTAAGGGAAGTAAAAGAAAGGTGCAAGAGTGGAATTAAAATTCAAGGTGATAGGATATCAACAATAAGTTTCACTGATGACATGTCTATCCTCAGTGAAAGTGAAGATGAATTACAGCATCTGCTGGATGGAATGAACCGTCTAATGAGTACAGAATATGGATTGAGGGTAAATCGAAGAAAGATGAAAGTAATGAGAAGCAGCAAAAATGAGAACAACGAGAAGCTTAACATCAGGATTAGTGACCATGAAGTAGATGAAGTTAATGAGTTCTGCTACCTAGACAGCAAAATAATCCATAACAGACGAAGCAAGGAGGACATCAAAGGCAGACTAGCACTAGCAAAATGGGAATTCCTGGCTTAGAGAAGTCTACTTGTATCAGACATAGGCCTTAATTTGAGGAACAAATTTCAGAGAGTGTATGCTTGGAGCACAGAATTGTACAGTAGTGAAACATGGATTACAGGAAAACCGGAACAAAAAAGAATCGAAGCGTTTGAGATGTTGTGCTACAGAAGAATGTTGACTATTAGGTGGACTGATAAGATAAGGAATGATCTTAAAAAAATCAAAAATTCAATTAAGATAGCAATAAAATAATTTAAAGAAGCAACATATGCAAGGTGCAACTCAAACGTCTGAGGACCACAATTAAATTTCAGAACTTCATAATATATTACCATAGACCATTACAGGCAGAAGGCCAGCATGTTTAACAACAAGAAATCTTTAAAATCAACAAGATAAAAATCCAATTAAGATAGCAATAAAATAATTTAAAGAAGCAACATATACAAGGTCCTACACCGATGGCTGAGGGCCACAATTAAAGTACAAAATTTTAAAATATATTACCATAGTCTTTAAAGGCAGAAGGCCACAATGTTTAAGCTTGAAACATAAATTTAAAAATTAATTTTGCAAAATTTTAAGAAAACCAAACAAATAACCGTAAGCCTAAAATTTAAAATAGCTGACAATGGATAGTTAAACACCAGTGGCACTCAGAAGGCCTCCAGGGAGGTCGGTCTGCCCTCATTCACTTAGGTGAGACAGGTGGTGAGCCCAACTATATTTGATCCATCGGAACCCAACCAGGGGACAGCCAAGGTCCGACCGACACAATGACTTGCTTCCCGTCAATCAGTACATGAGAACTCAAACCAGCAATGTCACAAACGTTATAATCCACAATGGAGTATGTGTTAGCTGTCAAAATTACACACTATGTTGGACAGTGACAACAGGTGAGGAAAGGACGCTGCCTGAAATTACGACAGTGGCCAGGACAGGTAACCGAAACACTAACGGCCACTAGGCAGAAAACTCTGCTGGTACACTTGAATTTGAAACACAATAATAGTTAACTTCGCTCACAAGAACACTGCCTGAATTTATGTCAGCGCCCAGAGCAGGTAACCAGAACACTAACGGCCACAAGACAGAAAATTTCACTGGTGGACTCAAATTGTAGTCGACCAAAAAAGTTAATTGCTCTGCATAGCGGCTAAATTTCTGCAGTGGAAACATTCGGTTTTGCTCACAGGAAAACCTCCCCAACAGCAAACCACTGAAATGAACCACCACGACGTGAATGGACATGCCTTGGGCAGTTGAAACCACTACTCAACTTTGATGTCCTGGGCCGATGAACCACAAAGCTCCACACTCGCTCCGACACTGTGCAGGGGCTGCCAGCGGACCCAGCGACTGCACCACTCTGAGATATCTTCCCTGGTCCACAGCAACCGACCGACTGCCTGCTGGTCCGTCATGACCGCTGCTCCGTCGCGACTGCACTGCTGGTGCGTCTCCCATTCACTTCCAGACACACGACAGCGTAAATACTGGCTCGGACCCAACCATGTAGAGGGAACACGCCCACTGGATAAACGACATCCCTGCACCAGGAAAGGACCGACCCAAGTTCCACAAGATGGTAATTGAAGCGGCCCAGAAGCGCTCGGAGAACCAGTTACTCGTTGCCCGATGAGACGACCGACCTCTCAGAGGCAGTACACTGACAACATTTAAAATAACTTGTCAAAGGAAATATCACCAACCTGACAAGCACTTGCACAAAGACCAGAACGATACCCAACAGTAACTAAGCACACACCAAGACAAATCGGGAGTCGATGCACACACACAGCCGACTCATGAACGATCGGCGAGCCAAAACACGTCGTCCGGTAGGCGACCGACCGACGATCCACCAAGACCGTGGCCCGGCTCAAGTGATGCGTGGCGGAAATGGTCGGGCGAGAAATGTCGACGCAGACCTTCCTGCTGCTTCAACCTGACTGCACTAGTGCCGCATTGCAACTCCGCGACTAGCAGGTCCAGACTGTGCTCCAGATGCGTTCCAACTGACTGGCAGACCCGAACTCCCAACGAACTGCCTACGACAGACAACGAGCGGGAAGTAATAGCAGCCAAGCAAAGATATGCGCTGCTAGCGCCCCTCACGGTCAGGCAAAACAGCAACTCAGTGACAGTAGTAATTTAAATTAACGTAGCAAGGTGAAAGTACGTTAAAAACAGGGTGTATAATACATGATGGCGGGAACACGAGCCACGCACGGCTCAGTATGGTTTATACACTGTTTCGGAAAATATTGTTTTCTCTGTCTGGATGATCTGAAAATTGCTTCAGGCAACCAGAAACCAGTCATAATTTAAATAAAAGGTGAAGCTTGAAACTTTGACTGTTTCTATATTGAACTGATTGCTACAATGTTAAAACCATCATTCCATAAGCTACGTATTTAAAAGTAGCATACATATTGTATACTTCGGAAACAGTTGTCCCCCACATCAGGCAAGATCACACCGAACGAAAGGTTCCGTCTCTGAGAGTGTATATGCTATCATCCAGGTATCAATTTACAGAGAAACCCTCACAAGTCGAGCATTTCTTTGATTTATTTTAGTTCCACTCATCATAAACGAGCATTCTCTGACAATTAATGGCCTGGCAGCAACATGTTCTGGTTTAAATCACTGCTCGCACCATCGTCAACACAAATACTTTGTGTATTGTCGGCGTCTCGTGAATAAAACTAGTCAAATTAGATAATACGCGACCTGTCTTGGTTTATCTGACCATTAGTTACAATGGTCGCTGCGCTCCTTCGATTAAAAAGGGAAATTTATCGTTACGTGTCTAGTAAGATAACGGACATCACAGCTGATAGCCTGTGTCAGTGGTACGCGCCAAATGAATAACTAACCTCCTCCTTTCATTCTGAAATCGTTAGTCCCATACGCAGGAAATGAACGGTGGGGGCAGATGAAGCATCGCACACTGCGTTTCAGAACAAAGCCATGGTACTACAGATCTTAAGTCATCGCATTAATATGATCTTATTTTTTGTTACAACTGAAACAGATAACAAATAACGAGTGTAAAAAAGCATTAAGTTACACACATGTGTAATATGCATAATCATTAATTCGTAAAGTGTATTTTGTCCTAGCTGATATGTTATAAATCATTAAATAAAATGTTTTTAATAATATTTGCAAAGACAGATCGTGATTGGTTCGCACGATCTGGTTAGTCTTCAGCACCTCTGCTCCGATAGATTGATGACACTCGCCATCAGCGGCATTCACCGTTTCGAATGTCGTATGCACTGTGAATGTTTCAGTAGCTTTACGAGCAAGTTATCTGACTGCTACAACGTCAGAACAAAAAATAAAAAAATAAAAAACCTTGGAACGAGAAGTGTATCTCGCGACGACATAAATGTTAACGAACCTTATGTGTTTCACCTGCCCGCATCTCGTGGTCGTGCGGTAGCGTTCTCGCTTCCCACACCCAGGTTCCCGGGTTCGATTCCCGGCAGGGTCAGGGATTTTCTCTGCCTCGTGATGGCTGGGTGTTGTGTGCTGTCCTTAGGTTAGTTAGGTTTAAGTAGTTGTAAGTTCTAGGGGACTGATAACCATAGATGTTAAGTCCCATAGTGCTCAGAGCCCGTGTTTCACCTATCGCATCCTGCTTTATAGCAAATATTAAATTTATCCTTAGTACCAAGAAGTGAACTCCTTAAATGCAATACTTCTATGCTATTAATAAGGCAGAAGATCGCTCCTAGATTATTCTTCTCTACCCCTCTCTTCGCTTGTTTCTTCAGGCATATTGTACCACGAAAATAATGTAAGCATTTGTAATGTTAACTTTGTTAATCTTTCTTAATACGTCTACAGCTCCACAATTTTAGCGGCCGCTGCTTCACTGAATGCCATAACGCGTCGACCTAAAAACGTGAAATCATAGCGGACGCGCAGAGATCGCCCGCTTTAATATTTAACAAACATTGTTTCACAGCAATGAGCCGCAGCGTAGAGCAACATTAGTTTTAAGATTTTACTTTTCAACTTACGCCAAGGGCCAGGATTCGACTACCACAGCCTGAATGTGGTGGTAAGAGGAGTATTCTTCGAGTGTTGTGTGGGTCCACAATAACTTCAATATCTGAGTCCATGCTCTTAAAATACAAATACGCCGAGGCTAAACATAATACTGTTGAATTTTCATTTTCAAGTAATAGTCTTGGAAGTAAATCAGTCCATTATGTTTGGTGATTTTACCGCTCAGTTGCGAGTTATGTAAATGTAAAACCAATTTGAAATAATTTTCTAAAATAGTTAAATAACTCAAAAGTCAAAAACCAAAGTGTATATTTAAACCTCTTTGAATGAAAGATTTCAAGTAAAAATCCTTTAACAACTTTTGCATATCGGACCACACAATAACACTCACGCCTGTTTTTAAAGACACCGAACAAATGAGAAAAATATAAATAAATATGCTCCTCCCGTAGAGCCACTTCAGCTTGAGGCACACAGGTGAACACAAGAGCAATACCCGAGTTACATGTTTGTTTACATTTAGTATAACAGGGCAGAAGTTTGTGGAACTTCTTCTTCTGACGACGGGACAGTGGTATGCGGCGCTGTTATCTTGATACTATTTGATCAAGTCCCATACCTATTATGTTGTTGAAGCTTCATTCAAATGCCACAGAAAGACATACTTAGTTCCGTTAGAAGAAAACAAAGTTGGTGTTGTAATTCAGTGACTTGTTCATTTGTTAGCAATAGTGGTTCAATCATTTCAAACCAGCTACCCCTTCTCCCCCCCCCCCCCCACCCCCTCCACCTGCCATCATGGGAGTCCATTATACCCAACAAGAATTAAGTTCCGTCACACATCAGTATTCACTAGGAACACTAGGAAAAACATCACTAATTCGGGGCTGTACGTGAATAGATACACACACACACACACACACACACACACACACACACACACACACACACATAAAATGTTTCACATTCATACCCGCAATGTCGTCACAATCCCAGATGAAGACGCTTGCTCCTATCATCATCGCTTTCACCGCGTCTGTGATTTGGAAGCTCTGTAGCTGCTGCTGCTGATGGTCAGAGTAACACTGAAGTGAATTTAATATGTACAACTGTCCTAATTATAATCTAGGGGTGTCAGATGGAGAAGGAAGGGGGCAGGATGCACACGCATCCACTACATCCATCCCTCTATTGAGATGACTTGCAGCCAATAAGAGATGGGAGAGGATGCTGATGCAACAGATACGCTGAACTGACCCACTGTCTGGGTCTCCATTATTTATTCAGGTGCAGCAAACTAGTGCGTGAGAGTGTGTTAACGTATTGAATGGGACACTGCAGGAAGTATCAACATACACTACAAAATTTACCAGAGTCTTTAGCATCTCTGTGAGAGTCCTATGTATTGAATGAATTTATTGTCTGTGTGAATTACATACAGTGAGCTTGGCTTGCAGGGCGTTCAAATTAACTACAGTATGTTTGAGGGACGGCGTTGTACAATGAACAAATACCCTGCAGGTGGTTATAGATTTATTGTGACTTGTTTGAGGTATCCTACACGCACACAGAATACTAGCGTTACATCGTTCATGTCTACCAAGGTGAATCGCACTTGTGGAGCAGCAAACTGTGCGGTGTCTGCTATGAACAGGTTATTAGTTATACAAAAGTTATATTAGTCATATAAAAGTAATCTTTAATTACGAAAAGAATAACTTACAGAAATGTGTGATACAGCACTGAATGCAGTGTATCTCCAAGTTTTATTCCCGCCTAACCCTGTTACTCCAGAAATTCCCACTAGGTGGCATGCAAGAGAGAGATATTCCAGCAGTCATCACGCGTTGCATAAAGGTGCAGAGAGTGCACAGTTTTGTTTACGGTTTCATGAATACAAATCCACTGCTACAGTGAACAGGCAATTCAGGATCAAATATCGCAAGACACCACCTCAAAGACAAGTCTTATTAACTGGTACAGTCATCAGAGACTGCTGACTGACGCTGACCAGGCGTCCTATGTGAAACTCACAAGGGGAGGCCACGACGTTTGGAACGCGGATTTACTGCAAACTTCGTACACTCGTAGTACTCCATGAGGACAACAAAATGTGTAAGCAGTAGTGCGTACTTCTCAAGCGTTATTGAGAAAATCGCAAGATAATTTCGGTCGTCGAATGTACAGGGTGTTACAAAAAGGTACGGCCAAACTTTCAGGAAACATTCCTCACACACAAATAAAGAAAAGATTTTATGTGGACATGTGTCCGGAAACGCTTAGTTTCCATGTTAGAGCTCATTTTAGTTTCGTCAGTATGTACTGTACTTCCTCGATTCACCGCCAGTTGGCCCTATTGTAGGAAGGTAATGTTGACTTCGGTGCTTGTGTTGACACGCGACTCACTGCTCTACAGTACTAGCATCAAGCACATCAGTACGTAGCATCAACAGGTTAGTGTTCATCACGAACGTGGTTTTGCAGTCAGTGCAATGTTTACAAATGCGGAGTTGGCAGATGCCCATTTGATGTATGGATTAGCACGGGGCAATAGCCGTGGCGCGGTACGTTTGTATCGAGACAGATTTCCAGAACGAAGGTGTCCCGACAGGAAGACGTTCGAAGCAATTGATCGGCGTCTTAGGAAGCACGGAACATTCCAGCCTATGACTCGCGACTGGGGAAGACCTAGAACGACGAGGACACCTGCAATGGACGAGGCAATTCTTCGTGCAGTTGACGATAACCCTAATGTCAGCGTCAGAGAAGTTGCTGCTGTACAAGGTAACGTTGACCAAGTTACTGTATTGAGAGTGCCACGGGAGAACCAGTTCTTTCCGTACCATGTACAGCGTGTGCAGGTACTATCAGCAGCTGATTGTCCTCCACGGGTACACTTCTGCGAATGGTTCACCCAACAATGTGTCAATCCTCATTTCAGTGCAAATGTTCTCTTTACGTGATCAAATTGTAAATTTTCATGTGTGGGCTGACGAGAATCCGCACGCAATTGCGCAATCACGTCATCAACACAGATTTTCTGTGAACGTTTGGGCAGGCATTGTTGGTGATGTCTTGATTGGGCCCCATGTTCTTCCACCTACGCTCAATGGAGCACGTTATCATGATTTCATACGGGATACTCTACCTGTGCTGCTAGAACATGTGCCTTTACAAGTACGACACAACATGTGGTTCATGCACGATGGAGCTCCTGTACATTTCAGTCGAAGTGTTCGTACACTTCTCAACAACAGATTCGGTGACCGATGGATTGGTAGAGGCGGACCAATTCCATGGCCTCCACGCTCTCCTGACCTCAACCCTCTTGACTTTCATTGACGGGGGCATTTGAAAGCTCTTGTCTACGCAACCCCGGTACCAAATGTAGAGACTCTTCGTGCTCGTATTGTGGACGGCTGTGATACAATACGCCATTCTCCAGGGCTGCATCGGCGCATCAGGGATTCCATGCGACGGAGGGTGGATGCATGTATCCTCGCTAACGGAGGACATTTTGAACATTTCCTGTAACAAGGTGTTTGAAGTCACGCTGGTACGTTCTGTTGCTGTGTGTTTCCATTCCATGATTAATGTGACTTGAAGATAAGTAATAAAATGAGCTCTAACATGAAAAGTAAGCGTTTCCGGACACATGTCAACATAACCTATTTTCTTTCTTTGTGTGTGAGGAATGTTTCCTAAAAGTTTGGCCGTGCCTTTTTGTAGCACCCTGTATATATATCTGTGGGTGGCCGTTTTAACCATGAAGCGGCTGCAGCAGAGAGGTGCCGGCACGGTAGCTCAGCGTGTTCGGTCAGAGCGTTACCTACCCTTTCTAATAAAAGAACTGAGCGAACGGATCATCGACAAACTGAATGGGTGACATTGGACGTCCACCATGAACAAATTCAAGGAATAGTATAGAACAACAATTTTTTAAAAAACAAAAGTGTTTGGCGTTCAAGCCGCTGGATCTAGTTGCGTTCGTCAGTTTTTTTTATTTTCAGCACACTCATTTTCTTTATTATTTATATTACAACTGATATAATGGGGAAAGTACGTGTAATCACATGAAATTTTATTACATTTACAGTGTTATTTGGCAGTCTACTAATTTTTACTATCACAAATAATGTAATATTCATAACTATCGACTAGTAAACGACCAAATGCATAAAGACATTATGAAAATGTGTGCTTGTCCGTGATTTGAGAGATCCCTTATACCCGGAAGGATCCCGAAACGACTTTTTACCTTCAAGTTTTGGCCGGCACAGACGGCTTTCGAAAGATGTACAATTAATCGTTGCTTTCGACATTACGAGTACAAGTTGCAGGCTGGTATTTTTCGTAAAAACATGGAAAACATAAAGTTAAACGGCACCAGCTCCATTGAATAAACGCTATGTTTTCGCATACGCAAGGTCTTTTGACGTTTTCTGTGGAAAAACAAACCTTGTTAACATTTTCAAAAACTTCTCTTTCGGATGATAGTTTGGAAGCAAACCATGCATAACGCAGTATTTCCTTAAAAACCGGCGCTGATAATTGGTTATGCAGTATCGAGTGTATTTTAATAGCGTCTTACAAAAAAAAGTTCTATATTGTTCGCTGAATTTGTTCTGGACGGACGTCCGATGACACCCGTTCAGTTTGTTCGTTCAGTTTTTTTATTAGAAAGGGAAGCTAACGCTCTGGCCGAACACGCTGAGCTACCGTGCCGTCACCACTCAGCTGCAGTGGCTTCATAGTTAAAATAGCCACGCACAGATATATATTCGACGACCGAAATTATCTTGTGATTTTCTCAATATCGCTTGGGAAGTACGCGCTACTGATCACACATTTTGTTGTCCTCATGGAGTACTACGAGTGTACGAAGTTTACAGTAAATCGGCGTTCCAAACGTCGTGGCCTCCCCTTGTCAGCCAGTTTCGTTGAAACGATTGTACCAATTAATAACAGTTTGCCTTTGTGGTGATGGTTTACGATATTTAGTCCTGAATTGTCTCTGAACTGTAGTTGCCGATTTGGATTCATGAAACCATAAACAACATTGTGCACGCTCTGCAACATTATAAAACTCCGTGGTGGTTGTTGGAATTATTCATAATGAATGCCCCCTTGCGGACATGTCGGGAACCAACAGTATTAGGCCGGAATTAAACTTGAAGATAAACTGCGTTCAGTGTTGTATCAAACACTTCTGTAAGTTATTTACCCTTTTCACAATTAAAGGTTACTTTTTAATAACTAATTTATAAATACTTTGTATTATTCCGGCTGCTGCTGTTGCTGTGTCGTTTATAATCTTTCTAGGTAAAGACATGAAATATTGTTTAAGATAAAAACAGTCAGTGTGATGAAACGATATAATGCAGAGATGTATCTGTACGCAATGTCAGTGAAAAGGTGTGCTGAATCGACGTCCAGGTACCTGGATGTGTGATCCTTTGCCTCTGTACATCGCAGTGGCAGCGTTTAGAGACGTGTAACAGCCTGCAATACAATGAGGCATCTGTATGCAGCCCGGTATCCCCGCTGCTGCTGCGGTATTTTGATAGCCTAGCGAGGGACGCTGGAGCTACCGATCGCCGCGTGGTCCTGTGTAAATACTGGCGTGGCTGGAGTACTGCGTGAGACAGTGAGCCACCTTGTGACAGCTACGGGAACCACTATTAGGCGCACCGTCGCGTTGCGTGGCTGTGCGCTTCTGAATATAGCAGCACGAAGTATCTGACACCCGCTCCTTACAGTGGATACGTTTTGTAGCTAATCAAAGCAGTCATCAATCTGAATATTGTTTTAACACCACAGTGCTTTACTAGGCATGGTCCTGCTGAAGATGGTTTGCCGCTGCCTCCCTCTAACCTCTGAGCTGACTTACCCAGTCATCTATAGGTGGACCTATAGTTTAATGCGGATGCCTAACCACGGTGCAAATCGGCATTTTTCACCGGAGGTGAAGGAAGTGATATGTCACACTTAAAAATTCTAGAATTCAGCGTGATCGAGTCCGAGATCTTTGGATTTGCAGTCTGGCTCTTTTACTAGTGAACCAACAAGTCACCCCTTTTCTGGTTAGCAAAACTAAAAAGTTATAAAATTTTAGTAAGCGCAGCGTAATTTATTTTAATTCTATGTAAGGGAAACTGATGATGCAAGAATAAGTTCCTTACAGCGACTATGTGTTTCTAAAAGGTGTAAAATGTCATTAATGGTGCATTATCACTGTGCTGTTGATGTCTGTAGCGTCTTTTCCAAGTTGCGAGGCCAGATGAGTGGCGGTGCCAGGCAACTGCAGTGCCACAGAATTTGGTACAACTATTTTTTGGCCATGGTAGTGGGGGGGGGGGGGGGGGGGGAATATTGGGTATGCATTTTTAATCATAAATTATTTCGATAAGAATGATTCACATAAACATCTGGTGGCCACTTTGAGTCATAAATGACAGTAATGAAGATAAAATGGCGTAAATATGATGTGTCCAGAAATTAAGTACTGATTTCGTAGAAAACGCTGGTGTCAGGGTAAGATGTATATGCTAGTGCACTGCAGGTGCACTGTAGATGTAAAGTTGTAGTTGTTGCTGAAAACGATGGATTGGTTTCTTGACACAGATAAACAACTGTTCTGATGCAACAGGTATGAAACACGGGACTTAGGGAACGACAGGATTCGGTGTGGACGGTGCCTTACTCAGTTGCCGTTGGTTGCTCAGTTTTTTTCTTTTAATCAAGTGCACTTTATTTGGAACCAATTGCAAATGAAGTTGACAATAAGGAACAATTATCAAATTTGACTATTAAGACACAATTTCTAATAAAAAAAAATTCTTAAGCAAGTTGCACTCGCGGCTGAAGGCCTTATTGACCAGAACTTCTCCGGCCGCGGTGGTCTCGCGGTTAAGGCGCTCAGTCCGGAACCGCGCGACTGCTACGGTCGCAGGTTCGAATCCTGCCTCGGGCATGGATGTGTGTGATGTCCTTAGGTTAGTTAGGTTTAAGTAGTACTAAGTTCTAGGGGACTAATGACCACAGATGTTAAGTCCCATAGTGCTCAGAGCCATTTGAACCATTTTGACCAGAACTTCAGATTATTTGTTGGCTGAAGGCCCAAATAGTAATAACTCAAAAACAATTTGATGGCTGAAGGCCTGGATAGAAAATTGTTAGAAACAGTTAAACTTCTCCAAGAGATACTAAAATATTTTTTAAAGAAAAAACAATCATCAAAATTTTTCTATTAAGAGACAATATCTAATTAAAAGATTAAGAGAAATTGCATTCATGGCTGAAGGCCTTATTAACCAGAAATTCAAATTATTTGTCGGCTGAAGGCCTCAATAGTAATAACTGAAAATTAAAATATTAAAAAAAAAAGAAAAACAATCATCACAATCTGATCAAATTAAGAGAGAAGTGGGCCTCAGACTGTGCTCCAAGGATCGGCCTGGGAAAGTCGCTCAACTTAGCAACCGATGAGACAGACAGCCAAGAGTCGTATTCACTTGACTGGATGGCAACTCAAACTAGTGACAGTTTAAATGCAGTCCTACACTATTACAAAATCTACCTAACGTCTGGTAACCAACGCAACGATGGAATAACCCAGGCAAGGCGGAACCGGCGGACAGCATTGTGTCTTCAGAATCCAGCGTTTAGAACATCCAGAAGCAGAAGCAACCACTACGACCAAAGCAGTCCAACAGAAACAATATATCCGAACTAGGCACTAGCCACTAGGCAGAAAGATACAGCTGGTTGAACTTCACCAGTGAACACAAGGAATGCAATGATTAATAATAAGATGTGGAGGACGGCTAACTAATATCGCCAACTCCAAACACTCCACTCATTCCTCTCCGTCTCAGCAACGTGCGAAGAAACGGCGTGATCTCAAAATAGTGGAGGTTTCACCACTGGGTTCATGTTAACTCAACTCAAACGTCCTAGATCCGGTGGACAACGAGGTTGTGGCCCTCGCAACTAAAGCCCCTCGATCCGGCAGTGCCTGCGTGCCGCCAGCGGTCCTGGCATGTCTGCCCGCTGCCGGACCTCACTGCTGCTCCGTCCCAACCAAACTCCCAGACACACTCCAATCCGAACAACACTTGACGCCCTTCCAAAGATAGTACTAGGGTACTACATATCAATAACCGTTGCTGTTGCCACTCACGGACAGATAACAGTAGCAAACGTAGTGGCGCCAGTAAACACGAGAAGAAAATAAGATGGCACTATCCCTATGACACGATGCCAACCTACCAACGGCACCAACGCGAGCCGCAACGCGGCTCAAGGTACTTGGAAGAGCGTGACGTTAACTGAGCAGGAGAAGATAGTCACTGTGATGTGGATGTTGTCATATGGTGAAATAAAGACAACATTGGGTAGCTAATTCCATAAACCTGGACCTGCTGACACAGCGTTTCAACAATTAGTTTAAGTGCACTGGTATCATAAAGAACAAGCCGAGACAAGGCTGTCTATCAACCTCTGCTGACCGAATCCTAGACATTACAATGTCCATTGAATGCAGTCCGAAAGTGGTGGAGCCGTTGCTGATAGAAATGATTGTTCAACACTTGACGGTACATAAAGTGATGCAACAGATACTGTAAAATATGCCACAGCCTCTCCCCCAACTGCACGACGAGGATTTGGCAGAACTTATGAACATCTGCCAGGATTTTCTTGAAGCAGATGCAAATCGCAACATCCTCAATCAGATCCTATTCAGTGACGAGGCAACCTTTCATACTTGAAGAAGAGTTGCTGTACATAACTGGGCTGTTCCACCATCAGTGGAGCTCCTGAAATTCCAACAAGGCTCTCCCAAAGTTAACCTGCAGATGGGAATATCCACGGACACTATCTATGGCCTGTTCTTCTTCACCAAAAACTCTGCAGTAGACAATGAGCCTAGATATGCTACAATGGTTTCTTAATCTACAGCTTGTGCAGGATGAAAGTGGGCATAATTTTTTCTACCACCTGGATAGGGTATCATGCCACTATGGAATAGGTGTGTGTACATTTTTTAATGATGTGTTTCCTTTAATTGGGATTGGTTGTGCAGGACTCAGTGGGGGGGGGGGGGGGGGGGGAGGGGGCTTTCTCCATCTCACACCCATGGACTGCTTCGTCTGGCGATTTATCAAAGAGTGTGTGTTTCGCTGACACCGTGTCAACTGTATCAACTCACTAGCGGACCTCTGAGACCGAATTAGATGATCTGCTACAGCAATAACACCAAAAATGCTCCGGAACGTCTTTCATGCCACAGCCAGCAGATGGGAGTTGCATGGGGATGTGAATAGTGCTCATGTTGAATGTAATACGCAATAAACATATGCCATTGTAAAAAACAAGACTACAATAATTATTTCAACAAAAACGATATTTAATTTCTGGACGCCATGTACAGAGCATCCAGGTTTTGATAGAGAGTCATTAATTAAAGCTGTTAAAAAATTGGATCATAAACGTACGTAGGAAATCTGACCGCTATGCAGGCTGTGCCCACACCCAAGCCAGTAGGATTACATCCCTTTGAATTTACCACCATTTATACCTCGACCAACTGGCCTAGAGTAGTGGGGGAGCGTGTGACCTTGACCTTGCCAGATATCTGGCAATAATGCACAGTGCAGTCAGACGAACTCGACTCCACCAAGGTGTTGTGGCGTCTTGAGAAGTATATTATGCTTCCATCCTGTATGGGGTCCAGAACTGGAAATCTTCCCTCTGACAGACAAAAGAAGAAAACAGCAGCAGCGATACAACTGCTCAAAGATAGCAACCTACCCGAAAAATACCATCACGAAACAATATGATCTCCCATGAAACTAAATGGAAAGATGGGGGAAGTGTGCATATCACAAGTGGTACAGAGTGTGTCGTCCTCCATACGTTGTGGAGTGTGGATATAGACGTACATATAGTAAGTTAATGTTATTTCATCAAATACTGGACTAATGATATTGTGGCTGTAAGAAAATACAGTTGCGCTGCTAGGAAAAATAAAAACATCAGCTTGAGAATTATTATACTTCATGTTTTTAGCAATAAAATAAAAATCACCTTTACCAGTTTCAAATTTACCATTATTTTGAAACTAATTAGTCCACAGATCAGGCTAATTTTCAAGAATAAATATACCGACGAGAAAAATTTATATGCTATGATACTATTAGTAAATGTATTCAAAGCCGTTTTTAGTAAATAGTAGTGACTGGTGGCTGTTTTTACTTTCATTTAAAGTACATCTGTATGTATAGCAAGTAACTGGTAAAACCTCCTGCCCTTTCTTTCCGCATATTCTATCTCATATACTGAGCATTCTGGTAATGAAATACTACCATCAGATTAAAAGTCACTTGGTTTCTTAGTCGAAGCCAATGAACTGCCTTACGTTTTTCAGTGACTAAACTAGATCTCCGAAATGCAATTCCAGAAGGTCTGCAAAACAGCCGTCCACGGCTGCCATGCCCCCTTCACTGGACTCCGAACATTTTGCAGCTAGAAAATTCTGTGAATTTGAGAATCGGTGGAAGTTAGAGACTGTCAAATTTGGTGAATAAGTTAGTTATTTCCACAATTAATACTTTTGATCATTCAGTTTTCCCATTGTCAAAGCTGCAGTTACTCAGTGGACAAGTACATTGTTCTGAAAAAAAAGACTATTGTTTACTTTTGAAAATACGATCCTCTGTTTACGGATACTTTTCATTGAGTTTGTTCAGAAGACTTATGTAGTATCCTCCCATTTTTGTCTCACATTTAGCACTTTTATCTACAACAATAACTCTTTCATCGCCCCCACATAATACTTGGTATAACAACTGAACGGTATTCTGCTATACTGAAGCAAACGAATACTTGACGGAAGAAGCAAAGAGGATATAAAATGAAGACCAAAATAGGAAATGAGGGCATTCATGACCAAAGAAAGACCACTAGTGGCAAACATGAGCCTTTATTTGAGAAAGAAATTTCTGAGAACGTAAGTTTGCAGCATAGATTGGCATGAAAGTGAATCATGAACAGTGGGAAAACGGTAGAAGAAGATAAATGAAGCGTTTGGAACGTGGTGTTGTAGAAGGACGTAGAAAATCAGGTGAACTGATAACATAAGAAAGTATGCTTTCCACAGAATTGACGAGGACAGGAGCATGTGGAAATCACTGATAAGAAGAAGGAACAGGATGACAGAATGTACACAGTCTAAGAAAAAAAGGAAGAACGACGCACCTTGAAGTAATTACCCTGGGCTGAAGTCGGTAGATGTCATGTGCACGTACAGGCAAACAAATGATGACAGTTTCAGAAAAACTGGATGATTTGCTCAAGAGAAAGAACTTCACACAGTCAGCAAGTCAACAACGTGTTGGTCCACCTGGTCTTTATACGAGCAGTTATTTGGATTGGCATTGTTTAATAGTTGCTGGTCGCCCTCCTCAGGGATATCGTACCAACTTCTGCTAAACAGTGCGTTAACTCGTCAAAATCCACAGCTGATTGGAGCGTCCTTCCATAATGTTCCAAACGTTTTCAACTGGGAAGAGACCTGGCAACCTTGCTGGCCTAGGTAGCGTTTGTTAAACACGGAGACAAGCGGTAGAAACTCTCGCCATGTACTGGCCGGCATTATCTTGCTGAAATATAAGCCCAGGACGGCTTCCTATGAAGGGCAACGAAAGGGACTGTAGAATGCCGTCGACATACCGCTGTGCTGTAAGGGTGCCACAGATGACAACCAATCTGGTCCTGCTGTGAAAAGAAATGACATCCTAGATCATTACTTCTGATTCTCGGGCCATATGGTGGGCGACGGACTGGTTGGTATCCAACCAATGTCAGGGGCCTCTCCAGACGGTCGTGGGCCTGAAATTTCAGTGACTGAAGTAGAACTGTCTTCGGTGATGATTATCTCTTCGAAATGAGCCCCGATAATCAGAAAAGTCGTGTCTGGAGACGTCCCAGATAGCTGTGGGATACCAACCTGATTGTCACCCAAAATATTGCGGACAACCAGGAGTGATGGTCTGGAATGTCATTTCTTTTCGTAGCAGGACCCTCTTCGTGTTAAGCCACTCTGGGCTTACATTTCAGTAAGATAAGCCCACCTGCACATGCCAAGAGTTTCTATTGCTTGTCTTCGTGTCTAACAAACACTAACTTGATCAGCAGGGATGCCGGATCTATCTCCAGTTGAGATCGTTTGGACCGCTGTGGGCAGGACCCTCTAGTCAGCTCGATATTTTGACCATATAACCCACCATTTAGACAGAATTTGGCACAATATTCCTCAAGAGGACATCCAGCCACAATCAGTCAATGCCAATCCTAATAACTACATGTTTAAAGGTCAGGTGGACCAGTGCGTTATTGACTTGTTGACTTAGTGAAGCTCCTTCTCTTCAATAAATTATCCTGTTTATCTGAAATTGTGGTCATTTGTTTGTCTGTACATGCACATGACATCATTACCCAGGGTAATTCCTTCGTAGGCCGTCGTCTTTTTTCCTTTTTTCTTGGCTTAGAGTGTATTAAGATGTCAAGGAATAGAGTCCTTGGTACCAGAGGGAGCCGAAGAGGGTTAAAAATTTTAGGGGAAGGCGGAGAATGTATCAAATCCAACATTCAATGGAGGACGTTGGGTGCAAGTGCTACTCCCAGATGAAGAGCTTGGCACAGCTGAGCAATTCGTGGCGGGCCGCATCAAAGTAGCCTAAAAAAAGATGAAGAAAAAGTTCATGGAAGAGTCGCCTCATCAGAGGCCTAAGACGCACTGGAAGGGATTTGCGGTCCTTTAACGCCTGGCAATTCGCTGGTGTCTTCGGCTGCAAGATAATGCTGTAATTACATGAAATGTGCTTGCTACAGATTAATATCCCACTCAAAAGATATGGCATTATGCTGATGGTAAGATTATTTCATTTTTATCCATTAACCAAGCAGATCTTGGACATTTTGGTAACTCCACGATCTCTTTTATACACAGCGCGATCAGAAACAGTCTGAAAAGCTTGTAGGGTGTTGCAAGGTAGATTATGTCTAGAAATAATTGTTAAGGGAAAAAATCGGTATATTGCTCCATTTCCGAGTTAATTAGCGTTGAAGTTAGAAAATCAGGCCATTGCGCACGCAAATTCTAGCAGCCTGGCAGAGATGGTGTCGACAAACGTGTTCTTCATTCGAATTCTTAAAACCGGAGACCGACACAAAAATTGGATGTGGGACGGTAGTAACGACAGAACCCGAGCCCAAGGCTGAGCAGTCTCGTGCGCTATCATCTACGCCATGACAACAACTGACACTAATTGTATCTAGCGGGCCATTTTAATTTGCACAGGCAACAGCCTGCTTGATTAACTCCAATGCTAAAAAACTCGTAAACCACTTCATTTCTTAACATTTATTTCTCAGCACAACCTACCCTGCGACATCCTTACAAGGTTTCCAGATTGTTTCTGACTACCCTGTATATTTCTTTCCTCACAGACCAACAGGAATTTTAGTAAGAAGTGTGATACTGGTCGATATACCGTCGCCGGTATCTTATTAATAAAAACAAATGCGACTTTTGTTTTTATTTACTTTGAGATATTAGTCGCTTGATTCCAGTTGGTACTAAGTCAAAATTAATTGTCTTCTTATACTGTTACAGACCACATGACGTCCTATTCTCAAATGCTCAGTTGTGTGGTATGTACAGATGACACTAGCCAATTCCAGGGTTACTGGTGACACTTTTGTTCAGAACCACTATGATGACGACGTACGCATCATTTGCGTCAATGACTTTACCGTATTCGCAAGTGTTTGTTGTTTTCGTGTTGTATTTCGTAATTAATGGAAACCATTGTAGATACGTAGAAAATTGGTTAGACTAAAAGGATGACGGTTCAGTGAATACAAATATTTTGTAATTGCTTCAAGATTGACTGCAACGTGACTATGTTGAAGATAAATATAAGCGATGTGATGATAGCACTAATTTGCTTATTGATGTAGTAGCTGTTGTTGCTGTTGATGATGATTATGATGATGATTATGATGACAGTGGTGCTGCTGTTAGTGATCTAGATGGCGCGAAAGGTGCAAGTCACATCACTCGCACCCTATGACGATAATGAGGTACTGCGTTAAGGGGGAGGTTGACTTTTGGGTTTTAAAATATGGGAGAAGGAGCTGGGTTTTGCAGTGTAACGTCCCCTTAGAAAAATTGTACATGACTGTGCTTAAACTGACACACAATATATTTAGCGCAACGCAATCTGACTTTCAAAAATCCCTACAAAAGAATGGCCCAGACTAACATTAACCTATACCTTTCACAAATCACTTACCTCACAAAAAATCTTCGTTACTCGAACTACTTCAATACAGCGAGCGCCACTACTGCCAGCTAAACAAAAGATTCAAACTACTGAAGGCACTAACTACTGATAGGCACAGTCAGCAAATGAAAGATTTTGATAGAGAACAAACAATGTATAGTGTTCAAAGGTCATAATGTACACTCCTGGAAATTGAAATAAGAACACCGTGAATTCATTGTCCCAGGAAGGGGAAACTTTATTGACACATTCCTGGGGTCAGATACATCACATGATCACACTGACAGAACCACAGGCACATAGACACAGGCAACAGAGCATGCACAATGTCGGCACTAGTACAGTGTATATCCACCTTTCGCAGCAATGCAGGCTGCTATTCTCCCATGGAGACGATCGTAGAGATGCTGGATGTAGTCCTGTGGAACGGCTTGCCATGCCATTTCCACCTGGCGCCTCAGTTGGACCAGCGTTCGTGCTGGACGTGCAGACCGCGTGAGACGACGCTTCATCCAGTCCCAAACATGCTCAATGGGGGACAGATCCGGAGATCTTGCTGGCCAGGGTAGTTGACTTACACCTTCTAGAGCACGTTGGGTGGCACGGGATACATGCGGACGTGCATTGTCCTGTTGGAACAGCAAGTTCCCTTGCCGGTCTAGGAATGGTAGAACGATGGGTTCGATGACGGTTTGGATGTACCGTGCACTATTCAGTGTCCCCTCGACGATCACCAGTGGTGTACGGCCAGTGTAGGAGATCGCTCCCCACACCATGATGCCGGGTGTTGGCCCTGTGTGCCTCGGTCGTATGCAGTCCTGATTGAGGCGCTCACCTGCACGGCGCCAATCACGCATACGACCATCATTGGCACCAAGGCAGAAGCGACTCTCATCGCTGAAGACGACACGTCTCCATTCGTCCCTCCATTCACGCCTGTCGCGACACCACTGGAGGCGGGCTGCACGATGTTGGGGCGTGAGCGGAAGACGGCCTAACGGTGTGCGGGACCGTAGCCCAGCTTCATGGAGACGGTTGCGAATGGTCCTCGCCGATACCCCAGGAGCAACAGTGTCCCTAATTTGCTGGGAAGTGGCGGTGCGGTCCCCTACGGCACTGCATAGGATCCACCGGTCTTTGCGTGCATCCGTGCGTCGCTGCGGTCCGGTCCCAGGTCGACGGGCACGTGCACCTTCCGCCGACCACTGGCGACAACATCGATGTACTGTGGAGACCTCACGCCCCACGTGTTGAGCAATTCGGCGGTACGTCCACCTGGCCTCCCGCATGCCCACTATACGCCCTCGCTCAAAGTCCGTCAACTGCACATACGGTTCACGTCCACGCTGTCGCGGCATGCTACCAGTGTTAAAGACTGCGATGGAGCTCCGTACGCCACGGCAAACTGGCTGACACTGACGGCGGCGGTGCACAAATGCTGCGCAGCTAGCGCCATTCGACGGCCAACACCGCGGTTCCTGGTGTGTCCGCTGTGCCGTGCGTGTGATCATTGCTTGTACAGCCCTCTCGCAGTGTCCGGAGCAAGTATGGTGGGTCTGACACACCGGTGTCAATGTGTTCTTTTTTCCATTTCCAGGAGTGTATATAGCAGTTCATGACATCCAGTCTTACAAATTTCAAAACTCCGCCATCTCTCTCCCCACATCATCCACCACTGCTGGCGGCTCACCTCCAACTGCGCAACGCTACGCGCTGTTAACATCCAGCTGCCCAACACTAGAATGGCAGACAACAATGCAAACTAGCCACAGACTGCACACAGCACAGCCAGTGATTTTCATACAGAGTGCTACGTGGCCTTACCAATAAGAAAACTTAAACAGCCTACTTACAGCAGTATTACATTGATTGAATGTGGGCGCTAAGTTAGAATGTGGGATCGTGTGAGGGCGGTTAGGACCTCATTAGGAGATTAGGGTACGGATTTGGAACACCATATTTATTGGTCTAGCGTCATCATAGTGGTGTTTAAGGAAATCGGGCTTAGGAGGAGTGTCTAGGTATTTTCTTCATAGCGGGTTCCATAGTAATAAACTTACTAAAAGCAGGTGGCAATTTCCACTTCAGCTGTATTAATTTTATTTGTTGACAACTAGTTTCACGTTTCTAGGCCAATGTGAAGTGATCTGTTCGGAACATATGCTTAGCTTTATTTTTGTTCAATATAATACCTTTGCAATTATCAAGCTGTCAGACCAACAAGACAGCTTTAATAAACCAAAACGAAGCGAAAACATAAATTTGAAGACATTGACATTTCAGCATTTAAGGCACAGTTTTCTGTTGCAGGTAAATGAAAGTGTAAAATGCCAACTTCTTTTAGTTTTTAGACACTTGTTAAGTAAGTGGGTTCAGTTTCTGAGGGTGAATGGCTTTGATTTTTGTCTGGAGTTCAGTGACTGGTTAAGATGATTTAGTTAATGTAAAAATTGTAGTTAATGTAAAAAAGTAAGCTTTTCCTGTGCAGACACTATCATTTTTGTATCTTCTGCATAAATAATATCTATGTAACTCACACATCATGTTTATCTGTGTTTGCGACATTCAGTTGTCACCTGAAGATGGCGTGAGAAGCCGAAACCCGGTTCGTAACCAAATAAATATAATTTTGCAGAACGTCAGGAAGTGGTTCCCTTTTTAATATTAATCAGATTTAATGGAGTATATTAAACCAATGAAAATGACAGGTGTTTTGTTATCACAAAAAGTTTTCTTTTTCCAGGTGGGATAGCATGTGACTAGATGTCAGGACTGTCAGTTTGAAAATGAAAGGGTGGGATTAGAAATGACGGCCACCACTTCCGAGAGTAAATTGTTTGCACCTTTTTAATGAGAACAGTTGCAGCCCGACTACACAAGCAGGTATTGGAGTGGACACAAAGAACTTCTCGAGTTCTATTTACACCTCTATTCCAGAAAAACAAGTGATCTAACATGCTCTGTGCATTTGATGTCAATCTCAGCAGCAGTCCGTTGTCCTTCCACAAATAGCTGACGTCGCTTACTATTTTGCATCCACATAACTGACTGTGTGCCTTCTTTCAGTCGTCTGTTCTGAGTAAATACAAATATCTCTTGGAATGCAAGACGCAGACAAATCTCAAAGGAGTGTCTCAGGCGACGTTGGTATTTGCCTGCGAGTCAGACGCCGTGTGCATCAGGGGTCGCTCTGCGGGAATACTGCGTATATTTTCGTGCCACTGAATATAGTGGAAAGACCTGCGGGCAGATTACACCGTGGGGGCTGAGCATGTCCGCTGGTAATAGACGTCACAGTATCCGCGGCTGCTGGGATAGCGCCGCCACAGGATGCGGGCTCGTGTTGATGGTTCCTCTTAGCCTCAGGCAAGAGCAGCAGCGGTGCGGGGCGAGATAGCGTGTCCGAGATTGAGGCCTCGCTTTTACGGTTGTGCTGCGCGTTTCTTAGGCTTAATCCAGTGCTGCTCGGCTGTAAGAGAAGACTACGCCGAGATGACTCGAGTGGGCGCGTTTCATCGTGAAAAAGCAAGATGGCAAGACTGTTAATCTCGTAATTTTCAGTCCTACACCAAGGCAGTGAAAACAAGTCAAATATTTAAATTGCAGCAATATCGTAGCAAATTTACAGGAGAGGTGACACGACAGATACGAAAATACACCTGTATTGTTGTCGGGCGTACTAAGAAAACATTGAATATATTCTTTCCGAACTTACGTTTCCCTCTATTAGACTGATATTCAGTATATAGAGCAAAAAACAAAAGTAATGGCTAGATGTTTTTCCAACGCTCTACTTCTTTTTCCGAAGCAGCTTTCATGCTGCTAAAACGAATTCAGAAAGTCAGTGCCCTTTCCAAAGCGACATATCACCATCCAGTGTCTATTTCCAAACTGACACATTTCCAAACAGACAAAGGAAACTCTTTCCTAGGTACGTGCACGGTGCACTGCAGAGTTCTGACACGGTATTGTAAACGCGAAGGAGATGGACACATGTCAAGCTGGTATCAACATGTTAAGTTTCTTTTTGCAGATTTTGTGGACTGTATGCAAAACGGACGCGTCTGAAAAAGAAATGCAAAACGTAGCTGACACACCAGAAACTGACCACGTAACCCATCAGAACGGCAGAAGAATAAAAATAAAGGGCGGTGATATGTTAGTGAGGACCGTCAACCTGCGCTAGCCAGACAGGTAGAGAAATTGTTGTAAGAAGATTAACAAAACTTTCATGCATTATTTTGCGATCATGAACATAAACCTCAGCATGACAGTTATTATCAGTGCTATTCTCGACCCGAAAACTATAAGAAAAAGAAGGAACGATAATCAATAGCAACAGTTTCAGTGACATAGTTGTGTGAACAGATTATAGGAATTATGTAAAAGTATGCTATACTACTATTTTCATCATTCGTAGGATTTTGAATGGGCGGATGATGTGAATTACCTTTAAAGCAGATCGGGAATAAGTGGTGGACATTATTCTAAACCACATTATAAGAAAGTGTTTCCTTTTCAGCCACGTGTCCGCATGAAATAATGATTAATTTACTGTTCGTACATAGCTTTGGTCCTTCTTTCCAGTATTTCCAGCCCATTGCAAATAGTTTTTCTTAATGGTGCGTCGTTTTCTTCCATTAAATTCAAAACATTGAACTGGCTTTTAATGGCAGTATTGTGATTTTGCTGCAAAACTGAGTAAACTAGAAACCACATCCTAAGATCCAGAATTTTTTCTCTACGTTATGTTCGTCTTAGAAAATAAAACTACAGCTACATGCCAAAAAGTAGGTTTCAGGGATGAAAATTAATCAAATTATTCAAATTCGTGTTTTCTGAAAAGATCAGTTCCTGAAGATAGATCATTTTTGAAGCCAAGATCTTCAATTCGTGGTGAGAAATGCTTTCTAGTGATTCAGTATTTGAGTACCAGTCAACACAAAGATTTCTTTAATCACTTTCCACGAAAAATTCTCCTATTCAAAAATAATAAGATGAAATTTCTAGTAGAAGTTTTCACTTTTCTCTTTCAAACGACGTGAAGCCTTATTCTTGTAAGATATTATTCTGCAGAAATTAACGAAACTTCTGAGAAATTACACATTAAGTACACACAGTGAAAACTGCCACGTGAACCAACTGTACACAAAAACTATGTCAAGTAGTGTTGTAGGCTAATCTTATTTAAAATGTACTCCCTGTCCTAGATGTCTTGCATTTTCATTTGTAAATTGATGTTACATGTAGAGACTGTTTGAGGGCTTGTGAATACAACTGATTCTACAAGTGTAGCGTGAATTCGAAGTGCGAAATGTGAGCTCAAAACTGTAGAACAAAGTACTCATATTTTTATATACAGATATCAGTTTGACTCATAATGGATCGATAATTACGTCTGTGGAGACATCCACATCTACGGTCATTGTGTGATTCATCAGGCATGACCAAAAACACCGTCTCTAGGACAAAGACTTCTGACCAAGGAAGAGTAGTTGAAGTGGTGAGGAAAGAAGTATAGCTCGCAGTTTCAGGACTGCCAGGATACAAAAGAATTTGTGAAACTGAAGAAATTTCTAGTGGCATATGCGATGAACGTCTGAGCAAAATTTTAACCATGGAATGTGGCGTTCCCCAAGGTAGTGTTATAGGTCCTTTGCTGTTCCTTAGCTATATAAAAGATTTGGGAGACAATCTGAGCAGCCGTCTTAGGTTGTTTGCAGAGGCACTGTCGTTTATCGACTAGAAAAGTCATCAGAAGACCAAATCAAATTGAAAAACGATTTAGAAAAGGTATCTGTAGGGTGCGAAAATTGGAAATTGACCATAAATAACGAAAAGTGAGAGGTCATCCACATGAGTGCTAAAAGGAATCCGTTAAACTTCGATTACACGATAAATCAGCCAAATCTAAAGGCTGTAAATTCAACTAAAGACCTAGAAATTACAATTACGAACAACTTAAATTGGAAGGAACACATAGAAAATGTTGTAGGGAAGGTTAACGAAAGACTACGTTTTATTGGCAGGACACTTAGAAAGTGTAAGATCTCTATTAAAAAGAATGTCTACACTACTCTTGTCCATCTTTTAGAGTACTGCTGCCCGCTGGGGGATCCTTACCAGATGGGATTGGCGGAGTACATCTAAAAAGGTCAAAGAAGGGCAGCACGTTTTGTGTTATCGCGAAATAGGGGAGAGAGTGTCACTGAAATGATACAGGATTTGGGGTGGACATAATTGAAACAAAGGCAATTTTCGTTGGGGCGAAATATTCTCACGAAATTTCCATCACCAACCTTCTCCTCCGAATTCGAAAATAATTAATTGATGCTGACTTACATAGGGAGAAACGATCACCATAATAAAATAGGGGAAAACACAGCTCGCACGGAAAGATACAGGTGTTCGTTTTTTTCCGCGCGCTATACGAGATTGTAATAATAGAGAATTGTGAAGGTGGTTCGATGAACCCTCTGCCAGGCACTTAGATGTGATCTGCAGAGTATCCATGTAGACAGAACATAGATGTGCTTCCTTAGATACCCGTTGAAGTTGCTGTGAGTTAGGTATACGTTTCTGCGGCGGTAAAAACTTCAAGAACGTTACAACAGGGAGTGATTTACCTTCGAACAGCAGCATCTGATTGCTGCAGACTGCTGAAGACAGCATATGCAAAACTGTCGTTTAGTGAAGAAATGTGAGCTTACTGATTATTGAGCAAAATCAGTCAGATTGATGCAGTGTTTCTGTGTTTCCGAAAAGCAATTGACTCAGTATCACACCTACACTAATTATCAAACGTATGGTCGTATAGAATACCAAGAGAAACTTGTAAACAGGAGAGGATTTCTTCGTGGGGAACCCTCGACCATGCACTTCACACTGGTTTACAGAGAATGCATGTAGAGGTAGATTTCGGGAAAATACCAAGCTAGAGTTTTAAGGTTGTTTTTGTTTATACAAATGATTTAGTTGACAACGTTGGAAACTCCGCAGACGTTGCTGTTGTCTATAAGAAACTTACAATGCCAAAACGCTAAAGAAATGAAGGTGCAGGGAGTGGCGGTTGACTCTGAGAGCAAATAAATACATGTTGCGGATAAACAGGCGAAGAGTAACATTACTATTTGATTGTGCTACTGGCGATTAAGCACTGGATGCAGTTACATCCGTAGGCTACCCGTGAGTATTCGTCCGACGTAAAGTGGAATGACAACGTAAGTAAACAAAGCAAATGTCCGGCTAAGTTCCATTGCTAGATCTTATGGACAAGTAAAAAAAAAAATCCATGAAAGATATGACTTACAAAACACTCGAACGATTCTTGAATATTTCTAGTCAGTCTGGGACATATCAGGTCATACTTTGCTCAGACGCCAATAGATACTAGGTTACATTTTATCATCCCTTCCACTTTTATCTGGGAAGGAGTGACGAATATATCTATCATGACTGAAAACTGGGGTCTTAAGTTTGCTTTTGAGTTTTTAGTATGTCGTCACAGAATATGGAGTGTAAAATATTACGGCTAGACGAAGGAAGCTCGCTGTATGGAGAGAGCTATTGTTAAAATGCTCAACAAGGGCAACGTAGTTGTCGAAGACAATAAATACGGATCCCCTTCGCTAAAATTCCACAGAGCAATGGCCAGAGAAATCTTTGAATGAATGACACACAAAAAAGTGAAGTTTTTTTAGGAACATATAAAAGAGACACGCGTGTTTTTTATACCGAAGGTATGTAGACATCTGTAATAAACGTAAGAATATTTATGAGAAGAAAGTTCTCTATGGCAGTAACAACAAAAGTAAAAAAAAGACCAAGTTTTAATAATGTGATTAGCAAAATTAAATACCGAAAGATTTGTGTCTTCAGGTTAGCTACAAGAGTAATAGTTTTTATGTTTTACGGAAAATAAATAGTTCTACATTCATCTTTACTCGGCAAACCACTGTGAATTGCGTGGCATAGGGTACATCCCACTGTTTTTTGGAAATTGATAGTAAGGGCTGTGGGACCAAACTGCTGAGGTCATCGGTCCCTAGGCTTACACACTACTTAATCTAGCTTAACCTAACTTACGCTAAGCACAACACACACACCCATGCCCGAGGGAGGACTCGAACCTCCGACAGGGAAGGAGCCACCCGAACCGTGACAAGACGTCCAAGACCACGCGGATACCCCGCGCGGCATCCCATTGTACCAGTTATTAGGATGCCTTCCCGCTCTATTCACTTGTGGGGCGCGATAATTTAAATAGATGCGTATGTGCGTGCTGTAATTAACCTAATCTTGTCCTCACGATTCCTATGTGAGTGATACGTAGGGGGTCGCAGTATATTCCTAGAGTCTTTATTTAAAGACAGTTCTTGAAACTTATTAAGTAGGCTTTCTTCTAGAGTCTGCCGTTTCAGTTTCTTCAGCGTTTCTGAGACACTCTCCCGCACGTCCAACAAACCTGTGATCATTCGCGTTGCCCTTCTCTGTATACGTTCAGTATCCCCCGTCTCTGTATACGTTCAGTATCCCCAGTTAGTCCTGGTAAGTGTCCTACACACTTGAGCAATATTGTACAGTGGGTCGCACTACAGATTTGTAAGCAATCTCCTTTGCAGACTTGGAGCACTTCCCCAGCATTCTAACAATAAACCGAAGACTACCACCCTGCTTCACCCGCATCTGAGCCTGTGTGATCATTCCATTTTATATCCAGATATTTGTGAGAGTTGGCCGATTCCAGCTGTGGTTCATTGATATTATAGTGACAGGATACTACTACGTTTTTGCGTTTTGTGAAGTGGGCAGTTACACATTTTTTTAAGCATTTAAATCAAGTTTGCCAATCTTTGCACCACTTTGAAACCTTGTCAAGATTTGACTGAATATGTATATTGTTTCTTTCAGACCGTACTCTATTACAGATAACATCAACATCTGTAAAAAGTCTGACGTTACAATTAATATTGTCCGCAAGGTAGTTAAAGTACAGCATGAACAGCAAGGGTGACTTCACCCTTTCCTGGTCCACCCACGAAGTTACTTCTACATCTGACGAAAACTCCCCAGGCAAGATAACCTACTGCTACCTCTCTGCCAAAAAATCCAGCCACAAATATCGCTTAGTACTACTGTGGTCGTACTTTTTATCATAAGCGTAAATGTGACACTGAGTAAAATGCTCGTCAGAATCTACCTGACTATCGTGAATCAAAGCTTTCAGTACGTCGCGTGAGACAAGTTTGAGTTGGGTTTCGCATGATCGATGTTTTAGGAATGCGTGCTGATTAGCATGGAGGAGGTCACTTTGTTCGAGATATCACAATATGTTTAAACTGGTGATATGGTCTAAGGTCTTACAACAAGTCGATGTCAGGGATATTGGACGGTATTTTGTGGACCATTTCCACTACGTATCTTGTAAACTGGTGTGACATGTTCCTGCTCCCAATAACTGAGCCTGGTTTATTCGAGGGATCCAAGTAGATTATAATCAAAAGTGGCGCTAACTCTGCCGCAAATTCGGTATACAATCTGATAGAATCGGGTGGTTGCAGTTGCAACAACTTCACAAAAAAATTGGAATCTCTCATTCGTTTGTCGATTGCCTGTCCTTGCTCAAAGCACTGGTAGAAAAAACAGTATCATTTATCAGGTGGGCCGCAAACGAGGAACAGAGTAAGTATTGGTGTGGCCTATAGTGACGCTGAAAAATCACTTGCAGAATTGGCTTTTTGCATAACACTTAGCTGCGAGAGGTAAAACTGAGAGAGGTGACTACAACAGAAGGTGGTATGAGCATTGAGAACGGTGTCAAACTTCGTAGGCCCCACTAATGAATGAATGAATGCAGTTTTAATTATTACCATGCAAGTGAAGTGACACGCTAATATGAGGTAGGATTAATAGAAGAGATAGAAAAGATCTGTCTAAGAGCGGCATGTTTCGTTACGAGATTGGCCAGTAACGACAAACTCCAGTGGAAGACACTATGTTGAAATTTCGAGGGCATACTAAGAAGGGTCGGGAAGCACATTCCTTCCTCCCATGTCTGCCTCAAAAATGAGCACTACGAGGAAATCAGAAAAATCAGAGTTCATACGGTGGCTAACTGACTATCGTATTTCCCACGCACCGTACTCAGATGTAAAAGGGAAATGAGCGAGTAAGTTGATACTTGTGGTACGAGAAGTTCCTTCCACCACACAACGAAAGGTTTTTTTTTTACGTAGTATGGACGTAGATTAATATAGAGTTCTGTAGATATTTATTTGCTAGCGAATTATTCAACAGGTAAAAGTGACGTTACTATTTGTTACTTTGGTTTAGAAAAACTAAATTAATTTTTTTGGTATTAACACATTGTGTTAATACGCATACGTTTGAGTTTTTCGTGCATAAATTGGGAGCTCAATAATGGCTAAAATCGTCTGCCTAATAAGAAGTCAATAACATGAAACGTGACTTCAGATATAAGTAAAATTAATTCAGAAACACAGCTGAAGCCCGACACTGTTTGATTACACGGTCGTTGATCAATTACTGCCCTCAGTCACAACGCCAAGAATCTAGAAGTTGCCATATGGAGGGACTTACGTTGAAACGATCACATAAATGTCGTTGTATGGAAGAGAGATGGTCTCTCAATCTGAGAACCTCACAAAGTTGCTTTGACAGAAGAGAGACGAGATTCAAAGAAAAGCTGCATGATTCATCAGTGGAACTGAGTCACAAAAATTTTCATAAATCTCCAGCGGAAGACACTGCTAGCTTCTCTTGTGCACCACGGAGATGTTTATTCTTTAAACTACGGTTGGACAACCGGCGGCCCACAGGTGACATCGCCCCGCGATTGGTTTCACTCCAACCACCGATAAAAATTCGTGGGGGAGAGAACGAGTTAAGAGGCCCTCAACGTTCGATGTTGCTGTCAGTACGTCAATATAATGACCACCTGAGGCAGAGTATTGTCGTAATGCCAACACAAGAAATACTGGCGAACAGTATTGAAGCCGATCAAAATACACACATCAAAAAAAAGGTAGGCATCACCACGGTTCCGACAGTTCCGGAACATGTACAGAAAATTGGAATAGAGATCAACATAAATATCATTTTAGCCTTTTTTATTACTCATGAAAACCACACATCGCATGTTGTACTACCATACAGCGAGACTTTCAGAGGTGGTGGTCCGATTGTTGTAAACACCGGTGCCTGTAATACCCAGTAGCACGTCCTCTTGCATTGATGCAAGCCTGTATTCGTCGTGACATAGTATCCACAAGTTCATCGAGGCACTGTTGGTCCATATTGTTCCACTCCTCAATGGCGATGCGCCTAGATCTCTCAGAGTGGTTGGTGGGTCACATCGTCCGCAGGCATCGCTTTTCAGAATGAAATTTTCACTCTGCAGCGGAGTGTGCGCTGATATGAAACTTCCTGGCAGATTAAAACTGTGTGCCGGACCGCGACTCGAACTCGGGACCTTTTCCTTTCGCGGGCAACTGCTCTACCAACTGAGCTACCCAAGCACGACTCAAGGCCCCGTCCTCACATCTTAACCTCTGCCAGTACCTCGTCTCCTACCTTCCAAACGTAACAGAAGCTCTCCTGCAGACCTTGCAGACCTAGCACTCCTGAAAGAAAGGATATTGCGGAAACATGGCTTAGCCACAGCCTGGGGGATGTTTCCAGAATGAGATTTTCACTCTGCAGCGGAGTGTGCGCTGATATGAAACTTCCTGGCAGATTAAAACTGTGTGCCGGACCGTGGCTCGAACTGATCATCCGAGAGGCTGTCCTGAACCCTATAGAGCACCTTTAGGATGATTTATAACGCCGACTTCGCTCCAGACGCCAACATCACTCCAGTCTCTGGTTTCGTCTCTTGATGAAGAATGGACTGCCACTCCTCCACGGACATTTAGACTTCTCTCTGAAAGAATCCTTAGCACAACCCAAATCGTCATAAAGGTGAAATGGACGTACTCCATGTTAATGTAATGTTATGTTCGGATACTTTTGATCAGACAGTGTAAGGCACTTTCACAATAGTCCTAAAGGGAGACATTATTATTCCTGGCTATCACATACACTAGGAGCTATGATGCCAGTCGATCCCAATTCTAAAAAAGAGCTGCATAGATACCTATAAGAGTCCGTGGTGGTTCGCGTACTGTAGACCGTCTGGAGGCCTGGTTACCTAGTTTACGTAACGAATACTTTCATTGTCAAACTGATACATACGATCAATCTTGGAAATATATTGTTCCATTTACAATTCTCTTGAGTGCAGTACATGGACTTACAACAGTTTACCGGTTTCAACTCCAACGAGTCACAATCAGAACCAGCATCTTGTTCAAATTAACGTGTAGTAAGGGCACCAATGGCCATATTTGTTACTTAACATCGTGTCATCTGATCGAGATGGGCGTAGGTGACCGTTCGACGTGTTACTTATGCAACAAAATATTCTGATTATGACTCGCAAGAATCGAAACCCGTAAAGAGGTGCAAGTCTGTCACTGTGATCAAGAGGCACGACGTGGTATGGGCTCGACTAACGTCTAAAATAGTGCTGGAGGGAATTGACACGATCATGAATCCTGCAGGGCTGCCCATAAATCCGTAAGAGTACGAGGGGTGGAGATCTCTTCTGAAGAGCACGTTGCAAGGTATCCCAGATATGCTCAATAATGTTCGGGTCTGAGGGCTTGGTGGCGATCGGAAGTGTTTAAACTCAGAGGAGTGTTCCTGGAGCCACTATGTAGAAATTCTGGACGTGTGGGGTCTCGCATTGTCCTGCTGGTTTTGTCCAAGTCCGTCGGAATGCACAATAGACATGAATGGGTGCAGGTGATGAGACAGGATGCTTATGTAGGTGTCACCTATGAGAGTCGTATCTAGTCGTATCAGGGGTCCCATATCAGTCCAACTGCACACGCTCCACACCATTACAGGGCCTCCAACAGCTTGAACAGTCCCGTGCTGACATGCAGGTTCCGTGGATTCATGAGGTTTTCTCCATACCCATACACATTCATCCGCTCTATACAATTTGAAACGAGACTCGTCCGACCAGACAACATGTTCCCGGTCATCAACAGACCAATCTCGGTGTTGACGGGTCAGGCGAGGCGAAAAGCTTTGTGTCGTGCAGTCATCAAGATTACACGAGTAGGCCTTCGGCTCCGAAAGCCCATATCGGTTATGTTTCGTTGAAATGGATCGCACGCTGACACTCGTTGATGGCCCAGCACTGAAATCTGCAGCGGTTTGCGGAAGAGTTGCATTTCTGTCACGTTGAACGATTCTCTTCAGTCGTCGTTGGTCCCGTTCTTGCAGGATCTTTTTCCGGCTGCAGCGATGTCGGAGATTTGATGTTTTGCCGGGTCCTGATATTCACGGTACACTCGCGAAATGGTTGTACGGGAAAATCCCCGCTTCATCGCTACCTCGAAGATGCTGTGTCCCATCGCTCGTGCCTCGACTATAACATCACGTTCCAACTCACCTAAATCTTGATAACTTGTCATTGTAACAGCAGTAACCGATCTGACAACTGCGCCAGACACTTGTTGTCTTATACTGGCGTTGCCGACCGCTGTGCCGTCTCTCTTGCCTGTTTAGATATCTCTGTATTTGAATACGCATGCCGATACCAGTTTCTTTGGTGATGCAGTGTATATATTCGACTCCTCAGTACAAATATAAATTATCGTTTATGAAAAGCACGTTTGGGGTGAACATGAGGTTAGCTCTGCACGCAGTTTGGGATTTTATCGCACAGTTAAGGCCAAGTATAGGACCTGTTCTGGAACAGTAGTTCTTTGTAGATCCTATGCTGGTATATTACGACCACCTACAATGTCTCAGGACCGCCACCAAAGCTTTGAAATAGCGTTCAGACGAAGTATCTGCAGATTCACGTTGTTAAATGATCGAAACCGATCGGTTAAAACGAATGTCGGTGTTTTATTTACAAATAACCGGCATTTTTCGGTATTTGTTCGGTCTCGGTTATAACAGGTGTTTATCTTTTACTAATAACCGAAAAAAACGAATTGTCGTTAGCCATATCAGCAGTGCTAAAAAAAATTATTTTTTTAAAGAAAGAAGTAACTTTTATTCACAAAATTTGTGTTAATTTGAAATATTTCGTTACTACTGAAAATGGGAAAAGTGATCCGTGCTATTTTAGTTACAATGCCGACGAAAACGAGTGAAATACACGCGGAGAGTACATGCAGTGTGCAAGACTTTAACATCACCTATCTATACGGTAGGTTCTCGTTGTAGTCGCTGGGCATCATTTGTGGTGCAGAAGGGCGCCCACCCTAGTCTGGAAATAATTTTACCAAGTGACATAGCGGTGAAGTACAATGCTTCATTTGCTTTATAAGACGAAAGATTTGTCCACCATTTCTATAGAGTTATAAAATACAAAGGAAATTATGATGACAATAATAAATTAGGAAATTAACAACATTTCATCATTTAACTGCTTGCAGCCCTTTAAAACGGACAAATTAACACGGAAAACAATGCTCTCTACCCTTGGTTTTCACCGTTTAGCACTAGCTATTCGTAGTGCCCAAACAGTGGTTCGCTCCCCGATTACAACATGATCTATGAGCAGAGCTTCAAAAACTTAGAATTAGTGGGAGAATACTGCTGATTTTTTGTAGTATTCAGAAACGTATACTTTTCTAAACTAGTATGATTCTATGTATTTTGAAACTGAGCGGTCAGTCTTTGTTCGATTTCTACGTTTCTTACAGGAAACAAAAAAAAAAAAAAAAAAAACGAAAAGTGGATATTCGTTATTTCAGAAACCGATTATTTTGAGCGGTTGTAATAGGTTAAACTGGCGTGGGAAAAAACGATATAACCGAAAACCGGTTGTTTCAGTGACAATTGCGAAGTAGGGAACAGTATTTGTTCCTACAGCTAGCAAAATTTCGGTATAGCAAAATGTTGGCCATTTGCAATAAATGTTGTTTTTTTCTCTAATATGTTTCACTTTTTTTTTTGTTTATTTATGCATTTATTTTGTTCAAATGGTTCAAATGGCTCTGAGCACTATGGGACTTAACAGTTATGGTCATCAGTCCCCTAGAACTTAGAACTACTTAAACCTAACTAACCTAAGGACAGCACACAACACCCAGTCATCACGAGGCAGAGAAAATCCCTGACCCCGCCGGGAATCGATTCCGGGAACCCGGGCGTGGGAAGCGAGAACGCTACCGCACGACCACGAGCTGCGGACATTTATTTTGTCTGACATGTAATTTCACCATACGGTAGGTCATGAGTGTACCTTCTCCGATAACGCAGTTAACAAATGACTGTTCACATAAGAGCTTCCCTGGTCCCAGTGAACAGCTGAGCGTCTTGGGGGTCTTTCTGTCTCCCGAGACGAAGGCAGACTTTTGTGGATCCTGGCGCGCCGGTAAGCTAAGATGGCGCGTGCTGCCGGCGGTGGCATTGTGCGCCAGACAAGGAGCTCAGATTGGCCATTGTCTTCGGCAGCTCCGTGTTGCCGGGTCGCCTGCTCTCTGCGACAGCCTGTTGTGCCTCCTAGTTCCAAGCATCGGAAGACACAGAGAAGCGGTTTCGTCCTTATGTTTTATGTTTCGCTGCCGCAATTCTCTAAAGTCCAATATAGAACGGAAAGTTGAAAATTTATCTGCAATAAATTTACGTGTACACAAATAAGCTGAAAGCCTGAGGAGTCTATCGTACGAATATTAAAGATTTTCTGTCCTTTCCCACTTACAGACTGAGCAATGAAATAATGGCTGTCCATATGTCTCGGTACGTTCCCTAAGCTCTCTTATCTTTCTACAGCATAGCATGTCTACTTATTTACGGTGAAGCATACAAATGTTATTTCTCTTTTATTTATTTATTTATTTATTAGGTTCCATCGTACTTTGCGAACCAAAGGCACTTGATTATGTGTTACCGAACGCTTTTTAGAAAATCTGTAAACAGAGGATCTAAGGAATTAATAAATCACGAAAAAATTGTGAAAGATCATACGAAATAATAATACATTACAGAGAAACGTTCCCCTTTGCAGCGAGTAATTCCTGTCACCGTAGAAGAAATGTGCCATAAGAAAACCTTTCAACATATAACTAAAATCTCTGTTTATTTTCATTTCTGCTCCACGCTTATTGACAATTAATCTTTCTGAGTAGTGGATACTTTTCTCTCCAATGAAGTTAATTGTCTTGTGTAGCCCGTTTTTATTCTTGACATACACAGTTTGTTTCATGCCTTTTTTTCGTGCTTTAGCCCGCTTGTGGTTTTATAAACTACTTCCATCACAGTAATCACAGATCTTCCACACATTAGTGTTGAAAAATCCCAATCTAATAGTTCTCTAAGAAAGGTTGCTTGTGGTAATGGGAACAACACAGGTCTGAACTCCACATGATAAGTTATAAAATGGGGGTCTTTGTCACCACACTAGAGTAAAGCAAGTTTTAGACATTGCCCATCCCATGTCCAGCTTTACACTAGGAGAAAAAGAAAAAAAGTGGCACTCCACCAAGGAATTATCCGAATGAGCCAGAAATCGGAAGATGTGATGTACAAACAAAGGATTACAATTTCAGAAAAATTGGCTGATTTATTCGAGAGAAAGAACATCAAAAATTGGACAATAACGCGTTGGTCCATCTCTGGCCCTTATGCATGCACGTATATGGCTTAGTATTGATGTCCTCCTGAGGGACATCATGCAAAAGTCTGTTCAACTGGTGCATTGGATAGTCAAAATACAGAGCTGATTGGAGGGTCCTGCTCATAATCATACAACCAGGGACTGCTTCTGATTTAGTGCCACTGTGCCATGGCACCACTTGTATACAAAAGAAAGAAAGAAAATTCTGTGTGAACTGTGCATAAACATTGTTTCAGAGTACGTATTTTCTGATTTGAAGAAGGACTTTTTGCTGCGCACACTCTCGCGGTAGTTTTCTGAAGCTTGGAGCCAACTGCAGATTGGCACTATCTGCCCTCATAAAGGCTGTGTGAAAGGCTCAGCCGTTAGTTTCTTCACACTTCTTATGACAGAGGTAGAGCCACAGCTATAGTGGCCGGCACGAAAGTGGAGTCCTCAAGTTCACGGCCGCTGCCTGCCGCCAGCAGGGGCTGCGGGCTGTGATTCGCCTGGCTCTCGGGTTTGTTGCCATGTAGGTACTGTTAGCAGTGCGGTAGGTCAGAGCAGCTGAAAGCTCAGTGTTACCATGCTTCATAGAGTGTTCACATCTGGTCTCAGTGTCTTACTGTGTTTAGATGTCCGCCCCCAGTAGCTGAGTGGTCAGCGTGACTGACTGTCAATCCTAAGAGCCCGGGTTCGATTCCCGGCTGGGTCGGAGATTTTCTCCGCTCAGGGACTGGGTGTTGTGTTGTGTTGTCCTAATCATCATCATTTCATCCCCACCGATGCGCAGGTCGCCGAAGTGGCGTCAACTCGAAAGACCTGCACCAGGCGAACGGTCTACCCGACGGGAGGCGCTAGCCACACGATATTTCATTTCATTTTCACTGTGTTTAGATAGTTGCTTTGACGAGTGTTTGATGGTGAACAGCATTGCACGAGCAACGGCCTACTTGTAGTACTCCTCCAGTCGGTGTGTGTAAAGGGCGGAAAGACATTTGCAAACAATCGAAAATTATCATATTGAATGTTCTCTAGTTTTTACTGATCCGACCAACAATGAAGAAGCGAGGAATAACTTAAATTTTGCGCAAATTCATAAACTTACTGCTAAAGTGTGTGGTGTCTCCAAGACAACTGTAGGACATATTAGCAAATCTGTGTCATTGGCAGAATCTCCAGATACGAAAGGGATACGAACATGAACGGAAATCAACCGACTTTGACGATTTTAACAAAGAGCTCGTGCGTAGAACTGTACTTGGAAATTATAACAGAGGAGAGTATCCAACGGCTAAGAAAATACAAGCTGACCTCCGTGAAAAAAATTAATTACTCGGGCTCAGAAACCTCCGTTCTTCATCTTCTCGACTCCCTTGGTTTCCGATTCAAAAAGTGTAATGACGGATGGAAATTCTTAATGGAAGACAGAGACATTGCAGCAGCAAGAGCGAAGATTTGCGTACAATGCACTTCTTGCATGCTGAAGACACCAGGCCTGTAGCGTACTTGGATGAAATTTGGGTTTCACAGAACCACACCAATAAGTATGTATGGAATGATTCCAAAGGAAAAGGCGGTTTGAAAGTGCCTACTGGTAGAGGTGGCCGATTAATCATCGCCCACGCTGGTTCATTAACCACAGGCTTCATAACAGAGGCCACGCTTGGTTTTCGTGGTGGGAAATGTTCTTGCCAAACCGATTACCATTCAGAAATGAATGGAGAAGTTTTTAAGAACTGGTTTATTCGACTGTTGTCTGCGCTGGAAGAAGGGTCAATTATTGTGATGGATAACGCCAGCTACCACTCCATTCAGATAGAAAAGCTGCCACATTCAAATTGGCGCAAGTCAGATATTATTGAGTCGTTAAAAAGAAAGAATATTTCATTTTCAGTCGATGAAACGAAGGCTGAACTCCTGTCTAAGGAAGAGATCGTAGGTGCCAAAAAGACTTACGAATTAGATCAGCTGGCAAATTAAATGGGACAGCAAGAGGTACGTTTACCACCGTATCACTGTCAGTATAATCCCATTGAATAGATATGGGCCCAAGTAAACGGAGAAGTAGCGAAAAGAATTACTACTTTTAAACTTGCTGATGTCGTGAACCTAAAACGCGAAGCTCTTGACAATGTTGCTCAGCAGAACTGGGAGAGGTGTGTAAAACACGCAGAAGAATTGCAAGAAATTGATTTCTTAAACCAGGGTTCAAGTGACACCATAGCGGAATTTGTGGTGCTACATCTGGCTGAAACAAGCGACAGTGAATCTGAAGACACGGAGCCAGAAGATCTTTCAGTTTAGGTAAGTGCCGTCAACGAAACAAGCTGACGATTTAAATGTCGGTCTATTCATTTCAGTTATAGAGAACACACTGCGAATGTTTTCCATTACATTAGACGTCTGATAAATTTATCACAAGTGGTGGCGATTAGTTTACTCGACAGTAACAGTTAATTAAAATAAGATTGTCAGTTCTGTATTAAGTAACAACAGTTTTTCCTGAAAACCTGTATCGGATATCTTAACATTCCGATATAGTCCGACTGCATTCGGTTTGCTTGTACACCCGTAATTTAATTCCTTTCTTTCATAGAAGGATTGACTGGCTGTCGCTTAGTAAGGGTAATGCAGTTCATAAAATGACAAAACGTTGTGGTGCTTCTCTTTCGACTGTATGTATAAACAGTGCAGTAACAACAGAACAGTCCCACCACCTATTCTGATTCTCCGAGAAGAGCATAGAAATCTATGATACTTGACGACTTTTAAAAAAAACTAGAACGTAGAATTGTATTACTTTAGTATGACAGAGGATAGTATCCGATGGCTAGAGAAATACAGGGTAACGTCCGTGATAAAATAGATTATTCTGGCCAGTCACTTCAGTGCACTGTCTTCTCCGCCCACTTGGTTTTTAATTCAGAAACTGTAATGATGGACAAAATTTGTAACACAAGACAGGGACATGGCAGTAGTAAGAATGAGGTTTTTGCGTACCAAGCACGTATTGCGTGCTGAGAATAATACGCTTACAGCAAATTTAGATAAAACTTAGGTTTCACAAAATCTTTCGAACAAATATTTTGTTCGACTTCAGTGAAAATATTGACGTCAAAATAACTACAATTACTTCTGCGTAGTGTATATTGGCGTTTTGAGTGATGGATGCAATGACGAAGGATATGTATTAGCAGCCAGCAAAATATTTTCGGGCAGTAGGGAATATTCTCGGTAATATTAAAGTGAGCGACGGCCTACGACGACTCGTGCGCTGCTGTGCACGGAATATCGCGGAAGTAATTTGCCTCTGTACGTGATACGACTCAATAATGATGTCTGAAATGTTACCAAAAATAATTTTTCAGTTTTCTCAACAACTTTCTCATGCGAAATTTCTTCACAGGCCTACAGAACGAAAATTCATCACAGACTACATTTTTCGCCTTGCAGTCGGCACAGTTTCACACCTCTTATAATATTTTATTCTTTACCACAAAATACTTTTGTCTCCGAAATAAAAGATGCAGCATATGCATCTGTAAACTTTGAGGACGTTCATTTTTTTTTTCAGTCCAATTACATTAGTGATTTTGTTACTAGCAAAGAATGAAGTAAAAAATTATTTTCCTCCAAAATTTCTTTCAACGTTAGTTTTCATTTTTTTCCCTAGCGGCTAGTGATAATTTTCTTTTGGAAAGTACTCCGCCATATGCTAGACTAAAAATAGAGTAGACCAATATTTTTTTAAATTTTTACGAACAATTCAAATTGTCACTATAAAAAAAAGTTGGCAGTGATTTAAGACAGTGAGATGACCATGAAGCCCTATTGTCATGCCGGCCACTATAGTCTGGCTCAAAGCTTCACATTCTTTCCGCCAGAAAGTAGTAAAGTGAAGGACCCTTAGAAGCACGATCTGCCATCTGGCGAACATATTAGAAAACATCGGGGCACAGATTTCTAGTAATCCAGTTTTACAATCTTTATGCAAGTTAATGCTATCCTAAACGCTAATTAATGCTTAATTAAACCGAATACAGAAATAATGCACTTAAATATCATTATAAATAGATATATGTAATTTGAATGTAATTATGCCCTTAGATTTTGAAACTAAGAGCTATAATTTCAGTAGTGGTATTGGTATATTTCACGACAGCAGAGCTATTCTTACAGAACAAAAAAAAAAAATGTATTCGCCATCGGTTGGGCATGTGTTTTCCCAACAAAGGGGTAGTATTTCTGTTCATACTCGTTACGTTCATGTATTACAGTTCTGTACAAACACATTGCGGGGTCAGGTAATTGACCGTATATATAGCTTTCTGCACAATCTATAAGGGAAAATTCAGTTAACTGTGAAAATAGCAAACATGAACAAAGTAAATGAGTTATTAAAAACGTCATTTAGCGACAGGACTCTCAGATAAGAAAGACTAGGTAGGCCGCTCCTGAATCTGAATCTGTAGCAGCAAACAAAAAATCGATTCCCTAAGTTCAATCCAGAAATTTACTACAAGAAGAAATGAATTTAAGGTTGTGAAGAAAGCAATGCTATTTTTTGTTTTCCTTGTGTGTTATTTGGAAGGAGATATTAGTTGGAGTAAGTTTGGAATAACTAATATATTGGGCTTATATGGTCTAAAACGAAAGTTCATGAAATGTCAAAGCCACACAAATAATGAGCTTAGTCTTACATTTCTAGACAAAACCAAAATTCAGCAGAAATTAGATTCGCAATATAGGCTAACAATAGACAGCCACAAACAACATATGGAAAAAAATAGATATATTATATTGAATTTAATTACAAACTGTATTCGGTTCTGTGGTGCTTTGGAACTGGCTCTGAGGGGCCACGATGAATCTGATGCCTCTCAAAATAAGGTGGTTTTTCGCGAACTAATTCATTTCAGAGCGGAACTGGATAAACAACATGAAGCTCATCTCATTCAAGCATCAGTGTACAAATGCATTTCTAAGACTGTTCCGAACGAACTACTGCAATGCACGCTGGAAATGTACCATGATGAAGTTCGTAAAGAAATAAAACGTACCGATTATGTTGCAATAATCGCGGATGAAACCACACATGTGTCTTGCGAATTTCAACTGATTATTGTTTTGCGTTATGTTGTTGAGGGAAAACCTATTGAAATATTTTGGAACTTTGTTTATCCATAAAGTCAGCATGCTCATTCTATAGCTGAGAAGATTTTAAAATAAATTGAACCATTAATTGGCGATGATCGAGAACAACTAATAGCTCAGGGTACTATGATGCAAACTTTATGAGTGGCTGGTCCAACAGGGTTCAGAATTTAAAGACAAATATCCAGAAGGAAACTGCACCCATTCTTATAAGCATCAGTTCAACCTTATGTCTATGACAGCCTCTGTTAATCGCAAAGCCCGAATCTTTTTTTGCATTTTTTCAGGTGATTCACTCGCCACAGAGAACGAAAGTGTTGCAATGCATTATTCAATAAAGTTTGCCCCGTTTGTGTGACGAGATAGAATTACCATTCGCGAGTAGTAAAAAATGTTTTTGAAAACAGAGAAAAATCGTATTGCTGTTATGGAAGTCATTGAAACAAGCGAGAGCATTAAACTATCTCCTAGTATTGAAAAAGCTGGTTCATACAAACAGAGACTGCAAATGTCATTTTCTGGCTATCATTTTTCTATAAGATAATGCCTCATGCAGATGTACTTTTTGATCAGCTTCAGAAGAACGAACCGACAGCAACGCAAGACAACCAGAACATTGAAGCGATGATGCAAAACATCAGAGATGACATCGACTCCATCCTTAACGAGATTAGTTTCGAAAATGATGAAACGAAGCCTGCCAAGAAGCCACGGATTCTTGGTGGGAATAATAAAAAATATGCTTTGGAAGTGTGTAAAGCCGTCATTTCTGAAATAAAATTAGGTTTTCAGTTCACTGGACACCTCTTTGCAGCCAACTTATTTGATGTAAATCAGTTTGACAAATACATCACAGATTTTCCTGACAAATACATTGAAATTAAAGAAACATACGTTCCTGGAAAAAAGGAAGTTGAAGGGTGAGCTTCAAGTCTTCTATGCTTGGCTTGAGTTGAGAGCAGTTGCATTTTTTTCGTTGCTTCTAGAGGATGAACTTCGTGACACATTCGACGACTGTTAAAGTTTTGAAAGTGATAATCACGACGCCTATCTCGACATCAGAAGCTGAGCGGTGCTTTTCAGTGCTCAAGAGAATTAAAGCGCTCCTACGAAACATCGTGAAAGAAGAATGAGTGACTTAGGGACGATATCCTGTGAAGAGTCGTTCGTGTGTAAAACTGAATATTTCAATCTGAGATGACCGATTTATTGCCAACAAGAAGGAACGACGAATCGATTTACAATATCGTTCCTACTAATTATTTTGAAGTTGTCTTCCCAAAGTAATGGAGTTGCTGCTTTTTATGAGTACAATGCTTTTAGTTTTAAATGTTGGTAATTTGATTAAATTTGCTTCGCAAAATCCAAATTACAAGTCCGAATAGTTTATACATGCTCTAATATTTCTCGCAATGGCACTCGCTTTGTAAAGGACACTTTTCTGGTAGTCGGCTACGAACGTAAAATAAACGAGGAGTTCTGTCTGTCGAGGGGTGAAGAGCGGCGAGGAGGGGGGGGGGGGGGGCAAGCCACGCCTCCCTCTCACAGGGTTGGTAGCCTACGTCCGTGTTCTTTGCTCTTGGGAAGGCAGAATCGATGTAATAATGTACATATGGATCGGTGATTCCATCTGGTGTTGTGAGAGTCATATCTGAACCCTGTGACAGAGTAAGATTGTTCTGTGCACTCATTTTAAAATAAGAAAAGTAAACAACCAGCAAGCACAACTCAAAGCAAAGCGGAGCACATAAATCATTTGGTAACGGCTAGAGCGCAACTGTTTGCTGGGGTAGGCGGTGTCGTTATGTGGTAGTTCAGGCCCGATCTCCACCGGTATTTAAGCAATTATACATCAAAACACCACCTTCTTACGACTACCACGTTAAAGTGAACGCACATAACCTGTGAGGAGTGAAGAATTGTGCTGTTGATATGTGTGCGCGTGTGTGCATTCATGTGTGCGAGAGAGTTTCGGAGTTAGTGTTACGTTTTATATCTCAAGCAGACATGCGAAAAAGATAGCTAAAGCAACTTCTCTCTCTCTCTCTCTCTCTTTCTCTCTCTCTCTCTCTCTCTCTCTCTCTCTCTCTCTTATACAAACACTTGCTATCATATTCTACAGGAATATATTAATCTCCTACTGTGCATAAGAAGGGCGCTGTTGTAATAAGCGTATATTTCTGTTTCTCTATACGTTTTGTTTTGTATAATATCAAGTGAAATATATGAATTATAGACAAAATTCCATCATACGTTCGATGCTAACAAAGTAAGTTTTTTTTTTTTTTTTGGCACCACCAATGGAATTCCCCAGCGGCCGCCACTGGGTACAAACGTTCTCAATTGGAGAGAGATCCGGCGATCTTGCTGGCCAAGGTAGAATTTGGCAACCACGAAGATAAGCAGTGAAAGGTCTCGCCGTGTGCAGGCGAGCATTACCTTGCTGAAATGTAAGCCCAGGTTGGCTTGCCATGAAGGGCAACAAAACGGGGCGTAGAATACCGCCGAGCTTTAAGGCTGCCGCGGATAACAACAAATGGGACCTGATACGGAAAGGAATGACACCTCGGACGATCACTATCAGACATGTTGGTCTCCACCACAGTCCGGGGTGTCTCCAGACACAGTACAGGTCCCACGGAAGCCAAGCCGAATGTCACCCACAGGCCAGCGTCCATTGCGCGGTGCATGTCTCGAGCAGCCGCGCAACTTGGTGACAACGTATCTGGTCACGACGATCGATCTGGTGTAATCAAAAACGTGATTCATCGGACCAGGCAACATGTTTCCATCGATCCATGGTCCAGTTTCGATGATACCACATCCACTGCAACAGTAAGTGGATCATCAAATGGCTACCGGTAGGAGTGGCCGGCTGCAGAGCTCCATTCGTGCCTGCACCAGCGTTATACTCTGTTGTTAGATGCGCCGTAGATCGCACCCTATCCTGCTTTACAAAACGGGCAAATCTCCGAGCTCCGCGTTTTGTGATGAGACGTGGACTTCCAACACCCTGTCATATACTCGTGTTTTCACTAACATTCAAGCACTCTCCATATATGCTTGCCATAGCAACGCGTGAATCGGCAAAAGCCTACAAGCTTAATCGTTTTCGAGTTCCTCTTTCTTAGACGCCTAGCCACAACAGTCTTCCATTTGTCAAAGTCGATTACGTCACCAGATTGCCCCATATGTTCGGTAGAATGGGTGCCCCATTCTTCATGATCCGCTTATGTCCGTATAGTGGCACGTCGACTATCCAAACTAACTGGGGAACGTGAGTGTTCAGAAAATCGGTTTATTCGGATAATTGAACAGTATACTTTTGTTTAAAAATAAAAATCAGATATACACTACTGGCCATTAAAATTGCTACACCACGAAGACGACGTGCTACAGACGCGAAATTTAACCGACAGGAAGAACATGCTATGATATGCAAATGAATAGCTTTTCAGAGCATTCACGCAAGGTTGGCGACAACTACAACGTGCTGACATGAGGAGAGTTTCCAACCGATTTCTCATACACAAACAGCAGTTGACCGGCGTTGCCTGGTGAAACGTTGTTGTGATGCCTCGTGTAAGGAGGAGAAATGCGTACCATCACGTTTCCGACCTCGATAAAGGTCATATTGCAGCCTATCGCGATTGCGGTTTATCGTATCGCGACATTGCTGCTGGCATTGGTCGAAATCCAATGACTGTTAGCAGAATATGGAATCGGTGGGTTCAGGAGGATAATACGGAACACCGTGCTGGATCCCAACGGCCTCGTAACACTAGCAGTCGAGATGACAGGCATCTTATCCGCATGGCAGATGGGGACGTTTGCCAAGACAACAACCATCTGCACGAACAGTTCGACTACGTTTGCAGCAGCATGGACTATCAACTCGGAGACCATGGCTGCGGTTACCCTTGACGCTGCATCACAGACAGGAGCGCCTGCGATGGTGTACTCAACGACGAACTTGGGTGCACGAATGGCGATGGTCGCATCCGTGCTTGGCGACATCGCGGTGAACGCATATTGTAAGCGTGTATTCGTCATCGCCATACTGGCGTATCACCCGGCCTGATGGTATAGGATGCCACTGGTTACACTTCTCGGTCACCTCTTGTTCGTATTGACGGAACTTTGAACAGTGGACGTTACATTTCAGATGTGTTACGACCCGTGGCTCTACCCGTTCATTCGATCTCTGCGAAGCCCTACATTTCAGCAGGATAATGCACGAACAAATGTTGCAGGTCCTGTACGGGCCTTTCTGGATACAGAAAATATTCGACTGCAGCCCTGGCCAGCACATTCTCCAAAGCTCTCACCAATTGAAAACGTCTGGTCAATGGTGGCCGAGCAACTGGCTCGTCACAATACGCCAGTCACTACTCTTGATCAACTGTCGTATCGTGTTGAAGCTGCATGGGCAGCTGTATCTGTACACGCCATCCAAGCTCTATTTGACTCAATGCCCAGGCGTATCAAGGCCGTTATTACGGGCAGAGGTGGTTCTTCTGGGTACTGATTTCTTGGGATCTATGCACCCAAATTGCGTGAAAATGTAATCACATGTCAGTTTTAGTATAATATATTTGTCCAATGAATACCCGTCTATCATCTGCATTTCTTCTTGGTGTAGCAATTTTAATGACCAGTAGTGAATTAATAACAACATGAGTCGTTTTTATTATTACAAAGGCAACTACAGAATTAATGTATGTAGTACAGTATAGTGACCAATAAATATGAAGTATATATGCATTTTGCATGTACAGTACATACGTATAGAGTTAGCGATTAGAAAAATATTTAACCTAGGCTTGTCTAAGCAAGTCTACCCGCTTACTGGCAGCTAAGTCACACACGTTTTTTCAGGACAGATATCTGATACTTACCGCTTTCGTCTTGACTTTCCAGCCCTTACAAGGCAGTATCTAAACATTTAAGTTCTTCAGAAGCAGCCATTATAAGTGCATCTTCATTTTCTGGATCCTTAGCTGACGAGACGCTGACGACGTCAGATTTATCAGTGACGTATTTTTCGTTACCCTGTATGATTTGGTACCTTGGATCTGCATCGTCAACATTCATCCATTCTTGAACGTCTTTTTCATCACATTCAGTGCTATTGAGTTCTTGTAACCCACTGAGTTTTTCGGATGCATCATTTTTTAGCCTACTGAGTTTTTCGCACTTATCATTCTGTTCGTCACTTTTAATTAGTCTTTGAAAACTTTCCGCCATGCCCCAAGTTTTATTTAAGGTTTTTTTTTTTTTAATTCTGCTTCTTCACACTATCCCATGCTGCTCTGATCATCTAGGACGGAACTTTCACATCAATATGTTTATGATTTCTTAACGGCTTTCTTCTCCCTCCTCTGCTCTTTCTAACAATAGCTCTCGTAACAATTATTTTCTGTAATACTGTTTGCAAGTCTCAATAACATCCGTCATGGGCTGTAATAAAGGGGCCCCTTATGCGGAAGGAACATCACTTTTATGAAATCATCATTTTCGTTTAACATACCATATTATGGATGAATTGATGCTTTGTCAGGAGTTAGTAATGCTTCCTCCCTTTCGCCATTCTTTAACTGATGAGGTTTTACAGAAGGTACAAAAACTTCATAAGCCATTCCGTAAAACTTGTACTATCCATCCAAGCGCTCTTTTGTGAGGTGTAAAGAATAGGAATTGCTGACGTATTAAGGTGATTGTAACAACGCGGTTTCTTACTTTTACCAATTTTACCAATAACGAGCATAGGCAATCTCTCCCTACTAGTGCACAACCTAAACAGTTATACCTATGATCCTCGCTTATTTAGTTTCAGATGCTGCTGAAAATTCACGACGTGAAGGACGAGCTTTCTTTTGGCAAAGCTTTCCGGTTGAGCCCAGTTTTGTCAGCATTGTAAATGTTTTCGGGAACATAACCTTCCTTTTCTAATACGCTCCTTACTGTGTTTTCGAAAGGATCAGCTAAAAAATAAAAAAATGGGCAGACAGTTTTTCTCTCTGCATTTGAAGTTCACGAATGCCATATCTTGACTTACAGTGTTTTAACGAATGCTAACCGAAGTGACCCAGGTCTGAGTGCTTTGTTGTCCTTAGATCGTATCGTTGTAACTGACAAGAAAATCGTCCCCAATACATTGTCCTGTCATATCGTCTTTCCATTATTGAGAGGGCAGACTGGGCACCAACCGAAAGCTAGTAAATGGAGAAAAAAGCGTTTTTTCCAGCCCATTCTTGCTTCAAAATTCGACGGCCTTCCATGATTTTCATTAAACAGATTTCCTTTTCACACAGAATGAACCCAGAGACAGATTCTCGTTGCGATCTTTTTTGTGTAAAGCACTTACAAACAGCAGGAGAAGCGGAATGGGGACAGTTTAAAAATGCTATGGTAGAAGCAGCAGCAGCTGAATGCAAAAGTATAGGCAGCAAAAAAAGTGGAAGCAGAAAACATGGTAGTATGGAAGAGTCAAGGAGGTAGTGAGAACGAAGAACACTGTGGTTTCGAAAAGGTCCGAATTAGCAAGAAGGAAGTATAAGAAAAAGAAGAAAGAGGCCAATAAGACAGTGAGGAGAGAAGAAAGTGAATGGAAGAATGGACAAAGATGATGGAGGGAGATAGCAGAGGAAGTAAGGAAATAGTATATGAAACAGTCAATAGTAAGAGGAGAGGTTTGACAGAGGATGCAACAATGATGGATAGAAATGGGGAAGAGGTTAATAACAAAGAGACACTGACGATGGTGTGGAAGGAAAACTTTGCGCACTTGCTAAATCTGAATGGGCTTGGAGATGAAGATAACAGGCTAACGGAGGTAGATGTAAACTCTTGGAGAGGAGGATGGGAAAGGAACTGACACGGAAAGAAATTGAAATGGCATTGAACAAGATGAAAGGAGGAAAGGCGCCAGGTATGGACGAAGTACGTGTCACAATGTTCAAGGCAGCAGGGGAGGTTTGGAAGCAGGAATGTATCGTGAAATGAGGGTGGTGTGGAATGAGAAGAAAACTCTAGAAGATAGGAAGAGAACACTAAGTGTCCCTATATTCAATAAAGGGTGTAGGAATGGTTGGAGAAATTACAGGTGTGTCACTCTAATACTACACTTTGTCAAGGCAAATGAAAAGATGCTGGAGAGCAGAATCCGGTCGAGAACAAATTGAGAGAGGAGCGAGCAGCATGGCTTCAGACCTGGGACGTCAACTGTTGCAGCGTGACACTCCAGGAGCACCACTGTGAATTTGTGGAAGACACTGTGATGGCCTTTCTCGATATAGTAAAGTCATTTCATAGCGTCTGCAGAAGAAAGGTGTGGGAAGCACTAGAAAAGAAGAGATTGGGAACAAAAACGACAAGCAGAGTGGAGGTGGAGATATACTGTAGAAGTCTGAATTGCGTGGAAGTGGGAAATGAAAGAACGGATTGTTTCCAGCAAACAAATGGTGTGAAACACAGCAGTGCTCTGTTACCTCTCCTCTTCATTATAGCCTTGGATAATGACTAAGGTGGTCGAAAAAACTGGAGAAGGCAAGATGAAAGCAATGGTGTTCACAGATGACTTGATGATCCGGGGAAAAAGGGACGAGGAGATACAGGAACAGCTGGATGATTGGGAAGAAACTGTGAGACAATATGGAACGAAATTTAATGTAAAGAAATGTGAGATACTGAAAGAAAGACGAACCAACTAGTGGAATAAGGATTGGAGGTGAACAATTGAAGAAAGTGTATAATATTAAGAACTTGAAATGCATGACAGAGGAAAATTGAAAGAATGAGAAACAGATCAGTGAATGTGACAGACGGGTGGAAACATTATGGATATATGCATCTAAACATGGATAATGAAGAAACGAGATGTAAGAAGATTACGGACAGGTGAAATGAAGTTCCTCAAAAGTAGGATAGGAGAAACAAGGAAAGATAGGATGAGGAATGGAAGGTAAGGGAAACAGAGAAAGAGGAACCCTTGCAGAACAGGAAAGAAACACCAAGGCCAAGATGGTAAGGGCACTTCAAGAGAACGGAAAACAAGAGGATTCCCAAGAAGATACATGAAATAGATTTACGGAGGAAACGACCAAGAGGAGGACCAGGGGATATATGGCTTAACGGTGTGGAGGAGTGTGTTGAAAAAAGAGGCGAGGTCTGGAGCAGAGTGAACAAAGGAAGACAGTCAGAAAACTGGACTATGGCGAGACTGGTGTCCCAAAGAGGCCTGGACTGGACATGCAAGCTTCATAGCTTTGCGACTTGTCGATTCATCAAGAGAATCAAGAATAGATATAAAATATGTGATGTTCGTCTTTTGCTATTTGTTGTTGTTGTTGTGGTCTTCAGTCCAGAGACTGGTTTGATGCAGCTCTCCGTGCTACTCTATCCTGTGCAAGCTTCTTCATCTCCCAGTACCTACTGCAACCTACATCCTTCTGAATCTGTTTAGTGTATTCATCTCTCGGTATCCCTCTACCATTTTTACCCTCCACGCTACCCTCCAATACTGAATTGGTGATCCACTGATGCCTCAAAATATGTCCTGCCAAGCGATCCCTTCTCCTAGTCATGTTGTGCCACAAATTACTCTTCTCCCCATTTCTATTCAATACCTCCTCATTAGTTATGTGATCTATCCATCTAATCTTCAGCATTCTTCTGTAGCACTACGTTTCGAAAGCTTCTATTCTCTTCTTGCCTAAACTATTTATCGTCCACGTTTCACTTCCATACATGGCTACACTCCATACAAATACTTTCAGAAACGACTTCCTGACACTTAAATCAATACTCGATGTTAACAAATTTGTTTTCTTCAGAAACACTTTCCTTGCCATCGCCAGTCTACATTTTATATCCTCGCTACTTCGACCATCATTAGTTATTTTGCTCCCCAAATAGCAAAACTCCTTTACTACTTTAAGTGTCTCATTTCCTAATCTAATTCCCTCAGCATCACCCGATTTAATTCTACTACATTCCATTATCCTCGTTTTGCTTTTGTTGATGTTCATCTTATATCCTTCTTTCAGGACACTGTCCATTCCGTACAGCTGCTCTTCCAGGTCCTTTGCTGTCTCTAACAGAATTGCAATGTCATCGGCTAACCTGAAAGTTTTTATTTCTTCTCCGTGGATTTTAATACCTACTCCGAATTTTTCTTTTGTTTCCTTTACTGCTTGCTCAATATACAGATTGAATAACATTGGGGATAGGCCACAACCCTGTCTCACTCACTTCCCAACCACTGCTTCCCTTTCATGTCCCTCGACTCATATAACTGCCATCTGGTTTCTGTACAAATTGTAAATAGCCTTTCGCTCCCTGTATTTGACCCCTGTCACCTTCAGAATTTGAAAGAGGGTATTCTAGTCAAAATTGTCAAAAGCTTTCTCTAAGTCTACAAATACTAGAATCGTAGGTTTGCCTTTCCGTAATCTATTTTCTAAGATAAGTCGTAGGGTCAGTATTGCCTCACGTATTCCAACATTTCTACGGAATCCAAACTGATCTACCCCGAGGTCGGCTTCTACTAGTTTTTCCATTCGTCTGTAAAGAATTCATGTTAGTATTTTGCAGCTGTGACTTATTAAACTGATAGTTCGGTAATGTTCACATCTGTCAACACCTGCTTTCTTTGGGATTGGAATTATTATATTCTTCTTGAAGTCTGAGGGTATTTCACCTGTTTCATACATCTTGCTCACCAGATGGTAGAGTTTTGTCAGGACTGGCTCTCCCAAGGTTATCAGTAGTTCTACTGGAATGTTGTCTACTCCGGGGACCTTGTTTCGACTGAGGTCTTTTAGTGCTCTGTCAAACTCTTCACGCAGTATCGTATCTCCCATTTCATCTTCATCTACATCCTCTTCCATTTCCATAATATTGTCCTCAAGTACATCGCCCTTGTATAGACCCACTATATACTCCTTCCACCTTTCTGTTTTCCCTTCTTTGCTTAGAACTGGATTTCCATCTGAGCTCTTGATATTCATACAAGTCGTTCTCTTATCTCCAAAGGTCTCTTTAATTTTCCTGTAGGCAGTATCTATCTCACCCCTAGTGTTATACGCCTCTACATCCTTACGTTTGTCCTCTCGCCATCCCTGCTTAGCCATTTTGCACCTCCTGTCAATCTCATTTTTGAGACGTTTGTATTCCTTTTTGCCTGCTTCATTTACTACATATTTGTATTTTCTCCATTCATCAATTTGCTATTTATACATCCGCAATTGTCGGCTTACCAATCTTGTACTCATTAGTTAACATGGTTGCAGAGTCACATTCCTATTATCTTTTACTAATCTCGTAATTTTCTTTCTATTAAGGATTACACGTTCACGTTTAGGCATTTTGTATCACAAGTTAACTTGAGGCGGAAAATTTGTCAGAAATGACCGTAACAGGGCGCAAACGGTAACTACTGCCGGCAACTTAGCATTGGTGCGTAGGGTGTGGAGATGACAGGGAGTGCGCGCCAGTAAAGTTTTTAAGCGGTCTTTCGTTTGGTCAATGTTGGAATTACCGACGCTCCACCGTACTTTTCGTACCATGGCATGTACCCGCAGTTCTACTCGGCGGCATTCGATCTCGGGATAGTCACTGGTGATATGTTTTGACTGACTTGTTACAGGCGATGTACATGCAATGTTGGCCCTCTAGAATCGGGGGTCATTTCGTTTCTCGTTGCAGTTGTTGAGTGTTGTTTGGCTGCTAATGTACACATCATCTACCACTATCCTACACTACGGTCCTTTGGTTTGTCACCATAAAACATATCAGACTATTGTTCATTTTGCTTCACTATCGTCGCGGTGTTGCTTATTTCTGAAATCTACCTCTTTCACGGCAGCTACGCAGCGAAAGCCTATTTAAAAAGTTTCGGTAACCAGTATTAAGTGAGGAATCGATTACTATTAGCAGCCTCGTACGTATCGATGCCATAGGGATTGCGAAGACAGTCTAATACAGAGCACAAAGAGATGTTTAGGCATTTATTCATACGGGATTGGAGCGAGCAATAATCCCGATACGTGGCGCAGTTATGTCCGCTCTCCCATGCACGTTACTGTGCTCTGCAATGGAGGTAGATGCAGATGTAGATTCGTCTCCATCCTGAATTTGCACTTCTTCTGTAGCAACTTCATACTTGTCATGGCTTAAAACCAAAATTTTCTTTCCTTTTCTAATCTTGGAAATAATACCGTAAAACCCCTTCATGGCTTGAACAATCTTTAAATCGAAATGATAAATGTTACTTTGCGTTAGATAACACTGTTTTCTTGTATCAGCTAGGCAGTTGCTTCAGAATTTATTTGCTAGAGTGACTGACTTCAAATGTTCCAATACCGGGATGAAACTGCTTTGTATCTCTGTCTCCATCTTTCTACCTCGAAATATTGTATCTCTCATCTGCCGCGAAGTTTGACTTATCGGGTAATACTACTCATTTTTCGAGATGTGTGTGCCTCGTTTTATATTCTGAGGGATGAAAGCCCCAAAAAATCTGCAGACGACAATCTCAGTAGTGAGGGCAGCGTGCATCGCATGTTTCGGTGCTCGAGTCAACTGGGTGGCGGGTTGGCGTCTCAAGAGACGGATTGAGCCGCGGGCAACCGGGTCAATGGCGGGGCCTAAGCCGAGAGGCGCTGCCACGCATCTCATGCATTTCTGGGAGCGGCCAGGCGGGAGTGCTTTCCAGGCAATACGTATCAGACAGCGCACGCTCCGCTCAGATAAGCAGTCGTGTAAATTCACAGACTTTCCCTATTACTCTTCTCGTTTGGCGTGATGAGTTTTTGGCCCAAATCGTTGTCCCAGTTCCGAGGCAGGTCCTGTACGCGAATTGATTTCTTTCTCGCAAAATTCTCAGTAGATGATAAATGGATAATTATAAATGTTTGTCCTCATCTCCAATCGATAGTGAATTGCGAATTGTCATCAGTTTTAACGAATTTAAAGAAGATTTTGCTACGCAGTGCTACATTTGAAATTTGAAATTTGAAACACATGTCTTGTAATGCTTTTGTTCTCTAACTTCGAAATAGATTAAAGGCTAACTTTATTGTTGGCGGCAGTCGTACGTGATCATTATCAGAGATACGCAGAAATGCTAAAGACTGGCATAGTTTACTGATAGGAAACGTTCACACACAAAAATTTACCAGCCGAAAACGCGCTGCTGCTACGGTCGCAGTTTCGAGTCCTGTCTCGGGCTTGAATGTGTATGATGTCCTTAGGTTAGTTAGGTTTAAGTAGTTCTAACTCTAGGGGACTGATGACCTCAGATGTTAAGTCCCATAGTGCTTGGAGCCATTTGAACCAGCCGAAAAATTATCGTATTGCAGCACATCAAGTGCTCATACTGACTAAAGTATCAGTTGTGCTGCCTCATTATACCTTCCTCAGCACCTTTAAAAATTTTCACGAAAACTTTGACTTGCGAACATACTCGCGCGTATTTTATATGCAACACAACTTTCCACAAGCACCACTAATTGCAAATCGCTCATACCCACTAGTCCATCGCTGTAAGTTTCTCATACCGATCAACTCCCACTTGCTCATTCTCACTCACTCATTCAGCCCAACTCGTTATCATTATCCCTTTCTGTCTCTTTCTATGTCACAGCCACAGTCTTATTCGTTCTGTCTTACTACTACAGCCTCCTTTCACTCTCTCTGTCTCCCTCTCACTTTCTTTTACTGCTAATATCTCATTCCTTCCATCCTACTACTGATATCTCTTTTCACCGCCACTAGCTCTCTCTTTCTCGTTGTCATTGTCATATACTCTGTCTCTGGCTCTCTCCCACATCCACTTTCTTCTTCACTTATTCCTCCCCACTGGCAATGTCTCCTTCAGTCGTTTCCTGGAACTGTTATGTCACTGCCAACTATGTTCCCCTGGAATTTTGGCCTTTCCTTCTCTCATACTGCCTTGTCTTCTTCACTCTTTCTATAACGTAGCCATTGCCTACATCTTCCAGTTTTTATTACCTTTCCGTCTCTTTGCCACTGTCACTGTTTTCTTCTCTCTCAGCATAAATGGCGGGAGTATGTTAGCACGCAAAAATTTTTGGGAACATTTTTAAAAGTTCTGAGGAAGGTTGAATGAAGCAGCTGGTATCCCACTTTTTAGTCAGTGTTTTTATGCTCCGGTAAGAGCATTTTTCTGTTGGTTCCCTTCTTGTCCTTGTTGCTTATAACTCATATGAAAAGAAATGTATTGGTGAGTAAAATTTAGATAGAGTACGTATGAGAAACTGAAATAACACGAAATTAATTTTGCAGCTCAGACCGCATTTTACGTGTCAAAAAAATTTGCATATGCTTCAGAACTACGATACGGGGTTCACAGATGGTTACAGAGACACTTTATAGCATATTTGTTCGTTCTACGTCACTTTATAAACTACGTTTTCACCCCACATTCGATTTTACGAGTGTATTTCACCTGTACAAGTAGGGAAACATGTAAAGAAATGAATGCAATTTTTGTTCGAGATCGGGATTATTGGAATACGTCGTAAAAATTACACCCATTTCCTGTGCGCAGCGGTCCTGGAATCCTCGGCTTCGGTTGGGCCCGCTGGTAACGGCAAAAATACAATAAAAAAGCGCTTATTATTGGGTTTACTGAAGGACTGCACAGGAACTTTCGTAAGTCCCATCAAACCCACCGCAGACCACATATAATTCAAAAATAACCAACTGATTTGCTGCATTTTCTTAAGCGGGGGGAAGAGTGTAATATTTATATTTTGACAATTCTTCTGTTGGGCATTCAGATGATGCCTGGCCCAAGGGCTATCCAGAACACTTGAACCTACCTTTTATCACCAGTAGAACACGAGGTACGAGCACCAGAAAATCCAGTAGGCTCATATACAAACTTAACACAGCGAAGTTCGTGGGAACTTAGCACCCTCACTCACGACCATTTCTGCATGAATGAATTCAACGTGGTCGCAAAGCACTGTAGCTTTGGACTACCCCAGACTTCCGATTGACAATTCTTGCAAAGTGATGGTAGATAAAATGTATGTTATCGTGAAAGGAAACGATCGCAATAAGATTCATGAGATTCTTTAAATATTTGACATCTCTTATGAACTGGTACGCAACATATTGAATGACGTTCTCCGTAGAAAAATCCGAATGCTCGATGATTATCGTGATTGTTAACACTAAAAACTTACAAGGAATTAGATTTCAACATCGTCTATGAAAATGATGGAGCTTAATCCAAAGGACGTACGTAATGGATACGTAGCAACAGACTAAATATTGATCTGCTGTTGGCCCCCTGGAGACCAAATTGCGTTCTAACATTTTTTTATCATATATGAAAAACATCTATAACTGTGAATATCATTTTGTCGGATGGAAATGTGTTGTCAGTTTTTTTTAATAGCTGACGGGGTTCATCACGGTTAAGTTTTTAAAAAAGTGGTAAAGCAGTGATTGGACGTTGTTACGTAAAGGAAATGGACAGTGCCGTAAGAATAAATTGTGGTGCTCACCATAGATCACCTTAAATATTTAATAAATTAGGCTCTGTTTTATCGCAGCATCACAGTGCGTACCTTCTTTTGTGCTATACGTTGCAAAATTTTCATTTGACTTCAGAAGGAGTAATAGCACTCGTAATTGCTATACAATACGACAGAAGACTGTAGCTCAGAAAGAGGTGAATAATGCTGCTACCTTAATCTGTGAACACTTAACCGTTGATGGTAAGTGCCTGCTAGATAGCAAAGCTAAATTTGAAAATCAACTGAAAAAATTCTTGAGCAGCTCCAACTGTTCCATAGAAGAATTTTTATTTAGAAAGTAGCTTATTTAGCGCAGACGTGTTACCTAGTACTTGTGTTATTTAACTAAATATTATTTTCAGCTATTTAAACTCACATTTAAGAGGTCAGCATGGAAACATACTTAAATACCGGTTAAGATAACATTTATCAAACTGAGGCAGTAGCGAACAAGTGTTAACACGCTCTTTCACAAGACAGACGCGCTTACCCATGTACTTACAACTACATATATAGACTGCGAGCCACCGTATGGTGTGTGGCAGAGGGTACTTCGTGTACCTGTGTCATTTCCCAGCTTTCCTGTTACATTCATTAACGGCTTAAATAATCTTTGTATGAAATGCTCCATCTGTTCAGAAAACGTATTGCAAAAGAATAACTGCTAAGAATAGGGACCAATTACATTATTCAGTTTTCTTTCGAATCAAAAACATTGCTCAGCACTGAACTAATAGAATGGAGTTGTGAGTATTGGAAATATTTATTAGGTCATTACAGTTTAAAGACCAACAGAACTATTCTGTGCTTTGCAGGTTTGTAACATTAGATATATTCTATTGTTTCCATTCGTGTACTCATCTTTACTATACCTGATCAGATGTGTTCGTATTAAACTCAGTTAACAGACAGTACAGTTTCTGAGACCCCACAAAATTGTGAGTCAGTAGTTCAGTAATTCTTACAATGTCACTTTTTATAACGTGCTCTAATCCTTCTACAGACATTTGCGTCCTTTTAAACATAACTGGCCACAACTTAGGCACCACGACAAATTCAGGCTCCCCATTCTTCTCTTATGTTCTGTACTGTGCAGAGACCTGTCTGTTCCACTTGAAAACATTTAGTAATCATACTGGTTTCGAGAGGGTGCGTTTCTGGATGAGGTATCGAATATATTGCTCCATCCTACTTATACCTCCCGAGAAGATCACGAATGTAAAATTAGAGAGATTGGAGCGCGCATGGAGGCTTTCTTCCCGCGAACCATACGCGACTGGAACAGGAAAGGGAGATATTGACAGTGGCACGTAAAGTGCCCTCCGCCACACACCGCTGGGTGGCTTGCGGAGTATAAATGTAGATGTAGATGTAGATGTTAGGATAACAGTCTGATGATTATTTGTGTGTTACTGTAATTCAAGAGTTAAGTGTTAAAGCCACCTCATCTCCAACTTAGCTGTACTGCTCCCTTATTTAGTGGTACTGTGTAACGAACATCAATTTTCCTGCTTCAAAACGGACAGCGTGTAAGTTGGTGAGAGATAGTTTGTTGCCAAGAAAGTTTAAGCTTTTGTCTGTGTTGCTCATGAATTGATATTTGACAAATACTTGCTAAATCCTGCTATCATCTCGTATCGAATTTACAGAACAGATTCCAGTTTAAAGTAAAGTCATATACAACAGTCAGTTCTTCTTGATTAACAGTACATTGTCTTGGGATCACTTTCCCTAATTAGGGTGGCAACCGTTTTTCCTTGGCCGATTACCGTTTTATTTTACACTTGGACAACATTGGTTCGATCCCCGTTAAATTAACTAGTGCTAACTGTCGAAACATAATATTTCATGTGACGAAACACATTCCGATTAATTTTCGTTGACTCATAATCATGGTCACCCTTTAATTACCTTAATAAGAGGAATATTACCGAGGACTTAATCACGGTGTAATTACGGGTAGTGTGGTAAACTCTGAAGTCGAATATAAATGGACTTCACAAGAGTATTTATTATATTATCGTTAAAACCCAATACGACACAGCTGCAGTATGCCTCTGTTGTACATACATCAATCAGCTTCAGTACCAGTCTTAGTACAAGGCAATAGTAGGAAATTCATTTTATAATATTCGCTGAAGCGGCAAGAATGCAGACAACGATGTGAAAACTAGCGCGCATTACTCTTTGAAAATTATCGACATCAGCGATTCCTACTAAACAAGTTCCCATTTTTATTATTTACGTGATACTTCACGTGTTTAGGTAGTTAAATACTGGAAAGTAAACGTAACGAAAAAACTCGTAATTGGGACGTTGTTGTTGTTGTGGTCTTCAGTCCTGAGACTGGTTTGATGCAGCTCTCCATGCTACTCTATCCTGTGCAAGCTTCTTCATCTCCCAGTATCTACTGCAGCCTACTTCCTTCTGAATCTGCTTAGTGTATTCATCTCTCGGTCTCCCTCTACCCCAAGGGTCGGTGCTGGGGCCACTGCTGTTCCTTATTTATGTAAATGATATGCCTTCTAGTATTACAGGTGATTCCAAAATATTTCTGTTTGCTGATGACACCACCTTGGTAGTGAAGGATCTTGTGTGTAATATTGAAACATTATCAAATAATGTAGTTCATGATATAAGTTTGTGGCTTGTGGAAAATAATTTGATGCTAAATCACAGTAAGACTCAGTTTTTACAGTTTCTAACCCACAATTCAACAAGAACTGACATTTTAATCAGACAGAATGGGCATGTTATAAGCGAGACGGAACAGTTCAAGTTCCTAGGCGTACGGATAGATAGTAAGCTGTTGTGGAAAGCCCATGTTCAGGATCTTGTTCAGAAACTAAATGCCGCTTTATTTACCATTAGAACAGTATCTGAAATAAGTGACATTTCAACACGAAAAGTAGTATACTTCGCATATTTTCGTACGCTTATGTCATATGGTATTATTTTTTGGGGTAATTCTTCTGATTCAAAAAGGGTATTTTTGGCTCAAAAACGGGCTGTTCGAGCTATGTATGGTGTAAGTTCGAAAACCTCTTGTCGACCCCTTTTCAATAGTCTGGGAATTTTGACATTGCCCTCACAGTATGTATTTTCTTTAATGTCGTTTGTTGTTAGCAATATTAGCTTATTCCCAAGAGTTAGCAGCTTTCACGCAGTTAATACTAGGCAAAAATCAAATCTGCATGTGGAATGCACTTCCTTGACTCTTGTGCAGAAAGGAGTGCAGTATTCTGCTGCATCCAATTTCAATAAGCTACCACAAGAACTCAAAAATCTTAGCAGTAGCCCAAACACTTTTAAGTCTAAACTGAAGAGTTTCCTCATGGCTCACTCCTTCTATTCTGTCGAGGAGCTCCTGGAAGAGATAAAAAATTAAGCAAATTCCAGTGTTACATTCTTGATTTTCTTTATTTAAACTAACGACTTGTCGCCTGAATATGTTTCTTATATTTCATTTTATCTGTTTCTACAATCGTGTTATAATTTCATGTATTGACTCGTTCCATGACCATGGAGACTTCTCCTAAATGTGGTCCCACGGAACAATAAATAAATAAATAAATAAATAAATAAAAATTTTTACCCACCACGCTGCCCTCGATGCCTCAGAACATGTCCTACCAACCGATCCCTTCTTCTAGTGAAATTGTGCCACAAACTCCTCTTCTCCCCAATTCTATTCAATACCTCCTCATTAGTTATGTGATCTACCCATCTAATTTTCAGCATTCTTTTGTAGCACCACATTTCGAAAGCTTCTATTCTCTTCTTGTCTAAACTATTTATCGTCCATGTTTCACTTCCATACATGGCTACACTCCATAAAAATACTTTCAAAAACGACTTCCTGGCACTTAAATCAATACTCGATGTTAACAAATTTCTCTTCTTCAGAAACGCTTTCCTTGCCATTGCCAGTCTACATCTTATATCCTCTCTACTTTGACCATCGTTAGTTATTTTGCTCCCCAAATAGCAAAACTCCTTTACTACTTCAAGTGTCTCATTTCCTAATCTAATTCCCTCAGCATCACCCGACTTTATTCGACTACATTCCATTATCCTCGTTTTGCTTTTGTTCACATTCATCTTAAATCCTCCTTTCAAGACACTGTCCATTCCGTTCAACTGCTCTTCCAAGTCCTTTGCTGTCTCTGGCAGAATTACAATGTCATCGGCGAACCTCAAAGTTTTTATTTCTTCTCCATGGATTTTAATACCTACTCCTAACTTTTCTTTTGTTTCCTTTACTGCTTGCTCAATATACAGATTGAATAGCATCGGGAAGAGGCTACAATCCTGTCTCATTTCCTTCGCAACCACTGTTTCCCTTTCATGTCCCTCGACTCTTATAACTGTCATCTGGTTTCTGTACAAATTGTAAATAGCGTTTCGCTCCCTGTATTTTACCCCTGCCACCTTCAGAATCTGAAAGAGAGTATTCCAGTCAACGTTGTCAAAATCTTTCTCTAAGTCTACAACTGCTAGAAACGTAGGTTTGCCTTTCCTTAATCTCTCTTCTAAGATAAGTCGTAAGGTCAGTATTGCCTCACGTGTTCCAACATTCCTACGGAATCCAAACTGATCTTCCCCGAGGTCAGCTTCTACCAGTTTTTCCATTCGTCTGTAAAGAATTCGCGTTAGTATTTTGCAGCTGTGACTTATTAAACTGATAGTTCGGTAATTTTCACATCTGTCAACACCTGCTTTCTTTGGGATTGGAATTACTATATTCTTCTTTAAGTCTGAGGGAATTTCGCCTGTCTCATACATCTTCCTCACATCTGGCTCTCCCAAGGCTGTCAGTAGTTCTAATGGAATGTTGTCTACTCCCGGGGCCTTGTTTCGACTTAGGTCTTTCAGTGCTCTGTCAAACTCTTCACGTAGTATCATATCTCCCATTTCATCTTCATCTACCTCCTCTTCCATATCCATGATATTGCCCTCGAGAACATCGCTCCTGTATAGACCCTCTATATACTCCTTCCACCTTTCTGCTTTCCCTTCTTTGCTTAGAACTGCGTTTCCATTTGAGCTCTTGATATTCATGCAAGTGGTTCTCTTTTCTCCAAAGGTCTCTTTAATTTTCCTGTAGGCAGTATCTATCTCACCCCTAGTGATATACGCCTCTACATCCTTACGTTTGTCCTCTCGCCATCCCTGCTTAGCCATTTTGCACTTCCTGCCGATCTCATTTTTGAGACGTTTGTATCCCTTTTTGTCTGCTTCACTTACTGCATTTTTGTATTTTCTCCTTTCATCAATTAAATTCAATATCTCTTCTGTTACCCAAGGATTTTTACTATCCCTCGTCTTTTTACCTACTAGATTCTCTGCTGCCCTCACTATTTCATTCCTCAAAGCTACCCATTCTTCTTCTACTGTATTTCTTTCCCCCATTCCTGTCAATTGTTCCCTTATGTTCTCCCTGAAACTCTGTACAATCTCTAATTGGGACGTAGTAGTTGCAAAAATATTAGAAATTAATGAGTGAAAGACAGCTTTCTGAGGGACGTTGAAAGATTTTTAGTCACTTACGACGAGTAACACTGTCGATCACGAACAGCAAAGGTTCTCTAAGAGTGAAGTATAGGATTCAAGGTCACTGTTCATATATTTACTGAGCCGCATCGAAGCCGTGATGGAGTAAAGTGGACGCTAGTAATTGGAAGAACCACGTGGTACCACCCGCATCTGACCACTCGGTTGGCCAAGTGTACTTTGTGGTAGTGTACATATTGAGTATCGGTTTCCGATGGTGAGTGACAGGGCAATCTCATCTCCTGAGTGGTTGTGGTTCCTATGTCTGTTTGTGTTGACATCAGTGACCAGTTTCTGCGTGTATAGTCACGCACGTGGAGGGACACATACACGCGATCATTTACAGACAGCTGATCAATATAAACCTATGGATAGCTAAAACTGAGTGGTTTTCGAGGACTATCGAGAGATATCTACCCCTACTTGCTTACCAGCAAGCCAGTGAAGGGTCTAACTTTGGGTGCATTTAGGAAATATTAAATGATGCAGGACGGTACAAACAGGAGCTCACCGAAAAAAGTTGCAGCCACTTGTATTGCAGAAAATTGGAGGTAATTACGCAAGTCAATCTTTGTTTTCTCGACAATATGCATACCGGTTTGCTTTCGTCATTACATTACAGAGCTAAGACACAGCACAACCCAGATATTTCAAGACGACATTTTCCTGTGACACTGCACAGCTACAGCGCTGAATTGAGTATCTCAACATACACTCGCAAAAGTTTGGCTATTGACTATCGTCTGGATCAGAGGCTGCTTGTGGGTTCAATACTGGGGAAAGCTGCAAATCTGTTAGTATAGTGATAAAAACCCTGAGCGCCTGAGAGTCACCTTGAGTTATGTTTTCGCCGTTTCTATATAAGTAGTAACAGGTATAAGTGCAGATTTTTTTATATGTGGCACCTAAATGTGTACACATATCACTGTGTTGTTCGTTTTTTCTGCACTTCGAGCAGTCTTCCCGAAAACACGTCACATAATTTATAAGTGATGTTTTCTGCACTGTCGTAGTTGCACAATTAAGTGGTCTACACCTGCAACATAGACTATCCGTTTTGCATCCATGCAACATCTGACCTGCTGCTCAAGAGAAAATAAGCATTAATGGCGTGTTCTTGCTACATGTATTTGGAGATACGAATCAACCTAAAAAACATACTACTCCTAATAGATATAATTATTAACCAGCAAATAAAGTGAGTACTGACGTAATGCTGTTCAGTACTTAGTCCTCAGTCACCAATAAATATAACTTCACTTCTACTCGTTACACCCGCGTAACGCACGCCTTGAGAAAACGGTCAAATTTGCGCTCCAAGTAATAAAAAGATACTCGCAAATGACGCACTTTATCAAGCAAACGCCGCTAACACGGAAGGAAGTTATTAGCTACTGAAAATAAAGATAAACGTTTCGCGAATTTGCTGCATCTAACTGATTGTGAAACTCGCTGCGTAGTGGCATGTCACTGTATTGTAATGCACACAGCGAAACGTTTACAAACATAGCATGACTTTACTATAGTGGTTAGAGCTGCCAATGCCAGAAACAAGAAAAGTTTATTTAACTGGATTTAAATATTAATATTAAATGGCGATTAATAATACATGGAAGCATAACAGGTAGGTTCATTCAATCAGTTGACTCCCTGTCGTTGTAAGCAGCGGATCGTGGAAATCACGTAGATGCAAGTCCATCAGAGTTGTCCTCCATAGAAATCACACACATGGTTGCATGGAACTAAAGAAAGGTCCACATACAGAACAACTTGTGGCATTCTGTTGTGGCTCCGTAAGAGAGCGTTCGTGCGAGACGCCACAAGTTCTACTTAGTCGAACAGAGTTCGATATGGCGTCAGTTTAAATCATATGGATGGTTATTAATGTGATAGTGCACGGTACGGCATTAGAACTATGACAAGGGTTAAATATAAGGAAAACGAAACCTAAATGTTGGATCCGAAAAGAGATTTCACACAGTAATAAAATAGGAGCCAAAAACATTTAGAACAGGAATAACACTCGAAGACGAAAACGATGTATGTTATGGCAAACGAACCAACAGCTGGCCTACAAATATCAGCAGGTGCATCACTCTTCCAAGATCTTACAATCTTATTGTGTTTGTTAATATAGGGATTTCGAATAACCATAATTTTTACTTTAACAACTGCTACCTGACATCGGAGGGCTGTTCCCAACATTCAATGCTCTATTTCTGCAGTGCTCGGTCTCAAGAAACACAAGGTTTATATGATTCGCTGTTTTGGTTGAATATTAACTTTATTTATTTATTCTTCCAGAAATCTTTCAAGACTGTGGGTGCATCATTCGTTGTGCACACACACACAAACACACACACACACACACACACACACACACACACACACACACACACACACAGCTGCACACCCTGCAACAGCAAATTTAACAATAATATTGGTTGTTGTTCTTGTAGTTCCAGAAGCTGTAGAAGTGTGTCTACCGACCATTGTTTTAACTTTTTTCAGTACTGAAACAAAATGAAAACACACTGAAATCAAATGGTGCAAAGCAGCAATTACTCCACAATAACTTCGACAGAATGCTCGAGTTTCGAAATACAGCCAGCAGGGAACAGTGTCGAATAATGCTATTCAGTGGTGGGGAAGACAAATCGCTTCGCTTTCACATTACGAAAATGACTGCACTGTTTTCCGCGTCCCCTACCCAACACGCTTAATATACCCTGCACTGCTACTGCTGCCACCTGCCGTCTGTGATTAGCATACGTTGACGTAGAGCACAGACAGTTGTCATACCTAAAGTGACTGGACTGTGGATAAGGTCACCTAAAGATGTAGAAACTGGTGAGTGGCATCTGTAAGTTGTCTAATAGAGCGGAACCTCTGATGCATTGCATACAGTCGAAACCAGGCGACTGAGATACCACAGTGCGTAGCTGCAAGTGCTTCGATGACAGTTGTATCATGCTGAGCTTGGACGACTGAGTGCACCGAAGTGCCCGGCAATGCTTGCCTTCTGGTAGTTGGGGCTAAGACCACTGGCCGCCGCCTGTCGCGCTGACGCGGTGTCTAAGCGATTCGCTGAGCCGAGTTTCAGCGTGCGGCGGCGATCAGCTGCCCTGCTAGGCGGAGGCGACATGAATATTCAGCAGCATTACTGCTGCTGCTGCTGCGGCCGCCGCTCTGACGCAGCTGCGTGACAAGCGCTGGCCGTCGCCGGATATAGCGCGCCCGTGACCGCGCTACAGCAGAGCGGAATAGCGCTAGTGAGAGAGAAACTAGAGAAATGCGAGGCAACTAATACGGAATTGGGACACCTACTCTTTTTACCAAGCAGAGGTGCTTTTGTTTCAAGCACGAGATTGGATTGGATCATATACCGCCAGAAGTGAAATATTTTTGTCGTTCAAGTTTTTCAAGAGTACTGAACGACCGATACAAAGTTTGGGCTTGCAGCTCGTTGCAGTTCATTTCTTTGGGGCAAAAAAGTGGTTATTATTGTTGTTTTAAATTCGCCACACGCGGTAGCCACGTGGTCTATGGAGTATTTTCACGGTTTGTGCGGCTCCCTCCCGTAGGAGGTTCGAGTCCTCCCTCGGGCATGGGTGTGTATGTTGTCCTTAGCGTAAATTAGTTTAGGTTAGATTAAGTAGTGAGTAAGTCCAGGGACCAATGACCTCTGCAGTTTGGTCCCATAGTCCTTACCACAAATTTCCAGATTTTTTCTTAAATTCGAAGACTGGTTTGATGCAGCTCTCCTTGCTACTCAATCATGCGCAAGCCTTTTCATCTCCGACTAAATACTGTAACATAAATCCTTCTGAATCTGATTACTGTATTCATCTCCTGGTCACCCTCTACGTCTTTCAGCCACCACCCTTTCCTCCCATACTGATGACTCAGACTATGTCCTATCAACCGATCCCTTCTTCTAGTCAGGTTGTGCCACAAATTTCTTTTCTATTCTTTTCTTGTCTGAACTGCGTATCATCCACGTTTCACTTTCGTACATGCCTACACTCCAGTCAAATACCTTCAGGAAAGGCTTCCTGACACTGAAGTCTACATTCCATGTTAACAAATTTCTCTTCTTCAGAAACGCTTTTCTTACCATTGCAGTCTACAGTTTATACCTCCTCCACATCAGCCATCAACAGTTATTTTACTGCCCAAATAGCAAAACTCAAGTACTTCTTTGAGTGTGTCGTTTCTTAATCTAATTTCCTCAGAATCGTGTGATTTAATTCGACTGCGTTCCATTATACTTGTTTCGCTTTTGTTGATGTTCATCTTATACCCTCCTTTCAAGACACTGTCCATTCCGTTCAACTGCATTTCCAAGTGTTTTGCTGTCTCTGACACAATTACAATGTCACCGGCAGACCTCAAAGATTTTATTTCTTCTCCCTGCACTTTAATCCGTACTTCAAATTTTTCTTTTTGTTTTGTTTACTGTTTGTTCCTGCCGTCTGGTTTCTGTACAAGTTGTAAATATTATTTCATTTCCTGTATTTTACCCCATCTACTCTTAGATTTTCAAAGAGAGAATTCCAGTCAACATTGTCAAAAGCTTTCTCTAAGTCTAAAACTGCTGTAAACGTAGGTTTGTGTTTCTTTAACCTATCTTCAAAAATAAGTTGTTGGATCAGTATTGCTTCGCGTATTTATACTTTTCTCCAGAATACAAACCGATCTTTCCTGAGGTCAGCTTTTACCAATTCATCAATTTTTCTCTGAAGAATTCGTCTTGGTATTTTGGACCCACGACCCATTAAACTGGCTTCACATCTGCCGGCAACTGCTTCCTTTCGAATTGGAATAACTACGTTCTTCTTGAGGTCTGAAGTTATTTCGTCTGTCTCATACATCCCGCACTCCATATGGAAGAGTTCTGTCAGGGCCGGCTCTCGCAAGCCCTCCTCTTCCAACACGATAATATTGCCCTTAAGTTCATCTCCTTTGTCTAGACTCTCTATATTATACTGTATTGCATGGAACTGGAGACCTAGAAACGACGGAGAGGCTTCGTCCACATCATAGACGTCAGTGGTTCACAACTCCACAACTGGCTACAGCTGTCCACTCACCCCACCGCCGCCCCACACCGAACCCAGGGTTATTGCGCGGTTCGGCCGCCAGTGGAGCCTTCCCCAGATATGAGTGTAACCTCAATGTTTGCGTTTTAAAGTAATTATAGTGTACGCGTACGTCGAGGTAGTGTTCGCGCAGCAATCGCCGGCCGGCCGTTGTGGCCGAGTGGTTCTAGGCGCTTCAGTCCGGAACCGCGCTGCTGCCACGGTCGCAGGTTCGAATCCTGCCTCGGGTATGGATATGTGTGCTGTTCTTAGGTTAGTTAGGTTTAAGTAGTTCTAAGTCTAGGAGACTGATGACCTCAGATGTTAAGTCCCATAGTGGTTAGAGCCACTTGAACCATTTTTTGAACTATTACAGGAATTTTTATAAAACATTTCATGTCAAAAATTGATGGAAGTCGTCTGTAAAGTAACATAATACACTGCCATTTGAACCATTAGCAATCGCCAACATAGTGTAACTGAGGCGGAATAAGAGGAACCAGCCCGCATTGGCCGAGGCAGATGGAAAACCGCCTCAAAAACCACCCACACATTAGTCGGCACACCAGACCTGAACACTAATCCGCCGGGCGGATTCGTGCAGGGGACACTCTCTATATACTCTTTCTAACTTTCGTCTTTCCTTTCTATACTTGGGAATGGTTTTCCATCTGAGCTCTTGACATTCATACAGCTGCTTCTGTTTTCTCCAAAGGCCGCTTTAATTTTCCTGTAGACTGCAAATCTTCCCCTACTGAAATACACTTCTAAATCCTTTCATTTGTCCTCTAGCCTTTCGTTTCTAGCCATTTTGCGCTTTCTGTGAATCTTATATTTGAGCGTTTGTATTACCTCTCGCCTGTTTCACAGGCTGCATTTTTACATTTTCTCCTTTCATCAAATGAATCAGTATCTTCTGCGCTATCCAAGGATTACTACTAGGCGTTGTCTTTTTTGTCTGTTTGATCCACTGCAGCCTTCATTATTGCATCTCTTAAAACTGCTTACTTGTCTTCTACTATATGCCTTTCCCCTGTTCTAGCCAACCGTCGCCTAATGCTCCCTCTGAATCTATCATAACCGCTGGTCTCCGTAATAACTTTATTTGTTCCCCAGTACTGCGTATTAAGTTTTCCAGATACAATCACATTAGACGTTTTTTTCATTAGCTGGTAGACGGCAGCTGCAGAGATGACACTGAAGCCAGGTGTTGTTGACTGGATTGAGGAGTTAAATTTAATTTTATGAGCTATCGTGTTATGCAAGTAAAACATTTCCACATACTTTTCATCAGCACTACTGCTTTATATCTGTATAATACCAGGGCGTTCTGGTACCTCTCGTGGAATTTTTGGGAACTAACTGGGACAAGTCTGCAACGGAGATTTAAACTGGTTTACGTGTATTAAACCGGACGTAACCGTAATTTGCAGTTTTGCTGGCACCAGTGAACGTGACGGTGGGTGACCTACGTGATGCGATGGCAGGGGCGTGGGGAGTGGTAGGTCTACTATATATATATATATATATATATATATATATATATATATATATATATATATATACAGGGCTATTACAACTGATTGAAGCGATTTCATAAATTCACTGTAGCTCCATTCATTGACATATGGTCACGACACACTACAGATACGTAGAAAAACTCATAAAGTTTTGTTCGGCTGAAGCCGCACTTCAGGTTTCTGCCGCCAGAGCGCTCGAGAGCGCGGTGAGACAAAATGGCGACAGGAGCCGAGAAAGCGTATGTCGTGCTTGAAATGCACTCACATCAGTCAGTCATAACAGTGCAACGACACTTCAGGACGAAGTTCAACAAAGATCCACCAACTGCTAACTCCATTCGGTGATGGTATGCGCAGTTTAAAGCTTCTGGGTGCCTCTGTAAGGGGAAATCAACGGGTCGGCCTGCAGTGAGCGAAAAAACGGTTGAACGCGTGCAGGCAAGTTCACGCATAGTGATGTGAAAGATTGAGTGTTTAAACCTCCTCTACCAAGAAACGTGCCAGAACTGCGAGCTCGCATCAACAATGCTTTCGAACTCATTGATGGGGACATGCTGCGTCGAGTGTGGGAGGAACTTGATTATCAGCTTGATGTCTGCCGAATCACTAAAGGGGCACATATCGAACATTTGTGAATGCCTAAAAAAACTTTTTGAGTTTTGGTATGTGTGTGCAAAGCATTGTGAAAATATCTCAAATAATAAAGTTATTGTAGAGCTGTGAAATCGCTTCAATCAAAGTTAAGTAGAGCATCATTCTGAAGTTTTGGTTGGTACATATCACTAACCTTCAAGTCAACTGGCTTTTATTTACGAATCAAGAAACCAAAGATATCTGCAGTATTTTGTAAAAAATAATTTCTCATCGTAAGTTCTTCGGTTGAAAAGGTGCAGTCTGGCACCTAAAATTTTAGAAATCAGGCCGTGAATAATATCATGTGTTTTGCGAAATACTAAATAAATGTAAAGCTAGTTAACTGTTATGTGTAAAGGGGCATATCTTCAGTAAGTATGTGAAATCAGAGGTAGGGGAATCGTTATGTGGTATCTCTCAAAACTGCTGATAGCTATATACATAATTCTCACTGATAAATCACAGTGGTACGGTCAGTCTACAACCATTATAAGCTGTCGGCCACTTTTATTAACAACTAAAACAGTTTTGTGTCTATGATTGGTGTGATTTCTCACTGGCAGAGAAGTAGGCAAGAGACAACGTCTCACAACGTTTGAAGGACGGAAACAGTCAGCTCGCTGAATGAGTGTCTACTAAGCACTGCCCGCGCAGCATTTGCGCCTGGAGTAACTTAACACGGGACTTTGTCATCACACCCGGCATATGCCAGCACCTTCACTGCGAATTCTAATGCATTCTTTTATAATTACTACATCCGTTTAGAAGTTGCTTGGAACCACTGAAACTTCAAGGTTCTTCTATGTCGTATGGTGATGGTTCCTTCGTTCTAGATTTATCTTATCTTTTCTACATAGCTAATGTTTTCGGAATGGTGATTTTTGAGTAACTCGGTTATTAAAAAAATAAAAATAGTGTAGTTTACAATCCTTACTACAAAATTGTGGATATTGAGAGTAGCATAATTTACTGCTTATTACAGTATATTTCAAAATCTTCAGAATGTCAGCGCCTGAGACAGTTATTTCTCGAAGTTCCACACACATTGTTCTGAAAGAAGGTTGCGAGAGATATTCAGATTTCGCGATACTTTGTTTCCCTTCGCGCTAGCACTCAGAGAGACGATCAGAACACAGCAGAAGAAGAACCAGTGATACATGTGGCTGGACACATCAGTTTGTAAGGATGTACTTACAAACTGTAAATGACCCACCTGGGTAGCCGACAGCGCTAATGCGCTGCTTCCTGGACTCGGTAAACGGCAGGCCGACGTGGCCGAGCGGTTCTAGGCGCTTGAGTCTGGAACCGCGGGACCGCTACGGTCGCAGGTTCGAATCCTGCCTCAGGCATGGATGTGTGTGATGTCCTTAGGTTAGTTAGGTTTAAGTACTTCTAAGTTCTAGGGGGCTGATTACCTCAGATGTTAAGTCCCATAGTGCTCAGAGCCATTTGAACCATTTTCGGGTAGATGTCGCGTGATTTTCATATGCACTGCTGCACTGCTTTCCTCATCGGTATCTTAGACTCTCGTGTCTGCATCAACTCACTTCCTGTATTAAAAACCGGTCATCATTCCATAATTGCCATACCAGATCGTCCAGCATGCTGACTGTACCTTTACAGAAACCAGATCTTTCTCCACATCATTCTCCTTTTCAGTCATACGACTCTGGAACAAACTACCCTGTAATTTGTGTCTTATCCAAAACCATCCCAGGTTCTAAAGGAGCTTAAAGCTTTATCTGTTGTCGGTGTAGCACTGTGTGCGGGGCAATAGTAGCTTGCCACTCTTGATGTTACCCAAAGTGTGTGCCTAACAGTGATATCATGCTATGTCTACTAATTTCCAAACGAAGTAACTTCCAGGCACACATTTCACTGGATTTGACCACATGCACAGACGCAAATATAGATCTGTAGTTCTAATATTGCTCTAAAGAGAATTTAAGAAGACTATTCCACTGTAACGATATGAGTCTTATTCCTCTGTATACAACCCATCACACGCTACCTTGTCACACCCTTATAGATGTAATAGCAACGAAAAGGCCATACAAAGACAGACTTCGGCCCCAAACCATTCTGCCCATGAAATGATATTCTTAATGTACTCAGTACAGATCGCTAGCGAAAAATCTCACCTCATAAACAAGTTAACCATCCTACCCTACAAATGAAGTGTTCAATTATTTCGATCCAGAACATAAGGAATGAGGCGGTGGAGGACGGTAAAGTCACGGAATTTGCTCGCAGACTTACTGTATTGTATGACAAACGGGCACCTGGCCGTTGTGTCAAAGAGAGCTCCTGCTCTTTGACTTGGTAGGAAATTATGCTAGGTAGTGAATAAACGAGACGCAAGCAAAACCCAATGTATATAGGACACTGCGGAACAAAGCGAAGCAAAATGTACGCAATGCAAAAATCTGCATTTCCCACTCTATTGTGTGCGTCGCGTCGAATCCTGCAGCACTGTGGAAAAAAGCTGCGCAGCTTCGGCATAGGAGAGTCAATCCCGATATTGCTTTCCAACATCTACAGACGTATTAAAAGGGTTTTTCTCAACAGCAGTCAGCTCTCAAGATACAGTAACTTACCAGCCACAAGGCAGCAACTTCTCGACAGTCGCATATTTCTACGCATGTTTATAACATCCAGTAAGGAGAGAAATCATGATAATCTTTTCTGAGAAAGTAGGCAATGACGGAGTCGACACTATTATGCCATTTCTCACTTCCCAGACCTTTTAATCTAACTCTTGTTACTGGTGCATGTCCTACAGACTGGAATCAAAGCTTAATTCGACCAATACCCAGATTACTATAGGCCAACAGGATATTATCCGAAATATCTAAAGCGTCAGAGCACATTTCTCATAAATAGCTTAGCAATTACCTTAAAACTTCTAATATCCCCAATAAATATCAATCAGTCCTTGGTCTATTGTTTTTCTCACTGTGTATCAATGGTACGATATTTCATCTGTGTTTCAGCCTTGTAACTACCACTTACATGCTGGCGGTATCCGGTTGTACGTAAGTGCCAGCTCTAAGAACAATGTTGCTGCAGCACCAAGTATGAATGAGTATCTGTGTTCAGCATCACGAGAGGCACAAAACTTGTCTCTTAACCTTGTCCGTAAGTAGTCGGTGCGAGAGAGACCCTCAGAAAACAGAAGACATGAATTCGAAGAGTTCATCCACATCAACCATCTCCTTCAGTCTGACAATGCGGGACCATAAACGAGCGCTACGACAGCTGCAACAATCCGACGCCATGGTTTCACTGTCATTGATCATCCTTTATTCAATCCCAATTTGGCCCGATCCGATTTTCATATGTTCCCAAAACTTAAAGAGCACCTTCGAGGAGTTGATTTTGATGCTGATGTAGTGGTGCAAGGAGGGCTGACGTTGAGACTCCGTCAACAGAGTCAAACATTGTACAGTGAAAGTATCAACAAACTGGTCTCTCGTCGGCACGGTGACTATACTGAGAAATAAATAAATAAACATGAAGCTTTAATTGTTTTCACATAAAAAATTCGGAGGCATTACTTTTCAGCATGCTGTCATATGTTTTTCCTCCTTGCACCTCATCTACTAATCCTACCCAATCTATCGTCGCTCTTTCTCTGACCAGTCAACTTCTTGTGTCTCCTTGTTTTCTATTTCTGTACTGTTGTCACACATTTCAATTATATGCCATTATTCACATTCGACACGATGTTAATCAAGAATTTGCTTCACACAATGTTAATAAAACTGTCATTTCCTAAATACCATATTGTCATATTATTATTTTATTATTATTATTATTATTATTATATTGCTCCTGTGTTACATGTATTGCAATGTTGACTCACTATGGATGCCTGGTGAGATGTAAGAAAGGTCCTGAAGGACCTAATCTTGCGTGGTTAAATAAATGCAGAAATAAGTAAACAAATAAAATAAATATGGGTCTCGCAGTGATAAAGAAACGGAATATGTGTCTCAGAAAATCTGTGAGAACCAATTACACTGTGTGAAAAGAAGGTACAGTGTCTATCTGCAGTCAGTGCTAGTGTTAAAATAGTCATTTATATGGAGAAGAAAAATACAACTTTCTGAAGGCCTAAACCACTTACGGCTTGTGAACATGACTGTAGACTTGTTTAGTTCTACTCACTGATTAATGGTTTGGAAACAATCTTATGTTTTAGGCTAATTCTTTTTATTTTAGCTTTCATTAGTACAGCGACTGTATTTGACAGGGTCCACAAAGCTCGATGCACTGCAATGCTATGTAAGAAACACTGCATCGTACTTTATAGACACTCACCCCGATTACATGGGGCTCCCAAAACCGGATTTCGTAAATCGATTTCCCAATTGTGGTTCTGATTGGTCATGCAAATACTTCAGAGTCGATTCTGAAAATCCGCTTCTCGTTGCCAGTTTTCCAATTCCGCAAGATTTTCACTCTCATGTAAACGAAACCGAGTTTGAAACGTGCTTAGGCTTTCAGGTTTACTGTTGTTTTTGAAAATTGTCGGCTAATATGGACGGAGTGGCTTTTCGTACACCGAAGGGTAAGTAGAAATATTAGGATGAAGCTATTTACACTTCGTACAACCGAAGAGAAAAAGCGATTGTACTGATTAAATAATAAATTGTAACAACTGTTTCCCGGACACCATATTTAACTGGGCTAGCAAATCCGCTTCAGACCTTAACATGTAAACACGACAGCGAAAAACGGTTTCCGAAATTCGGTTTTCGTCTTTCGGAAGATGTGTCGCATGTAAACATAGTGACTGTCAAATACGGACACTGCGGTAATGTATTTCATGCCAAAGCCAAGGTAGCCTGACGAGAAAACTAAATAAATCTCTCTGTATGCGGGAATCACATAATTGCGCGGGTACTGTGGGTAGCGGACATCGGGACATAGGGGAGTTTGGGTCTGTCTGTGAAGCGTGTTCGGATAGCCGAAGCAGTTAAGACGACCGCTCGCGCAAAGCGAGAAATGGAGGGTTAGAGTGCCGGAACGGGACGAATTTTCACCTCTTTCCTGTACATCGTAGAGCTGTGCGAATATGATCTTTTTTCCACAAGTACATATAAAATGGTTTCAAATTATGTGAAACCCCAGAAATTCAAGAACTAATTAAACACATTGCGCTATTTGGATGCAAGATAAGAAAAAATTGGACACGCGGCGTTTCTAATCCACTCAAAAACTTGATAGATCCTGATACGGCTTAAAAAAGACAGAAGCGTTCCTCTTGGAAGTATTTGTATTCCAGACTAACTGTCACGGCAGGTGTTGGTGTACGGAGTGTTTAGTATTCGTGCCACGGGTGACAGGACAGCAATCAGTACAAGTGGAGTGTCAACAGAGTGCCTGCCGTTGGTAAACAACTTGGTGGAGTGCGATGCGCTGCGGTGCAGCAACGTTAAATGGGCCACGCAAGAGACGGCCTGCTGTCTGTAGCACATATGACGCTGGACTGTGGTAATCAGTGAACGGTTCGTGTGTGACTGCTGACGAAACAGGTGCTCTAGAATAGTGCGTGACTTCCTTCTTGTTGCTTTAAGTGGATGGACTTTGAAAAAAAAGAAGCTCTCTCAAGGACAAAGTCGTTTTATTGACAAATGTGATAGATGGCTGATCATAGTAGGAGTATATGATAAGAAGTTCAGAACAAATGGAGCACGTATGTCACAGTAAATAGTGACCAAACAATCACATCAGTACAATTGTAACCTCATCTGGCCCCAACGCAGGGGTGTATTTTCGCATGCAAACAATTATAATGATGCCGCATGGCATCTTGCGATAGACTCTCCCAAGCATCTTACACCCTCTGTTGCAATACAGCAATGGTTCTTGCAGGCTTTGGAGCACGACTACGTTTCCGATATATCATTCCCATACGTGTTCAAGAGGTGAGGGCAATAGCGGCCCTGTGAATGTTCACAAATTTTTAGATTCATATACACTCCTGGAAATGGAAAAAAGAACACATTGACACTGGTGTGTCAGACCCACCATACTTGCTCCGGACACTGCGAGAGGGCTGTACAAGCAATGATCACACGCACGGCACAGCGGACACACCAGGAACCGCGGTGTTGGCCGTCGAATGGCGCTAGCTGCGCAGCATTTGTGCACCGCCGCCATCAGTGTCAGCCAGTTTGCCGTGGCATACGGAGCTCCATCGCAGTCTTTAACACTGGTAGCATGCCGCGACAGCGTGGACGTGAACCGTATGTGCAGTTGACGGACTTTGAGCGAGGGCGTATAGTGGGCGTGCGGGAGGCCGGGTGGACGTACCGCCGAATTGCTCAACACGTGGGGCGTGAGGTCTCCACAGTACATCGATGTTGTCGCCAGTGGTCGGCGGAAGCTGCACGTGCCCGTCGACCTGGGACCGGACCGCAACGACGCACGGATGCACGCCAAGACCGTAGGATCCTACGCAGTGCCGTAGGGGACCGCACCGCCACTTCCCAGCAAATTAGGGACACTGTTGTTCCTGGGGTATCGGCGAGGACCATTCGCAACCGTCTCCATGAAGCTGGGCTACGGTCCCGCACACCGTTAGGCCGTCTTCCGCTCACGCCCCAACATCGTGCAGCCCGCCTCCAGTGGTGTCGCGACAGGCGTGAATGGAGGGACGAATGGAGACGTGTTGTCTTCAGCGATGAGAGTCGCTTCTGCCTTGGTGCCAATGATGGTCGTATGCGTGTTTGGCGCCGTGCAGGTGAGCGCCACAATCAGGACTGCATACGACCGAGGCACACAGGGCCAACACCCGGCATCATGGTGTGGGGAGCGATCTCCTACACTGGCCGTACACCACTGGTCATCGTCGAGGGGACACTGAATAGTGCACGGTACATCCAAACCGTCATCAAACCCATCGTTCTACCATTCCTAGACCGGCAAGGGAACTTGCTGTTCCAACAGGACAATGCACGTCCGCATGTATCCCGTGCCACCCAACGTGCTCTAGAAGGTGTAAGTCAACTACCCTGGCCAGCAAGATCTCCGGATCTGTCCCCCATTGAGCATGTTTGGGACTGGATGAAGCGTCGTCTCACGCGGTCTGCACGTCCAGCACGAACGCTGGTCCAACTGAGGCGCCAGGTGGAAATGGCATGGCAAGCCGTTCCACAGGACTACATCCAGCATCTCTACGATCGTCTCCATGGGAGAATAGCAGCCTGCATTGCTGCGAAAGGTGGATATACACTGTACTAGTGCCGACATTGTGCATGCTCTGTTACCTGTGTCTATGTGCCTGTGGTTCTGTCAGTGTGATCATGTGATGTATCTGACCCCAGGAATGTGTCAATAAAGTTTCCCCTTTCTGGGACAATGAATTCACGGTGTTCTTATTTCAATTTCCAGGAGTGTATATACACTGTAGGCCTACAGCACAGATAAACCTGACCCACTATAACATCAACAGCTGTCAGAAACATGAATAAATGCTACAAACTCACAATCAACGATAATGTGCTATATGATTCCCAGCGGCTCAAATGGATTCTTGTATGATAAACTTTAAAACATAATATATTCTATCTCATTCAGAAGCCCACAAAAAAGGTTTCTCTGTCAGTTTAAGTAATACTGATGTCCGATCTTATTTTACTGTTTAGTGAGGAAATTGGCATACGTGAGTCGTGTGCCATGATATGCCAAGATAATGGGGATTAATCCGCTGTAGTGTGCTACCACCTCGCGGCATTAGTGTAAACTTGTAGGTGGGTGGTTAGAGCTAGCTGTGAGAGTCCATGCACCGTGGACGTTGTTTACCATACCTGTATGTACTTTGGTCCAGAAGGCAATTACGTTACGCCAGCTGCGGGTGCGCAAGAGCTACTTGATACGTGCACAACTGAAGGTGTGCTCGCAACCCTGATGCCAAGTTTCGCGGTGTCTAGAGGAGCAGCAATGAGGCATGGCATGGTAGATTGAATATAGTCTGTTTCACATTACCGTGTCTATAATATGTTTACGCGTTCAAAGAAAAATAATCAACAAATTTGCAGAGTGTCAAAAGGTATGGTGTTCACGTGCTCTTACACAACAGCGTCTAGACCTAGTGATCTTGGCAGCAAGAGGAGTTCTAAGCCACAAAGAGCACGATGCATCGCAGTCGCCATACATAGACGTGCATTGCATACAGCGCATCTTCAATCAAAATCTTCCCCCTCCGCTAGCCATTGATGTCTTACGAAACATTACTATGAAACGAAACCCTATTTGTGAGCTACTGTATAGTGTTTATTGCTCAAAGTATTCGTAAGGTGATGTCGTTTTATTGAAAATAATGTAAAGTAACTTCTTTTAATCAGTAGTAAGAAAGCAAATACGCAAAATACAGCGATATTTTGTCAGCTTTATTTGCAATTTGTAATTATCTGTGTAAGAACAAATGTTATTAGATTGTTTCTGATGATTTCTTCTTCTCTTTCTCGACACTGCACTGTATGATTTTTATTAATAATAATGTCATATTTAGTTCACAAAGGTCTCATTTCAGCAGCTGATTATCCTACTATTCCCTATGATTTAACTGAGTCATGAAAATGGTTTTTGTCATTTTAACTAAGCTGGAGGCGGTTTGTTTATTAATGCAACATTCGAACACCACAGTGCTTTATCGTTAGCTATTTTATGACCGAAAGTCGGCCTGCAGTTTTAATACGAAGTCCGATAATCTTTTTTGAAAACATCTTCCTATGTAAGAATGTTCATTTACTCACACGGCCACAGAACACCGAACAGGATGCAAATCAACATTGATTTTGGCCTGTAACTTGAAAGGTGGTTACATTGAGCCACAGCGCCAGAGATTGCGCCAAAGAGTATTATTCCGCCGCCTCCACTGGCAGTGCTTGTCGAGAACTCGTAGTAGTCAGTGCTTGCTGAGATGTCGTAGTGAAGGGTGCTTGTCGAGAAGTCGTAGTGGAGAGTGCTTGTTGAGAGGTGGTAGCGAGTCGGTGTTGAGATGTTGTAGTAGGGAGTGCTTGTTCCATGTTTTATGCAGTTGTTTGATGGGATAGACAGCCGATGTTGTTCTAATGGAGATACTGTAATGATCAGAGTGCTTTTCGTCAATACATATGAAGGTAAAAAAAAAAAAAATTCCGTTTTCTTTTTATTATCTCAATGTCTTAAATAATGCGTCATTACAGGTTCAGTCAACAAAGCATCTGGCTTGTGTTCTTGTATTAGAGTGTATATCTGGTTTCCTTACGCAATTATAGTATTTCTATTTTTTTAATTACTTAAGTATAAATGGTATTTAAAATTTCTTGTCTTATTGAAGAAGAGCCGTGCCAGATGTGTATGTCGAATCACACTCCCACACACAGAACAATTACACTTGTGTTTTGGTTTCGTAGGTTTTATAGTTGCTGGGGACTTAATTAATTAATTGTGTTAACGGAAATCTCCTTTCATTCCTTGTTGTTGTTCTATGCAGTCAGATTGCGTAATAAAATACTAGTCAGGGCCAACCGTTTACGAGACTTCGTAACCGAACAGACAGTTACTAAATCAAAAAATTAAAATTATTTGCATTAAATATAATTAAGCCCCCATGCACGTGGCGACCGCTGCTTCCGATCGTCCCTTGGAATTCTTCTGATTGTAAAAATAGTAGACAGTAGTATTGTTGTAGTAATTTGTAGTTTAGTAATTGTAGTCTATATTGCATGTGTAGATTTGGTAATTGTCATTCTTCTAATGGTATTTTTTGTTTGTTTGTAGAATTTAATTTTTGTTGTCTTGTCTACGGGTTTGACAATTTAGTGCAATTATTTCAATTGTTCGTTAATCGTGTTTGAGGGAAACATTTCGTGTGAATGGTATTGTTGGAGATGAGGAGTCATTGTGTGTAATTTTCGTACAGTGACGAGTTTTGTATGTTTTGTAAATGATTGCGCGATCGATGAAAAAGGCAAAAATGATGGATAGTCAGAATGACGAAATTGTTGACATGGCGAACTCGCCAACACAGGAGAACAGTATGATGAATAATGAAGTGGAAAACAATTTAATAAGTCGGGAAAATAGTCCGGAACCATTTCAAAATTTTTCTCAATCAGAAAATTTTCAGAATTCGAGATTAACGACAGAAGATTCTGGAATAGTATCGAACACAGATAGCTTTACAGCTATGACGAAGGAAACTGGTTTTGCGGGAAATGTTAGGGGCGAAAAGAATTTTGAACCAGTTAATATGGAGCAGTTGATGGGTGTAATATTAAATTTGGGATCTGAATTAAAAACACGGTTAGACTCACAGGGATCACAAATAGGAACAATTAAAACTGATATGGGAACAATGGAAACACGGTTAGGATCTGAATTAAAAACAGTGGCAACACGTTTAGAAACAGAGATGGAAACAATGGAAACACGGTTAAGCTCACGAATAGGGACATGTTTCAAAAACATGAAAGATGAATTAAAGAAAGAAATTAGAGAAGAAGTACAACCGATTTTGAACGCTCACAATAATAGTTTAATTTCAACAGAAATTAGACAAGAGGAACAGGACAGAGAACAGGAAGAAAAAGATCGCGTGATAGTACAGAAATTTTCAGAGTTAAATTTACAACGTGCACGCGATAAGGAGGAAATATTTGAAAGAATCGAGGAATCAGTACCAAATGACAGGACAAATAACTTAACGCAACAGTATGAACAGTTAACTACTAAATGTGACAATACCGAAACCTGAGTCGCGACACTTACGGAAGACGTAAATAAACAGAAAGAAAAAATAGGTGACTCATAGGAAAGAGTTGAGGAGATCTCAGATAAACTGACAAGTTTTAGTTTAAATGGGGACAGAGATTCAGATGATACAGCTTCATTGCCATTTGCAGAAACAGAAGAGTACCAGAACATAAATAAGCATGTCGAAAACCAGGGAAAATTTAATGAACGCGTCAAAAGGGAATTTGAGGCATTACGAAAGCAAGTCAAACAAATTGAAGGCGAAATCGTAGGAAAAGACAGTAGAAGAAATTTAGAATCACAGATAGCAGAGGGGTTTGAAGACAATAATTTATTTCATTTACAGGATGCAACAAGAGAGCGCCAGACGCGCGAACTTGACAATAATCGACATTCGGACTGGGACTGACGCGGTAGGTCTTTGTCGCCACGAGGAGAAAACTTTGACTATAAACACTTCTTAACTGTTCGGAAATTTAAGATCTTTCGCAATTCTAAGAATGACATACATCCATGCTCATGGTTAGATCAATTTATGTATGCACTTCCGCCAAATTGGCCACTAAGTCACAAACTGGAAATTATGTGCGGCTATTAATGTCCTCAGGGGATTCACTACACTAAGTGAATATGTGCCGTAGCGTGCATAGGGCCCCGAGCTGTAGTGGTGCTATTTCCCTTTTAGTTTTCTGCACCGCTGCCTACTCTTTTACTATTCTTTGCATCTGTCAAAACAACTCTTCGACTATCAATCTATCTAGAGAATCGTTAAAGAATAACCGGATATGACTATTTTACCTAAAAGTGATTTCGGAAATTACCATTGGACTTACTGTATCTTCAGCAGCATTCATTCGTAGTTTAAACGAAGTTTTACCTGTTTATCTTCGTGACAATATTACTTCATATGTTGACGATATTCTTATTGCTAAACATTCTTGGAGTGAACACAACAAAATTTTGGATTCATTATTACGTATTTTTGCAAGAGTTGGCTTTACGGTGAACTTAGAAAAATCTGAATTTGGTCGTTTTCAGGTGAAATTTCTCGGTCACATTATTTCTACAGAAGGTATTCTTCCTGATCCAGAGAAATTAGGTGCTATTCGTAATTATGCTGTTCCTACCACAAAACGTGATGTTCATTGTTTACTTGGTGTCTGTAATTTTCTTAGACGCCGTGTTAGATTGGACAATTTGGCCACATCTCGTTTTTGCGAACTATTTGGAAAGTTCTTTTTAAACGAAAATCGGTTGACAACTCTGTTTGGTTAGTTTGTATTCCTGATGAGTGGGTCAATAAATTGATTTGGTACACGCATTTCAGTTATCCACACTTTGGTCCCAGAAAATGCTTTCATAAATTACGAGAAAATTGTTACTTCAGTAATATGGAAAAACGTATTCGATCTGTTCTTGCCAAATGCAAATTATGTCAAAAGGCTAAGCCGCCAACTATTTCTCATAGAGCACCATTGTTTCCTATCATTCCAGCGAAATTAAAGGACATGGCTGCAGTTGATTTGTTCGGTCCAGTGGTTCGTTCTACTAATGGTTTTGCGTACATTTTGGTAGCAGTGGAACTGACATCAAAATATGTGTGTTTTACACCTTTACGCAAAGCAACAGCTCGTTCAGTATCTAACGCTTTCATCAAACATTTTCTTAAGGAAGTGGGTCATGTTGATAAGGTTATATCAGATAATGGATCACAGTTTCGCTCTAAAATTTGGTTTCGTACTCTACGGCGTCGTAAGATTAAACCAATTTTCATTTCACTTTTTCACCCTCAATCTAACGCTTCAGAGAGATGGATGAAGGAAATCAATAAATTGTGTCGTCTTTATTGTCATCAGAATCACAGAACTTGGAATGAGTATCTTCATATTTTTCAAAACATTCTGAATGAACTTCCCAATGACTCAACTTCTTTACCGCCTATACTGATATTAAAAAACAAAGCACCGACAAATCGCATTTCTGAAATCGTTCCTTTTCCGCCTACACAGAAACTGCGGCATTCTGAAGTTGTCAACCTGGCTCTACAAAATATTGTGTCTGCGGCTGCTAGAAGAGAGAAATCAGCTAAACATCCTGGTCGTTCAAAAATTTTGTCAGTTGGTCAGAAGGTGTTAATTAAGTCTCATCGTCTGTCTCACAAAGGAAAGGGCTTGTGTCGCAAATTTTTTCTGCTTTATAACGGTCCATATAGAATTCGCAAAATTATTCATGATAACACTGTCGAAGTAGAAACTCTTAAATCTCGACGCACTAAGGGAGTACATCATATTTCTAACGTTAAAATTTTTGTGGAATGACATACTTTCGAGAAACCAACAGTTATACGTAAACATGCGGAGAGTACAAGGATACCGCGCTGTGTTTTAGCGGCGGCACATACTCAAAGCAACAGCCAAGTCTGCGCGCCGCACAAGGCAGTCGTTGACCGCAAACAATTACTTCCTACGTCACGCGCCTACAGCTGATCGAGCGCTCAGTGCGAATGCACTGACAGCCGTAAACAAATACACAGTCTAATTTCTCCGACTAAATTCAGTATAAAGCTATAGTGACTTGATGAATTATGTTATTAACGTTCAGTATTTTTCAGGATACAGTTGTATAAAAAATTTAAGAGATTCAGGTAAATTCTGTGCGTGTCCGATGTTAAGAGGACTTGCTATCGAGAAATTTTCAGGAAGAATGTAATTTCGAAGAAGAAACTAATAAACTAAAAAGGTAACTATTAATTGAATTTATTTTTCAGGTAACATATTTCCGCTTAGGTACGTACTTTAGACGTCATTTTCTGCTCGCGATTATGTGATTCATCTTTGTGCTAAATGTCGTGTTCTATGAATTTACTTGTGAAGTGACCTGCTTGCGTACATTAACTGATTTTGACAATGATTGATTAATGAATAGGGTTGTTACTTGTGTATATTATGCATCGCTTGGCTGCTATGCTCTTTTACTGATGTCACATTTTTTTATTATGTGCCTGCTGCGCTTATTTATTTAAATTATAATTATCACCTGATTAATTGTGCTGACTGTGATTATGTATGTAGGTTACACTTTGTGATTTATCTGCTTGCGCCTTCATGTTTACTTATTAAGATTACATATGAACATTTATTTGCTTACGCTGATATGATGCTAATGACCTGTTTATTATGTAAGATACATATTTGCTGCTTTGCGTATGGATTGCACATTTATACATTTCTGTTTGTTGTCATAACTACTCTTTAATTTGGTATATAGAAATGCTGATATACTGTGTACAAACACAGAGTTTAGGTCACACTATGGTATTAATTATAGATTATTCGCTTGGCAGAGCCTCGTTGTAGGAATTGTGCTGCATCCACTTGTTGACATTCTGCTCTCCACTGGTATATTTACTCGCTATTGCATGTTTTGCTTACGCTCAGTGCCTTATATTTTTAAGATAAGAAAATGAACTGCTATAATTCGACGAACGATATTAGTACAAGAAACTTCATAGAAGTCACATGAGCTGAGGTTTTATGGAAGCTGTATAAATTTATGCTAATAGGAAGGAAGCTAACGACATGACATACCAACACTAGGGTTAGACCATTGACAGTTATTACACTGCATTCTTCGTGAGCAATTGAAATAGCAAGTGACACTTGACACAAAAAATACTCCACATGTTTGCTTCTGCCATGATTCTTGAAGTGGTGTATTCACTGTGAAATATTATGATCATTCACACTCCGTAATCGTACTTAATTACTGAGAGTTATTCGAACTAAGTCTGTTAGAGGTCATGTATGCATTTCTTTTGTTTAATGATGGACAAGGTAACCAAAATGTATTTTATAATTCATAATGAGTAGAAGATTTGGCTCAGGTGGACTACACAGAGGTTGTGTGTGGACATTGTGTCTTCGGATTGTATGGGGTGATGAACTGAAGTTTGCACTAGGTTTTTATCTGTACTTGTTCGAGGAGACTGACTAGAGGAAAGAGTTGTTATAGAAGTGAAATGATATTGGTGCTAAGGTTTATATGTATCGACGTATTGAAGAGGTATTATTGAGGTATTGAGATTATGTGAAGTTGATGATTATTGGAGTTTTGGTGGACAAGAGGTAAGGTAAATGATATTGATGATAAGGTTTATATGTATTGACGTAAGAGGTATTATTGAAGTATTAAGATTATGTGATGCTAATGATTATTGGAGTTTTGGTGGATAAGAGGTAAAGTAAGTGAGGAGCATATTTTTTTGTTGGTTTTATGGAACAAGGAGGATGAAGATAGCAGACTAGAACACTAAAGTGGAAGGAAGATTGTCTACACACACTTTGTTAAATCAATAAGCAGTAGATATTTTTTTTTTTTTTTTTTTTTTTTTTTTTTTTTTTTTTTTTTTTTTTTTTTGGAGAGAGGAAGCATTTTCATATCCTGGCTCACTGACAGTTGTTCAGCAACCGTACATTTTGATCTGGCTTGGCAAACATTGGTCTTGACATGATGACTATGACGTTGACTAACTATTATTGACTGTTATACATTGCTGCCACTACTACTTGATACACAAGTTGAACATCAAATTTGGACAGAATTGCATTTACACAGTTAACACTATTCAATTACACAATAGTACTTAATGTGGATGAAAGATGAGTGAGTGTGTTTTCCCTTCCTAATCCCAGAAAAGTGGTACCGACTTACCTCCTAAATATTATTTTACTTGTTTGTTGTGGCTTGCACTGACACCCATAAATATTATAGGTTTACTGATATTTGTGTATTTGTAATAGTTAATATGACAGTTATCGGATATCATTTGTGTGTTTATTAGAATTTGTATGTTTAGTGTAAGAGCATTGAGAATAATTTTGTAAAAGCAATTGTGTGTGCATTCAAACTATTGTTCATGCCTGAACTGTCTGATTAGTGATGGTGAATATTATGGATTGTTACCTGCACTTGTTCAACATAATGCATGCCACTTAGAAATGTTTAATTTCTGCTGATGAACTGTGTGATCAGTGATAGTGAATATTATGGACTGTTACTTGTACTTTTTCTACATGATTGGTGCCACTAGGACATGTTTAATTTCTGCTTATAAATTCTGATGAACAGTGTGATTAGTGATAGTGAATATTATGGACTGCTGTCTGGACCTGCTCATCATTGCTAGGTGCCACTGATGAACTGCTTCTACTGACATAATGTCACTTGTTGGTGTCTGCACCTGTTCAACATTGCCGGGTGCCGCAGATGGAACTGCTTCTACTGAAATGTCACTTGTTGGTGTCTGGACCTACTCAACATTGCTGGGTGCCACTAATGGAACTGCTTCTACTGAAATAATGTCACTTGTTGGTGTCTGCACCTACTCAACACTGCTGGGTCCCACTGATGGACTGATTCTACTGAAATAATGTCACTTGTTGGTGTCTGCACTTGTTCAACATTGCTGGGTGCCACTTAGAAATGATTAATTCTGCTGATGAACTGTGTGATTAGGATAGTGAATATTATGGACTTACTTGCACTTTTTCTACATGATTGGTGCCACTAGGACATGTTTAATTTCTGCTTATAAACTCTGATGAACAGTGTGATTAGTGATAGTGAATATTATGGACTGCTGTCTGGACCTGCTCTTCATTGCTAGGTGCCACTAATGGACTGATTCTACTGAAATAATGTCACTTGTTGGTGTCTGCACTTGTCCAACATTGCTGGGTGCCACTAATGGAACTGTTTCTGCTGAATGATGTCACTTGTTGGTGTCTGCACCTGTTCAACATTGCTGGGAGCAACTGATGGAACTGCTTCTATTGAAATGATATCACTTGTTGGTGTCTGCACCTGTTCAACATTGCCGGGTGCCACAGATGGAACTCCTTCTACTGAAATAATGTCACTTGTTGGTGTCTGCACCTACTCAACATTGCTGGGTGCCACTAATGGAACTGTTTCTGCTGAATGATGTCACTTGTTGGTGTCTGCACCTGTTCAACATTGCTGGGTGCCAGTGATGGACTGCTTCTACTGAGATAATGTCACTTGTTGGTGTCTGCACCTGTTCAACAATGCTGGGTGCCACTAATGGAACTGCTTCTACTGAAATGATGTCACTTGCTGGTGTCTGCACCTGTTCAACATTGCTGGGTGCCACTGATGGACTGCTTCTACTAAAATGATGTCACTTGTTGGTATTTGCACCTGTTGACCATTGCTGGGTGCTACTGCTGGAACTATCAACTACTTTTTTTTTTTTTTTGAATCATTCAAAGCATTTTATGTGAACATTTGTATAAACTGATTTTTTTGTATATTGTGTAAACTATTATGTTAAGTCACATGTATGAAAGAATTTGTATTGCTTACTGTATTTTATATATTAGGTTATTGAAAGGTCAGTGCAAAGCCAAAATTTTATCTAATTATGTGATATTTACGTATTAATATTATCTTTTATTTTTGTTTGTATTCCTGTGGACGAATTTGGTGATATTTTCACCACCAATGCTGGCAAAAATACCATCAAATTTTGGCCCATGGAGGAAGGGCATATGAAAGGTGGCTACACTGAGCCACAGCGCCAGAGATTGCGCCAAAGAGTATTATTCCGCCGCCTCCAGTGGCAGTGCTTGTCGCGAACTCGTAGTAGTCAGTGCTTGCTGAGACGTCGTAGTGAAGGGTGCTTGTCGAGAAGTCGTAGTGGAGAGTGCTTGTTGAGAGGTGGTAGCGAGTCGGTGTTGAGATGTTGTAGTAGGGAGTGCTTGTTCCATGTTTTATGCAGTTGTTTGATGGGATAGACAGCCGATGTTGTTCTAATGGAGATATTGTAATGATCAGAGTGCTTTTCGTCAATACATATGAAGGTAAAAAAAAAAATTCCGTTTTCTTTTTATTATCTCAATGTCTTAAATAATGCGTCATTACAGGTTCAGTCAACAAAGCATCTGGCTTGTGTTCTTGTATTAGAGTGTATATCTGGTTTCCTTACGCAATTATAGTATTTCTATTTTTTTTAATTACTTAAGTATAAATGGTATTTAAAATTTCTTGTCTTATTGAAGAAGAACCGTGCCAGATGTGTATGTTGAATCACACTCCCACACACAGAACAATTACACTTGTGTTTTGGTTTCGTAGGTTTTATAGTTGCTGGGGACTTAATTAATTAATTGTGTTAACGGAAATTTCCTTTCATTCCTTGTTGTTGTTCTATGGAGTCCGGCTTAATTATATATAATGCAAATAATTTTAATTTTTTGATTTAGTAACTGTCTGTTCGGTTACGAAGTCTCGTAAACGGTTGGCCCTGACTAGTATTATTACGCAATCTGACTGCATGGAACAACAACAAGGAATGAAAGGAAATTTCCGTTAACACAATTAATTAATTAAGTCCCCAGCAACTATAAAACCTACGAAATCAAAACACAAGTGTAATTGTTCTGTGTGTGGGAGTGTGATTCGACATACACATCTGGCACGGTTCTTCTTCAATAAGACAAGAAATTTTAAATACCATTTATACTTAAGTAATTAAAAAAAATAGAAATACTATAATTGCGTAAGGAAACCAGAATTACACTCTAATACAAGAACACAAGCCAGATGCTTTGTTGACTGAACCTGTAATGACGCATTATTTAAGACATTGAGATAATAAAAAGAAAACGGAATTTTTTTTTTACCTTCATATGTATTGACGAAAAGCACTCTGATCATTACAGTATCTCCATTAGAACAACATCGGCTGCCTATCCCATCAAACAACTGCATAAAACATGGAACAAGCACTCCCTACTACAACATCTCAACACCGACTCGCTACCACCTCTCAACAAGCACTCTCCACTACGACTTCTCGACAAGCACCCTTCACTACGACATCTCAGCAAGCACTGACTACTACGAGTTCTCGACAAGCAGTGCCAGTGGAGGCGGCGGAATAATACTCTTTGGCGCAATCTCTGGCGCTGTGGCTCAGTGTAGCCACCTTTCAAACTTCAGTTTTTAAATGAAAGGAAATAAATAATTCAGAAAGAAATTTTAAAAGGAAATCAGAATTCTAATTACTAAACAGATTTGGAAAGTAAAGCATTTTGATTTCATCGATACTGGAGTGGATTCTTTCGATGAACACTGTTTAAAACACCATTATCATGTTAAATGAGTGGCATGAAAGGAACCACTTCTAGTGATGACGTGTTTCCAGAGACTCTTTTACAAAGTTATTGAATGTTATGTATGTAAAAATTTTCATTTTACGTAACTACAGATTGTGTTGTCTGTTTTCCACGTTGCTCGATCAACCACTGGGACAAACTGCACTCAAATAGAGATAATGACTAAAACCAACGATTACTAAAATCCAGGCGAGAATACAGGAATTTCCTAATAAATTTTGAATACAATATTTTACGAGTTGAAACATAGCGCAAATACAGAAGGCAAGGATATCATTATTTCTATCCGTATCTTTGTGTGTTGCTGTTCTATGTCAATCAGACAGGTGCTTTATGACGTATGACATATTTCAAATTTAGTGTTTAAGTTAGGTGAATTTTATCCATAGTGGATGCTGTTGAACTCCGTGACTGTTCCTTTATAGGGTGTAGAAGAATTTCCGCTACCAATCAGAATCATAGATTATTAATTATATGTCACACGACCGGTTTCAGGCTTGTATCCATCCTCAGGTGTTTATACATTCATGTACATGTTTGTATTGCTGGAGATCACTGTTTAAATACAAAGAAAATTATCTGATGGTAACCAAACAGATACAAATGGAACAATTATAAGTGTCAAAGCAGCATTTGTCGAAAATATTTCTGTACTTACATAAAGATGAAGCATCCTTATTATAATTGTGCTGTGGTGACAATTTTTCTACTCAGTTGCACATTTGTTAGCATTTTCACGTCCATGTTTCAGTTTTTTTAATTTAGCTGCGTATTTCAATACTGCGTCGTGCATTCGTGATACACACTGTGTTTACATACAAACATGTAGGCTATTACAAAAGAACTTAGATGTAGTAGGCGCAAAGATCTACGAGCAACGGTCAGGAGAAATCAGAGACTTCGAACGTGGACTAGTCACTAGGTGCCTCCTGAGTAACGCATAGCTAAACCAAGATCGGGCAGACGTTATGTACTGATGGAGAAGATACGCTACTGGCCATTAAAATTGCTACACCAAGAGGAAATGCAGATGATAAACGGGTATTCATTGGACAAATATATTATACCAGAATTGACATGTGATTACATTTTCACGCAATTTGGGTGCATAGATCCTGAGAAATCAGTACCCAGAACAACCACCTGGGCATTGAGTGGAACAGAGCTTGGATGGCGTGTACAGGTACAGCTGCCCATGCAGCTTCAACACGATACCACAGTTCATCAAGAATAGTGACTGGCGTATTGTGACGAGCCAGTTGCTCGGCCACCACTGACCAGACGTTTTCAGTTGGTGAGAGATCTGAAGAATGTGATGACCAGGGCAGCAGTCGAACAGAAAGGCCCGTACAGGACCTGCAACATCGGTCTTGCATTATCCTGCTGAAATGTAGGGTTTCGCAGTGATCGAATGAAGAGTAGAGCCACGGGTCGTAACACATCTGAAATGTAACGTCCACTGTTCAAAGTGCCGTCAATGCAAACAAGAGGTGACCGAGACGTGTAACCAATGGCACCCCATACGATCACGCTGGGTGATACGCCAGTATGGTGATGACGAGTACACGCTTCCAAAGTGAGTTCACCGCGATGTCGCCAAACACGGATGCGACGATCATGATGCTGTAAACAGAACTGGATTCGTCCGAAAAAATTAAGTTTTCCATTCGTGCGCCCAGGTTCGTCGTTGAGTACACCATCGCAGACGCTCCTGTCTGTGATGTAGCGGCAAGGGTAACCGCAGCCACGGTCTCGGAGCTGATAGTCCATGCTGCTGCAAACGTCGTCGAAGTGTTCGTGCAGATGGTTGTTGTCTTGCAAACGTCCCCATCAGTTGACTCAGGTATCGAGACGTAGCTGCACGATCCATTACAGCCATGCGGATAAGATGCCTGTCATCTCGACTGCTAGTGATACGAGGCCGTCGGGACCCAGCACGGCGATCCGTATTACCCTCCTGAACCCACCGATTCCATATTCTGCTAACGCTCACTGGATCTCGACCAACGCTAGCAGCAATGTCGCGATACGATAAACCGCAATCGCGATAGGCTACAATCCGACCTTTATCAAAGTCGGAAACGTGATGGTATGCATTTCTCCTCCTTACACGAGGCATCACAACAACGTTTCACCAGGCAATACCGGTCAATTGCTGTTTTTGTATGAGAAATCGGTTGGAAACTTACCTCATTCCAGCACGTTGTAGGTGTCGCCACCGGCGCCAACCTTGTGTGAACGCACTGAAAAGCTAATTATTTGCATATCACAGCATCTTCTTCCTGTCGGTTAAATTTCGCGTCTGTAGCACGTCATCTTCGTGGTGTAGCAATTTTAATGGCCAGTAGTGTACCATTGAACATTGGGGATGGTGGTTGTAAAAAGGCGCATGAAATCATCGCAAGGAATCACTCATGCGTTTGAGAATGGTATAGCAGTTCAGCTAGCACAATGACTGTGTTTAGGGAGTGGGTGGTGCGAACAATAACGTAATGACGAGTTAGTGTTCTGTCATGGTGTCGTCCTGTGTGGCTATCGTGTGGTCCTCTTATTGTGCTTAAAAAACACTAAATGTGAAAGGATAAGAACACATTTTACTGCATTATGTACTGTGGACAGTAGAGGCTCAGCTTGGAGACGATGACTGACTGTATCAGCATCATAATGTACCATGTTGTAAAGCAGCAGATAGTGGTTTTGCGCACAATAACAGTCCTGAAATGGACTGTCCCGTCCGGAGTCCCACCTGAACCCAATGGAACAACTTGGTACGAATTAAACCGCTCTGGTCCCCAGTATCCAACAACATTAGCTTCTAAGGTTTCGATTCTTGAGGAATAATGGACTGCCATTCCTCCACAGAAATTCTCGCACTACATTGAGAGTGTCTCAAGTACACAATAAGCTACCATAAAGGCGAAGGGTGAACACAGCGCATATTAGTGTCAGTAAATAGATTTCCGGGTGCTTTTGATGAGGTAGTGTAGTTGTCCTTATGGATTATCATCCTTTTCTCGTTCACAACGGCGCCTCTCGTACTCCAACCTTCACAATTCGTCTCGCACCCTGAACGATTATGCTGTGACCACTGGAAAAACTTCATAAATGATGCCGCTTTCCGTAGTCAGAATTCAACGTTTCTGTGAGAGAAATAATTCTGAGTATCACCATAGGTCAATGAAAAGTTGTGTAAAAGAATACTTCCCTCCTGAATTTGTTTCTTGTTTCACTCAAGGGGGATATTCATGGTGTGTGTGTGAGATTCGTTACCAGTAACAGACAATGTACTGAATGGACTCCAGGGGCAAAGGCAATCAGAAGAAGGTTCTCCAGAAGCTTGATACATTGAGATTTGGTGAAATCATGAAGAAGTAGGTGTGGTTCCGCTTTTCTATTTCAATTGAGTTAAAATAATGCAGAAGTCTGACGATGAAATCTAAGGAGCATGTTATTTAAGATTGTTTTCTCCCAGCAAATAGAAGTCTTATCGCTTCCATGTACAGTCATCTCAGACACTATTCCAGGTACGAAACAATGGAGTTATTGACGAGGGTTCATGTAGGGTAGAACTGTAGAAAGGTTACTTTGTTTTCGCCGTTCCTTCTAGACCATACTGAGCAAGCTGTAGACACTGCAAGAAATTTGAGATGCTGGAAAATGAAAGCGGTTCATGAATCAAAAGTCTGCATTCTGACATGAAATATCAGACACTAAGACAAGACAAAAAAAAAGCAAAAAAAAAAAAAAAGCAAAAGCTTTTAGAACGACATTGTCATAACAGGGACCTTTCCTTTTACATCAGTGTTCTCACTCACTTAATAGATATCTGTCAGTTTCCATACCTAATTTGTGTGTCAAATCACAAAGTCAAGTAGATGCCCCCCCCCCCTCCCTTCCCTCCCGGCCCCATTTCACAACTTTCCTTTCACAGAACTGTAAAAGCTGTTCTTACTCTTTCATTAACTCATTAGTCGTCGGCTGGTTTTTGATATTGTCAATGCCTTTCTGTCATATACTAATCATTCCTTTGCAGTAATTTATCCAGCATCTGTTTTGTATATCTAGATGTTGATATGTGGGTGATTACGTATTAGAGCCACAGCTGCGATGTAATGCAGCTGGTTACCGACTTCGGCCATTAGAAATGATATTCATATCTTTTCAGCTTATTTGCAGTGTAACATGTCAACTTTGTTACTACGTATGACTGCCTCAACACTGAAACAGTTTTTTATTTAATACGATACATGCGAGAGATGACATTAATAAAAGTTCAAATGTATGTGAATTCCTAAGGGACCAAACTGCTCAGGTCATCGGTCGCTAGACTTACACACTACTGAAACCAAATTAAACTAACTTATGCTAAGAACAACACACACAACCATGCCCGAGGGAGGACTCCAACCTCTGGCGGGATATATAATAAAGTAGGCTTCGCCTGTAGTTTCACACGGAAAAGTTCATCTTCCAAATTACGACTGAAATACCGAGAATATATAGCGTTGCCAGTACGATAACATAAGCGTTTCCAAGGAAGGAAGAAAAATATATTTATTTTGTAGGTCCACTGTGAGTGATGTAGTTTTCCACAAGACGAAGTCGTTGGCTTTTCCTTGCTCTGGTAGGGAAATGGGCCACTTGTAATGACATCGTTGTCTGTGACTCGTGATTTTCCACACAGCTCATCAAACGATCCTCAAAACGAGCCTCAACGGCTGAGTGAACAGCTTCCTGCATTCGACTGACGACTAAGGGGAGTAAATGGCAACGTTGATCCGTGCCTTGCGTTTCGAAACCGGACGTCGTGATTCTTTCCCTCATACAGCGCAGTCACGCCACTTGTCACAGCATCAGAATGCATTTAGATCAATTGTCTCAACCGTTGTTTGGCATCACTCCAGCAGCCTGACGCTATAAATGTAACTTGTCTCAAGAGCAAGTGTTTTGCACTTGCAGTACGATGTCGATAAATCTTCTACACTCAATGTCTTGCATTGCAGTTATACCACGTTCTAACTACATATACTTCATAATCAAATGCGTTTCATATCCGCTTGGTTTATTGATCACTGTAAGTGATACACAGTATTCCGAGGCGTATGTATTATCATCACCACCTGGAGACACATAAATACACGATTTTCTTTTTTACTCCGCGAAATACCGGATGCTCTAAAACGATTCATCCGATTTCACAAGACCATATCTTATACATGAATGAGGATAGAAACTTGCGGTGAATTTTAAGTTACACATATTCATATCTTTTCAGCTTATTTGCAGTGTAACATGTCAACTTTGTTACTACGTATGACTGCCTCAACACTGAAACACTTTTTTTCTTTAATACGATACATGCGAGAGATTACATTAATAAAAGTTCAAGCAGCGATCGTGTGAGACCCAACTCGCTTTATTTGTTCATGAGACCCAGAAAATATTAGATACAGGCTCCCAGGTAGATGCTATTTTTCTTGACTTCCGGAAGGCGTTCGATACAGTTCCGCACTGTCGCCTGATAAACAAAGTAAGAGCCTACGGAATATCAGACCAGCTGTGTGGCTGGATTGAAGAGTTTTTAGCAAACAGAACACAGCATGTTGTTATCAATGGAGAGACGTCTACAGACGTTAAAGTAACCTCTGGCGTGCCACAGGGGAGTGTTATGGGACCATTGCTTTTCACAATATATATAAATGACCTAGTAGATAGTGTCGGAAGTTCCATGCGGCTTTTCTTGGATGATGCTGTAGTATACAGAGAAGTTGCAGCATTAGAAAATTGTAGCGAAATGCAGGAAGATCTGCAGCGGATAGGCACTTGGTGCAGGGAGTGGCAACTGACCCTTAACATAGACAAATGTAATGTATTGCGGATACATAGAAAGAAGGATCCTTTATCGTATGATTATATGATGGCGGAACAAACACTGGTAGCAGTTACTTCTGTAAAATATCTGGGAGTATGCGTGCGGAACGATTTGAAGTGGAATGATCATATAAAATTATTTGTTGGTAAGGCGGGTACCAGGTTGAGATTCATTGGGAGAGTGCTTAGAAAATGTAGTCCATCAACAAAGGAGGTGGCTTACAAAACACTCGTTCGACCTATACTTGAGTATTGCTCATCAGTGTGGGATCCGTACCAGATCGGTCTGACGGAGGAGATAGAGAAGATCCAAAGAAGAGCGGCGCGTTTCGTCACAGGGTTATTTGGTAACCGTGATAGCGTTACGGAGATGTTTAATAAACTCAAGTGGCAGACTCTGCAAGAGAGGCGCTCTGCATCGCGGTGTAGCTTGCTCGCCAGGTTTCGAGAGGGTGCGTTTCTGGATGAGGTATCGAATATATTGCTTCCTCCTACTTATACCTCCCGAGGAGATCACGAATGTAAAATTAGAGAGATTAGAGCGCGCACGGAGGCTTTCAGACAGTCGTTCTTCCCGCGAACCATACGCGACTGGAACAGGAAAGGGAGGTAATGACAGTGGCACGTAAAGTGCCCTCCGCCACACACCGTTGGGTGGCTTGCGGTGTATCAATGTAGATGTAGATGTAGATAGAAACTATAAGTTTAACTTGGTGCAAGTTGGAAGTTGTGGGTTCATGTAGATAGTCGGTAGGGATCCTTCTTGTCCATTACACATTTATGCCGTGTCGCGATAACGACAACACAGTAACAAAAAACGTTTTGCATGTTCCGATTCGACCAGTGCAATTCAGTTACAACTGTGCAAGGTGGTGGTCCTCGAGATAGGACGCTGCGTCTTCTACATCTCAAAGAATTCGACAATAGGACCAGCAGTTAGAACACACCGTATATTTATACAGGATGCTTCCGTGATGGTATTCCAGACTTTCAGGAATGATGTAGAAGGGTAAATGTATCAATATGAGGCAAAGGACATTGGTCCGGAAACGATCGATATGCAAGTTATAAGTGAAAATCATTATGTCGGTATATGTGTACCCGTACAGTTGTTGCCATTATTGCAGTTCCTGGAACATATCATACTTCTTATTCTTCCACGGATGCGGTTCCAGCATGATGGAGCTTCGCCAGGTAGTGAGAGAGCCACTCCAGTTAACGTTAGAGGACCAGAACGATATGAATGTAAAGTTTGCTACCATACAGGCAGCTCTGACTGAAGTTGCACGCATTTAAGAGGGTAACAGGCTAGGTTGACTCGTTATATGAACTGGTTCAGTGATTGGAATGTTTTATGTAAGGCAGGAGTAGTCAATGACGGGATAGAATAGTTTCAAGTTAGGGCTCCACAGTTAAATGTAACAATATCTGATATATCGTCAGCAACATTTTAAAAAAAGTTTTAGGGTGAGCTTAAATACTGCACAGGTGGAGGACGGTAATCAAGTTAGGAGCCCCAGCCGTTAAGACTACACAATGACCTCACCCAGCTACCTCATCCTCTACATTCTGTTTTTATTTTCGTTTTAATTTTTTGTTAACAATCTCTTGACTGATTGGCTGCCGCTCGCTACGAATTCATCTCCTGTGCCAACCTTTCCGTCTCATAATAGCAATTACAACTTACATCCTCAATTATTTGCTGGATATATTCCATATCCATCTTTACAGTTTTTACCCTCTACTATTCCCACTAGTACCATGAAAGTTATTTCCTAGTGTCTTAACAAATGTCCTATCGTCCTGTCCCTTCTTCTTATTAATGATTTCCGTACATCCCATTTCACACCGATTCTGTGGATAAACTCCTCTGCCGGCCGCGGTGGTCTAGCGGTTCTGGCGCTGCAGTCCGGAACCGCGGGACTGCTACGGTCGCAGGTTCGAATCCTGCCTCGGGCATGGGTGTGTGTGATGTCCTTAGGTTAGTTAGGTTTAAGTAGTTTTAAGTTCTAGGGGACTTATGACCTAAGATGTTGAGTCCCATAGTGCTCAGAGCCATCTGATAAACTCCTCTGTCCTTACCTTATCAGTCCATGTCATTTTAGTATTCTTATGCAGCCTCGCACCTCAAATGCTTCGGTTCTCTTCTTTTCCGGTTTTCCCACAGTCCATGTTTCACAACCATACATGTTGCACTCCAGACGAACCCTCAGAAATTTCTTTCTCAAATTAAGGCCATTGTTTGATACTAATAGACTTCTCTTGAATAAGAATGTCCTCGCTGACAGTCCTAGTTCACATTTTACGATTTCTTTGCCCTGTCCATCATGAGTTTGCTACCCAAGTAGCAAAATCTGAAACCAATGACCTATGGGTAGCGTCTCTGATCAGTAATCAGAACGTCTTTAGTCCCGGATTCGAACCTCGCTAGTGCTTACCTTCTGAATGAAAGTCATCAGCATTGGTGGCCATGAGAAATCCCCTCGTTCTGCCAATGCCTGGACAAAGAGGGCGGTGAAGCAAACAGAGGTTCTGGGCACTCTTTTGCCCTTAGGGTGGGAAACTGCCCCTAACAGACAGAAGAATCAACAATGATCAAAGGCGTGAGGACACAGAAGGCAATGCGAAACCACTGCATTGTTGTTGTTGTTGTTGTGGTCTACAGTCCAGAGACTAGTTTGATGCAGCTCTCCATGCTACTCTATCCCATGCAAGCTTCTTCATCTCCCAGCATCTACTGCAACCTACATCCTTCTGAATCTGCTTAGTGTATTCATCTCTTGGTCTCCCTCTACGATATTTTACCCTCCACACTGCCCTACTATACTAAACTGGTGACCCCTCAGAACATGTCCTACCAAACGATCCCTTCTTCTAGTCAAGGTGTGCCACAAATTTCTCTTCTACCTAACTCTATGCAGTACCTGATCATTAGTTATGTAATCTACCCATCTAATCTTCAGCATTCTCCTGTAGCACCACATTTCCCAAGCTTCTATTCTCTTTCCCGTCTAAACTATTTATCGCCCACGTTTCACTTCCATACATGGTTATACTCCATAGAAATACTTTCAGAAACGACTTCCTGACACTTAAATCTATACTCGATGTTAACAAACTTCTTTTCTTCAGAAACGCTTCCCTTGCCATTGCCAATCTACATTTTATATCCTCTCTACTTCGACCATCATCAGTTATTTTGCTCCCCAAATAGCAAAGCTTATTTACTACTTTAAGTGTCTCATTTCCTAATCTAATTCCCTCAGCACCATCCGATTTAATTCGACTACATTCCATTATCCTAGTTTTGCTTTTGTTGATGTTCATCTGATATCCTCCTTTCAAGACACTGTCCATTCCGTTCAACTGCTCTTCCAGGTCCATTGCTGTCTCCGACAGAATTACAATGTCATCGGCGAACCTCAACGTTTTTATTTCTTCTCCATGGATTTTAATTCCTACTCCGAATTTTTCTTTTGTTCAGTAGTTGTAATGGAATGTTGTCTACTTCCAGGGCTTTGTTTCGGCTTAGGTCTTTCAGTGCTCTGTCAAACTCATCACGCACTATCATATCTCCCATCTCATCTTCATCTACATTCTCTTCCATTTCCATAATTTTGTCCTCAAGTACATCATCCTTGTACAGACCCTCTATATACTGCTTCCACCTTTCTGCTTTCTCTTCATTGCTTAGAACTGGGTTTCCATCTGGTCTCCTGATATTCATACAAGTGGTTCTCTTTTCTCCAAAAGTCTCTTTAATTTTCTTGTAGGCAGTAACTATCTTACCCCTAGTGAGACAAGCCTCTACATCCTTACATTTGTCCTCTAGCCATCCCTGATTAGCCATTTTGCACTTCCTGTCGATCTTATTTTTGAGACGTTTGTATTCGTGTTTGCCTGCTTCATTTACTGCATTTTTATACTTTCTCCTTTCATCAATTAAATTCAATACATCTTCTGTTACCCAAGGATTTCTACTAGCCTTCGTGTTTTTACCTACTTGATCCTCTGCTGCCTTCACTATTTCATCCCTCAAAGCTACCAATTCTTCTTCTACTGTATTTCTTTCCCCAATTCCTGTCAATCGTTCCCTAATGTTCTCCCTGAAACTCTCTACATCCTCTGGTTCTGTCAGTTTATCCAGATCCCATCTCCTTAAATTCCCGCCTTTTTGCAGTTTCTTCAGTTTTAATCTACAGTTCATAACCAGTAGATTGTGGTCAGAGTCCATATCTGCCCCTGGAAATGTCTTACAGTTTAAAAATTGGTTCCTAAATCTCTGTCTTACCATTATATAATCTATCTGAAACCTTTGAGTATCTCTAGGCCTCTTCCATCTATACAACCTTCTTTTATGATTCTTGAGCCAAGTGGTAGCTATGATTAACTTATGCTCTGTGCAAAAATCTACCAGGCGGCTTCCTCTTTCATTTCTTACCCCCATTCCATATTCACCTGCTACGTTTCCTTCCCTTCCTTTTCCTACTATCGAATTCCAGTCACCCATGACTATTAAATTTTCGTCTCCCTTCACTATCTGAATATCACTGCATCAAAGACATCACTGCATTAAAGGCGTATAATGGGTACCCATAGGGCACACGACCTGTAATTGATATAGTGTCAAGATGACCTATCCATTGGCAGAAGACTCCGGACTAATCCCCCAGGAGTAGGATTTGTTATGAATAGAAAGGTAGAGCAGACAGTGAGTTACAGTGAACATTCCAGAAATAGGGTTCTTCTTATCAGATACGATAGCAAACCAGCACCAACTACCTTATTTCAGGAACACATGCTGACGTCACAAGCAGTAGATGAAGAGACAGAGCAATTATATTGGGGTATCGAACGGTAATTCAATATGCAGAGGGAGACGAAAATCCAATAGTCACACGGGAGTGGAATATGGTTGAAGGGGAAGGAATAGAAAGGTTGCAGAAGAATACGGACTTGGTAGTAAGAATGAGAAAGACTTATTGAGTCTGTAAGGTGTCAAACAAATAACACACGTTACATTGAATTCCTGAAACAATTCCTGTTAACTCAATATGTCACAGGACATAGTTATGAGAATATGTACGAATTTTATTGATACGCAAAGTGAAGCGAATAAACAAACCAACATTTCATGAATATGAACCACTAACACTCACATTGGTAACTGAATGCAAGTAATTTCTCTGACCCGAGCTATGAGATGCAGTTCTGAGGGAACGGACAATTTTACAATTGCACGGCATCTCACGCAGCTGAAACCCTCGCCGCGGGAAACCTAGCAGACACAATGAAACACCACAGCCACTGTGTAGGCTACCGGCAAAAATAGCCCTTGTCCCTGCTTTTAACGACGACCTTCGGAAAGCCTTTCTACAGGAACATGGCCGGAGATGGCAGATAAACGTCCATAGAAACCCAAAATTGGTGATTCACTGTAGTCACTTTCGTTAAAACTCACACGAAACAAAAAGTTGTTTATCTCATTATTATCCTACGAAAGAAAGACTACAAAAACTCTAGTCGGTGGAGTTATAACAAGTACAAACGCCCTGATTGACCAGAAAGGAAACGCGTGGCCACCAACTTTGATATAGTCTAATTGTAGGCAGTGTAATTGGCTTCTTCGCTTTCAGAAAATAGTCGAGTGTCTGAGCAAGGCGACTCGCGCCGCACTGAGACGATTGCGAGAGTCATTATGTGAACACTTGTTCACAGGCTCGACTCAGCTCACACCAACAGCCGCTGCCGCCACCGGCCATGCAAGGTAGTCACACGCGCTCGCGCTACGCCAGCAAGTGATATCCAATTGACACTCAGAATTGCGGTCGTCTCTGTCTCTCCTAATTTTCGTACATTCAACCATGACTTGTAGTGAAACATGTTCATGATTGCTCGGCTTAATTAGAGCAGAAACGCAAGATGTCCAATCTAACGAAAAGGATTGATCAGCCACTATAGAGTTATGAATTGTTTTAATTGTGTACTTTTTTTGTTTGCTCTTTACCAACCCCATTCAATTTTGGGCATTTTTATTGTGCATTTTATCGTAATTGATATCTCTGGCCCCAATTGTACTTAATTTGTTTATATTTCTATCCACCCCCAGACTTGGTCATCAACCATCTTGCCATTAAAGAACCTTATAATAGTTAGGAATATCGCCTCACAGTTGTGAACACCCAATATAAATATTTTACTATCCTGTACATTATTTTCCTAATATTGCAATGGCATGAAGTCATACTTCGAGTAAAAGTAAACCTTAATAACGAAACTCTAAAATTTTCATTTTTTGCTAACATATAGCTGCGCCTGAAGCCGTACACTGTTTTCTGTTAGCGATAACGTTTCCTTTACAGGGAGTATAGTGGAACTGACATTGAGATCGTTGTCTGATTTCATCACTGTCCTTTCTGCTGGACTCTTCTGACTCTGCGTGCGTGAGATGGTATCTTCCTATCTTGCAGGCCCTAGGTTCAACACCAAATTCCTAAAACTCTCACAGAGCGTCATTGTGCAACTGTGGTAGCAAGATAGATCGGAATCAGTCTTACACATGATAGAAGTCATGAGCTAAATTTCAGCTAGTAATAGCGAATACTCTGTTAAAGAATCACAAAAGGTGGAGGTATACTTGAAAATGGCTGGGAGATAAGTGAAGATCCTGTTAGTTTACATCAGGGACCGGCAGAGATTCCGAAAATAGATATTGGGTTGTAAGACTTACACAGGACCAGATATGGGCTCAGATCACAATTTAGTAATGATGAAGTGTAGGCTGAAGTTTAAGAGACTAGTCAGAAAGAATTGATGCACAAAAAACTGGGCCACGGAAATACTAAGAAATGAAGAGGTACGTTTGAAGTTCTCTGAGGGTACAGATAATGTATAATGAATACTTGCAATGAATGGAGTTCAGTTGAAGAGAACTGGATATCTCTAAAAAGGCCAATCACAGCAGCTGAAAAGAAAAACATATGTGAGAAAAAGCTAACTGCCAAAAAGCCGTGAGCAACAGAAGAAATACTTCAGCTGATTGATGTAAGAAGAAAGTACAAAAACATTTACAGAAATTCAGGAACTCAGAAGTATAAGTCTCTTAGGAATGAAATAAATGTGAAGGAATCGAAAAAGAAATGGTTGTCGAAAGGATTGACCCAGTATGTAGAAAATTCAAAACAACCTTTGGTGATATTAAAAAAAAAATGGTTCAAATGGCTCTGAGCACTATGGGATTTAACTTGTAAGGTCATCAGTCCCCTAGAACTTAGAACTACTTAAACCTAACTAACCTAAGGACATCACACACATCCATGCCCGAGGCAGGATTCGAACCTGCGACCGTAGCGGTCGCGCGGTTTCAGACTGTAGCGCCTAGAACCGCACGGGGTGATATTAAAAGCAGGAGCTGTAACATTAAGAGTGCAATGCGAATTCCACTGTCTAATCCAGACGATAGAACAGATAGCTGGAAAGAGTACAATGTACGCTTCTATGGAAGGGGGTGGGAGGAGGGGGATGGGGGCGTAGACTTGTCTGATGACGTGATGGAACAAGAAACAGGAGTCATCGGGGAAGAGAAAGGAGATCCATTGTCAGAATCAGAATTTAAAAGAGTTTTGGACGACTTAAGATCAAATAAGCAATAGGGATAGATAACATTCCATCAGAATTCCTAAAATTATTCAGGAATGTGTCAACAAAACGACTATTCAAGTTGATGTGTAAAATGTATGAGAGTGGCGATATACCTTCAGACGTTCACAAAATTCACAAAATTCTGAAAATTGCGAGAACCGAAAAGTGCAAGAATTATCGCACATTCACCTTAACAGCTCATGCATCCAGGTTTCTGACAAGAATAATACACAGAGGAATGGAAAAAAAATTGAAAATCTGCTAGATGACGGTCAGTTTGCGTTTAGGAGAGGTAAAGGCAGCAGAAAGCCAGTTCTGGCGTCGCAGTTGATAGTAGCAGTATGACTCAAGAAAAATCAAGACAATTTCACAGGAGTTGTCGACCTGGAGAAAGCGTTCGTCAATGTAAAAGGTTGCAAGATGTAAGAAATTCTGGGAAAAATAGATGTAAGCTTTAAGGAAAGACGGGTAAACTACAATAAGTACAAGAACAAAGAGGGAATAAGACTGGAAAACCAACAGCGAAGTGCTCGGATTAAAGAAGTTGTAAGATAGGAATGTAGTCTTTCGCCCCTACTGTTCATTCTATACATCGAGGAAGCAATGACGCAAATAAAAGAAATGTTTAAGAGCTGAATTAAAATTCAACTCCTATATGCATCATTTCATGTATTTAAATGTTAAACAAAGTTAGGGGGAGACAGCAGCCTTGTCATGCTTCTTTGTTAGGTGGTATCTCATTAGTCACTTTTCCGTTGAGACCTAGAGTGATAGTAGTGTCCCAAGGTAAACTTTTTATCGCATTTATAATACGATTTGAATATCCGCTGTTCGTCACTATCTTTCAAAGTTTCTGTGTATTGGATCGGTCAAAATCTTTTTTTAAAAATCGATAAAAGCAATTGTGTTTCTTTGTTGTATTCACTGCGTTTTAGTATTATCTGCTGTAAAATAAAAACTGCACCTATCATAGGGCGTCCGTTCCTAAAACCCATCTGTTTCTCATGCAGTACTACTTCTGTTATGTTTTTTAAGTATTGTATTTAAAATCTTAGCATATATCTTGTTCGCTGTATGGTGAACTTATTCCCCTGTAATTACTGCATAGGCTTTTGCCCATTTTTTAAAAAGGGACAGTACTCTAGCAATCTTTCAGTCTTTTGGAATATTCTTGCTCTTCCATTTATAAAATAAATGATTAATGTATTGAACGCTTTGATTTTCTTTGCATAGCGAACAAACTCCCCCCCCCCCCCAACTCCCCACCTCTCCCCACCACCCATCCTTACGCAGCATTTTTAGGTAGTTGATGGAGAGCCAATGAAGATACAGTGCTTAAGGTACTATAACTTATTGCATTCTTTCAACTCGGTTGCGCAACTTGGTTGCTCAGCACTGGCACAGGAGGAGCGATCTGATACCATAGTTGAAGCGGGCAGCCAACAGATCATTATTAAATGACAGGCTGGCGGGTCCTCACACAGTCGCAGTCACATCCACTAAATATCTAGGCGCGACATTGCAAAGCAATCTGAAATGGAACACACGAGTAAGTACGGTAGTAGGGAAGGCAAATAATAGTCTTTGATTTATTGGGAGGATTATTGGAAAGTGTGGTTGATATGCAAAACAGAACGTGTATGAAACACTAAAGCGACCCATTTTTGAGTGCTGCTCAAGTGCCTTGGATCCCCAACAGATTGGATTAAACGAAGCCATCGAAGCAATTTAGAGGCGGGTTGCTAGGTTTGTAAGTGATAGCTTCGATCAGCACGTGAGTGGTTGTGGAGATGTTTCGTGAACTCAAAGTGGTATCCCTGGAGGGAAGACGACGTTCTTTTTGCGGAACTTTTCTGAGAAAATTTAGAGAACCGGCATCTGAAGCTGACAGCAGAATGATTCTGTTGCTGTGAATGTACATTTCGCATCAGGATCACGAAGCCAGGAGAAATTAGAGCTCGTAAGAAGGCATATAAACAGTCTTTTTCCTTCGCTCTGTCTGTGAATGGAACAGGAAAGGGAGTGATGAGTAGTGGTAAAATGTAAATGTCGAGTGACTAGGGCCTCCCGTCTGGTAGACCGTTCGCCGGGTGCAAGTCTTTCGATTTGACGCCGCTTCGGCGACTTGCGCGTCGATGGGGATGAAATGATGATTGGGACAATACAGCACCTAGTCCCTGAGCGGAGAAAATCTCCGACCCAGCCGGGAATCTAAACCGGGCCCTTAGGATTGACATTCTGTGGCACTGACCACTCAGCTACTGTGGCGGACGGTGAGTGGTGGTGGAAGGTACCAACTGCCACAAACTGTACAGTGCTTGGCCGGCCGGCTAGCCGCGCGGTCTAATGCGCTGCTTCCCGAGCGGGAAGACGTCCTGGTCGCCGGCACGAATAAGCCCGGCGGATTAGTGTATAGGTCCAGTGTGCCGGCCAGCCTGTGAATGGTTCTTAAGGCGTTTTTCCATCTACCTCGGAGAATGCGGGCTGGGTCCCCTTATTCCGCCTCAGTTACACTATGTCGGCGACTGCCGCGCAAACACTGTCTCCACGTACGAGTACACCATAATTACTCTACCACGCAAACATCTGGGGCTACGCTCGTCTGATATGATGCGATCCCGAGGGAGGGACGAAGGGGGAGGATCCGAATGACAAATTTTCAAATGTGTGTGAATTCCTACGGGACGAAACTGCTGAGGTCATCGGTCCATAGACTTACACACTACTTAAACTATATTATGCTAAGAACAACACACACACCCATGCCCGAGATAGGACTAGAACCTCCGGCGGGAGGGTCACCGCAGTCCGTGTCATGGCGCCTCAAACCGCGCGGCCACTCTGCGAAGCGGAGGGTCCACTGTGGGCCGAACCGCACAATAACCCCAGGTTCGGTGTGGGGCGGCGGTGGGATTGATGGATTGCTGTGGCCTGTTGTGGGGTTGTGAACCACGGAGAGCTAAGGCGGGACGAAGCCTCTCCGTCGTTTTTAGGCCTACGGTTTAATACACACACAATACACAATACACTTCAGTGCTTGCGCAGTATGTATCTAGATATACACTACTGGCCATTAAAATGCCTACACCACGAAGATGACGTGCTACAGGAACGAAATTTAAGCGACAGTAAGAAGATACTGTGATATGCAAATGATTAGGTTTTCAGACCATTCAAACGAGGTTGGCGCCGGCGGCAACACCTACAACGTGCTGACATGAGGAAAGTTTCCAACCGATTACTCAAACACAAACAGCAGTTGACCGGCGTTGCCTGGTGAAACGTTGTTGTGATGCCTCGTGTAAGGAGGAGAAATGCGTACCATCACGTTTCCGACTTTGATAAAGGTTGGATTGTAGCCTATCGCGATTGCGGTTTATCGTATCGCGACATTGCTGCTCACGTTGGACGAGATCCAATGACTGTTAGCAGAATATTGAATCGGTGGGTTCAGGAGGGTAATACGGAACACCGTGCTGGATCCCAACGGTCTCGTATCACTAGCAGTGAAGATGACAGGTATCTTATCCGCATGGCTGTAACCGATCGTGCAGCCACGTCTCGATCCCTGAGTCAACACATGGGGACGTTTGCAAGTCAACAACCATCTGCACGAACAGTTCGACGACGTTTGTAGTAGCATGGACTATCAGCTCGGAGACGATGGCTGCGGTTACCCTTGACGCTGCATCACAGACAGGAGCGCCAGCGATGATGTACTCAACGACGAACCTGGGTGCACCAACGGCAAAACGTCATTTTTTCGGATGAATACAGGTTCTGTTTAAAGCATCATGATGGTCGCATCCGTGTTTGGCGACATCGCGATGAACGCACACTGGAAGCGTGTGTTCGTCATCGCCATACTGGCGTATCACCCAGCGTGATGGTATGGGGTGCCATTGGTTACACGGGTCGGTCACCTCTTGTTCACACTGACGGCACTTTGAACAGTGGAAGTTACATTTCAGATGTGTAACGACTCGTGGCTCTACCCTTCATTCGATCCCTGCGAAACCCTACATTTCAGCAGGATAATGCACGACCGCATGTTGCAGGTCCTGTATGGGCCTTTCTGGATACAGAAAATGTTCGACTGCTGCCCTGCCCAACACATTCTCCAGATCTCTCACCAATTGATAACGTCTGGTCAATGATGGCCGAGCAACTGGCTCGTCACAATACGCCAGTCACTACTCTAGATAAACTGTGGTATCGCGTTGAAGCTGCATGGGCAGCTGTACCTGTACACGCCATCCAAGCTCTGTTTGACTCAATACCCAGGCGTATCAAGGCCGTTATTTCGGCCAGAGGTGATTGTTCTAGGTACTGGTTTCTCAGGATCTATGCACCCGAACTGCGTGAAAATGTAATCACATGTCAGTTCTAGTATAATATATTTGTCCAATGAATACCAGTTTATCATCTGCATTTCTTCTTGGTGTAGCAATTGTAATGGCCGCCGGCCGGAGTGGCCGAGCGGTTAAAGGCGCTACAGTCTGGAACCGCACGACTGCTGCAGTCGCAGGTTCGAATCCTGCCTCGGGCATGGATGTGTGTGATGTCCTTAGCTTAGTTAGGTTTAAGTAGCTCTAAGTTCTAGGGGACTTATGACCACAGCAGTTGAGTCCCATAGTGCTCAGAGCCATTAGTAATGGCCAGTAGTGTAGATGTAGATCTGTCGTTTGCGTCCCTTTAAGAACAACGTGTTAGTTTTGTGTGCTAGTAAGTCCTGAATCCACACACAAATCTGGTCCAATATTCGGTAATCTCCTATTATGTTCACTGAACTGAGAAATTGTTTAATTTTGCCGTAGCTTGGTCAGCGATTTTCAAGCCTGACGTACGACTGTCCTGTAGTCTACACATTTATCCACTGGTGAACGCTTCAGCGGGAAACAACTGAACGTGTGTCATAAGTGCGTGTTCCGAAACAGAGCCACAGAAGGAATGTGACAGACCTGCGGTGCAAAGTATCTATCCGTCACGAGCGTGGGTGCGGCGCTGCGGCGCGGCCGGGCTGTGCGGGTGACGGGCGGCCCGTGGACAGGGGCTCTCGGTCGGCTGCGCTCCGCCGGCCGCGCCGTCCGGCGCAGACGGACGGCCGGCGCGCCTGAGCGATGGTGCCAGCCGACGCCATTAATCTCTGACGTCACGATACGCCGGACACGCCCCGCCTGCACGGAGCATTCCCGATCGAGGCGGCGAGCACAGGCGCAGGTCGAGAGGTGACCGCTCCTTTTCTCTTTGGCAGATTTTCTACTGTTATGGAGTCGTTCTTCACTTGCTGCTATTTTGCGTCCCATAACAATATCGACACTCGCTATCCTCGCTCTGCTCTACGTGCCATTGTTTCCATTTCACCACAGTTCTGTTACGCAGGAGTCTGTTGGTGGCAGTAGAAGTAATTGCCGGCTCTCTAAACTTTATTAACAGTGAAACTTCCTGGCAGATTAAAACTGTGTGCCGGACCGAGACTCGAACTCGGGACCTTTGCCTTTCGCGGGAAAGGGCTCTACCAACTGAGCTACCCAAGCACGACTCACGCCCCGTCCTCACAGCGTAATTTCTGCCAGTACCTCATCTCCTACCTTCAAAACTTTACGTGCTTGGGTAGCTCAGTAGAGCACTTGCCCGCGAAAGGCAAAGGTCCCGAGTTCGAGTCTCGGTCCGGCAAACAGTTTTAATCTGCCAGGAAGTTTCATATCAGCGCACACTCCGCTGCAGAGTGAAAATCTCATTCTGGTTTAATAACAGAGTTTTGCAAAAGCAACATCTTCTTCCTTGTAGTGATTCCCATTTGAGTTCCCAGAGCGCTTCCGTAATACCCACATGTTAAACGAAAGTACTGATGACAAATCTAGCAACACGACTGTGAATTGCTCCCGTGCCTTCCCTTTATCCGACCTGCTATGGATCCCAGACATTCGATCAACACTCAAGAATGGGTTGCACAAGTATTTTGTATGTGGTGTTCTTCACACATGAGTTAAACTTTCCTAGAATTTCTGAGTAAACCAAAGTTGACCATTCGGATTCCTTACAACAAATTCACGTGCTCGTTACATTGCATGTTCGCTTTTCAACGCTATACCTAGATATGTTGCCACATGTCTGCCCCAAGCAGCGCACCACTAACACTGTAATCGAGCATTACAGGACCGTATCTCTTACTTATCTGCATTAACTTATTTACACCAAGCTGCCTCATCCATGAATTCACAGATACAGCCTCAAAATGCAAAAAAATGAAAATTTAGTAAATTTAAGAGAGAAAAAAATATTTGGTTTTGTGTGTAGTCCCACTTTTAGTTCGCCTACTAGCTACAGGTTCTTGTACCAAGCTCCATCATCAAGCTATCCCTTGGTGCGCAGCCGGCCGAAGTGGCCGTGCGGTTAAAGGCGCTGCAGTCTGGAACCGCAAGACCGCTACGGTCGCAGGTTCGAATCCTGCCTCGGGCATGGACGTTTGTGATGTCCTTAGGTTAGTTAGGTTTAACTAGTTCTAAGTTCTAGGGGACTAATGACCTCAGCAGTTGAGTCCCATAGTGCTCAGAGCCATTTTGAACCTTGGTACGCAATCGTGAACCCCGCTTGTTCCCAAGTATGTGTATCATATAAGGTGCAGGGGGGGGGGGGGGGGGGTGAACAAAAATATGGAAACACTGCGAGAAACACTTGCTAGAACACAGATGCATATGCTAGCCATGCCTGCAGGTTGCGTTGTTTTCTTTGACACGAAAGATACCTGTGCGTTGTCCTCAATACGTTGCAAATGGTAGTCACGGTCAGAACAGTGTTCTGCGTACTTGCCATTGCATTATGTCGTAGCTAAGAGAATTCGAACGTGCGCAAATTAGTGGTCACTACCGAACCGTATGTCATACTCGCGAACCCTGTCAGCACAAAAACAATACCAAAGGACTCGATGCCATAAAACCTTTATTACAGAGTAATGGAAGAATGTTATTTGGTTGAATGGGTCTTGTTTCACACTGTTTCCAACTTACGGCCGAGTTAGCGTTCAAAGAGTGGAACATGGTGGGGGCTCGGCGCTGATTTACGTAGTCCTATCATGGTATTCTATGTGCCCCATCGTGTCTTGTGAGGACGCATTACTGGCCAGGGTTATGTGAACATTTTGGCTGATCAGGTATCCCATGGTACAATTTTTGTTCTCCAGAGGTGATGTATTCGAAATCGACATGGCCCCTGTTCATACAGGTCGCCTCGTGCAGGACTGATTTTTTCCGCCTTCCGCCTTCCCCCCACCCCTCACCCTCTCACCCCCGATCACGACAATTACTAGATCTCAACATTATTGAGCCTTTGTGGCCTACGTTTGTGAGAAGGGTGCGTGACCTCCATTCCACGTCCATCTTAGCTGCCCGAATTTGTCACTATTTTGCATGAAGTTTCCTTGAAAACCATACAGGACCCCTATTTATCTACTCCAAGACGATTAGAGGCTGTTTTGAGTGCCAACGGTTCTTCTAGACTGATTAGGAATGGATATGCGTTGTGTTTTGTTGTTTTCATATTCATGTAAACTGGAAAGTTGTGGTAAGATCTTATGGGACCAAACCGCTGAGGTCAGTGGGCCCTAAGCCTATTCATTACGTAATCTAATTTCAACTAACTTACTCTATGGACAACACACACAACCATGCCCGAGGGAGGACTCGAACCTCCGACGGGAGGAGCCCCGCACGGACCGTGCATATTTATGTCCACCTCTATGCGTCTACAGCGGGACATTCATAGAACCACAGTATAAAATGAAGTTTCCATTGAAGGCGTCAAATAAGACGTTCAATGGTAACTAGTAACCGGCCACTGTAGCCGAGCGGTTCTAAGAGCTTCAGTCCGGAACCATGCGGCTGCTACGGTCGCAGGTTCGAATCCTGCCTCGGGCATGGTTGTGTGTGATGTCCTTAGGTGAGTTAGAAAATGTTCAAATGTGTGTGAAATCCTATGGGACTTAACTGTTACAGTTATCAGTCCCTAAGCTTACACACTACTTAACCCAAATTATCCTAAGGACAAACACACACACACATGCCCAATGGAGGTCTCGAACCTCCGCCGGGACCAGCCGCACGGTCCATGACTGCAGTAGGTGAGTTAGGTTTAAGTAGTTCTAAGTCTAGGGGACTGATGACCTCAGATGTTAAGTTCCATAGTGCTTAGAGCCATTTGAACCACTTTTGATGCGCAACTTTACTCCCGACGTCCATGGCGAGATCCATTTTTGAAACAATGACACCAAGCAGCACGGTACAGATGGACCCAACAACATGCACAATTGACCGCTCAGGATTGGCATCACGTTCTCTTCACCGATGAGGGTCGCATGTACCTTCAACCATTTTGGTAACTCGTATGTGTAAATAACATATTGTAAGAGGCTCTCAGACAAATAGAAATTCAAACACACCTGTTCTAAAACAATGAGTAGACTGAATCGTCTAGAGCTAATGCAATAGAAGCTGTTGAACTTAGTTCAAAAACTAAAACAGTGAAAACATAATTTAATGCATCAAGAGGTGCCGATAAAATAACCTCTGCACAAGCAGAACTATAAATATGGTAACCTCTTACTGAGGCGACAGTGAAATAAAATAGTTTACTACGTAGGCAGACCTGTCTATTTACTTAAAACCTGAATGATATTAATAAGAATTACTCACGTACAACCAGAACTGCTATAAAAATAAACAAGGAAATAATAAATTTAACAATAAATATTAACGTACCAGAACGAGATAAATTAATGTCGTCGGACGTGAAAAACACTTATACAGACGCACCCGTAGAAGAATTTGAAAGAGGACTATACGGCCTGAGTCGAATCAAGGCCCCTGGTGCAGACGACATTCCTTCAAAAGGATTTAGATTCTTGGGAGAATCAGCCATGACAAAACTGGTTCCACCGGGTATGCAAGATATATGGGACTGGCAAAATACCAACAGCTTTTAGTAAAACTGTACTAATTCCAATACCAAAGAAGGCAGCTGCGGACAGTTATGGAAGTTACTAAGCTATCAGTTTAACTTTCGCATTGTGCTAACACAAGCAGTTTACACAAGAATGGAAAGACAAGTAGAAGATTATCTCTGGGAAGGTCTGTTTGGATCTGGAGAATTGTATAAACATGCCACGCAATACACATTCTGTCATGCATCTTCCGAGACAGGTTGAAGTAAGGCAAATCTACGTTTATGTTATTTAAGACCGCACTGCAGTTCCTTCTCTAAATCCTTGCACGAACGAAAAAATGGCTGACATCGAAATAAGTGTCTAAGGGATAGAAAAGCAACAGAAATCACTCAACAGAGGAAAGTCCACTGGACCTGATGGGGTACCAGTTCGATTCTACACAGAGTACGCGAAAGAACTTGCCCCTCTTCTAACAGCCGTGTACCGCAAGTCTCTAGAGGAACGGAAGGTTCCAAATGATTGCAAAAGAGCACAAGTAGTTCCAGTTTTCAAGAAGGGTCGTCGAGCAGATGCGCAAAACTATAGGCCTATATCTCGGACGTCGATCTGTTGTAGAATTTTAGAACATGTGTTTTGCTCGCGTAACACGTCATTTCTGGAATCCAGAATCTAATCTGTAGGAATCAACGTGATTCCGGAAACAGCGATGGTGTGAGTCCCAACTCGCTTTATTTGTTCGTGAGACCCAGAAAATATTAGGTACAGACTTCCAGGTAGATGCCATTTTCCTTGACTTCCGGAAGGCGTTCGATACAGTTCCGCACTGTCGCCTGATAAACAAAGTAAGAGCCTACGGAATATCAGACCAGCTGTGTGGCTGGATTGAAGAGTTTTTAGCAAACAGAACACAGCATGTTGTTATCAATGGAGAGACGTCTACAGACGTTAAAGTAACCTCTGGCGTGCCACAGGGGAGTGTTATGGGACCATTGCTTTTCACAATATATATAAATGACCTAGTAGATAGTGTCGGAAGTTCCATGCGGCTTTTCTTGGATGATGCTGTAGTATACAGAGAAGTTGCAGCATTAGAAAATTGCAACGAAATGCAGGAAGATCTGCAGCGGATAGGCACTTGGTGCAGGGAATGGCAACTGACCCTTAACATAGACAAATGTAATGTATTGGGAATACATAGAAACAACGACCCTTTATTATATGATTATATTATAGCGGAACAAACACTGGAAGCAGTTACTTCTGTAAAATATCTGGGAGTATGCGTGCGGAACGATTTGAAGTGGAGTGATGAAATAAAATTAATTGTTGGTAAGGTTGGTGCCAGGTTCATTGGCAGAGTCCTTAGAAAATGTAGTCCATCAACAAAGGAGGTGGCTCACAAAACACTCGTTCGACCTATACTTCAGTATTGCTCATCAGTGTGGGATCTGTACCAGGTCGGGTTGACAGAGGAGATAGAGAAGATCCAAAGAAGAGCGGCGCGTTTCGTCACAGGGTTATTTGGTAACCGTGATAGCGTTACGGGGATGTTTAGCAAACTCAAGTGACAGTCTCTGCAAGAGAGGCGCTCTGCATCGCGGTGTAGCTTGCTGTCCAGGTTTCGAGAGCGTGCGTTTCTGGATCAGGTATCAAATATATTGCTTCACCCTACTTATACCTCCCGAGGAGATCACGAATGTAAAATTAGAGAGATTCGAGCGCGCACGGAGGTTCTTCCCGTGAACCATACGCGACTGGAACAGGAAAGGGAGGTAATGACAGTGGCACGTAAAGTGCCCTCCGCCACACACCGTTGGGTGGCTTGCGGAGTATAAATGTAGATGTAGATGAAGCCTTTTGACAATACTGGCTAGAATTCACTCTTTGAAATGCTGAAGGTAGCATGAACCAAATACAGGGAAAGTTTGTAACTTATTCATCTATGTCCTAGTTCCTAGTTTTGAAACGGTTTCCACCAGTTAGGGAAAAGAACGAAATACAACGTCTCCATGAAAAAGAAGTGTCAGCAGTGTTGACTAGCCGAGCTACGTGCACGTACAGTCGTGCTCTGACTGACTATTACCCACCTATTTCATTCGGAAAGTGGGCGCCTTCGGTGACACTGCTGCCTATAAAAGTCACCTGCCTCGCTTTCACTGTACAAGCTCTGACATTGAGCTCCTTCCGATGACACACCGTTACACTTTGAAAGAACTGATAAAAACAGGCTATACTGTTGAGGCACTATGTCCTCCAATTAATTTGGTATAGATAAGTATAATAATAATAGTCAAAGCTGTATGTTCATTACACCAGTGGTTAAGAAGCCTTCGTATCAGCCACTAATTCCGAGTAAACGTCTCCCCAACGTACCCTCCGCAAACTCTCGACAACAGTGGAAGATAAAACACACGTTCAACGACATCTGTACAAAATATTACGCTGTGCGTCACTTCATATACTAAACGCGAGGGTACTGAAATACTGCCTGGTTCTGTTCACAAAAGCATTTTCCGCCTGTATCTCGAACATAAGGCGGCCATCTGCAATTACGTGGAACAACGCCGATAATATCTGCAGCAAGTCCTATTTACGAGTACTGTGGAGAGCAATACAGCAGTGATTGTCGTAATCTTTGTTCATCTGATCTAAAACAGTCTAAGTCTGTCATTACTGACGTCATTCAAATAAAGCTTTTGTTCAGCGATCAAAGTCACTTCCTTAGTGACAGTAGATGCTTTAGTTGGCAACATCAGCCAAACTTACTACTGTTTCAGTTTCTGACATGGAGCATGCTCAAGAATTATGATGTTTTTGGAGAATGAAAATCACTTCTTTTAAAATCAACATGCATTCCGCGAACAGAGATCTTGCGAAAATCAGCTCGCTCTGAACGAATTTTTCACACTGCAGCGGAGTGTGCGCTGATATGAAACTTCCTGCTTTGTGCCGTACCAAGACTCAAAATCGGGATCTTTGCCTTTCGCGCCCAAGTGCTGTACCCAATTAGCTACCCAAGCACGACTCAGGGCGCCCCCTCACAGCTGCACTTCCGCCAGTACCTCGTCTCCTACCTTCCAAACTTCACAGAAAGCGCTTTTGCGAGCCTTGCAAGACTAGCACTTCTGGAAAAAAGGATATTGCGGAGACATGGCTTAGCCACAGTCTGGGGAATGTTTCAAGACCGAAATTTTCACTCTGCAAATTTTCTCAGTATCCTTTGAACTGTGACCGAAAACAGTATCAAGAAACAAGCGGTCGGTCTATAGAAGCCACAGAACATAAGGACCGAGCAATCGTCAGAGAGGCACTCAGAGCCCCGGGATCATCATTATCACCGATCCGACGTGAACTGGTGCTTCAGATACCACAAGATCCATTAACAGGCGGCTCACAGAAAGGGAGCTGTGCTCACTGCGCCCCTAGCGCCGGCTACCATTGACGTCGGTGCGCCACCAAGCCCATTTCGAGTGATGTCGAGCATATTCGCCCAGGAATCTCTTTGTCTGAGCTGAGTCCTGATAATAAGCTGAAGCTGAGCCCCCCCCCCCCCCCCCATGACCCTTGGACCTTGCCGTCAGTGGGGGTGGCTTGCATGCCTCAGAGGTATAGATAGCTGTAACGCAAGTACAACCACAATGGGGGGTTATCCGTTGAGAGGCCAGATAAACGTGTGAGTCCTGAAGAAGGCCAACACCCTTCTCAGTACTTGCAGGGGCAACAGTCTGGATGGTTGACTGATCTGGCCTTGTAACATAAACCAAAACGGCCTTAATGTATTGGTACTGTGAACGGCTGAAAGCAAGGGGAAACTACAGCCGTAATTTTTCCAGAGGACATGCATCTCTACTGTATGGTTTTAATGATGATGGCGTCTCCTTGGGTAAAGTAGTCCCTCATTGGCAGCTCCTACTCTGGAGGATGTCGTTATCAGAATAAGAAATACTGGCATTCTACAGATCGGTACATGGAATGTTAGAGCCCTTAATCGGGCAGGTAGGTTAGAAAATTTAAAAAGGCAAATGTGTAGGTTTAAGCTAGATACAGTCGGGATTAGAGAAGTTCGGTGGCAGGAAGAACAAGACTTCTGGTCAGGTGAATACAAGCTTATAAATAGAAAACCAAATAGGAGTGATGCAGAAATGGGTATTAATAATGAATAAGAAAATAGGGATATGGGTAAGCTACTATCAACAACATAGTGAACGCATTACCATAGCCAAGATAGACTCGAAGCCAACGCCTACCACAGTAGTACAAGTCTACATGTCAACCAGCTCCGCAGATGATGAAGAGAGTGAAGAAATGTATGATGACGTAAAGAAATGATTCACATAGTTAAAGGAGACTGGAATTCGATAGTAGGGAAAGGAAGAGAAGGAAAAATAGTAGTGAATACGGACTGGGGGAAAGGAATGAAAGAAGAAGCCGCCTGGTAGAGTTCTGCACAGACTATAATTTAATCATCGGTAACCCTTGGTTTAAGAATCATAAAAGGAGGTTGTATACATGGAAGAAACCTGGACACACTAGAAGGTTTCAGATTGATTATACAATGGGTAGACAGAGATTTAGGAACCAGATTTAAACTGTAAGACATTTCCAGAGGCAGATGTGGATTCTGACCACAATTTATTAGTTATGAATTGTAGATTAAAGATGAATAAACTGGAAAAATGTAGGAAATTAAGAAGATGAGACCGGGATATGTTGGAAAAAAACAAAGGTTGTTGAGAGATTCAGAGGGAACATTAGGCAACAGTTGACTAGAATAGCAGAAAGGAATACAATATACAATAAAGGACGAATGGGTAGCTTTGAGAGGTGAAATAGTGAAGGTAGCAGAGGATAAAACAGGTAAAAATGGAAATGTCGTGTGGCTAGGGCCTCCCGTCGGGTAGACCGTTCGCCTGGTGCAGGTCTTTCAATTTGACGCCACTTCGGCGACCTGCGCGTCGAATCAAACAGGTAAAAAGACAACTCCTAGTGGAAATCCTTGGATAACATTAGACATATTGAATTTAACTGATGAAAGGAGAAAAGTTAAAAATGCAGAAAATGAAGCAGGCGAAAGGGAATACAAATGTCTAAACAATGTGACTGACATGAAGTGCAAAATGGCCGAACAGGAATGGCTAGTGGACAAATGTACGGATTAAGAAGCATATTTTACTGGAAAATTAAACAGGCATTTGGGGGAAAACGAAGCAGCTGTATGAATATCAGTAGCTTAGGCGGTAAACAGTCCTAGACAAAGAAGGGAAATGTGAAAGGTCGAAGGAGTACATAAAGGGTCTATACAAGAATCATAAAAAATGCAAGTGCATACCGCTTTTTCCTTACCGCGTTTTGCGAGTGCAATCAACCACTGAACCTTAGCTGCCGATATCACAAATTATCGCCGTCTTCTGGTTTTATGCCTCCTGCTACAAGTTGTAAGTAGGCTGTTTAGGTTCTTATATTGGTAACGCCACCGCCACGTAGCGCTCTGTATGAAAATCACTGGCTGTGCTGCATGCAGTCTGTGGCTGGTTTGCATTGTTGTTGGCTATTGTAGTGTTGGGCAGTTGGCTGTTAACAGCACGTAGCGTTGCGCAGTTGGAGGTGAGCCGCCAGCAGTGGTGGATGTGGGGAAGTGAGATGGCGGATTTTTGAGAGCGGATGATCTGGACGTGTGTCCATCAGAAACAGTACATTTGTAAGAATGGATGTCATGAATTGCTATATATATATTATCACTTTTCAACACTATTAAGGTAAATACATTGTTTTTCTCTATCAAAAGCTTTCATTTGCTAACTATGCCTATCAGTAGTTAGTGCCTTCAGTAGTTTGAATCTTTTATTTAGCTGGCAGTAGTGGCGCTCGCTGTATTGCAGTAGTTCGAGTAACGAAGATTTTTGTGAGGTAAATGATTTGTGAAAGGTATAGGTTAATGTTAGTCAGGGCCATTCTTTTGTAGGGATTTTTGAAAGTCAGATTGCGTTGCTCTAAAAATATTGTGTGTCAATTTAAGCACGGTCATGTATAATTTTTCAAAGGGGTCGTGTCAAAGTTCCTCCCCTGTGCCAATCTCTTCATCTCAGAGTATCACATATACCAAACGTCTTCGATTATTTGTTGGACATATTCCAGTCTTTGTTTGGTACAGTTTTTACTCTCTGCAGTTCTCTCTGGTACTATGGGTGGTATTTCCTGTTGTATTAATACATACCCTATCACCATGTTTCTTCTTCTTGTCAGTGTTTTCTCTATATTCCTTTCTTCGCTAATTCTGGGGAGAACCTCCTCATTCCTTATCAGTCCACCTAAATTTTAATATCCTATTGTAGTACCACCTCTCAAACGCTTCAGTTCCCTTCTGTTCCTCTTTTCCCATATCCTGTTATAGATTTTCACACAATGCCTTTCCCAAGACGAAAGTTCTCGGAAATTCCTTCGGCAAAAAAGGTCCGGTGTTCGATAACAATAGGCTACTTTTGCAAAGGAATTCCCCCTTCGCTTGTGTTAGACTGTTTTTATATCTTCTTTGCTTCGTTCGTCATACTTTGTTTTGCTTCACTTTCTCTTTCACTTAAGCCCAATTTCGATGATACGTTTATCGCTGATCCCATTTTTGTTACTGCCCATTAACGTCATATTTATTCCGTTTACTCAGGTCCACATTCTGCGCTCGTTAGGGAGCTTATTTCATTTAACAAATACTGTAATTCAATTTCACTTTCACTGGGGATACTAATGTTATCAGCGAATCATGTTATTGACATGCTTTTTGCCTCATTCGTCAACCTTGGCTTTGTTTTCAAAATCGCTTCTTGAGCAGGAGGGCAAAAGGGTGCATCACACTATTACGCACCTTTTTTATCCGATTACTTCTATCCAGGGCTTCCATTTCTACTGGTCTCTCTTGGTTCTCGTAATTATCGCATACTGCTCGTCTTTCCCTATACCTCACACCCATTTTTATGAAAATTTCGAACACGTTACAACATTTTCCGCTACCAATTTTTTTCTAGGTCGAAAAAACCCTAAGAGTGCGTCTTGATTTTTCTTGAGTGTTGCCCCCACTATCGAGTGTAACGTCATAACTTCCTCTCTGTTACCCTTACCTCTCCTAAGGCTGTGTTGTAGCTAACGCAAATGTATCAGAAGTGTATTTGCTGAGAACGATTTCACGAGCGGTTTCACTGTTGGAAAGAAACGGACGATGCTGTCGGTGCGGTAATGGGTTTGGTGAGAGCTTGTAGTGGTGTCTTTGGCGTTACAGCGCTGCCGGATGCAAGCATCCGTGGTTTCGGAAACTCATTACGGTGACATCGCGCCGCTATAGATAAACACCGCCGTAATTGGCTTCGCCGTGCCTTATCGCAGGCGAGTAGGCGCCGGCCGCCCACATGTGTGGGGCACGTGGTCCTGAGGGACGAAACAAGTACACAGGCCACACGCCAGCAACTAGTTCGCGTTAATGGCAGATGGAATCTACCTCCAGGCTTCCACTGATATTCAGCAATTTACAATTAACTGTATCGTAGACGTTATCTGTGTAGCTATTTGCAACATTCGTTCCCATGTCTAACTGCAAGGAGACGAAACGCGTAGAAGTTGCACATTCTGGAATTCATCTCTCTTGTGGCTATAAATTGGGCAATAAAGTGCTGCGTACAAAGTTTGTAATCGTAGCATTTTGTCACATTGATACCAATCATTCTTTCTCAACACTTGGAAGCATATACACTGAAGAACCAAAGAAACTGGTACACCTGCCTAATATTGTGTAGGGCCCCCGCGAGCACGCAGAGGTGCCGCAACACGACGTGGCATGGACTCGACTAATGTCTGAAGTAGTGCCGGAGGGAACTGACACCACAAAAAGTGCAGGGCTGTCCATAAATCCGTAAGGATACAAGGGGGTGGAGATCTCTTCTGAATAGCACGTTGCAAGGAGTGGAAGTGTTTAAACACAAAAGAGTGTTCATGGAGCCACTCTGAGGCAATTCTGGACGTGTAGGGTGTCGAGTTGTCCTGCTGGAATTGCCCAGATCCGTCGGATGCACAACGGACATGAATGGATGCAAGTGATCAGACAGGATGCTTACGTACGTTTCACCTGTCAGAGTCGTATCTAGACGTATCAAGGGTTCCGTATTAATCCATCTGCACACACCTCTCATCGTTACAGAGCCTCCAGCAGCTTGAACAGTCCCCAGCTGATATGCAGGACCCATGGATTGATGAGGTTGTCTCCATACCCGCACACGTCCATCCACTCGATACAATTTTTAATCGAGACTCGTCAGACCAGGCGACTGTTTTCAGTCATCAACAGCCCAATGTTTGTGTTGACGGTGAAACGTCCCCTTTGAACAATTCTACACGACTGTGCTTAACCTGACACACAATATTTTTGTTAGCGCAACGCAATCTGACTTTCAAAATTCCCTACTAAAGAATGGCCCTGACTAACATTAAACTATACCTTTCACAAATCACTTACCTCACAAAAATCTTCGCTGCTCAAGCTACTGCAATACAGCAAGCGCCACTACTGCCAGCTAAATAAAAGATTCAAACTACTGAAGGCACTAACTACTGATAGGGATAGTTAGCAAATGAAAGATATTAATAGAGAACAAACAATGTATTTACCTTAATATCATCACAAGTCATAATATATATATCAGTTCATGACAAATTGCAAAACTTCGCCATCTCTCTCCCCACATCCATCACTGCTTGCGGCTCACCTCCAACTGAGCAACGCTACGCGCTGTTCACAGCCAGCTGCCTAACACTACAATGGCGAGTATTACAACAATGCAAAGCAGCCACAGACTGCACACAGCACAGCCAGTGATTTTCATATTGAGCGCTACGTAACATTGCCAATAAGAAAACATAAACAGCCTACTTACATAGAGAAAACATAAACAGCCTACTTACATAGTAACATTGCCAATAAGAAAACATAAACAGCCTACTTACATAGAGAAAACATAAACAGCCTACTTACATAGAGAAAACATAAACAGCCTACTTACATAGAGAAAACATAAACAGCCTACTTACATAGCCCCCATGCTCCCCACAAAAATTTTTACAAATGGTGTTGGGCACTGGCCAATACAGATTTGACAAAAATTTTTCACAATTACAGTAACAAAGATATAAAATGCACACACTTATTAATATTATGTTGGTCAAAAGATCAAAATTTCTCACAGTCCATAAAGACAGTCCACATTGTTCATCACAGTAAAAATGCAGAGTTTTTCTCAAAGTCCAAGCAGTAAAAGAAAATGCACATAGAAGTAGTGGATTTCCATGCAGTCTTGAAGAAGTAGTGTTGACCTTCCAACGGAAAGACAGTGCTGACTCTCGACATGCAGACAGGTAATGGGCCACAACAGAGCAAACCCACAGCAGAGTCATTCGAAGTTTGGAAGAATATTGGTAGGTAGGTCATCACAGAGCAGACCCACTGGAGTCCTGGTAGAGATTGTGGTATTGGTGGGCCACCAGAGGTGCAGACCCACTGCAGTCCTTGTAGAAATAATGGCGTTGGTAGGTCATCATAGATGCAGACCCACTGTAGTCCTTGTAGAGATAATGGTATTGGTGGGCCACCAGAGGTGCAGACCCACTGTAGTCCTGGTAGAGACGGCCAGCAGCCATCCGTTGCGACTGTGCAGGTGCACAATCACCATCGAAGATTCTTGCAGAGAATATAGCAAGTCCATAAACCACCACTTGTGCACTCAGAAAGTTTTTGAAATTGTCCTTAGAACCAGCAATGCTGTTATCCAGTCCCTTGCTGAGTTATTAACACACGTGCAAACACTAACAGTCCCTACTTCTCATATATTGTCAACATACTATGACCAACAGAAACGTGTGCAGTGAAATGTAACTAACAAGTTAATAATGTCATGAACTGGTGACAATTACAATTTTATAACATAAGAATACAATTACAAAGGTACAAAATACATCATTAAAAACATAACAATACAGATAACATTTGTAGTAAAACAGGCGTTACAAAAGAATAGAAATAGACATATACATCAGTGTTACAAAAATAGTGACATAAGTACATACATAAAATAATGAGAATAGTTTTCGAAACATTAATTTCACACATGAACATTGAAACAGAACAGAATTGTAAACAACTTTACAAAGAAAATAACATATTATTAATGCAACTTATATTTGAGGATAACAGTATTCCTCCTCATAGTGAATATAGCTTAGTATTAGAAGAGAAAAAAAAATTCTATGAAACAGTACACAGAGACAGGAAGAAAACAAATACCCAAGGGTACACAAACACATAGTGGGATAACACCAATAGGAAAGGACAGGGTTCGTTTTCAGTGTAACATTTGGTACTGCAGTCCAACCCAAAACTTCATATATCTTTCCTCTTATTTCATCCTTTGTTTCCACCAAAAAAAATTCTATCTAAGCATGCTTTCTGTATTTATATGTTCACACATTTCTTACCTCAACATTTATTTCCAAGAAAATCCTACCTAAACCTGTTTTCTCAATGCATTTCTTCCAATTCATCGCAACTCATTCTCTTAGAGGCTACCCCCTCTTAAGCTAACTTAAATCTACTGAGCTCAGATGCTAAACTAAGGGACGAGGCAATGCAGCATCACATAACAATTAATATAAACAGCAATTACCAAAAAATTGGAAAATTGCAAAGCAAGCTACCGTAAATCTAAATTAACAGATAAAATGCAAAATTACAACTAATATGAGCCAATGTGCAGCAACATGAAAAATCAATGAGTAGTAAAATTGGCTTAGCAGAGTAACACAAATTAAAGTTCAGTAGCACTATGCCTGGCAAACAGCAGCTTATATCTAAACATGACATAGCTCAAGAAGAAAAAATATTACAGTAAAAACAACAATGCAGATAAGGGAAATGTATATTCACATCTTAATGTCTATGTAATTAAAGTGGTGCACCACAAGAAGTTATTCTACCAAAAAGTTACCAATTACTTGAAAAGAAAATTATGAATGCAGTTACTAGTTCCTTCTTATTGTTCTTTCCTTTCCAAGTGCTCCTTTTTTAAAGAATGTGGATCATAAAATAATTATTTAATAGATCTGTTGACAGAAAGTGTTCACATTAGCAAATGCATTTTATTTTATAAAAGCAATGCTGCAACACAGCTGGAAACCAGATATCAAGTGAAATAAGCAATTACGCAAACCAAAGCATAAAAACATCATTCAATAGCTATGTGGCATTTCGTAAGTCAGTAGCTCTCAACTCTCATAGAAAGACACTTGTCATTATCAGGTTTGCAGATGTACGAATATTTCCCATCAATTCATAAGCATTTCAGCAATTAGCACAAAGTGCGAGTAATCATATGTTTTCAAGTAACGAGGGTGTCGCATTAGCGATGAAAGGCACACCCTAATGGCTTGTTCTCCAGGTGTTTTCCTGTGCTCTGAAAGGCACGCACTAATGGCTTTTTCTCCAGGCGTCTGACACAGCTGGGTGCCCACGACGCATTATGTGTAGGTGGTCCGTTAACTTTCTTACGGAAATATTTACGACAGCAGTTTCCGCTACAGAGACAGTCGCATATAAAGATATTTCACAGGTCAAGAATTTGCGTTACAAATCTGTAGAAACAAAATGCTATTGATATAACAGTGTCCAAAAAAAAATTTTCGTCTGCATTGTAATACATTCACGCATTTACGCACATTTCATAACTCTTAAAGTACGATTCTTGGTTTCCAACAACCTTTTCCACAAATCAGAGTCCCTAAACACTACTCATTATTCCTTACCTCATTATACATAAACATATTCGTCGACACTTCTTCAATATTTCATCATGAGAAATACGTAGCATAATAAACATTCCTCAACAACATAATACACATCGTCGTCGTAATAATAACATCATAACACCTCAGTCAAATCTCAAAATCGTCGTAACTTCCTCCAATAATTTCCAAGCCTAAAAAAATTCTCTGCTCATGTCAAAAGTGTCAGTTGCCTCAAACGTACTTTAAAAATCATGAATCCATACCAAATACATCATTCAAAGCTCTCATAGTATCACAATGGTTCCAAAAAAATATGAACAGTTTACAAAGTACAGACAAAATACAGTTTCATAAGTGTGAAGTTATCCAACTGTGTAATTACGTAAACATCTGTCACTGATATAGTAAAATAAATGTTTGTCTCTCTCAGTTAAATGATCAGATAGTTGTGTAATTTGTGTGTTAGAGAAATATGGTACCGATGTGTAAAGTTGTATAAGCAAATACCATATTAGCTAGGGTTCCTTGTGGTTGCCACACACATGGTACACAAAGTAGGCATGTACCCCCCTGAGGATTTATGTAATTATACCCTCAGGTGTTACACATTACAGCAATGAAATGAAATGTATCACTGAAAACTTTCTTTGTAATTCAAAAAATCTTTAAAAATAAATGTTTTAAGTACAAAATTAATCACTCAAATACGTGTACTGTAGCGCTAAATGTGCGTCTTGTTGCAACATAATCTGTGTGGAAGTGTCGTAGTTATCGTCCTCCGAAAGCTAAGTTCTGCAGAAGTCAATGTACTTACCTCATAATACACAAAAGTGAAATGCTTTGCGTATAAATGTCTTAGTTATTACGCTTATTGCCGTGATGAAGAAAGTACTGTACTGTAATGTATTGTTGTGCTACGGAAAAGGCAGTCTCATTGTAGCTATACTACAAAAGTTACTACTAAAACATGTTTTTCTTTCCAGAAGAATTCAGAAAACTGTGCAGATATAAAATAGATACACCGCAAAAGCAACATTGTAAATTGTCACTCATTAGTAGCGTCGTGATAAAAATCGTGTAGCTGTCACATAAACTAACCTCTGTGTCATCTGGTATCTCTCAGAAAGCACTTTAAATACAGAATGTATTTTCAGGTAACCAAAATGTTGCATTAAAATCTCATTAGCAGTACTGGTAAATGTTCTAAGTATGTGAGCCTTATAGTCGTTACGTAATCGTACAACTAACAAGCAAGAATGTACACACACAATAACACTGTGACGTCTGTTCACTATAACAATGCATTCGTCATTTCTGTTTAAATAAGTTCTCTTGGTTCTTGATTGGATATTTAACTTCAAACATTGTTGTATGTTAACAGATTCTAAGTCTGACAAAGCATATTAGTAATGTGAAGCGAAAAATTTTATGACAAAGACTAAGTTAAAAAGCAGATTATCATTCAATAAACGGTTTTACATGTGAAATGTGGTGTAAACCTTTACTCTTCCTAGTACGCAGAGTTTCAACTTCAACGCAATTATCATGTGGTATACGTCGGATTCTGTAAGGTCCATTGTAAACTAGAAAGAATTTGTGACTCAAGTGTTTCTTCTTATGTGACAATGAATGAGCTTTAATGAGAACTTTCTGACCAATATACAACTTCTTTGCATTTGCTTTACCGTGTAGTTTTCTCCTTTTGTCTGCTGCAGATTTTATATTTTTAAGAGCCAAATCAATTATGTCTTTGTGTCGAAGTTTACGTGTATTCGGGAAAGGTACAAGCTCTCTGATTCTGTTCAGTGGTTCTTCATTCTTCAGTACAAGAGTAGGTGGTAAAGCAGTGGAGTCGTGAGGCATTTCATTCAGCACGTTTTGAAATAAGTGTAAATATCTGTCCCAATGCTGATGCTTTCTGTGACAATAAAGTCTACAAAGCTTATTGATTTCTTTCATAATCCGTTCGGAGGGGTTACAATGTGGTGAGTACAATGAAATAAAAACAGGTTTGATTTTATGGTTGCGAAGCATGCGTGACCAAACAGCAGATCTGAATTGCGGTCCGTTATCTGAAATGACTTTACTAACGTGTCCAACTTCACGTAAGAAATTTTTAACAAAGGCGTTGGATACAGACCGTCCTGTGGCTTTACGTAACGGTGTGAAAGAAACAAATTTTGAAGTAAGTTCAACAGCGACTAGAACGTACGAAAATCCATTGGATGTTCTGACAAGCGGTCCCAAAAGATCAACAGCCGCAAATTCTTTTAATTTAGAAGGAATAATAGGAAACAACGGAGCACGATGTGAGACAGTAGATGGTTTCGCCTTTTGACAAAGTTTACAAATAGACAAGACTCTTCGAATTCTTTTTTCCATATTGTTAAAATAACAAGTCGTTCGAAGAATACGATAACATTTTCGTGGACCAAAATGTGCGTAGCTGAAATGAATGTACCAAATGAGCTTATTAACAAAATCGTCTGGAATGCAAAGTACCCATAGCTTGTCATCAACAGTGCAGCGTTTGAAGAGTATGTTGTTTCTAACCAGGTAATAATGCCGAATCTGTGTGTGTGTCTTTTCATGCCATTTGCTCTTGATGTCCTTCCAAATCGGATCTTTATCTTGTTCATGAGCAATGTCCTTTAATGATGTGGTGATGAAGTTTTCAAAGGCGACTTTCTGAATGTAAAGAATACTGAAATTTTTCTCGAGGTTGCCTTCTGTGTTACTTTTCTCAAGCCCAGCCGGTGCGCGTGACAGTGCATCCGCAACAATGTTCTCCTTGCCGGGAATGTAGACTATTGTGAAGCGGAATTCTTGTAGAAACAATGCCCAACGTTTTAACCTGTCATGATTTAATTTTGAAGACATAAGAAATTGTAATGCACGATGATCACTGTACACTTTTACGTGCTTACCAGAAAGAAAGAAACGGAATTTGTTAAATGCCCAAACGATAGCTAAAGCTTCTAATTCAGTAACGGAATAATTTTTTTCAGATTTTGTTAGCACTCGGCTAGCAAAAGCAATGGTTTTCTGAACGGTAGTGTCATTTTCTATGGCTTCTTGAAATAAATGGGCACCAAGACCGACTTTAGAAGAATCCGTGCTAAGGCAGAAATCTTGTGACAGATCTGGATGAGCTAAGATTGGCGCGTGAAGTAACGCTTCTTTCAAAGAATTGAATTCCAACTGTGCTTGTTCGTCCCAGTTCCAAATAGTATTTTTTCCAGTGAGAGAACAAAGTTTTGGTGTAACAAGAATTTGCATATTCAGAAAACGACGGTAAAAGTTTACGAGACCTAGAAAACTGCGGACTTGTCTTTTTGTGGATGGAACTGGAATGGCTCTGATTGCTTCTAACTTTTCAGGATCCGGCTGAATGCCTTCAGAAGAAATAATATGTCCCAAAAACCTCACCTTTGACCTACCGAATTCAGACTTTTCCAAGTTAACTGTAATTCCAGATTCTGCAAAAATATGTAACACGCTGTTGAGGATGCGATTGTGTTGTTCCCATGAGGCTTCTGCTATCAGAATATCGTCTACATATAAGGTGATGTGACGTTTTAAGAATTCAGGTAATATGGAATTTAGCCCACGAATGAATGCTGCCGAAGAAATGTTCAAACCAAAGGGAAGTTTCCGAAACTGATAACAAACGCCGAAACAAAGGAAAGCTGTGTATTTTCTACATTCTGGATGAAGTTCGATCTGATAAAAGCTGGATCTGAGATCAATGGAAGACAACACTTTTACACCATTAAAATTTTGAAGAAGTTCTTCTAACGTTTGCGGCCTGTCTGTTTCAGGAATAATGATCGTATTGATTTGTCTCGAATCTAAGACAAGCCTGATCGATCCATTTTTCTTCTCAACAACATGTAATGGATTGTTGTATGAGCTTACTGCAGGCTCAATAATGCCCTCATTAAGCATAGATTGTATTTCTGTTCTAACACGGTCCCTATAATGCGCCGGAATTACGTATGGTCTAACACAAAATTTAGTATGCTCACGAACACAAAATTGGTATTGAAATCCCTTGATTGTTCCTGTTTTGTGAGTAAAAACTGTGGAATGTGCTTGTAAAATCTCAAAAAGGTCTTGCCTATCATTGTCATTACAATTCTCAATTGTTTGAATTTTATTCTGAATTAACTTATTAGTGTCAAATGCGCCGTCGATATCATCCCTGTCAGTACTTGCAGAGTGATTGTTAGTGTCTAGTTCCGTAGAAAAGTCCGAACTGTTGTCTAACAGAAGGTAAAGCCGATTAATTTCCTCGTCATGGTTTGAGAGCCAATCTTCAAATTTCAAAGCTATTGACTTACCTTCTTTCTCTAAACTTATTTCAGCATCGTGAAAGCTTAAGATTGCTTTGTATTCATTCAAAAAGTCTACTCCCAATACAATTTCCGTCGACAATAGTGGAACAATGAGAAAGTTCATAGAGAAGCTGTGGCTTTGACAAAAGAATTCTAAATTGGTTTGTTGGCGTACATCTACACTTTTTCCAAAGATTGCACCTTGTAATTTAATCTTACGTAACGGAAGTGTGGGGCAATCGTTCGATTTGTTGCATTTGCTAAAGGCTGTTTCACTAATTACTGAGATGGGACTGCCAGAGTCAAGTACTGCCGTAAATTTTACGTCATTTACAGTAATGTTAATCACAGGATATGCAATGTTGTTAAGTTTTACGTCGTGTTCCTGGAGTAAGATGTCCCTAATGTCTTCCATTTTTACGTAATTACTAGCTACGGCAGCTCCGTCATCCATTTCATAAGTACGTTTTGTTGCTGCCAGCGGTGTGAGTCATTGCCTATTGTCTCTTTGTTGGCGCGCGTCGTTATCGGGATTTGGAGACCTAACTTCTACAAATTCACCGTGACGAGAGGGCCCTGCTCTGTTTGAATCCCGCCAGTTCTGATGCAATTCAGGTCTGTCGTTACGATCATATCGTCTGTCGTCATGTCGGTAGATTCCATAGTTTCTTTCTTGTCGGTCACATGGTGGAGAATTTCTCCCTGAATCGTAACTGCGCGCTGGTCCGTTGCGTCTAAAGTTATTCTGTCTCCCTTGATAGTATTTATTTTGGTTCCCATATTGTCTGTTTCTCTTATTGTCTCTGTGATAGTCATTACCACGGAGAGGTGATCTTTCCCTGTAGTTATTACTACTCTGCCAACGGTTGTCATACGGGTGGTGTCTATTTTGGTCACGATTTGTGTTGTGAGAATAGCCTTGTCGCGTCCAGTTATTATTTCTTTCATCGCGGAATTGCGACTGATGTGATCTGTAATTGTTGTGCTCCTGCGTTCCGCGATTGTCAGTGTCACTTTCCAGTTCTTGTAACAGTCCCTGAAAAGCTTCAATGTCGTCTTTGCAACGTCCTGCCAAAATAATGTGTCGTAAATGTTCAGGTAATTTGATTAAGCAAATGCGGATGAGTTCTGAGGGGCTGTATGGATTTGACAGGTACTGATTCTTGTGCAACATGTCTTCAAAATATTTCACAAGACTGGAGAATTCAGATTGTTCGAAATGTTTCATCATTATGATGCCATGTTTTACACGGTCTTGTGTAGCTTGCGACCAATATGCTGAGAGGAAGGCATGGTAAAATTCTCCTTCACTGTGGCAATCGTGAATGACCGATCGCATTCTCACAGCTGGTTCATTCTCTAAGTAGCCACACATAAATTCTAATCTGTGCTCCAATGACCAGTTGGGAGGAAAACAATGAGAAAATTGATGGAGCCATGCTTGTGGATGAATGTCGTTGCCAGAATTCTTAAATGTTTTGAATTTACGTGTAGTAATGAACAGCTTATAGTCAAAATCGTCATGTCGGCGAGTCGCATATCGGTCATTGTTAGGTCGTGTCGGCCGTTCCATCTCAAAATTCGGTGCACATTGCCAATTTCTTTCATAATTTCCGAAATGCCCTGTGTTATTATTTTGCGGCTTTTCCGTGTTTCTAAGTCCCTCTTCCCGTGTTGGAGCGCGAGTGTCCTCTGAAATACGTAATTCTTGTATTACCTGTGTCAGCTGATCTTGTACTTCCCGGATTTCTCTTTGGTGTTGTGTATTAATTTGATTCTGATTTTGTTTGAATTTTCTTATTTGTTCATACTCTTCTGTGTCAGTGAAGGCTACGGGTCTTGTGTCATTCAGATCATCATCTACCTTTGTAGATAAGTTAGTGACCTGATCCGAAAGTTCGGCTACTTTCTCCGATAGTGTACTTATTTCTTCAGTGTGTTTTTCTGAACCAAGTTTCAGAGTATCTACTGTGTCCTTAAAGTTTTCCTGAGTTTTTGCAAGTTGCGTAACCGAATCGGTAGATGCAACTGAGTCAAATTTAGCTTGCAAGGTCTCATGATTTTCATGAACAATAATTTGCAGTTCTTTTATGGCTGCTTCGTGATTCTGTAATGCATTTTCATGCCGCGAAAAAATAGGTTGAAAATGCTCACAAATTTGTGTTTTTACGTCATGACAGACTTTTTGACATTTAGATTCAATGTTATGTAACTCAGTAGTTAAATCTTCACGTGTTTGTTCAAGAGTTTGCTCCAATGAGTCTAACTTTTTAAGATTTTGTTCCACTGTGTCTTACTTTTGAAGCTTTTGCTGTGTTTGTCTCTGATTTTGTTCCACTGTGTCTAACTGTTGCTGTGTTTGTCTCTGATTTTGTTCCATTTGTTGCATTAATTGCAATAATAATGTATTAGTGTCTGGAATCTGTTTCTCTACGCTGTTCGGCAGTGCATTTGCACCGGCAACATTCACATTTTGACAAGCAGAAAATGTGTCTTGACTTATTTGAGAAAACGGTGAGGATCCAAAACCTGAATCTACAGTATTTGCGAGATTGTTTCCTGTCATTTCGGATTCCTGAGGCGAGCTGTTGCCGACCGATCGATCGATAATGCTTCCCTGTTCTCTACATGTTTCAATGTCTACACCATTATTTGACGCCCGCTCCATTTCCCTATGCACAGTTACCAAATTACTACTTTGAATATTTGTTAATTCATTACATGGTGGCGTTAACACACTGCTTTCGTCTTCACTGTCATTTCTCAGTTTACTTTGGAGCCTAGTATTACGTTTTTCACACGCCATTATTGTCAGAGTATTTCACACGATAACAAAGAAAAGCACAATTTGAAGATCAAAAATAAGAGAACACATTAACATAGCACTGAAAATAATATCTAGTTAATTACCAGCGCAGCTGCGAAATACTTGGTGCAAATCTACATGCATGCCACAACTGTTTTACAGTACAACAATGAAAGACTGCAACTACAAAGGAGATTCTCTCTACAATTACGCGTTAGCAATAAACAAAAGCTACACTAAATACACAAACTACAAGAAAAAAATCAGAAGATTCCAGTGAGGTATCCTGGCAGGGTCGCCATATGAAACGTCCCCTTTGAACAATTCTACACGACTGTGCTTAACCTGACACACACTATTTTTGTTAGCGCAACGCAATCTGACTTTCAAAATTCCCTACTAAAGAATGGCCCTGACTAACATTAAACTATACCTTTCACAAATCACTTACCTCACAAAAATCTTCGCTGCTCAAGCTACTGCAATACAGCAAGCGCCACTACTGCCAGCTAAATAAAAGATTCAAACTACTGAAGGCACTAACTACTGATAGGGATAGTTAGCAAATGAAAGATATTAATAGAGAACAAACAATGTATTTACCTTAATATCATCACAAGTCATAATATATATATCAGTTCATGACAAATTGCAAAACTTCGCCATCTCTCTCCCCACATCCATCACTGCTTGCGGCTCACCTCCAACTGAGCAACGCTACGCGCTGTTCACAGCCAGCTGCCTAACACTACAATGGCGAGTATTACAACAATGCAAAGCAGCCACAGACTGCACACAGCACAGCCAGTGATTTTCATATTGAGCGCTACGTAACATTGCCAATAAGAAAACATAAACAGCCTACTTACATAGAGAAAACATAAACAGCCTACTTACATAGTAACATTGCCAATAAGAAAACATAAACAGCCTACTTACATAGAGAAAACATAAACAGCCTACTTACATAGAGAAAACATAAACAGCCTACTTACATAGAGAAAACATAAACAGCCTACTTACAACGGGCCCAGGCGAGATGTAAAGCTTGTCGCAGTGCAGTCGCCAATGGTACAGGAGTGGGCCTCTGGCTCCGAAAGCCCATATTGATGATGTTTCGTTGAATGATTCGCATGCTGACACTTCTTAATGGCCCAGCACTGAAATCTGCAGCAATTTGCGGAAGGGTTGCACTTTTGTCACGTTGAACGATTCTCTTCAGTTGTCGTTGGTCCCTTTCTTCCAGCTTTGGCGATATAGGAGATTTGGTGTTTTACCGGATTCCTGATATTCGCGGTACACTCGTGAAATGGTCATACGGGAAGATACCCCCTTCATCGCTACCTCGGAGATGGTGTGTCCCATCGCTCGTGCGCCGACTGTAACTATACACTCAAACTCACTTAAATCTTGGTAACCTGCCATTTTAGCAACAGTAACCGATCTAACAACTGCGACAGACACTTTTTTTCTTATGTAGGCGTTGTCGAGCGCAGCGCCATATGCTGCCCGTTTATATATCTCTGTATTTGAATATGCATGCCTATACCAGCTTCTTTGGCGCTTCAGTGTACAATCCGAAAGCCACTGTACAGTGTATGCAGTGCAGGGTGGTTGATGTCGCGTCCTAAATTTAAGTGTTGCTTAGGATTGGGCTACGGTGTTCGGTAAGAAGGGAAATGGTCGGTTGGCCTAAGCGAGAGGGAGTTTTGAACTGCCTGTGTTGTTAAAATTCCCTTATTACAAAAGGTAAGACTTAGAATAAGTACTTAAATGACAAACACTATGAGTCTTTTACAACTTATGATTTTATTTGGAAAACAGCGTCACCTCCTGATATAGTTCCTCTATACAGTACCCATGGAAAGACCAATTATTTACACAGAGACGGTCACCAACTAACACCATTGCATCTACTCAAAATGGGACTGTCGATACTAACTGAGGCCACATCGACGACATGACGAACAGAAATCCCGAACTAAATGAATAAGATTTCATTAGCTGCGCTGCAACTTCTACAGATAATTCCGCTTAGCGTTGCCTGGCTACTGCGACCAAATTCCTACTGTGACTGCAATAGACCTCTCAGTTCGTCCTGATTCCTTGTTTTATTCAGCTTTCCTCTTCTCACTCCCTGACATGGAGTGTTGTCGAAGGGCCCTTACCATATCAGTGGTTCTAATTGTTCACCGATCTTCAGAGGCTGAATGAAGGGAGAGACGTCTGTTGTTAAATCATATCTTAGGCTTGCTATAGGCTCTTCATGACGTACATATTTCCAATGACTCTCTCCCTTTATCCCTCTCTTACCATTACCTCTTGTCTACAATTGTATATCTCTTGTTTTTCCAACTTATAGTGCTACTGCTATATATGACCATCGCGACCTGCTGCCTTTGGTCAGTATTTACATTGATGTGTTCAGGAGTCTCTGACATTTCATGTAACCTCCCTCCCAGGTATGGCTGCTGTCACGCCTCGTCTCGTAAATTGCGCTTAGTTATGTTTCGAACTCAGAAGACATGGCTACTTACCATGGGTACGACAAGATACGATGTACCAATATTTTCTCTTCTATTGCGTTCGTGTACTGAGTGAGGCACTAAATGCCAGCCGCTACACAGCAGAACAGTAATTAAGCAAGGAACAAAATTTTGTTGGAATCAACTGGGATGACGCTAAGTGGTGTAGGCCCGCCGAGTATGCAATGATTAGTGTCAACATTCGGAAGAAAAAATGGTTCAAATGGCTCTGAGCACTATGCGACTTAACTTCTGAGGTCATCAGTCGCCTAGAACTTAGAACTAATGAAACCTAACTAACCTAAGGACGTCACACACATACATGCCCGAGGTAGGATTTGAACCTGCGACCGTAGCGGTCGCTCGGCTCCAGACTGTAGCGCCTAGAACTGCACGGCCACTCCGGCCGGTCAACATTCGGAAGAGCGCAAGTGGCCTATCTTTCCACGATTTTCTTTGCTTAGTGGAGGTGTGAAGCATTATCCTGTTGGAATTTGAACTTCCCGCCATTTTTCTGCAGGAGGCGGGATTGGCAAGGTGGAAAATCATGAGAGAGGACGTCAAGGACAACTAATTCAGCAATTAGACAACAGTGCAGAGTGGAAACATCACTCTTCTGTAACAGGGCTACACCAAAATGCCTTTCAAGCTGCAAACTTACCATAAGAAAGTGCCCTTTAGTTCTGAAACTAAATATTAGGCCAGCTACGAATGCTGAGAGGCTCAAAATAAGAGAGATATTCAGTCACCAGCATCCTCAGTCTGGCCACTCTATCTGCATCTCTGCTACAAGTCTACAGCCGGCAAGCTGTGGAGGAAATGTGAACTCTGCGACCGGCAGTTCCGCCATTCACACCTGTGACCACCCGAAGATGCGGGACAGGATGATCTTCTGTGAATGACGAACTGATCTGCCCATCTGCGAACTGTTCAACATAGGAGCTGCCCACCTGTGCCGCCACTCCTGGACAGCAGCTATCCAGCCTTGCCGGCTGTATGCTTGGACCGCAACTTGGGCTGTCCTTCATGTCGCTGTAGGGTCTTCTTCCTACAAGCTGTCATGACGACTGATAGAGGCATGCAGGGTCAGGCCTAAGTGCAGCTTCACTGCCCCTACCACTGTAAGTATTGGCACAATGTCTATTCTGGAAAACTCTGCATTGTTGCCAGATGTATTCCAAATGGTGGCGATGACATCATTAAAGATGGTGGATTTTGGTGGGAAGTTTATATTTTGGCAGGAAAGTGCCAATCCCGCCTCCTGCAGAAAAATGGCGGGAAGTTCAAATTCCAACAGGATAATGCCTCACACCTCCACTAAGCAAAGAAAATCGTGGAAAGATAGGCCACTTGGGTTACCTCCACTAACCTGTCATCTGACTGCCACCTCCTCCTATGAACCGGTGCCAAGTATGAATTCCAACGGGACAATGCATCACACCCTAGTTATCTCTACTAACAAAGAAAATAGCGGGAAGATAGGTCACTTGCACTAATGTAAGACTCCTGACCACCTTCATTTCCTACGCACTGGCACCAAGTTTCAATTTTGGTGGTAAACAAAGGTCAATTCGCATATCTCTAAGCTAAGAAAATGACGCGAAAGAAAGGACACTTGTACTAACGTCAGTTGCCCGACCGCCGCCTCTTCCTACGAACTGGCACCAAGTTTGAATTTTGGCAGTAAACAAAGGTCAATTTGCATGACTCTACTAAGCTAAGAAAATGGTGTGAAAGAAAGGACACTTGTACTAACCTCAGTCGCCTGATCGCCACTTCCTCCTAAGTATTTGTGGGAAAAGGACCTGGAGATAAATCTTTATTTAAACAATTTCAAGCATTACGGGTATCCGGTGTGTTTGCTGTGAGGTCCAGAGCCCAATTGACTTAGTACACATCACCACCACCAGAGGGCGCTCTCATTTCTGATGTAATCCAAGATGGCGGCATCCAAGATGTTCACCATGGGGTCCAGACCCCAGATGACTTAGTACATATTGCCACTGCCAAAGGGGCTACTGTGATGTCAGGTGATGCCGCAAGTACCATTACCCAAGATGGCGTCAAACAGTGTGTTCACAACTAGGTCTGGACCTAGTACTCACTACTACCACCAGAGAGCCCTGTCATCCTTTTTGTGATATAACCCAAGATAACGTGGGCAAAGATTTTATTTTTCAGGCAGTGTCTCCACCGCGAGATCTAGACTCCAACTGACCTACTGCACAATGCTGCCACCAGAGGATGCTGCTATTCATCCTGTGACGTAATCCAAGATGGTGGGGGCAAATGGCGGGAAAACGACTCTGGACACAAGTCTTTATTTTGCAGACAGCCTCTCCACCACTAGATCTAGAATCCAACTGACCTAGTACACAGTAATGCTACCAAATGGTACAGTCATCCCTCCTGTGAAGTAATCCAAGACTGAGGTCTGGGGTCGGGAACAATGGCGCAAAAATGACTCAGCCTGTCTGGGGTGCTGTGTAGAGAAAGGAAGGAGTGCACTCTATTCGTTTTGAAACAATTTATTTAGGGATGGAGTATATTTATCACACTGACACAAAACACACGCTCTGTCGTGCTTGGGACCATCTAACACAGTCCACAGACCGATCAACTACTTATAAATAACGCTCTCCAGACACGCAAACAACTCTTAATTTACTGAAATAATTTCAGTAAACAGTTGCAGACTCCTCATAAATAATGCAGCACAGTGATGTGTAGACACGCTGAGTACTCGTGAACAGTCCAAATAACGCATAGCACAGCCTACAGACCTGTTTGCAAAATAATGTAATCACCGCTCGCAAGCGCCCTCCGCCACCCCCTCTCCAGTAGATCACACAGGAGGTAGCGACAGCCCTTTGCGATGTGATGTGGCCGTCAGCTGTCAAACCACACACAGCTCCTCCCCCCCCCCCCTCCTCCCCCCCACCCTCTGCGGTCCCGCAAGCATGACGCAACAACGTCCCACTCCTACTTGGCACCTCAGAAATTCCTATCTAAATACGTGTTCACCTAGACACCACGGTCGACGTGAATGCTAGAGGCTCGCACACCCATGAGCTGCCGCCAGATGCAGGTGAAAGATATTCCCTCTATTTTCAGGTATACAGTCACGGTTATACTGACGTCACAGAATTCCAAGGTTTGTTCACATCTGTCACATACGCAGACACCTCCGAGCAGCACATTCTTTACCACTGATGACAGAATAGCACAGGAAGCATTGCTCCTAGCGCAACATGACACACTCGCTTAACTATGATTAACTACCCAGCATGGCTCACGCTTATCACGAAACGTCTTCGTGGCAACTCGCCATCTAAAAGGTTCTCAATGTTATTCTTACTTCATACGGCTTAGTAAAAAAAATAAGAGCCAACTCGACCCCTCGGGAATTGTATAGTGTCCCAGAAATAGTTAACGCTCGCTTTCTTGATGTCTCAGCTTGTATGCACGAAAATTCTTACCTTAACAGAGCAGGTGTGCGAAAATAACACAGAATAACATCGAATGCACTCTTCCCAGCGCTCCTAACATGATAACCTTCCTGCTCTCAACATACATAAATGTCCTTACCCCTATGTAGAGGCTCATATATCCCAGCAGAAAAGATGTGAAAGAATTGAGAATTATGATTGGATCTTATCGAATTTACCTACCGAATTACTGATGCCGCCGCCGATATCGAAGCACCATCCACCTTTTCCTTCTGGGACTTTCAGCGATTCTTTTGCACAGATCGCTAAATTGCATTGACAGTTAAACACGCAAAGTCGTCTACAAATACATATGACACTCAGAAGAATATTGGAAGCCAGGAAGATATTTACATGTGTAACTACAATTAAATATTACGATTGCTGCTACAGCATGACACCGATCGAGGTATATAGGTAATGCCTCCTGTTGAAGAGTGTGCTTCTGGAACGAATCTCAGTATCTACAGCACACATAATTTTCCAGGTGAAAAATTCCTCTCATACCCTAGCGGTTACCGATGTGCTGAATCTACACTCCTGGAAATTGAAATAAGAACACCGTGAATCCATTGTCCCAGGAAGGGGAAACTTTATTGACACATTCCTGGGGTCAGATACATCACATGATCACACTGACAGAACCACAGGCACATAGACACAGGCAACAGAGCATGCACAATGTCGGCACTAGTACAGTGTATATCCACCTTTCGCAGCAATGCAGGTTGCTATTCTCCCATGGAGACGATCGTAGAGATGCTGGATGTAGTCCTGTGGAACGGCTTGCCATGCCATTTCCACCTGGCGCCTCAGTTGGACCAGCGTTCGTGCTGGACGTGCAGACCGCGTGAGACGACGCTTCATCCAGTCCCAAACATGCTCAATGGGGGACAGATCCGGAGATCATGCTGACCAGGGTAGTTGACTTACACCTTCTAGAGCACGTTGGGTGGCACGGGATACATGCGGACGTGCATTGTCCTGTTGGAACAGCAAGTTCCCTTGCCGGTCTAGGAATGGTAGAATGATGGGTTCGATGACGGTTTGGATGTACCATGCACTATTCAGTGTCCCCTCGACGATCACCAGTGGTGTACGGCCAGTGTAGGAGATCGCTCCCCACACCATGATGCCGGGTGTTGGCCCTGTGTGCCTCGGTCGTATGCAGTCCCGATTGTGGCGCTCACCTGCACGGCGCCAAACACGCATACGACCATCATTGGCACCAAGGCAGAAGCGACTCTCATCGCTGAAGGCGACACGTCTCCATTCGTCCCTCCATTCACGCCTGTCGCGATACCACTGGAGGCAGGCTGCACGATGTTGGGGCGTGAGCGGAAGACGGCCTAACGGTGTGCGGGACCGTAGCCCAGCTTCATGGAGACGATTGCGAATGGTCCTCGCCGATACCCCAGGAGCAACAGTGTCCCTAATTTGCTGGGAAGTGGCGGTGCGGTCCCCTACGGCACTGCGTTGGATCCTACGGTCTTGGCGTGCATCCGTGCGTCGTTGCGGTCCGGTCCCAGGTCGACGGGCACGTGCACCTTCCGCCGACCACTGGCGACAACATCGATGTACTGTGGAGACCTCACGCCCCACGTGTTGAGCAATTCGGCGGTACGTCCACCCGGCCTCCCGCATGCCCACTATACGCCCTCGCTCAAAGTCCGTCAACTGCACATACGGTTCACGTCCACGCTGTCGCGGCATGCTACCAGTGTTAAAGACTGCGATGGAGCTCCGTATGCCACGGCAAACTGGCTGACACTGACGGCGGCGGTGCACAAATGCTGCGCAGCTAGCGCCATTCGACGGCCAACATCGCGGTTACTGGTGTGTCCGCTGTGCCGTGCGTGTGATCATTGCTTGTACAGCCCCCTCGCAGTGTCCGGAGCAAGTATGGTGGGTCTGACACACCGGTGTCAATGTGTTCTTTTTTCCATTTCCAGGAGTGTATACATCCCTCACGATAGGACACACAGACATCCTCTCTAGTTGCGCCACAACATAAACCACAGGAACTTTAAAATGCAATATATACACATTTTACAGAACGTTAGCCACATTAACTTACAATACAATATATACACATTTCACACAAACAGTGCAGCTATCTTTTATATCTGTGCAGCACCAGAAGAAATTATGGCAGGCCACCACTCACACTGGCTATATGTCACGATGCTCCCCAGTCCTAGGGAAGCACCGGTTACACCGACAACTAAACCTCATCAAGTGCCATACATATCCTCAAATACAGAAATACCCTTACTCATTTACACTTTTCTCCCACCAAGAACAGGAGCTGGAATACTATTCCGTGAAACCGAACTCCATCCCAGCAATATATCACTGCATACTGTGTCAATCTAGTAAACATAAAATTCATATCCTCCTCCATACAAAATCAACCCTTTTACATCAGTGGGCCAAAGTTGTTCTCAGAACTGTTCTACAAATTCGAGATCGTTTCCCCTCGCCACAAATGCGTGACTGTTTCTGCTTCCTTGCCTGCTCGCTTTTCTATCCACATCTCCAGACTCGGGGATTACAAGAACACATATTTTTTCACATGGTTTGCCATAATATTATACCATTTTCGCGGTACTTCTCTATATCAAGCACTAGGCAGCATTCTATTGATTGCTAGCGCAACATAATTCCCAAGATATAAACTGGAAATTATTTCTCTACAAACTCCAAACTTTAGCGAGGTGCAGCATGCTGTAAACCACTGAGTACCTAGAAAAAAAAATAGAGGAAACTAATATTTCCACTCCCGAACACCGAAGGCGGTGATGTAACCGATTCCAAATCACGTCTATTGTTTACAAACCAACTACACGACGTTAGGTCAAAGACATTCTGCGTCCTCTTGTGTTGCCCCTCATACGACAGTATCATAGTGGCATTTTCCAACAGGACAACGCTCGTCAAAACGTGGCACATGTCTCTATGAACATTCTGCGTGAGGCTCAGGTACTCCTGTGACCAGCGAGGTCTTCATATCTGTTTCCGATACACAGTACGTGCGGGACCAGTTCGCACGTCAGCTCTCTCCCATTCCCAGGTTGCAGGATATCAAAGACCAGTTACAACTCTTGTAGGCCAGCTCCCTGACGCAGAGGATACTACAGCTTTATGACACCATATCCAACCTAATCAGTGCATGCGTCCAGATTGGAAGTCGTGCAACGTCATACGGATAAGTGGGTTCATACTGCCTAGTCCTCTGTAAATTTGATTCGACTTTCTATTCCCTGAAACCACATCGTATACCTTCTCAACCTGCCAAGTTTCATTTCGTTTCCCACTCCCCTTCTGGGTGGTGCACTTATTTTGTCGGGCAATGCACATGTATACATTGTCTTTTCCGTTTTTTCATCAGATAATGGATGCCAGTATAAGTGACAGCTGCAACTGATACGTGGGTGATTTTGTACGTAGACATTTCTTATATGACGACTCGCTCAATTCACCCCTCCCCCCCCCCCGCCCCCTCACCACTCCCAGACCCGTATCATAAACCTTCCTGATCGTTGACGCCAGCATGACACTAACAGCGAGCAGGGACGGTTGTTTACTGTTTATTTGCGCTGTTTTAAAGTGTGTGACAAAATTAACGATCCTGCCAAGTTTGAGGCTGTAGTCTAATACCGTTTTTAACTGCAAAAAAGTCCACCCTTGCGTTAGTTACAGATTACACAAATTTATGAAAGTGTGACGTTTAAAACTCCAGTTCGAAAATGGTGTATCATGTTTAATGGCGGATGAAAGAATATTCATGATGAAGAACGATTAGACCGACCTTCACTGGTGACGATCTCAAATCAAGGATTGTCGAAAAAGTTCACAGGACAAACGTTTTACTGTTGATGGACTGCGCTTGTGCTTTCCTGAAATTTCAGGATCAGTTCTTTGTCAAACTGTTAGTCGCTATAGAAAATTGTGTGTGAGATGAGTTCTTAAACTTTTGGCGGATGGACACGCTAGACAACGAGTAGAAGTTTCGCTGCCTTTTCTCAGTCGGTACGACAAGGATGGTGAAGAGCTTTTGGACCATACAGTTGCTTATTACATTTTTTCACATAAACGTCTCAAAAGAAAGCGCCAGTCAGTGGAATGGCATGATTCCAGATAGTGAACTTTTCCCAAAAACTAGACAGGCACCGATAAAATGAAGTGTTTCCTTCACTCGGCAGGGGTTGCCCCATTTAAAGTTTGACAGACAGCAAAAGGGGTGTGCTCAAATGTCACATCTCATACACTTTGCCGGCCGCGGTGGCCGAGCGGTTCTAGGCGCTTCAGTCCGGAACCGCGCGACTGCTACGGTCGCAGGTTCGAATCCTGCCTCGGACATGGATGTGTGTGAGGTCCTTAGGTAAGTTAGGTTTAAGTAGTTCTAAGTTCTAGGGGACTGATGACCTCAGAATTTAAGTCCCATTGTGCTCCGAGCCATTTTTTTTCATAAGCTTTCTCCTTTCTTCGTGGGTAGGCATTACACCATACAACACATTATGGTCACTTTTTCGAAACCCCGCAGATATCTCCCTTTGCGCCACAGTAGTTTGTAATTTGGCTCAAAGGTGCCCTCACGCTTCCTCTGTAATGTTGCAAAAGTGTAGCGCCCTGCGACGTCTGTCTCTGGCGAAAAACGGCGAGAGCTCAAACTCATTGCCACCCGTGCACCTTTGTTGGACGTTTTAAAAATATTCCCGTTCAGTGGTGCCGGTGCTGCATATATGCCTTTCGACACCCCTTACCTTTCGTATGCAGTCAGCAGGCGTTAGGTCACTCAGCTCAGTGGCATCGATATGGTTGCTTCATACTCGTGTCACGTAATTGGTGACTGGTTGTCTCTTTACAGTTAAATAGTATTCAACATATGCGCGCGGAAGCACCCAGGGTGTTGCCGAACGAAAGGGGACGGAGGGGGGGGGGACAGGGTGTTAAAATAGGGACACTTTGCCTGGGATCAAAAGGCATCAATGCCCTTCACTGCTTCAAATCGCGTTCACATTTCGTCTAGTGGTTTAGAGCGGTCCCTAGTCGTTCCACGCTCTGTATCAGAGCAAAAATTGCAGTCGCACTACAGTCCAAAGGAGTGCTATCATCTTCAGTGGGGTTGGTGGCCCATGATGTCTTAGAGAAGGGCTGAATCGTCCGAGGGGTGTCAGCAGTGCCAAAGATTGTCAAGAACGTGCTCCAGTTGCACGTCGAACTGCGAACTATAGTTTTAAACTGCAAAATTTGTGTGATTCATAAACCCAAGCGAAGGGTGGTTCCTCTGACGCCCTTTATACCACCCCCTCAGCCCTTTTCGTGTCAATACTGCAGCGGTGTGCCTGAAATGTTTACCTCGGACACTCATAAAAGACCGCGTGATTTCAACACTGGGCGTCGTGGTTCTGACCTCATCATAGAGGCATCAAAAGTAGGAATGTAGGTAAGAGGCGGTGTGACGACCTTCCAACGTGTGACGCGTCCACGGCTCAACAGGGCAGAATTATGTAGAAATCTGGTGCCAAAGCATTATAGTTAACGCACCTTACACCTCACTTGAACTTCTGAGCTGTGGCCATTTTTTCGAATGTATCGATACGTTGCTATTTGAAACATCGTCGTGGCCTAGGGAGACGTCAGGAGGTGCCACGCTTTTGCACTATTACGGAGGAGGTTTGTAGGCACCATTGAATTAAATTTCAAACTTCTGCGTCGCAGTGAGAGGCAAATACGGGGTTTCGAAAAAGTGGTCCTTAGTAATGTTGCGCAGTGTAGATGAAGAACATTAGAGGGCATTTAACACTTCTACATCTACATCGATGTAGAAGTGTTAAATACTCTCTAATCTACATCTATCTTAGAAGAAAGATTAATGAAAGGCAAACCCACATTTCTAGCATTTGTAGACTTAGAGAAAGCTTTTGACCATGTTGACTGGAATCCTCTCTTTCAAATTCTGAATGTGGCAGAGGTAAAATACCGGGAGCGAAACGCTATTTACAACTTGTACAGAAAGCAGACGGCAGTTATAAGAATCGAGGGACATGAAAGGGAAGCAGTGGTTGGGAAGGGAGTGAGACAGGATTGTAGCCTCTCCCCTACGCAATTCAATCTGTATATTGAGCATGCAGTAAAGGAAACTAAAGAAAAGTTCGGAGTAGGCATTAAAATCCATGGAGAAGAAATAAAAACTTTGAGGTTCGCCGATGACATTGTAATTCTGCCAGAGACAGCAAAGGACTTGGAAGAGCAGTTGAACGGAATGGATAGTGTCTTGAAGGGAGGATTTAAGATGAATGTGAACAAAAGCAAAACGAGGATAATGGAATGTAGTCGAATTAAGTCGGGTGATGCTGAGGGAATTAGATTAGGAAATGAGACACTTGAAGTAGTAAAGGAGTTTTGCTATTTGGGGAGCAAAATAACTAATGATGGTTGAAGTAGAGAGGATATAAAATGTAGACTGGCAATGGCAAGGAAAGCGTTTGTGAAGAAGAGAAATTTGTTAACATCGAGTATAGATTTAAGTGTCAGGAAGTCGTTTCTGAAAGTATTTGTATGGAGTGTAGCCATGTATGGAAGTGAAACATGGACGGTAAATAGTTTGGACAAGAAGAGAATAGAAGCTTTCGAAATGTGGTGCTACAGAAGAATGCTGAAGATTAGATGGGTAGATCACGTAACTAATGAGGGGATATTGAATAGAATTGGGGAGAAGAGGAGTTTGTGGCACAACTTGACTAGAAGAAGTGATCGGTTGGTAGCACATGTTCTGAGGCATCAAGGGATCACCAATTTAGTACTGGAGGACAGCGTGGAGGGTAAAAATCGTAGAGGGAGACCAAGAGATGAATACACTAAGCAGATGCAGAAAGATGTAGGCTGCAGTAGGTACTGGGAGACGAAGAAGCTTGCACAGGATAGAGTAGCATGGAGAGCTCCATCAAACCAGTCTCAGTACTGAAGACCACAACAACAACAACATCTACATCTACACTGACACTCTGTAAATCACATTTAAGTGCCTGGCAGAGGGTTCATCGAACCACCTTCACAATTCTCTATTATTCCAATCTCGTATAGCGCTTCTTTAGGGGAACCGCGACATCACTGCTATTTCACTATAAAACAATTAATACAAACCGTGACGTTTCTGGCAGAAAATCGCGAGTCCGCTCGCGCCCCGTCGATAACTCTCATTACTTCGAATAAAGTGCCAGTTTCCTTTCACAAGAACTAGATTTTCTGAATCTGTGCTAGATATGTGGCAATGAAACGTTATTCTTCGAAGCATTTCACAATCTTGTAACACAGTATACGTTCCAAAATCCTACTGCGAATTGATATTAGTGATATGAATCTATAAACATCGTCTATTTCCTTTCTTGTTTTGGTGTGACCTTCGCCGCTTTCGAGTGTTTAGGTACGGATCCTCGAGTAAGCGGCTGTATATGATTGCTATAACTGGAGCTATTCTATCACCATATTGTGAAAAAATCTTAACTGGTATTAAGTATGGACCAGAATACCTTCTTTTCTTAATTGATTTAAGTTGCTTCGCTACGCCGAGTGTATCACCTTCAACATTACGCCACGTTGGCAATGTTTACTACATCTTCTTTGTGAGGGACTTTCGGAAAACCTTGTTTAGTAACTTCTATTATGTGGCGCCGTCATCAGAAACACTGTCGCGCAGTACTGAGGTGTCTTGCCGTTGGTATACTTCATATACGACCAGAAGTTCTTCGGATTTTCTGCCAGATTTCGAGATAGAGTTTCACACTGGAAACTATTAAAATCGTCTCGAAGTTTCGATGTGCATATGAAAGTAAGTTTTATTTTGTGTGCATGTGTCTGTACCCGTGTATGGTGAACTGCGTGACATTATGAGACACACTGGCTGCTGGATCTCTTGACGCTGTTGTGCATGGCTTATTGCCCCCCACCCCCGCCACCTCCCCCACTAGAGGTACTACAGAAATGCGGAGCTCGGCTGACAGAACTGGGCTATCGGGAACTCCGTGCGTCAGCGCAGACGGGCCCTTCTCGAGTGCGACAGCGAATACGTAATATCGTGGGTCGAATCGTTTTGGCGTCCCGAGCTGCTGCGTAGAAGATAGACACTGAAAATTCAATTGTTTTTATCTTAAGAATGAGGTGGGATACGGAAGAACTAAGGAATGAAAAGATACGCTTGAAGTTCTCTAAGGCTACACATACAGCAATAAGGGATAGCTCAGTAGGCAGTACAGTTGAAGAGGAATGGACATCTCTAAAAACGGCAATCACAGAAGTTGGAAAGAAAAACATTGGCAAGAAGATGGTAATTGCGAAGAAACCATGGGTAACAAAAAAATACTTCAGTTGATCGACGAAAGAAGGAAGTATAAAAATGTTCAGGGGAATTCAGGAATACATAAGTACAAGTCGCTGAGGAGTGAAACAAATAGGAAATGCAGGGAAGTTAAGACGAAATGGCTGCATGAAAAATGTCAAGAAATCGAAAAGGAAATGATTGTCGGAAGGACGGACTCATTCAAAACAACCTTCGGTGAAATTAAAAGCAAGGATAGTATCATTAACAGTATAACGGGAACTCCAGAGCAGAGCAGATAGGTGGAAAGAGTACATTGAAGGCCTCTGTGAGGGGAAAGATTTGTCAGATGTGATAGAAGAAAAAACAGCACTCGATTTAGAAGAGATAGGGATCCAGTATTAGAATCAGAATTTAAGAGAGCTTTGGAGGACTTAAGATCAAATAAGGCAGAATTTATAAAATAATTGGGGAAAGTGGCAACAAAACGACTATTCACGTTGGTGTGTAGAATGTGTGAGTCTGGCAACATTCCATCTAACTTTCGGAAAAATATCATCAACACAATTCCGAAGACTGTAAGAGTTGACAAGTGCGAGCATTATCGCACAATCAGCTTAACATCTCATGCACCCAAGTTGCGGAAAAGAATAATATACAGAAGAGTAGAAAAGAAAATGATGTGTTAGACGTCGATCAGTTTGGCTTTGGAAAAGGTAAAGGCACGAGACAGGTAATTCTGACGTTGCGGCTGATAATGAAGCAAGGGTAAAGAAAAATCTAGACACGTCGATAGTATTTCTCGACATGGAAAAGTGTTCGACAGTGTAAAATTGTGCAACATTTTGGAAATTCTGAGGAAATTATGGGTAAGCTATAGGAAGAGACGGGTAATATAAAATACGTAAAACAGCCAAAACAGAATAATAAGTGCAGAAGACGAAGAACGAAGTGTTCGGATTAAAAAAAGTGTAAGACAAGGATGTAGTCTTTCGCTCCTACTGTTCAATCTGTGCATCGAAGAAAGAAAGAAGGAAATAAAAGTTATGGTCAGCATTGGAATTAAAATTCAAGGTGAAAGGATGTCAGTGATATGACTTACTGATGACATTGCTATCCTGAGTCAAACTGAAGAATTACATGATCTGCTGATTGGAATGAACAGCCTAATGAGTACAGAATGTGGACTGAGAGTAAATCGAAGAAAGACGAAATTAATGAGAATAGCAGAAATGAGATCAGCGAGAAAATGAACATCATGATTGATGTTGATGAAGTGGACGAAGTTAAGGATTTCTGCTACCTAGCCAGCAAAATGACCAATGACGGACGGAGCAAGTAGGACATCAAAAGCAGACTAGCACTGGCAAAAACAGTATTCCTGGTCAAGAGAAGTCTCCTAGTACCAAACACAGGCCTTAATTTGAGCAAGAAATTTCCGAGACTAAACGTTTGGAGCACAGCATTGTATGGCAGTGAAACACTGGCTGAGGTGATACCGGAACAGAAGTAGTTCGAAGCATTTGAGATGTGGTGCTACAGACGGGTGCTGAAAATTAGATGGACTGATAAGATCAGGAACGAGGAGGTTCTGTGCAGAATCGGGGAGGAAAGGGATATGTGGAAAATACAAGAAGAAGCGACGGGATGATAAGACATCTGTGAAGACATCAGGGAATGACTTCCATGGTACTAGAGGGAGCTGTAGAAAGTAAAAAGTGTAGAGAAAGACAGACTGGAAGACATCCAGCAAATAATTGAGGACGTAGGTTGCAAATGTTACTGAGATGAAGAGGGTGGTACAGGATTTATTCATGTTTTTATTGCTGCCCGTTCTTTGATTTTATTCCATTTTCCATTTTATTCTGACAAATTGCAATCTATCGCATTCACTGGAGTTTTAACAACTATTACTCTTCCACGTTATTGTCATGACGTGAATTTATTCTTGGTTTCATCACATACGTCATGCTCAGAATAATAACATGCAAATTACCTGTCTCAGTTTTTAGGATAGTATTACCGAAAATTACATCTTAGTTCAAATACAGTACAAACCTTACAGATATAATCTTTTATGTTTATAGGCCGCATCATAGCCCTCTTCAGTTTCTACTAAGCGATCGACGTTTCGATGCTCCTGCTGCAATCTTCTTCAGAATTTTCTGGTGTCCATGGTTAGCTTAGAGTTCAACTGATCACGTAAAAGGAATTGTAGAGCAACATCACGTAGCCTGAAAACCTAAAAGACTTTACGTTCAATGACAATGGCAACGAAAGCCTGTCGACTTAGATACGAAGCTTTTTACGTTAAAGTAAATCGACTTTTATCAAATGATAAGTGGCAGGAGACGTAGACCGACTTACAACCGCTTTCCTTTTTGTTGAAGTACTGTCAAAGAATTTCTTCACTGTCATAATCCGAAGTGGATAGCAACATACTTAGTCAGAAGCTCACGCTCAGATCAGAGGTGATGCGGAATTTTTGGTCAACATACACGAACGGTTGTGAACGGGGTGAAACAGCGAGAGGATCATGCTGAGACATTTCAGGTCTCAGTGGTTGGAGACACTACAGAAACACTTGGATGTTAAGCTTAGGAGGTAGATATAGTGATGATAGGGAAGTCACACCCTGGGTTGGCTTACTGGCATGCGTTTTATTGCTTCTAAAAGTGTTTGCAATCAACATACAGAAGAGCACAGTTACCAGTTTATAAAAACATTGATAAGTCTTACTAGATTATCCAATAAATTACGAGAACAAATCGTCACCCCGGCTTATAGCTTCATTAATATTGTAGTTTTTGTTGTCTTCAGTCCTGAGACTGGTTGATGCAGCTTACCATGCTTCTCTATCCTGTACGAGCTTCTTCATCTCCCAGAACTTACTGCAACCTACATCCTTCTGAATCTGCTTAGTGTATTCATCTCTTGATGTCCCTCTACGATTTTTACCCTCCACGCTGCCCTCCAATGCTAAATTTGTGATCCCTTGATGCCTCAGAACATGTCCTACCAACCGGTCCCTTCTTCTTGTCAAGTTGTGCCACAAACTCCTCTTCTCCCCAATTCTATTCAATACCTCCTCTAATCTTCAGCATTCTTCTGTAGCACCACATTTCGAAAGCTTCTATCTACATCTACATTGATACTCCGCAAGCCACCCAACGGTTGTCTAAACTATTTATCATCCATGTTTCACTTCCATACATGGCTACACTCCATACAAATACTTTCAGAAACGACTTCCTGACACTTAAATCTATACTCGATGTTAACAAATTTCTCTTCTTCACAAACGCTTTCCTTGCCATTGCCAGTCTACATTTTATATCCTCTCTACTTCGACCATGATCAGTTATTTTTCTCCCCAAATAGCAAAAATCATATACTACTTTAAGTGTCTCATTTCCGAATCTAATTCCCTCAGCATCACCCGACTTAATTCGACTACATTCCGTTATCCTCGTTTTGCTTTTGTTGATGTTCATCTTATATCCTCCTTTCAAGACACTGTCCATTCCGTTCAACTCCTCTTCCAAGTCCTTTGCTGTCTCTGACAGAATTACAATGTCATCGGCGAACCTCAACGTTTTTATTACTTCTCCATGGACTTTAATACCTACTACGAATTTTTCTTTTGTTTCCTTCGCTGCTTGCTCAATATACAGATTGAATAGCATCGGGGAGAGGCTATAACCCTGTCTCACTCCCTTCCCAACCACAGCTTCCTTTTCATGCCCCTCGACTGTTATAACTGCCATCTGGTTTCTGTACAAATTGTAAACAGCGTTTCGCTCCCTATATTTTACCCCTGCCACCTTTAGAATTTGAAAGAGAGTATTCCAGTCAACATTGTCAAAAGCTTTCTCTATGTCTACAAATGCTAGAAATGTAGGTTTGCCTTTCCTTGATCTATTTTCTAAGATAAGTCGTAGGGTCAGTATTGCCTCACGTATTCCAACATTACTGCGGAATCCAAACTGATCTTCGCCGAGTTCGGCTTCTAACAGTTTTTCCATTCGTCTGTAAAGAATTCACGTTAGTATTTTGCAGTTGTGACTTATTAAACTGATAATTCGGTAATTTTCACATCTGTCAACACCTGCTTTCTTTGGAATTGGAATTATTATATTCTTCTTGAAGTCTGAGGGTATTTCGCCCGTCTCATTCATCTTGCTCACCAGATGGTAGAGTTTTGTCAGGACTGGCTCTCCCAAGGCCGTCAGTAGTTCTAATGGAATGTTGTCTACTCCCGGGGCCTTGTTTCGCCTCAGGTCTTTCAGTGCTCTGTCAAACTCTTCACGCAGTATCGTATCTCCCATTTCATCTTCATCTACATCCTCTTCCATTTCCATAATATTGTCCTCAAGTACATCGCCCTTGTATAGACCCTCTATATACTCCTTCCACCTTTCTGCTTTCCCTTCTTTGCTTAGAACTGGGCTTCCATCTGAGCTCTTGATATTCATACAAGTGGCTCTCTTTTCTCCAAAGGTCTCTTTAATTTTCCTGTAGGCAGTATCTACCTTACCCCTAGTGAGATAAGCCTCTACATCCTTACATTTGTCCTCTAGCCATCCCTGCTTAGCCATTTTGCACTTCCTGTCGATCTCATTTTTCAGACGTTTATATTCTCTTTTGCCTGCGTTTTTATATTTTCTCCTTTCATCAATTAAATTCAATATTTCTTCTGTTACACAAGGATTTCTACTAGCCCTCGTCTTTTTACCTACTTGATCCTCTGCTGCCTTCACTACTTCATGCCTCAGAGCTACCCATTCTTCTTCTACTGTATTTTTTCCCCATTCCTGTCAATTGTTCCCTTATGCTCTCGCTGAACCTCTGTAGAACCTCTGGTTTACTCAGTTTATCCAGGTCCCATCTCCTTAACCTCCCACCTTTTTGCAGTTTCTTCAGTTTTAATCTACAGTTCATAACCAATAGATTATGGTCAGAGTCCACATCTGCCCCTGGAAATGTCTTACAATTTAAAACCTGGTTCCTAAATCTCTGTCTGACCATTATATAATCTATCTGATACCTTCTAGTATCTCCAGGATTCTTCCATGAATACAACCTTCTTTTATGATTCTTGAACCAAGTGTTAGCTATGATTAAGCTATGCTCTGTGCAAAATTCTACCAGGCGGCTTCCTCTTTCATTTCTCTCCCCCAATCCATATTCACCCATTATGTTTCCCTCTCTCCCTTTTCCTACTCTCGAATTCCAGTCACCCATGACTATTAAATTTTCGTCTCCCTTCACTATCTGAATAATTTCTTTTATCTCATAATACATTTCATCAACTTCTTTATCATCTGCAGAGCTAGTTGGCATATAAACTTGTACTACTGTAGTAGGCGTGGGCTTCGTGTCTATCTTGGCCACAATAATGCGTTCACTATGCTGTTGGTAGTAGCTTACCCACACTTCTATTTTTTTATTCATTATTAAACCTACTCCTGCATTACCCCTATTTGATTTTGTATTTATAACCCTGTATTCACCAGACCAAAAATCTTGTTCCTCGTGCCACCGAACTTCACTAATTCCCCTATATCTAACTTCAACCTATCCATTTCCCTTTTTAAATTTTCTAACCTACCTGCCCAATTAAGGGATCTGACATTCCACGCTCCGATCCGCAGAACGTCAGTTTTCTTTCTCCTGATAACGACGTCCTCTTGAGTAGTCCCCGCCCGGAGATCCGAATGGGGTACTATTTTGCCTCAGGAATATTTTACCCAAGAGGACGCCATCATCATTTAACCATACAGTAAAGCTGCATGTCCTCGGGAAAAATACGGCTGTAGTTTCCCCTTGCTTTCTGCCATTCGCAGTACCAGCACAGCAAGGCCGTTTTGGTTGGTGTTGCAAGGCCAGATCAGTCAATCATCCAGACTGTTGCCCCTGCAACTACTGAAAAGGCTGCTGCCCCTCTTCAGGAATCACACGTTTGTCTGGCCTATCAACAGATACCCCTCCGTTGTGGTTGTACCTACGGTACGGCTATCTGTATTGCTGAGGCATGCAAGCCTCCCCACCAACGGCAAGGTCCATGGTTCATGGGGGTACACAATAACGTAAGGTACTCAGACCACGAATCATGGAAATGCCAGAGTGTTGTTCTAGTCGAACCACTAGGTTCGAGTACTCGTTACAATGAAAGTGACAGACATAGGTACATGTAGAGAAATGTCCGATGAAAACCAATAACTAGTCGAGAGGTACGTGCAGGCAGGCTTTGCAAGTCCTTAGTGTACAAGCTTACCTGAAGATAATGCTCATTCACGTAGTATTTGCTGTAGGCTGTTGATCATCCGAGGCTGTTCGATCTCTAATTCTTCCGCGTCCAGTACTCTGCTGGTGCTCCTCGCAGCTAACTCTGCTACGCGCTGGAACTCTGCCATGCTTGACGTTTGAGCCCCTGTATACGGCATTTTAATCTGTTCGTCTTCAGACGGAACATGACTGCGTCACTATTTAGCTCCAATTCGCAGTCAGTGAACGTGAAATGCACAATATCTCAATTAACACTGATGGAAAAAAATCACAACACGAAATAGGAGCTTTCCGACATAAACGAGAGTTGGTAGACGTGTTTCTACATCTGGAAGATGTCTATTCAAATTTCGCGCCAGTCACGTAAGAGGGACGCTAGTGGCGCCGCTACGTGGACGCAAATAAGGTTCGCTTTAAATACACGTTATCACGGTCGCTAGCGTTATTTACCTTTGAGGTTGGACGTGGTGAGTTGATGTTGGTCAAGAATGCCTTTAAGGCGACAAAGACGCCATTATCAGCACTTCACTGAGTCTGAAAGAGGTCGTATAATAGCGCTACGAGAAGCTGGATGTTGGTTCTGTGATATTCAGAAGGGCGTGATAGGAATGTAGCCACTGTACACTCTTTGACATAAAACTCGACCGGCGGCCGGCCGCTTCAGAGGCTAAGTCCGCGCCGATCGCGACATGGGACAATAAAACTGGCCAACTCTCTAATTCTCTAAGTCCGGTTATTTGCACAATCTGTCAACACTGCAGCCTGCGGCACTTCCTGGAGGTAAACTTGTCCCATGATAGAGAAACACTAGGCTGATTACGCCTGTGGTCTAGCGGTAGCGTGCGTTGTTTCTGTTCGTAATGTCAGTGGATCGAGAGCAGCTGGCATAAAATATTTTTATAGCCTCTTCTGTCTGAATGCTGAAGACGTGAATGTAATGGTAGCGCAGATTCAATCTATTTCGCTTTCTGACACACCGATATCAAAATTTTATCCAGTAACGATTTTGCGGCAGATTTCCTGCAGACTGTGCTCCTCTGGACGCCGTATGCGGCAAAGCTCCGGGATCCATTTGCTGGCTACCGGCAGCGGCCGTGGCGACAGCAGCGGCGCTGCACTCCCCCGTTCTTTATCGAAAGCGCCTGCTCCCGCTCATCGCTTTTGATGATTTAAAACGCTTTATTATTAAATGTTGCTCCACAGAAAATTTCTACGATTTCCATTCACGCTCAAAAGCAACGGAGACAGACGCCCTGATTAGTAGGCGGGTATTATATTACATTAATCGGCAAGAGCTGAGTATGGCCCGAAATTAATTTTATAGACTGGGACGAAATTAAACCACCTCGCTGCATTCGATGAATTTATAAATGCTTCATACCTCGTTTCTTTTCCTTTCAAACTCAATTATTTGTGCATCTTTTGGTCAATGTTCGGATGTTTTCGTCAAGCTGGGGTGAGCGTCCGTGGTGTAAAGTGTATTACAGTTCTTGTTTCGTTCCTTATGGTAACTCTATGCGATAAACTGTGTGAATACCTTGCAATGCATGCTCTGTAGCAGTGCAGGAACACTGCACATTTGGAGTTCCATGTATGGGTTCATGAAGTATTTAATGTTGATCGGAAGTGATAGTTAAGGTCATCAGATTTAGACCAGAAAAATTTGTCGTTTTGGAGGTTTCAGAGAACGGAAAGGAAATGCTAACGCCGGTGTTAGAAAACGTTTACAGTTAAATGCTATTGCAAAAATTTAGAAGAGGGGAACTATATTAATCAACATGTGCACTTCGTAAACAACCTTCTGACATGTTAGACCTATATGACGAACAAAACTCAAATTTATATCGTTGACAGTCACTTTGAATCTTTTCAGGATCTATTTTACAGTGAAGTACCTTGGCATTTGCAAAGCAGACATCCATGATATTAACTTAATTTACTAAGTCGAATCGGACGAAGATTGATGTTTAAAGGCATTCTTCAGATTTCGTATAAAGAATTTTTACTAGCCGTTTGCAACTCCATTAATTAAAATGGAAAATAAAAGGTTGTAGTCAGCGGCTTCCACCGAGATTGGAACTGCTTTGTCATACAGTACGACCACCGCAACGCTTGCTTTTTTTCTTTTACTTTGTTTGACGATTACCCCTTTTTTTCTCTCTTATTTTAAAGCCCCTTAGGAAAATGGCAATAAAAAAAGAAACTAAGTGCCACCGCCACTTTTCATCCTATAACAAAAAAAAAAATCTGGTCCACTTTAGGCGTTGGCTTCTGACTAAACCTACCCCAAGAGCTGCCTGCCTATATACCAGGGGAAATATGGGAATCCAAGGTTAGGGCTATCATTACAAACAAAACAAAATCTTCCTTTTTCTGAATTTTATTTTTATTTTGATTTTTGTTTTGTTTATATTTGTTGTGTAATTGATCAGACGCCTTCTGCGCCCCGCTGGTAATATGTTGAGTCACGTCTTCTCGAAATTGCTGTGTTCCGTTCAGTAGTTCAGAAATGTTCATTGGTTCAAACTGGAAACCTTCTTCACTCTTGGCTTAACACATTCCAGCTGCGAGGCGGGTCGTGGAAAGCACTCCCAAGGAAGTTCGAGAAAAATTGTCTATATTTTGGGTGGCGGACAACGACATAATGACGGTCGTTGAGGTATGTCCAAAAATCGAGTACAGAGTCTCCAGTTTGTCCAACTAGGTAGTGAATGGCATGTCCGCGAATCCAATTCACAGCATTGGTCTTTGTCCAAGGAAAATAGTCACGTCCCGGAACTAATAATGGAAGGGGAGTAGTCCGACTCAGAATGTCCCGCGTTAGAAAAGCCACAATATGACGAATAACCTCTGAGCTATCGACACACTGGCGACCACAGACGGACTATAGTCACTGCGATGTTGCCTGAGCCTCAAAACGCAACCTTAAAACACGCAAACAGGTGTTACTTATGTGAAGAACGCCGTTCTTGGAGTCCAGAAATTAATTATACTTTCTAAGTGTCTCATCTTACAGTGGATTCTATTGCACGAGTCTTCGATGTGGAAAACGAATGTCAAGTGAATTTAGCGAGGTAACGCCGGCCTACACCCCGAAGCAAATGCACTATCAGAGTGTTGACAAATCCTTGCTACGACGCTGCCATTTCTCGGTTCTCTTACGAGGCAGCTCTTCAGCGAAATGCTTGCCGTGATTCTCCTATACGGTCCTTCAGAGTGGAGACGCGCGCGCACATTTGGTTTTTAAGCGGCGTTCTCCCCTGATGGTTTCTGACGTCGCCTTGTGGGCTATGTCTACATTTGAGACATTCAATTATCATTAATCCAGAATGATACAAGTTTCAGCTTCCGGCGTGGAAGAAGGCTGTTGACGCCGACACTATATCATTTCAACGTAGGGACAGCAAAACGGGTCATTCAACGTTTCTCATTCAACACAAAGCATGTGAGATAATTTTCCGTAACGTTCATAATCATCTAAAAATACAAAGGAAGTAAAAATACATCTGAAGCTTATTCGAATTGAATATAATGTAAGATACCAAACGCTTTGCACCTCGATGTCGAATGTGTCCACGTGCAACCTTTTGCAGCATACAAAAAGAATGTCATGATTACCACGAGAATGAAGAAATATGTTGGTACGGATGGAAGCAAGGAGAGACGCAGTCAACAAATATTCGATTCCTCATGGCATTCATTTCATTTGAGACGTAAGAAGAGTTAAAGCGGGATATTACTTTCATTAACACGAAAGATATGCCGCACATATTGATAACGAGGAAGTCTGCGTCTTCATACGTTTCCTCCTTGAAATCTGTATGCTCTCTTACGTATATACTAAGTAGCCTGATCATTGTTTCAGTAATGTTACCCTCTTGTTAGACCCCGTAACGATGAACAGATTCCAAATGCATGTCTCTGCATGAAAGTAGCAGTTCGAACCCTTCCTGTGTTGCTTTTTGTGTTTTATTGCTTGGAATTCCTGAAGCAGACCACTGTGCCTTCTCCCCTTGTGGGTTAGGTCTCAAAACTAAACCGCTTTTTATCCAATGGCATAATTGATTCAGACAGCATCAGCACAAGACTGTCAAACAAGGCCTTCCATTTACAGTTGCAACACTCTAACCAGCACTGACCGAAGTGTAATCCACGGTCATGGTCCGAAATTAGCAGCTGTCTGCTACTGTGGCAAAGTCCGTACTACACTTTCGATTCCGCAGCATCATTTTATCTGGTAACACTGTGTAGTTGCAGAGTTGTGCCAGCATGTCTGTCTTCACACTGTCAGCTTTATGTATCTCACTTCTCCTGCAGCGTTGATCACGAGGAGCAGAAGCAAATGAGTGTATTCTGCATGACGTAACATTCAGTATTCCCTTCTTTCATAGCCACTCTTCATGTGCATCGATACCAAATAGGAATGTGAAAACTCTTGCGAGTGAGAGGATGACAATAACAATCGTAACAAGAACAATCAAATAATGAATGATGTTTATTCCAACGCAGAACGAGAATGGCTTTAAATGTAAAAATCTATATCTATATCGATATCTATTGATCTTTGAGTTGGCACAATGCAAATATATTCTTAGCATTTAGTTACCGAATTTTGTTCGGGATGTTTGCAGTGAAAAGGAAAAGTCGGTACTTCTCGCTAGTGTAATATAATGTGAACCAGCAACTACCCTTTCCTTAGAACACGACTCAAGCAGGTTCCCAAGTAGGTACCAAGGCACTGCTGCATTCTGTTCCCTGACATTGCTCTGATGACGGTTAATGCAGATAGTTCCGATTATGAAATACAAAACGTATTGCAGGTTAGTTCCTAGGATAGTAACATTAAATTTGCGTTGTAGACGGCACATGAACGTGACGACTATCCATATTACTCATCAATATAAAAAGACAATATTATGGGAATTTAGCAGGATTACTCAACATGAATTCTGAAATTGGTTGACTGACCGCACAGGTGCTAAACATCGTCAAGAGTATACGATGTCCTAATCGCATTAGGAATGTGAAGATCGTCTTCGACAGCTCGCAACTTTCACATTGCTATCTCCACCCTACTCCAGACAGCCCTCGGTGGAGTTGCACTAACTTGCCGATGCAATGTAAGGCCTTCAAACCGACAACAGACCACATATTGAAAATTACAAGCGAGTTCTCTTGCAGCGTAAGCTTATTGTAACTAATCTAAAAATTATTGGACAGGAACATTGTCCTATTCAAAAAAAAGCTGTCCAGCAGGTCCTCTAATCGCTCCTTGGTACAGTCGTTTGACTATTGAAAATGGTTCCAACAAGTCACCGCTAGAAAACACTGCTCTGTCTCGCAATAACTCAAGATGTGAAGTAATACCACGGTACTACAAATATCAGGGAACACCTTATCACAGATAAGACTGTCCTTAAGGCTTGTAAGCTCACATTTGTTACAATAAATGACATACCTGAAATGTTACCACTCTCATTATTACGTCAGATTGGTAATGCACGTAGTGAGTTCGTCGTTTTCATGATTTCCTCTTCAAAGTAACATACCGTAGTTATTATTTAACACAAAATGACATTAAAAATTTAAGTTATTCACGAGCAGCTAGTTGAGAATATGTATGAACTTCAAATGACACGACGAACCGTCTTGTTCCGCATATGGATTCAAACCCAGCTCATGCAGACTAAGCAAAGATTTCGTTACTGACGGAAACCAACAGTCATTCCTGATTAAGCATACAGAGAGTGATATACCTCGATTTTAGACAGTATCAGTTAGCAAATATCAACTTTAAATTACATAACGCAAACATGTTTAACAGACGCGAATTCCTACCCATCATCTGTTGTCCCTGTTAACGAATGTTAAATATTGCTTCTTCACAAGTATCTTACTTGAAATGCCGTGACGTAAAGCTTTGTGTTGGACACGGATTCGAACCCAGAACCTAATCGGATTGCTATCGAAGCACAGTCAATTGTGACATATCGGATTTTCGCGGCAGTAGCTAGATGTTTTAACTGAAATGACGAGACGAAACATTAACTTTTTCCTTCCCAGGACTCCTTCCCGGCACCTATCGCTGTTATATTCTAGAGAAAACGAACGTTAAATATGGGTTTGTTGCGCCGGCAGTGATATGTGAGCATGTTTGAACTAGAAATAATATAACGAAGAGTTCAGCGCTCACTGGGAATAGAGCCCCACATATATCGTTGTTGACTACACACAAAGAGACGTCAGCTACCGAATTTCTCTCCACCAGCTGCTCAGAATAACATCTCGAACTTACAGTCATCTCGCAAATAGTTCTGGGAGTTAAAAACGTCAGATATCGTTAGTGTTGACAACGAATGAAAATACATTAAAAATCAAAATTCTTATCCACCAGCAGATAGGTGTTCTCATGCTAGAGCTTGATAATACATAATTAAATCTTTAGTGCCGGGCCAGGATTCGATCCCATTCACGCGTAATATGTGGAGATGTTGAGGAATCTGCAGTTTTGAACAAACAACAAATTGTAGCCGAGCTGTATTGTCACGAAGGGATCAAATTCCGCGTTAAGGGCGGTCTGAGTTGCATTCCCAGTTCAGAACCAATCTTGTCGACATACAGAAGCTCAGATAAAAGATGGAATAAGTGTCCTGTGATCATACATAGCGTTTGTTTCGTCACTTGAAATAAATAACTAGTATAAGAAAGGTTACTGGTGATAGAGTTTCTACATGTCGCCACTCCAGACTTTATTGTGGTTCAACCTACCATCTACTTTGTAGAGAAGGAAAATCATCTTCAATGTGAATTTTCAGACCACACTGCCATTACATCTTCTTCACTTGGTGTAGCCAGGAGAGAGTGGACTCTGTCTCTCCCTATCTAAAATCATTGACAGAAGTGGGAATCCAACCCAGACCATAGGTATAACAACCTACCATCCGTCCAAGAGACCACGAAATCCTCTTCTCTCATTTTTCTATCGTAACGCCGTTGCGCCACACTGGATGAGAATTCTGACACACAGGCGTCCTGTAGTAATTTGCACCATGTTCAGTAAATTCATTTACTTGGTTGACCGAATCACCATGAACTAGCTGCCTCGGCTACCCAGTGCATACATTCCACTCTATATTTTGTAATCACCGAAATAAAATCACGTAACTGCCACCTACACAGAACTGCCAACAGTGTAGGATGCAGAAGTTTAAATAGGAAGTGTTTCTTTCCACTTGAGCTATTCTATTGCGCTATCTGTTTGTAGAAAACGTCGTTCAGTAAAAAAAAAAAAAAAGAAAAGCTGTAACTGTTTGTCTCTCAGAAGTCAAGACCTGGCCATATGCATAATCTCACAGTGCTGTGGAATCAAAAAGTTCTGGAGGAATAGTTGTCGAGCTCTGGAGCTGTTGTAGTTACGTGTCAGCTAGTAGCGTAGATAAGATGTCGCGAGTTCGAATACATTCAGTGCTACATTTTTTAAAACGCAATTCTGCTGTCTGCTGGAGTTGTCAGTCTAATGGAACTTTGAACATACTTCCCTTCACTTCTCAACCCAAAGTAGTCGCATGCGGAAAAAGGGCTAACTACTGTGACATTTTGTTCTGTTCAGGTTTAATAGACAGCAGGCAGCAGATGCATCTCGAAGATGTGTAGGGAGAGCGCATCGCGCCATAATATGTCAGAAAAGTATTTTCTACATTAGCTTTCGTGTGGTAGTGAGATTTTATTCTTCTTCAAACTTTGTTTGACAGCTTTAACTCAGAACAAGTTTTCTACATGCATGTAATCAATAAACTGCACGTGCATTGTCATACTGTCATAGATAACATCAGAGAATTCGCATATATCGTTGATGATTAATTCCTCTCTCATGTTTACTATTGTTTTAACAACACTAAAGGAAACCTTACGAAAATTGTGCACTATATTATAGGAAATGAAATAAAACTAACCACGATAACCTTAAGACGAAAGTATGTTTTAATAAAACCGAGTATCTGTACACAGATGTGCCTCTATCGACACGAATTAGTAAAATACTACTCACTTAGATTTTGATTGGGTCTGTGTTTCATTGGTATGCTGTGTCGTACTCAAGAGGTATGCAAATGTGGCATTTCATAAATATAGTTACGTATTCCTAGAAACCCAAAATTCGCTTGTCAGCAGCGGAAAGAGGCGTTACCTGTTGTGCAGCATTGTAAGTTTTTCAACATTGCACTATGAGCCGAAAGTATTTTCTTGCGATTTCCTTATTGATTTTTGATCCGACTCCTTGTAGCTCTTTCACAGAAGGGATAAAAACGTTGCAGTCAGTGAGACTGGAACTGCAAACCATAACAGACGCTTTTCCACAGGTCAGCACGTTACCACAGAGCTGGCGGAGAAGTATGTGGCTGAGCTTCCTCTTACGAGAGCAATAGTGGCTAGAACTCGTAAACCGCTATTTAAAGGTCGAGATTAGTTGCGATTTCCACCTGCAACGACTTTCCTGGGCTGAAAACCGTAAATTTACAATCTTTTGTTACCCTTCAAGCGATAATAACTCAGATTATTCAATGGAAATGACAGGTAAAATCAAGTGAACTTTGAGGCTTAATTCAGTGCACACCAGGAAGTAACTCGTCGATCACAGAGTTGCCAAACATACGTTGCCTTGTTGCCAAATCTCAGTTACAGTACCAGCAGGAAGAAGACGAACCGATGTGATCCTACAGCGGGCTGGGAAGTGACCATAGCTGGTGTCTCCAAGTAGCGGCTGCTACGGCCTGGAATACGTAATGCGTCTGACTCGCTTACTGTAACTAGGTTTAGGGACTGGAGCGTAGTTACTAATAATACTCAGAACTGACTGCAAACTAAGCATCATAAATCAGTAACTCTCATTGGTGTTTTTATATTTCTTTAGTAAGTGTACTCAAAACTAAGAAACTCATTCACAGGCGTTTTCGTGCCTCGCCGATAGTCGAGCACAACAAACAAATAAAAATAAAAAAGAATGTTTATGTGTGTGTGTGTGTGTGTGTGTGTGTGTGTGTGTGTGTGTGTGTGTGTGTGTGAGCGAGAGAGAGAGAGAGAGAGAGAGAGATAAAAAAGAATGAGAGTGTAAAAAATTGTTGTAATGAAATTGAATCATGGTATTTAAAGAAATCTTTCATTGTAATGACACGTTCCACATCATTACGAAATGTCGTATTCATGATCTATGGAACAAGAAGTAATCTAATGTAATGTAATCTAATCTAAATACATCGTATTGATGACTAGCCATAAGGAGTCATGAATTACCGAAATTTTTGCCAATACCAGTAACTAAATATAAACTTGAAAATAAAAGACGACAAGTTTTGTAATAAACCGTGACTCCTATCAAGACCCTTTCGTCCCTGTTATCTAACCACGAAAGATGTCTGATATACCTCCATTCTGAAGCAACAAGGTATGCATGCATTTAAAGATGAAGTGCATGATGTGAAGTTCTGTGACGGAGATACAAACCCAACACGTAATCGGATTGTTAACTAAGAAAAATCAAATGTTACGTATCGGTTTTTCTTACGAGCCGCTAGGTGTCTGAATCTAAAATAAGGATACAAACTTTTGTGCCTAAGAGACAATCGAACTGCACACCTACCGTGCATCCACGAATGTAGCTTAAGTATCAGTTTCTTACCCACGAACAGTAAGATGTGTGCGTGTTTGACCAGAAATAACGACACCTGTTGCGATTGTTGGTAACACATGAACAGACATTAAAAATGCGCGTTAATTTTCACTAGCAGGTGGGTGTGCACTTGATAGAGCTGGAAATGAAATTATGAATATTTTTGTACTGGATCAGGATTCGGACCCACATATTTACCTTTGGAGGAGACCTAGAGAAGACTAAGAGCCCTGTCCCTTTAAATGGCTATCGGTTCATCAAATAAAATAAAATTTTCTAATGTAAGTAAGCTTACTGGCAACTTTATTTCTGTTTACCATGACTTCCGCCTATGTCTTTTCCCAACGTAAACTGGCTCTGCCCAGTTGGTAATGAAGGAACGTGATGCTTAATGCTGATTCTGGATTATAACGTCTTTCTCTTGAGGTTACCAGAGGTAAAATAAATCTGTTTGTGCCTCTTAAAAGCAAATGCCTGAACCCACGAATTGCACCTGTGATAGTTCGTTCCACCAGACCATTGTGGCCACATTTCCCAGCCCCTGGAGTGTGCTGTAACGGATGATGTGCTTAGCTTACAAAATTAATCACGGTGGAAAAATGCGAGTCTATTAAATGGTTAAGTAGAAGCATGCTTCTGACGCAGAGATTATGCTATTCTCATGTCAGCAGGATGTAAAGACTCTTCTAGGCATCATAGGCTGAATGTGAAACCCTTTTTGATTTTTCACAAATTCAACAAATTTCTTAGTTCGAGAAAATCCACTGTGAAGTGTGAAGTTGCCGGATAATTCGATTATTACTGTTATTATTACTATCATTTTATTCATACAATAGTAAACATGAGAGAGGAATTAATCATCAACGATATATGCGAATTCTCTGATGTTATCTATGACAGTATGACAATGCACGTGCAGTTTATTGATTACATGCATGTAGAAAACTTGTTCTGAGTTAAAGCTGTCAAACAAAGTTTGAAGAAGAATAAAATCTCACTACCACACGAAAGCTAATGTAGAAAATACTTTTCTGACATATTATGGCACGATGCGCTCTCCCTACACATCTTCGAGATGCATCTGCTGCCTGCTGTCTATTAAACCTGAACAGAACAAAATGTCACAGTAGTTAGCCCTTTTTCCGCATGCGACTACTTTGGGTTGAGAAGTGAAGGGAAGTATGTTCAAAGTTCCATTAGACTGACAACTTCAGCAGACAGCAGAATTGCGTTTTAAAAAATGTGGCACTGAATGTATTCGAACTCGCGACATCTTATCTACGCTACTAGCTGACACGTAGCTACAACAGCTCCAGAGCTCGACAACTATTCCTCCAGAACTTTTTGATTCCACAGCACTGTGAGATTATGCATATGGCCAGGTCTTGACTTCTGAGAGACAAACAGTTACAGCTTTTCTTTTTTTTTTTTTTTTTTACTGAACGACGTTTTCTACAAACAGATAGCGCAATAGAATAGCTCAAGTGGAAAGAAACACTTCCTATTTAAACTTCTGCATCCTACACTGTTGGCAGTTCTGTGTAGGTGGCAGTTACGTGATTTTATTTCGGTGATTACAAAATATAGAGTGGAATGTATGCACTTGGTAGCCGAGGCAGCTAGTTCATGGTGATTCGGTCAACCAAGTAAATGAATTTACTGAACATGGTGCAAATTACTACAGGACGCCTGCGTGTCAGAATTCTCATCCAGTGTGGCGCAACTGCGTTACGATAGAAAAATGAGAGAAGAGGATTTCGTGGTCTCTTGGACGGATGGTAGGTTGTTATACCTATGGTCTGGGTTGGATTCCCACTTCTGTCAATGATTTTAGATAGGGAGAGACAGAGTCCATTCTCTCCTGGCTACACCAAGTGAAGAAGATGTAATGGCAGTGTGGTCTGAAAATTCACGTTAAAGATGATTTTCCTTCTCTACCAAGTAGATGGTAGGTTGAACCACAATAAAGTCTGGAGTGGCGACATGTAGAAACTCTATCACCAGTAACCTTTCTTATACTAGTTATTTATTTCAAGTGACGAAACAAACGCTATGTATGATCACAGGACACTTATTCCATCTTTTATCTGAGCTTCTGTATGTCGATAAGATTGGTTCTGAACTGGGAATGCAACTCAGACCGCCCTTAACGCGGAATTTGATCCCTTCGTGACAATACAGCTCGGCTACAATTTGTTGTTTGTTCAAAACTGCAGATTCCTCAACATCTCCACATATTACGCGTGAATGGGATCGAATCCTGGCCCGGCACTAAAGATTTAATTATGTATTATCAAGCTCTAGCATGAGAACACCTATCTGCTGGTGGATAAGAATTTTGATTTTTGATGTATTTTCATTCGTTGTCAACACTAACGATATCTGACGTTTTTAACTCCCAGAACTATTTGCGAGATGACTGTAAGTTCGAGATGTTATTCTGAGCAGCTGGTGGAGAGAAATTCGGTAGCTGACGTCTCTTTGTGTGAAGTCAACAACTATATATGTGGGGCTCTATTCCCAGTGAGCGCTGAACTCTTCGTTATATTATTTCAAGTTCAAACATGCTCACATATCACTGCCGGCGCAACAAACCCATATTTAACGTTCGTTTTCTCTAGAATATAACAGCGATAGGTGCCGGGAAGGAGTCCTGGGAAGGAAAAAATTAATGTTTCGTCTCGTCATTTCAGTTAAAACATCTAGCTACTGCCGCGAAAATCCGATATGTCTCATTTGACTGTGCTTCGATAGCAATCCGATTAGGTTCTGGGTTCGAATCCGTGTCCAACACAAAGCTTTACGTCACGGCATTTCAAGTAAGATACTTGTGAAGAAGCAATATTTAACATTCGTTAACAGGGACAACAGATGATGGGTAGGAATTCGCGTCTGTTAAACATGTTTGCGTTATGTAATTTAAAGTTGATATTTGCTAACTGATACTGTCTAAAATCGAGGTATATCACTCTCTGTATGCTTAATCAGGAATGACTGTTAGTTTCCGTCAGTAACGAAATCTTTGCTTAGTCTGCATGAGCTGGGTTTGAATCCATATGCGGAACAAGACGGTTCGTCGTGTCATTTGAAGTTCATACATATTCTCAACTAGCTGCTCGTGAATAACTTAAATTTTTAATGTCATTTTGTGTTAAATAATAACTACGGTATGTTACTTTGAAGAGGAAATCATGAAAACGACGAACTCACTACGTGCATTACCAATCTGACGTAATAATGAGAGTGGTAACATTTCAGGTATGTCATTTATTGTAACAAATGTGAGCTTACAAGCCTTAAGAACAGTCTTATCTGTGATAAGGTGTTCCCTGATATTTGTAGTACCGTGGTATTACTTCACATCTTGAGTTATTGCGAGACAGAGCAGTGTTTTCTAGTGGTGACTTGTTGGAACCATTTTCAATAGTCAAACGACTGTACCAAGGAGCGATTAGAGGACCTGCTGGACAGCTTTTTTTGAATAGGACAATGTTCCTGTCCAATAATTTTTAGATTAGTTACAATAAGCTTACGCTGCAAGAGAACTCGCTTGTAATTTTCAATATGTGGTCTGTTGTCGGTTTGAAGGCCTTACATTGCATCGGCAAGTTAGTGCAACTCCACCGAGGGCTGTCTGGAGTAGGGTGGAGATAGCAATGTGAAAGTTGCGAGCTGTCGAAGACGATCTTCATATTCCTAATGCGATTAGGACATCGTATACTCTTGACGACGTTTAGCACCTGTGCGGTCAGTCAACCAATTTCAGAATTCATGTTGAGTAATCCTGCTAAATTCCCATAATATTGTCTTTTTATATTGATGAGTAATATGGATAGTCGTCACGTTCATGTGCCGTCTACAACGCAAATTTAATGTTACTATCCTAGGAACTAACCTGCAATACGTTTTGTATTTCATAATCGGAACTATCTGCATTAACCGTCATCAGAGCAATGTCAGGGAACAGAATGCAGCAGTGCCTTGGTACCTACTTGGGAACCTGCTTGAGTCGTGTTCTAAGGAAAGGGTAGTTGCTGGTTCACATTATATTACACTAGCGAGAAGTACCGACTTTTCCTTTTCACTGCAAACATCCCGAACTAAATTCGGTAACTAAATGCTAAGAATATATTTGCATTGTGCCAACTCAAAGATCAATAGATATCGATATAGATATAGATTTTTACATTTAAAGCCATTCTCGTTCTGCGTTGGAATAAACATCATTCATTATTTGATTGTTCTTGTTACGATTGTTATTGTCATCCTCTCACTCGCAAGAGTTTTCACATTCCTATTTGGTATCGATGGACATGAAGAGTGGCTATGAAAGAAGGGAATACTGAATGTTACGTCATGCAGAATACACTTCTGCTCCTCGTGATCAACGCTGCAGGAGAAGTGAGATACATAAAGCTGACAGTGTGAAGACAGACATGCTGGCACAACTCTGCGACTACACAGTGTTACCAGATAAAATGATGCTGCGGAATCGAAAGTGTAGTACGGACTTTGCCACAGTAGCAGACAGCTGCTAATTTCGGACCATGACCGTGGATTACACTTCGGTCAGTGCTGGTTAGAGTGTTGCAACTGTAAATGGAAGGCCTTGTTTGACAGTCTTGTGCTGATGCTGTCTGAATCAATTATGCCATTGGATAAAAAGCGGTTTAGTTTTGAGACCTAACCCACAAGGGGAGAAGGCACAGTGGTCTGCTTCAGGAATTCCAAGCAATAAAACACAAAAAGCAACACAGGAAGGGTTCGAACAGCTACTTTCATGCAGAGACATGCATTTGGAATCTGTTCATCGTTACGGGGTCAAACAAGAGGGTAACATTACTGAAACAATAATCAGGCTACTTAGTATATACGTAAGAGAGCATACAGATTTCAAGGAGGAAACGTATGAAGACGCAGAATTCCTCGTTATCAATATGTGCGGCATATCTTTCGTGTTAACGAAAGTAATATCCCGCTTTAACTCTTCTTACGTCTCAAATGAAATGAATGCCATGAGGAATCGAATATTTGTTGACTGCGTCTCTCCTTGCTTCCATCCGTACCAACATATTTCTTCATTCTCGTGGTAATCATGACATTCTTTTTGTATGCTGCAAAAGATTGCACGTGGCCAATTCGACATCGAGGTGCAAAGCGTTTGGTATCTTACATTATATTCAATTCGAATAAGCTTCAGATGAATTTTTGCTTCGTTTGTATTTTTAGATGATTATGAACGTTACGGAAAATTATCTCACATGCTTTATGTTGAATGAGAAACATTGAATGACCCGTTTTGCTTTCCCTACGTTGAAATGATATAATGTCGGCGTCAACAGCCTTCTTCCACGCCGGAAGCTGAAACTTGTATCATTCTGGATTAATGATAATTGAATGTCTCAAATGTAGACATAGCCCACAAGGCGACGTCAGAAACCATCAGGGGAGAACGCCGCATAAAAACCAAATGTGCGCGCGCGTCTCCACTCTGAAGGACCGTATAGGAGAATCACGGCAAGCATTTCGCTGAAGAGCTGCCTTGTAAGAGAACCGAGAAATGGCAGCGTCGTAGCAAGTATTTGTCAACACTCTGATAGTGCATTTGCTTCCGGGTGTAGGCCGGCGTTACCTCGCTAAATTCACTTGACATTCGTTTTCCACATCGAAGACTCGTGCAATAGAATCCACTGTAAGATGAGACACTTAGAAAGTATAATTAATTTCTGGACTCCAAGAACGGCGTTCTTCACATAAGTAACACCTGTTTGCGTGTTTTAAGGTTGCGTTTTGAGGCTCAGGCAACATCGCAGTGACTATAGTCCGTCTGTGGTCGCCAGTGTGTCGATAGCTCAGAGGTTATTCGTCATATTGTGGCTTTTCTAACGCGGGACATTGTGAGTCGGACTACTCCCCTTCCATTATTAGTTCCGGGACGTGACTATTTTCCTTGGACAAAGACCAATGCTGTGAATTGGATTCGCGGACATGCCATTCACTACCTAGTTGGACAAACTGGAGACTCTGTACTCGATTTTTGGACATACCTCAACGACCGTCATTATGTCGTTGTCCGCCACCCAAAATATAGACAATTTTTCTCGAACTTCCTTGGGAGTGCTTTCCACGACCCGCCTCGCAGCTGGAATGTGTTAAGCCAAGAGTGAAGAAGGTTTCCAGTTTGAACCAATGAACATTTCTGAACTACTGAACGGAACACAGCAATTTCGAGAAGACGTGACTCAACATATTACCAGCGGGGCGCAGAAGGCGTCTGATCAATTACACAACAAATATAAACAAAACAAAAATCAAAATAAAAATAAAATTCAGAAAAAGGAAGATTTTGTTTTGTTTGTAATGATAGCCCTAACCTTGGATTCCCATATTTCCCCTGGTATATAGGCAGGCAGCTCTTGGGGTAGGTTTAGTCAGAAGCCAACGCCTAAAGTGGACCAGATTTTTTTTTTTTGTTATAGGATGAAAAGTGGCGGTGGCACTTAGTTTCTTTTTTTATTGCCATTTTCCTAAGGGGCTTTAAAATAAGAGAGAAAAAAAGGGGTAATCGTCAAACAAAGTAAAAGAAAAAAAGAAAAATTAAAAAAAAAGAGGTTCCCTTGTGCGTTGCAGTGGTCGTACTGTATGACAAAGCAGTTCCAATCTCGGTGGAAGCCGCTGACTACAACCTTTTATTTTCCATTTTAATTAATGGAGTTGCAAACGGCTAGTAAAAATTCTTTATACGAAATCTGAAAAATGCCTTTAAACATCAATCTTCGTCCGATTCGACTTAGTAAATTAAGTTAATATCATGGATGTCTGCTTTGCAAATGCCAAGGTGCTTCACTGTAAAATAGATCCTGAAAAGATTCAAAGCGACTGTCAACGATATAAATTTGAGTTTTGTTCGTCATATAGGTCTAACATGTCAGAAGGTTGTTTACGAAGTGCACATGTTGATTAATATAGTTCCCCTCTTCTAAATTTTTGCAATAGCATTTAACTGTAAACGTTTTCTAACACCGGCGTTAGCATTTCCTTTCCGTTCTCTGAAACCTCCAAAACGACAAATTTTTCTGGTCTAAATCTGATGACCTTAACTATCACTTACGATCAACATTAAATACTTCATGAACCCATACATGGAACTCCAAATGTGCAGTGTTCCTGCACTGCTACAGAGCATGCATTGCAAGGTATTCACACAGTTTACCGCATAGAGTTACCATAAGGAACGAAACAAGAACTGTAATACACTTTACACCACAGACGCTCACCCCGGCTTGACGAAAACATCCGAACATTGACCAAAAGATGCACAAATAATTGAGTTTGAAAGGAAAAGAAACGAGGTATGAAGCATTTATAAATTCATCGAATGCAGCGAGGTGGTTTAATTTCGTCCCAGTCTATAAAATTAATTTCGGGCCATACTCAGCTCTTGCCGATTAATGTAATATAATACCCGCCTACTAATCAGGGCGTCTGTCTCCGTTGCTTTTGAGCGTGAATGGAAATCGTAGAAATTTTCTGTGGAGCAACATTTAATAATAAAGCGTTTTAAATCATCAAAAGCGATGAGCGGGAGCAGGCGCTTTCGATAAAGAACGGGGGAGTGCAGCGCCGCTGCTGTCGCCACGGCCGCTGCCGGTAGCCAGCAAATGGATCCCGGAGCTTTGCCGCATACGGCGTCCAGAGGAGCACAGTCTGCAGGAAATCTGCCGCAAAATCGTTACTGGACAAAATTTTGATATCGGTGTGTCAGAAAGCGAAATAGATTGAATCTGCGCTACAATTACATTCACGTCTTCAGCATTCAGACAGAAGAGGCTATAAAAATATTTTATGCCAGCTGCTCTCGATCCACTGACATTACGAACAGAAACAACGCACGCTACCGCTAGACCACAGGCGTAATCAGCCTAGTGTTTCTCTATCATGGGACAAGTTTTCCTCCAGGAAGTGCCGCAGTCAGCAGTGTTGCCAGATTGTGCAGATAACCGGACTTAGAGAATTAGAGAGTTGGCCAGTTTTATTGTCCCATGTCGCGATCGGCACGGACTTAGCCTCTGAAGCGGCCGGCCGCCGGTCGAGTTTTATGTCAAAGAGTGTACATGACTGCTGGCAGCGATGCTCACGAAAATATACGGTAGCAAGAAGTCCAGGTTCCGGACAACCACATGGCACTGCCGAGAGGGAAGACCATCGCGTTCGGCGTATGGCTGTGCTGCATCGCACTGCATCTGCAGCAGCAATTTGACCAGCGGTTGGCGCTACAATGACACAAGGAACTGTTACGGTTACTTCAAGGACAGCTTCAAACCAGACACCCTGTAGCGTACGTACCACTGACCCCAAACTACCACCATTTGCGACTTCAGTGGCGTCAAGCCAGAGCTCACTGGATGTCAGGATGGTGGTCTGGTGTGTTTTCTGATGAAAGCTGGTTAGAAACAGGCCAGTTGAGGACCTGCACCCACCCGGTCTCCCTGTTAGACGCATTGGACCTACACCTGGAGTTATAGTCTGGGATGCGAATTTGTATGAAAGCAGTAGCACTGTCCGGTTATCCCACGCACCTGACTGCAAAACTGTACATCGATCTTGTGATTCGACCTGTTGTGCTGCCATCCATGAAGAGTATGCCAGGAGGTTTCGCTTTAAACTTCCGGGCTGATAAGCCGTAGGCTATGCGTAGAAATTTCCCCTAACGCTTCATCTCCAATTGTGGGAGACATCAGAAGTGAAGCGGCGAAATGCAACCATAATTGGAGGAAGTGCCGAATTATAGCCACTGCAGAGGTCACCACAATCCATCACATGATGCCAGCTACAAGATTATTTCTGGTAATGCCTAACATTCTCGATTGAAAGTAATCGATCGTCATTCTTACGATGCAACGTTGACATCCAAATTTTATCTAATATGACAACAAGTGTCAGGAAGTCATTTCTGAAAGTATTCGTATGGAGTGTAGCCATGTATGGAAGTGAAACATGGACGATAAATAGTTTGGACAAGAAGAGAATAGAGGCTTTCGAAATGTGGTGCTACAGAAGAATGCTGAAGATTAGATGGGTAGATCACATAACTAATGAGGAAGTATTGAATAGGATTGGGGAGAAGAGAAGTTTGTGGCACAACTTGACCAGAAGAAGGGATCGGTTGGTAGGACATGTTCTGAGGCATCAAGGGATCACCAATTTAGTATTGGAGGGCAGCGTGGAGGGTAAAAATCGTAGAGCGAGACCAAGAGATGAATACACTAAGCAGATTCAGAAGGATGTAGGTTGCAGTAGGTACTGGGAGATGAAAAAGCTTGCACAGGATAGAGTAGCATGGAGAGCTGCATCAAACCAGTCTCAGGACTGAAGACCACAACAACAACAATGACAACCTCCTCTTTTCTGCCAAAATTAAATCTCAATATGTTCTGTATTTGCACGCATGATAATGCGATGTTTCCGATGTGACGCTCGCTTTGATGAATTTTATTTCATATCACCTTCTTGGTAAACATGGTCCGGTGCGGCCGATTTATCAGTATGTACCAGGCGGCATTTCCTCTTGTGTTTAACCAGCTGGGTCTTGACACTTCTTTTCGTGGTACCAGTAGAAACTAGTCCATAACTACAAGGAGATTTTTGTACATCCACTGTAGCCAAAGGATGTATATCAAATGTTCTTTCATCTTCCTGGTGGTTTTTGAACATAATTCCAGCATCATACTCGCTCAACACTTTCCCAATGCGATCTGTAACCATACTAATGAATAGAAGGAAAACTTTCCCCTTGGGCGCCCTTTGTGCCTCGATGATCCTGATTCTCTCCCTAGGTCGAAGTCTCGATCTATTAGCGCACACCGCTTCTGGAAACGTCTCCCAGGCTGTGGCTAAGCCATGTCTCCGCAATGCCCTTTCTTCCAGGAGTGCTAGATCTGTAAGGTTCGCAGGAGAGCTTCTGTGAAGTTTGGAAGGTAGGAGACGAGGTACTGGCAGAATTAAAGCTGTGAGGACGGGTTGTGCTTGGGTACCTCAGTCAGTAGAACACTTTCCTGCGAAAGGCAAAAGTCCCGAGTTTGAGTCTCGATCCAGCACACAGTTTTAATCTGCTAGGAAGTTTCATATCAGCGCACACTCCGCTGCAGAGTGATAATTTCATTCTGCTCGATGTATCTCCTTGGTAGAATAAACAATCTTCTTGAATGTCAATCGTAGATGTTCTACTTCGTCTTTTAAATAATCTGGTTTACAAATTTTGTTCACCCTATCTACAAAGGCTTTAGTCACAACTCTTTTTGGTGTGAGTTGGTGGTTAGAATATTTATTAAGGTAGCTGTCAGTATGCGTATACATCCTATGGCCCAACGTCCCGTTCCCTCGTTTTTATAACAGACACCAGTTGGCCATTATTCTCCGTCTCCACTATAATAAATTGCATTTTCGGACTGATACTATTGAGATCACAAGGAAGGCCTCCAACTCCTCTCTATGTGTGTCCATACCACGAACGTATCATCGACATGTCGGTACCACCTGGCTGGCCTTTTATTGGCAGTCTGCAACGCTAGATGCTCAAAGATCTCTATAAACAAATTGGCCATAGCCAGAGTAAGAGAACTTTCCATTGCCAAACCGTCAATGATGATGATGATGATGATGTTGGGTTTGTGGGGCGCTCAACGGCGTGGTTATCAGCGCCCGTACAATGATCCAATCTGTGCTCAGTCCAATTTCGCCACTTTCCTGGATGATGATGAAATGATGAGGACAACACAAACACCCAGTCATCTCGAGGCAGGTGAAAATCCCTGACCCCGCCGGGAATCGAACCCGGGACCCCGTGCTCGGGAAGCGAGAACGCTACCGCGAGACCGCGAGCGGCGGACCCAAACCGTCAATCTGTTCACAAAAATCATTGTTACATTGATAATAGATTGTGGTGAGGCACTGTCTGAATAACTCCACAGCATCTGCTGGAGAAATAACCGCTATTCTTGACATAGCTTCAGTCACAGAAATCATGGTAAAGAAAGACACAACATCAAAACTAACAAGGATATCATCTGGGTCCACATGCATGTTTTTTAACTTGTCAACGAAATGACTGTTAGTTCTATCGATATAAGTCTTCAGCAATGAGGCAACATGTCTAGCTAACTCATGAGTGAGAGACTATGCAACACTCAGAACAGCAGCAAGGAAATCTGTGGTTTGCGCACCTTGGGTAATCCATAGAGCCTAGGTGGGGACGCAAGTAGCTTCTTATCGTTAAAAGCGAATGAAGACACTTTCACCAATCGATTGGTGATTTTAAAAATCATCACAGATAATCTAGCAGCTGGCGTCGTGTGATGGAATGTGCTTCCCTCTCCGCTGCAAACATATTCGGCGTTCCCTTCAGGTCTGGTTGCAGTTCGCCCATTTATCTCTGTGAAGACGTTTCTTACAGTCGGATATGCAACGTTAGGGCAAAGTTTTATGCATCGACCAAGGCCTGCCAGCCGGGAAGTTCCAACTGAAGTCAGTACCGGCAGTGAAAGCCTATATTGTATGATCTTTCCAGGGGGTGTTTTCCAACAGGATAGCGCTCACCCACGTACTGCTGGTGTAACCCAACATGGTCTGCAGAGTGTCGAAATGTTGTCTTGGCTTGCTCGATCACCAGATATGTCTCCAATGAAGCACATACGTGACATCATCGAATGACAACTCCAGCGTCATTCCCAAACAGCATTAAAAGTCCCTGCATTGACCGATCAGTTGCAATAGGTACGGATCTTCATCCCACAAACTGACTGTAAAACACAATTCATGCACGTTTGCATGTTTGTAATCGTCATTCTAGCGGTTACACAGGTTATTAATGTACCAACCTGTCGCGTTTTCGGTGACTTATCCCGTGTTTGTATTAATCTGTGATCTTGCAAAGTTAATCACTTAAATATGTTACCTAGACAAATGTATTCCCAAAATGTCTTTGCTCTACATGAATTATCTTTTAGTTGTGCGATTTTTCCGTCAGTATATATGACCGATTAATGTACTTACGAAAGCGGTTTGCACCAAGTTACAATGCTTACAGGTACTATTCGTACTTAGATGATTTTTCTCGTGATTCGGTCATTATATTCACAAATAAAAAAAAGCCAAAGTCGAACGTCAACCGAAGGAAAAACGATAAAAATGCAGTATTTCATAGCGGACATTCGTATGTTAATGTTGAAGCTTTCGAAATCTAATAGCATACGACGATCTCTTCACAACATATTCAGTTGGAGTTAAATTCCTCTACGAAAGGACGCTGTATCAAATGGTAGAAGCCTGCAAAAAATACTTGTCAATTTAGTTCCATATGTTTTCTCCCTAAGCTAAGTAATTCAGTTTGCACAAGCGATTTATTTCTTGAAATACACACATTAAAAAAAAATTTTTTTTGCGTCGCCCCGGTTCCCAGAATTCCTGAAGATAGACGTTGACTGTGGATCTTGTATCACAGACACAGTCACTTTGACTGTTCAGAGATGTCACTAAACCCACCCAAAGATGTAAACAAATGCATAAGCAGCGCCTATTAGACTGAAGGGATCAGACAGCCATCAGTTCCAGTCATTCCACCAGGAAGGAGGTACACCGCTCGTGTTATCTGTAGTTCAACGATGCCTAGACGGTCAATAACGCGGTTCGATCGCGTCCGCATTGTTACTTTGTGCCAGGAAGGGCTCTCAACAAGGGAAGTGTCCAGGCGTCCCGGAGTGAACTAAAGCGATGTTGTTGGGACATGGAGGAGATACAGAGAGACAGGAACTGTCAATGAAATGCCTCGCTCAGGCCGCATAAGGGCTACTACTGCAGTGGATGACCGCTACCTAGGGATTATGGCTAGGAGGAACCGTGACAGCAACGCCACCATGTTGAACAACGCTTTTTGTGCAGCCACAGGACGTCGTAGTACGACTCACACTGTGCGCAATAGGCTGCATGATGCGCAACTTCACTCCCGACGGCCATAACGAGGTCCAACCACGACACCATGCAGCACAGTACACTTGGGCTCAACAACCCAACAACATGCAGAATGGATCGCTCAGGGTTGGCATCACGCGCTCTTCACCAATGAGCGTCGCATATGCCATCAACCAGACAATCGGAGGCGTGTTTGGAGGCAACCCCATCAGGCTGAACGCCTTAGACGCATGGTCCAGCTTGTGCAGCAAGGTGGATGTTCCCTGCTGTTTTGGGGTGGCATTATGTGGGGCCGACGTACGCCGCTGGTGGTAATGGAAGGCGCCGTAACGGCTGTACGATATGTGAAGGCCATCCTCCAGCCGATAGTGCAACCAAATCGGCAACGTATTGCCGAGGCATTCGTCTTCATGGACGACAATTCGCGCCACCAACGTCCACATCTTGTGAATTACTTCCTTCAGGATAACTGCACCACTCGACTAGAGTGGCCAGCATGTTCTCCAGACATCGAACGTGCCTGGGATGGATCGAAAAGGGTGGTTGATGGACGATGTGACCCACAATCCTCACTTAGGGATCTATGCCGAATCGCCGTTGAGGAGTGGGGCAATCTGGACCAACAGTGCCTTGATGAACTTGTGGATAATATTCCACGACGAATACTGGTATGCATCAATGCAAGAGGACGAGCTATTGGGTATTAGAGGTACCGGTGTGTACAGCAATCTGGACCACCACCTATGAAGGTATCGCTATACGGTGGTACAACATGCAATGTGTAGTTTTCATGGGCAATAAAAAGGGCGGAAATGATGTTTATGTTGATCTCTATTCCAATTTTCTGTATAGGTTCCGGAACTCTCGGAACCGAGGTGATGCAAAACTTTTTTTGATGTGTGTATATAAGTGTTGCTCCTGGGTTGTTATGTTGAGTCACTACCCCCGTAAGTCCCAACCCACGCATGTGTAGTGCAACCTCGAAATGACTATGCGGCTGCACGGTCGCAATCAGCCCCATTCCGCTCATCCCATCCTGGCTGTGGTGTTGGGCCCCTCAGGGTCCACATCGCAGTCTTTGCCAAATGCGTCTCGATTTTCGGAAGGAGTGTATAAAGCTCCCCTTAACAAAGTGATCTGTGTATTATTCCAGACGTATTGCTTTTAAGTGACAACCACTATTACAGCAATATTTTTAATAAGTAGTAAAATGGGAAAATTCATGACGAATTGAAAGTTCTTACATAACTTGCAGTTGGTGTCAGCGTCCGGCAGTTCCGATGTCTGCATAATCTTGTTATATATAGATAAATGTCTCCCAGGTCTTTAAACAAGACTGACTGACGTGTTAGTGGATACTTTCAACGTATCCACTTTTATCAGTAGTTCTTCAAATTCAATTAACACCTCACAAATCACGAATATTTCCCACTAGAAATAATGCTAAAGGTTGCACAGTAATGTGTAGTGTCTCTTTGTTGACTGTTGTGATAGCAAGGAGCCACGAACAGTTAGCGAGCCAAGTCGTAATACTAACGACACCTTTGGGGTCAAAACTACAATGTTGATCAATTATGCTTTGTCCTGGAAGCTTCTAGAACAATTGATGACTTAAATTAATAATTTATCAACTTCCGTTTGGTATATTTTACGTACTTCCAAAATAGTTACTATTTATTGCAAATAGAAAATCTTTTCAGGTGTTATCAAAGCAAAAAGTATTTCTGAAAGCACCAAGATAAATTACGTAATTTTCAAAATTACGGATGTTATGCGAACGTCATTACTTCGACATAATATCCATAACACCGATTGATAAAGTAATAAAAAATTAGCAGTTTTCATGAATGATGTTAAAATGATTTTACGATATAGAAATGAGGTTGTGTTTTATGTGTCCTTATTGATAGGAAAACTAATTTTCATGGTGTAACCTGCTAGTGTATAAAACACTGTATGTAATTGGTAAAGTATAAAAAGAAAAACAAAGCTTCGCCAGAGTGCACATAAACTTCGTAAATTTCCAGAAACATAGGGTACTTTACAGTCGTAAATAGAGGTAAACATGGATAAAAAACCAAAGCGGTATCGTAGACTTCCATTGTAAGAGAAATTCCAAAAGATCCCGGCTTATTACAAGTGGTTAAAAAGTGACTGTAATGTTGTTGCATTAATTTGTTCTGAAAGCGTTGCTGATATTCAAGACCATAAAAGTGGGTTAAAAGCTGTGAGCTACCTGAGGAAGTTAACCTTGCATTACTTCGCAACTGTTTCACCAAGTGTCCAGTCTAGCTTACCAAATTCCCAACCAGACTAACATTAATTATAATCTTTTAGTACTCATCTTACGATAACCAGTGATATATATACATATATATATATATATATATATATATATATATATATATATATATATGTATAAGACAATTTAGATAAAAAGAAATAAATCAGTTTATATTTGGACATTTATTTTAACATTGATCATTGTTCCGTTAAAATTTCAGCATATAAAATTTGATTCATAACTAAAGTGGTGCCTTATTTAGGATTGTGTAAATGTGAGTTTGTAATCTTACGGAACACATCAAATAGGGAGCCAAGATTGGGAGACTACATACAACACTGCATTCATAAAATAACACATTAAGAACGTTGAAACATATGCAAGAGGAAATTAACCACAACCAACCGATTCAATTTTCACCCAAAGAAGTTACGTTCGTAGCACAATCCTGTCCGTCATGAAATTACCACACACTGGTATACTAAATTCATACTAACTCTCTGTGAAATCTTCCCGAAAAGAATAGCTGAGGGCTACTTTAATGCTTACACCACATGCTTCACTTGGTCAACTTGGTTTGCACAAAGAGTGTAACTCCACAATAATTTTGATAATTAAAATAAATTACATCGAAACGCAATTTACAAAAGAAAAACCTCTAACTGGTTACTATCGTCTTACTATTAACCTGATGGGTCAAACAACTGTATAAGCACGTGGTACTGGTCTCACAAAGTACACCCCACGTGGATTGAACATAAAGAAAAGTTGCTATATTGAAAAATATTGTCAAGACGAGACGTTATAATCTCACGCACATTCGCATTTAAGATTGATGATCTTAGTTAGAGTTACTGATCAATATGTGGTTCCACTTTACTCACAAAGTAGTGACAAAGCAACTACTGGAAGATATTCTGAACTTCACACTCGAAATACACTGCGTTGCAATTTAAGATAACATTAGATATTTTAGAGCTAAACCTGAAATAAAGGTGATTAAATTTTCAGTTAGGCTGAACTTAAGAAATCCATTGTCCTATGGACTTAGCAGACACGCGCTTAGCCGGAGATCTTACCACTTCAGACGCTCGCCGCGGACAGACTGACCTGGGCTCCTACCAAGCGCACTTAACAGATACAAACGGAAGTGACCAGAGAGGCAGCTTCCTATTCCAACATGACAAGGGACGGACAGGACCATACTAAGAATAGAAACCTCTCTGCTTTTAGAAAGCGTAGCTACCTGTTCCGACGTTGGACCTACTGTTCTCTAGCAGACAGGCTTGTCTGCTACCATCAAGCATGCAACTAGAAATACATTCCCTCATTCTTCCTCTCACACAGAAGGGAAGGGGGATGACAGTATCTTATCATATACAGTATATAAACGAAAGAGGATGTAGGTTCTGTATGAAACTGTGTGACATGAATTACATATAAACTGTGTTTTAAAGTGTAGTAGTGTGACAGATCGTTCTTGTTTATGTGTAAAAGTAACACGTTTCACTGCTCAGTCTCCTCCCAGATAGGCAGAAACACAACAGTAAATTTAGAAGAGGAATTTATGCCGTAAATGACAACAGATTTAAGAAATTAACATGACAGGAATCCAACAGAGACCTTTCATGACTTAGCGACGAACCGAACACAAGGCTCTAACGAGGCTCTGTTACCGAAGTAAGTTCACCAGTCAAATACTATTCACCTCTGTAAAAGAGTAAGCTGGTTGCTTTACGCCAAAGGCATTGTAAGCAGCCGTACGTACTATCATGATATGAATATAGATTCATGATCTGGGTGATAATGTCGGAAGCTTCAAGGCACTGTGATCGGATGATGCTGTTTATTTATTTATTTAGTCAGTTATTTATTTATCCTGATAACATGGCATTCGTCAGGCCTCTATCTGTGCACGTCCGATGCGAAAGTGTAACCCGTAAATAGGACAGCAGCTGTCATAAGCTGCACTCTGAATGTATTTCAACAGGGAAGGTGAGACAGACCAGAAACAAAGCTGGGTCGTTGTAGTAGCAGCAGTATGATGATACATTCATACAGCACGAAACGGAATATTGGCCGACCAGTCGCCTCAGTCCCGCGGGAGAGGCTCCAGCCACGTGACACAGCAGTTCCGTTCCTGGCAATCACAGGCAGCGGTTGTCGCACCGAGCTGCCTCACATCTGCATCGGTACCGATACCCACTGTAGGCAGGGATGCAAAACTTCTCTTACGCCAAACCAAGCATTCCACATAATTTACAACTTGGTTACAACGACAAACATATTATATATGGTTCAGTCACATTAACGTGACGACAACCTACGTTCAACGCTAACATTCAGCAACCACTCACAGACGGCAGGTGGCAGCACTAGCACAGGACAGTATATAAAACGTGTCGGGGGGTGGGGGACGGAACACTCTGGCGCCAAACATGGGGTCTAGACGCCTCCACAATCCTCCACACTTGTAAGTCCCTCATCTACCCCATCTTTTGCTATGCCCACCCCTCCTACACTACTGGCCATTGAAATTGCTACACCAAGAAGACGACGAGCTACAGGCGCGAAATTTAACCGACAGGAAGAAGATGCTGTGATATGCAAATGATTAACTTTTTAGAGCATTCACATAAGGTTGGCGCCGGTGGCGACACCCACAACTTGCTCACTTGAGCAAGTTTCCTACCGATTTCTCATACACAAACAGCAGTTGACCGGCGTTGCCTGGTGAAACGTTGTTGTGATGCCTCGTGTAAGGAGGAGAAATGCGTAACATCACGTTTCCGACTTTGATAAAGGTCGGATTGTAACCTATCGCGGTTGCGGTTTATAGTATCGCGACATTGCTGCTCGCGTTGGTCGAGATCCAATGACCGTTAGCAGAATATGGAATCGGTGGGTTCAGGAGGGTAATACGGAACGCCGTGCTGGATCCCAACGGCCTCGTATCACTAGCAGTCGAGATGACAGGCATCCGCATGGCTGTAACGGATCGTGCAGCCACGTCTCGATCCCTGAGTCAACAGATGGCGGCGAAGATAATAATCATCTGCACGAACAGTTCGACGACGTTTGCAGCAGCATGGACTATCAGCTCGGAGACCATGGCTGCGGTTAGCCTTGACGCTGCATCACAGACAGGAGTGTCTGCGATGGTGTACTCAGCGACGAACCTGGGTACACGAATGGCAAAACGTCATTTTTTCGGATGAATTCAGGTTCTGTTTACGGCATCATGATGGTCGCATCCGTGTTTGGTGACATCGCAGTGAATGCACATTGGAAGCGTGTATTCGTCATCGCCATACTGGCGTGTCACCCAGCGTGATGGTATGGGTTGCCATTGGTTACACGTCTCGGTCACCTCTTGTTCGCATTGACGGCACTTTGAACAGTGGATGTTACATTTCAGATGTGGTACGACCTGTGGCTCTACCCTTCATTCGATCCCTGCGAAACCCTACATTTCACCAGGATGATGCACGACTGCATGTTGCAGGTCCTGTACGGGCCTTTCTGGATACAGAAAATGTTCGACTGCTGCCCTGGCCAGCACATTCTCCAGATCTCTCACCAATTGAAAAACGTCTGGTCAATGGCGCGTAATGGGGCCCCTTAGGGATATGGCGGCTAAGGAGGGGAAGAAATCCAGTGTGCACTCCGAGTGCATTCCGGGTGGAGTCATTCCTGATGTGGAAAGGCTCCTTCGGGATGCAATGAAGAGCACAGGGTGCAGCCAGCTGCAGGTGGTGGCACATATTGGCACTAATGACGTGTGTCGCTTTGGATCTGAGGAAATTCTCCCTGGATCCCAGCGGCTATCTGATTTGGTGAAGGCTGCCGGTCTTGCTTACGAGATGAAAGCAGAGCTGACCATCTGCAGCATCGTTGACAGAACCGACTGCGGGCCTTTGGTGCAGAGCCGGGTGGAGGGTCTGAATCAGAGACTCAGGCGGTTTTGCGACCATGTTGGCTGCAGATTCCTTGACATGCGCCATAGGTTGGTGGGGTTTCGGGTTCCGCTGAATAGGTCAGGAGTTCACTACACTCAGCTGGCGGCCACACGGGTAGCGGAGGCTGTGTGGCGTGGACTGGGCGGTTTTTTAGGTTAGAAGGCCTCGGGAAAGTACGGAGTGGGCTGCAATCTCAAAGGGTGCATGGCAAATACAGGATGTGCTTGGATCAAGGAACAGTCGGAATTGTAGTTGTAAATTGTTGTAGTTGTGATGGGAAAGTCCATGAGCTTCAAGCGCTAATAGAAAGCACAGAAGATGAAATCGTTATAGGTACAGAAAGCTGGCTAAAGCCTGAAATAAGTTCTGCAGAAATTTTTACGAAGTCTCAGACGGTGTTCAGGAAAGATAGATTAGGCAGGATTGGTGGTGGAGTGTTTGTGTCTGTCAGTAATGGTTTATCTTGTAGTGAAGTCGAAGTAGGTACTCCGTGCGAATTGGTATGGGTGGAGGTTATACTTAACAGCCGAACTAAGTTAATAATTGGCTCCTTCTGCCGACCCCCAGACTCCGATGATATAGTTGCGGAACAGTTCAGAGAAAATTTGAATCTCGTAACAAATAAATACCCCACTCATACGGTTATAGTTGGTGGGGACTTCAACCTTCCCTCGATATGTTGGCAAAAATACTTGTTCAAAACCGGTGGTAGGCAGAAAAAATCTTCCGAGATTGTCCTAAATGCTTTCTCCGAAAATTATTTCGAGCAGTTAGTCCACGAAACCACGCGAATTGTAAATGGTTGCGAAAACACACTTGACCTCTTAGCCACAAACAATTCAGAACTGATAGAGAGCATCATGACTGATACGGGGATTAGTGATCACAAGGTCGCTGTAGCTAGGCTCAATACCGTTTCTTCCAAATCCACCAGAAACAAGCGCAAAATAATTTTATTTAAAAAAGCGGATAAAGTGTCACTAGAAGCCTTCCTAAGAGACAATCTCCATTCCTTCCGAACTGTAGACGAGATGTGGCTCAAATTCAAAGATATAGTAGCAACAGCGATTGAGAGATTCATACCTCATAAATTGGTAAGAGATGGAGCTGATCCCCCGTGGTACACAAAACAGGTCCGAACTCTGTTGCAGAGGCAACGGAAAAAGCATGCGAAGTTCAGAAGAACGCGAAATCCCGAAGATTGGCTAAAATCTACAGACGCGCGAAATTTGGCACGGAATTCAATGCGAGATGCCTTTAATAGGTTCCACAACGAAACATTGTCTCGAAATTTGGTAGAAAATCCGAAGAAATTCTGGTCGTATGTAAAGAACACAAGCGGCAAGACGCAGTCAATACCTTCGCTGCGCAGTGCTGATGGTACTGTTACCGACGACTGTGCCGCTAAAGCGGAGTTATTGAACGCAGTTTTCCGAAATTCCTTCACCAGGGAAGATGAATGGAATATTCCAGAATTTGAAACACGAACAGCTGCTAGCACGAGTTTCTTAGAAGTAGATACCTTAGGGGTTGCGAAACAACTCAAATCGCTTGATACGGGCAAGTCTTCAGGTCCAGATTGTATACCGATTAGGTTTCTTTCAGATTACGCTGATACAACAGCTCCCTACATAGCACTCATATACAACCGCTCGCTCACCGATGGATCTGTACCTACAGATTGGAAAATTGCGCAGGTCGCACCAGTGTTTAAGAATGGCAGTAGGATTAATCCATCTAACTACAGACCTATATCATTGACGTCGGTTTGCAGTAAGGTTTTGGAGCATATACTGTATTCAAACATTATGAATCACCTCGAAGGGAACGATCTATTGATACGTAATCAGCATGGTTTCAGAAAACATCGTTCTTGTGCAAGGCAGCTAGCTCTTTATTCGCAGGAAGTAATGGATGCTATCGACAGGGGATTTCAAGTTGATTCCGTATTTCTAGATTTCCAGAAAGCTTTTGACACCGTTCCTCACAAGCGACTTCTAATCAAGCTGCGGGCCTATGGGGTATCGTCTCAGTTTTGCGACTGGATTCTTGATTTCCTGTCAGAAAGGTCGCAGTTCGTAGTAATAGACGGCAAATCATCGAGTAAAACTGAAGTGATATCAGGTGTTCCCCAGGAAAGCGTCCTGGGACCTCTGCTGTTCCTGATATATACAGGGTGTTTCAAAAATGTCCGGTATATTTGAAACGGCAATAAAAACTAAACGAGCAGCGCTAGAAATACACCGTTTGTTGCAATATGCTTGGGACAACAGTACATTTTCAGGCAGACAAACTTTCGAAGCCGGCCGAAGTGGCCGTGCGGTTAAAGGCGCTGCAGTCTGGAACCGCAAGACCGCTACGGTCGCAGGTTCGAATCCTGCCTCGGGCATGGATGTTTGTGATGTCCTTAGGTTAGTTAGGTTTAACTAGTTCTAAGTTCTAGGGGACTAATGACCTCAGCAGTTGAGTCCCATAGTGCTCAGAGCCAGCCAAACTTTCGAAATTACAGTAGTTACAATTTTCAACAACAGATGGCGCTGCGGTCTGGGAAACTCTATAGTACGATATTTTCCACATATCTACCATGCGTAGCAATAATATGGCGTAGTCTCTGAATGAAATTACCCGAAACCTTTGACAACGTGTCTGGCGGAATGGCTTCACATGCAGATGAGATGTACTGCTTCAGCTGTTCAATTGTTTCTGGATTCTGGCGGTACACCTGGTCTTTCAAGTGTCCCCACAGAAAGAAGTCACAGGGGTTCATGTCTGGCGAATAGGGAGGCCAATCCACGCCGCCTCCTGTATGTTTCGGATAGCCCAAAGCAATCACACGATCATCGAAATATTCATTCAGGAAATTAAAGACGTCGGCCGTGCGATGTGGCCGGGCACCATCTTGCATAAACCACGAGGTGTTCGCAGTGTCGTCTAAGGCAGTTTGTACCGCCACAAATTCACGAAGAATGTCCAGATACCGTGATGCAGTAATCGTTTCGGATCTGAAAAATGGACCAATGATTCCTTTGGAAGAAATGGCGGCCCAGACCAGTACTTTTTGAGGATGCAGGGATGATGGGACTGCAAGATGGGGCTTTTCGGTTCCCCATATGCGCCAGTTCTTTTTATTGACGAAACCGTCCAAGCAAAAATAAGCTTCGTCAGTAAACCAAACGCTGCCCACATGCATATCGCCGTCATCAATCCTGTGCACTATATCGTTAGCGAATGTCTCTCGTGCAGCAATGGTAGCGGCGCTGAGGGGTTGCCGCGTTTGAATTTTGTATGGATAGAGGTGTAAACTCTGGCGCGTGAGACGATACGTGGACGTCGGCGTCATTTGGACCGCAGCTGCAACACGTCGAACGGAAACCCGAGGCCGCTGTTGGATCACCTGTTGCACTAGCTGCGCGTTGCCCTCTGTGGTTGCCGCACGTGGTCGCCCTACCTTTCCAGCACGTTCATCCGTCACGTTCCCAGTCCGTTGAAATTTTTCAAACAGATCCTTTATTGTATCGCTTTTCGGTCCTTTGGTTACATTAAACCTCCTGTGAAAACTTCATCTTGTTGCAACAACACTGTGTTCTAGGCGGTGGAATTCCAACACCAGAAAAATCCTCTGTTCTAAGGAATAAACCATGTTGTCTACAGCACACTTGCACGTTGTGAACAGCACACGCTTACAGCAGAAAGACGACGTACAGAATGGCGCACCCACAGACTGCGTTGTCTTCTATATCTTTCACATCACTTGCAGCGCCATCTGTTGTTGAAAATTGTAACTACTGTAATTTCGAAAGTTTGTCTGCCTGAAAATGTACTGTTGTCCCAAGCATATTGCAACAAACGGTGTATTTCTATCGCTGCTCGTTTAGTTTTTATTGCCGTTTCAAATATACCGGTCATTTTTGAAACACCCTGTACGTGTACCGTGGATGTTAGGAATCCGGTAAAACATCAAATCTCTGATATCGCTGTGACCGGAAAGAGTTCCTGCAAGAACGGGACCAACGACGACTGAAAGGAATCATTCAACCCAACAGATATGCAACCCTCTCGCAAATTGCTGCAAAATGGTTCAAATGGGTCTAAGCACTATGGGACTTAGCTTCTGAGGTCATCAGTCCCCTAGAACTTAGAACTACTTAAACCTAACTAACCTAAGGACATCACACACATCCATGCCAGAGGCAGGATTCGAACCTGCGACCGTAGTGGTCGCGCTGTTCCAGGCTGAAGCCCCTAGAACCGCTTGGCCACAACGGCCGGCCAAACTGCTGCATCAACAACTGTCAGTGTGCGAGCCATTCAACGAAACATCGTCCATATGGGCTTTCGGAGCCGATGACCCACTCGTGTACCCTTGATGACTGCACGACTCAAAGCATTAAGCCTCGCTTTGGCCCGTCAACACCGACATTGGACTGTTGATGACTGAAAATATATTGCCTGGTCGGACGAGTCTCGTTTCAAATTGTATCGAGCGGATGGACGTGTACGGGTATGGAGACAACCTTATTAATCCATGGACCCTGCATGTCAGCAGGGGACTGTTCAAGTTGGTGGAGGCGTTTGCGGCTGGAGTGATATGGGACCCCTGATACATCTAGAAACGACTCTGACAGGTGATACGTGCGTAAGCATCCTGTCCGATCAGAAGCAGCAGTTCATGTCCATTGTGGATTCCGACGGACTTGGTCAATTCCAGGAGGACAATGCAACACCCCACACGTCCAGAATTGGTACAAAGTCTTAGTTTAAACACTTCGGCTGCCCACCAAACTCCCCAGAAATGAACATTTTTTTAGCATATCTGGGATGCCTTGCAAAGTGCTGTTCAGGAGTGATCTCCACCCCTCATACGATTACTGACTTATGGACAGCCCTGCAGGATTCATTGTGTCAGTTCCCTCCAGCACTACTTCAGACATTAGTCGAGTCCATGGCACGTCGTGCTGCGGCACTTCTGCGTGCTCGAGGGGACAGTACACGATATTAGCTTCTTTGGCTCTTCAGTGTCGTTACGGTCAGGCAGATGTAAACTGAGCTCACTGGCACGAATCGTGTTGAGACAGGGTTGGGAGAGGGAGAAACACAGGAACGTGACAGAAACACAGGAATCAAAGAGAAGGGCAAAAGCAGACTGCGTAATTGGGAAACTAAAAAGCAAAGCAGCTTTGCTGGGAGGAAAACAGAAACAGTTTTTTAGTTATTATACAGAGAGAACCTTTAAGAAAAAGTTATCAAGCCCACAGACTGAAGTGTTTCTGCTTTCTCTTAAATGCATTCAACTGCACACAGAGTGCACGGTAGCTTGTTCTAGAGGACATTAGAAGCAACAGAGAATTAGTTTGCCAATATTTTTATTTTATAATGGTTCAAATGGCTCTGAGCACTATGGGACTTAACTGCTGTGGTCATCAGTCCCCTAGAACTTAGAACTACTTAAACCTAACTAACCTAAGGAAATCACACACATCCATGCCCGAGACAGGATTCGAACCTGCGACCGTAGCAGTCGCGCGGTTCCAGACTGTAGCGCCTAGAACCGCTCGGCCACTTAGCCCGGCTTTTATTTTATGTGTGTCCTCATCTTTGTTATCAGATACACGAGACCTTGTGTTGCCCGCTGAGATGACAGACACTTAATCTCTGATGTGAACTGCACTGCACACGAAGGGGTCGAATAAGTAGACGAAGCGTGTGGTAGTGACGTAACTTGTCTGGCTGCAGCCACCCTAACTGGGTTCATGAAGCACTAACACGGTCAATTGACGGGCGCTGCACACGTAAAGCGCGCTGGCATTCGTTAGTTCTAACCGTCTAAGGTTTTTCATTACACCTGTCATATTACATTACGTGCCAATACTGGAGGTTTGACAGGACTAACTGCGCAAGTCTACGTTTTACGTCTTATTGAAACATATTGCGAAATTTCTGAAGGACACGGAGACAACCGCAAGTCTTCCTGCACGTCGTGCTCAAGGCAACAGCATTTTATATCCCAATGATGTGCTCATCCAGACTTACGCCCAAGTTTTCTTTGTTTTCTGATATCGCCCTAGGACAACATTAAGATAATTAGGAGTCAAATTTTGGCGGAATTAAGAACTTATTAACTGCTCATGGTACTAAAATTATTTCCGACTTTATGAATTCAGATTAAGTTCTAGCTTTTGCGCCGATCTGACCGTTGCTAAACCACAACGATAGAAATTGGAAGAAGAGTTGCATCGAATTGACTCTTGGTGTAAGGACCAGCTACTGATTGGAATAAACAAATGTAACGTGTTGCTTATAATTAGGCAGGGAGACTCATAATTTTCGATTATACACTTGGTGGTCAATCACGGGAAACAACCACAGCTGTCAGAAGTTACAAGAGAATCCTTGAGCATCAGAGAGAGCTGTGAAATTGAAACAACGGAAGTTCCAAGAAAAGTAGCAACATTTGCTTATCGTAAGTCAAGGTTACTATGGTCCAGTTTTTTCTGTATTTTTTTGTATGTGGAAAGAAAACAAGGGGTAGTAACAGACAGAAAATTGAAACACATTTTTCTAGTATTGTCAAAGAATTGTAACATCAATAAAGTTATTAAACAAAAAAAAACATTACATCTGTTGCTGTGGTACCACAAAAAGCGGGCCAATGCAACCCACACTCGGGGACTTTGATCCACTCAGACATTTCTCCACGAAAAAATGGTAATATGATGTTGGGATGAAGTAAACTCAACGAATATCTCTAGAATAGAGACAGACATGTAAAGACAGTGAATAATGAACTTTATTCAGAAAGTAATATGCTAAATATACAATTTAGTATATTTCATCAAATGACTAATTAGTTTTCAAGTTACATATTACTATAACTATTTGGAAAGCGAATGTATCACATATTAAGAACACTATACAGCATGGATATGAGGCTTATTAAACAAATTACTGAAGCTCTGGTACTTAAAAATAGTCGTATTTTGTTAGTCATGGTCGACTGATTGTTTTTATAAAATCCTCCCAATAGTACAACAGTTTGTCTTTTTGTTCTGACCATTTACAGTAGGAGATTGCCTTTCTCACACAGTACACTCTAGCACACTCATCACTCATCTCTGTCCCAGTTAGTGAATATTCTTATTTGTCGTGTAAAACTGAAGCGTACTGCCCAACTGCCAGTTTACTTTTTAACATTTTGTGGTGCTGGACATCACATTGCACTTCAAAGATACTTTCAGGATCACCATCAGATTCGAACACCACTCCATTTCTTGTTTACTTTGTCCTGGCCTAAAGTAACACCTTATTTTGAATAAATGTGCACAATTTTACAGAAGTGTTAATTTTATTACCTAAATTGAATTTCACACAAATGGCAGTTTCTCACCACGTTACCTAATAGTGAAAGAATTCAAAATTAAGCTCACCAGATTTTTATCTTAACTGATGTGAACCCTCCAGGCAGAAGTTAATGGGGTGTAATAGCTACTGAAATATATATGATCAACATTGAGTCCAGTACGGCCCACACACTATTACTCCATGAAAATTACTACCTTCTAGATCATTCTTCACACTGTAAATGCTTACTGCCTTGTTAACGCCTTGGTAATGGTGTAATTTTATATGGGGAAAAATTTAAAATTTTCTTCGTCCAGTGGGAAAAAGCTCAATGACGACAGCGATGAAATCAGACACATTCCAGATTATAACGAGGCTTACCGACAGTATTTCTTACCGAAAAACCCTCCTCCATACATCGTAGATCTAGGTAAGGAGGAATAATCTAAAGAAGATTTCCTCGTCAATACACAATGTACAATTTTCTGTCACTTATTGAAACAAATTTTAGAGAGTATTTACTGAGGTAATAGTTCATCAATATTTAAAGTGATAAAAGTAGTTAAGAATACGAAAAAGCCGGTAAAGATTCGCGGAGGTACTAGAGTTTGTAATTAAAGGAAACATTTCCGAAGTTTTCTTGTTGGTTTTCAAGAACTTGCACATGGTGTACGGTATATAAACGAACATGGAGACCAAAACCAACGAAACATGTGTTTCTGTCAAAGTTTTAGTTGACAATTAGCGGTTGCCACTAATTTGTTACTTTGATTACTCCACTTTGTTATTATCGTTAGCATTCTTCACTGTGAGTAGCAATGGCTGCGTGTTATCACATTCTACGGCTGTGCGCTAGTGGCATCTCGCGGTTCCTATTTAGAACTTTAAAGCGACCTAGTTACGGAGACTGCCACGTTTAGATGGAGTCGCTGCCTGCAAGCTAGAGTTGCGGAGTACGGAGTGCAGCACTCATCACTTTCAACTTACAAGGAGCGCAGACACCAGTGTGAAGTGTTGGTACTCTCTGTCAGGACAGTCTGCTGTGAGATTACTATTTTCTTGTAAACGGCTGCGTTCGCAGACTTTTGCAGCAGTGAGAACCTGGGGAAAAAATCAGTTTTGTTAATATCGCTGCTTTGGTATGCTTCGAAGTTCCTAGTTGTATCTACGATTGTGATGAACAATATAAAGCACATTATTTTTGTTTAAAACTATTTTTTAAGTTTATATGTCACTATATGTGTGAGTACCACTGGCTTGAAAGAGAAGAGTATTTGTAAAAAGTGAGGTGAGGAAAGAGAGAGATTCACACTGCGAACTAATCGAAATTTGTGTCGTCTTCTACTATTATAGGAGATGATACTGGATTTATGATTCAGAAATACATTCCTTTCTATAGTTCAGTCTCTAACAACGTTGTTCTTTTCTTTTCCAATACATGGTCTTTTCCTGTTATTTGTGCAGTATCGGTGCTTACAGACTAAGACGGTAAGTTAATGAGGCCACTTAGTTCAAGAATAGTTTGCATTCACAGCAACTGTTTTGTGGGCATTACGATAGGAAAATCTGAGTATCTCTGCACATAGCGACTCAACTGCAGATATGTCATGTCATACATGAGGGTAGGGAGTTCTGCAACTTTTCTGACGGTCTAATCATATGAAATCCTTGAAGTTTCGAGCTTCTGCAATATTATTCATTGTCAGCCGTTAAAGATAAACAGCGACTCGGTCATTGGTGCGTAGATCTTACGCTATAACAATTTTGAAAACAGGTGCTTTCATTCAGGCTTCGACGAACCCAGAGTACTATTCCGGAATAGGGTAAGGATCCGTAACACCATAAGCTCTGAGAACATAATTGATACGTTCACCCACTAACGATAGGTAGTGTCAGGAACGATAATAGCCCTAATGCCTAACTGAACCTACTTTCATAGCATCAGTGCGATTGGATTGCTGATGAAAAGTATAAATTAACAACAACTTTACTCATTCAAATAACGAACCCGCCCAACAGATCTACTGGAACTTCTGTGCCTACATAGGGGACATGAATTTTTCGTATAAATTACTGATTTATTGATACACAGACAACCATACTTATAACATGGCGTGGCCATAATATGCACTGGCGAGGAGACTGTATCTAAAGATATTCGTAGCAAAATGATAAACAAAAGTTAACAAAGTCAATGTTTCTAGATGAAACCACAGTTGCATACGAGGCAGAGATATTCCACCCTCTGAAGTACACAGACTCCACTAGGAGTGCTCCAAAATTGAAAGATGTGTCGCCAATTAGGGGGACGTTCATTATCTGATAGCAGTATAAAGCTGTAGGAAATCTAACAAATTTCTGTGAATAAGTAGATATAGAGATCTGCGGTACAAAACGGTAAAGCAAAGTGGAAGAGACAGATACCAACATGACAACCCGTATGCAAAGCCTGCGATGACAAATCAGCAATCAACGCTTTGATGAAGTCTTTCGTTTTGCAGATACTTCAAGATCTTGTAGTTTTTCTAAGTTGTATCATTACGAGCAGGGTCATAAAAAAAGAAGATGTTGAATTAATTTACTCTCTCTTATCGTTTTGCGCGACTATTGATCCTATTGGGACTGGCCGTTATTCCAGACGCTAGACGGATTTTGTACTGTTGTCTTATTATCAACGCTATTTGTGGGCTTTATTGGTGGGCAATGGTTTTAAATGTTCACGTATTGAAAGACAAGGCCCAATATTTTCTTTGATATATAAATTAAAGTAGTTTCACAATCAAAAGCTGTTCTTTAGTTACGAAAAGGGAAATTTGTATTGGCAGCTCCGTGACGTGCTCTTACGAGAAATGTTTGGTTTGTTTACCTCCTCGGTTTCGACATAATGTAGAACCCAGGACGTCGTTTCTCTGCCGTACCTTTGCAAATGTAAAACTCTGCTCAGAGTTCCTCCAGTGGATGTCTAATTTTCCTCTGGCGTTAAAAGCACAGATATCATTTGAAACTTCTAAGATCGAGTTTGCCATATCACTACTGTGAAATCGTCAGAACATTTAAATATCAGCGTATGTCTGTTTTTGCGAGAGGACAGTGTTCTACCCGAAACCGGCCGAGCTGTATTTCCAGTTCGTGCTTGCCTGACATTAATATCACATATCAAGAAGAACATTCACGTCACGGTTAACAAGTTTTCATTGCATTGTAAAAATGGATGTTTATAAGTTTTTAAATATTTTCATCATGCATCAAAACCTGAAAACATTTGCCAATAAGAGGAAGGTGGCTATTTTTCGAACTATTGTTTTGCTTCTCTTGACAGGACATATCCTGAAATACCAAGAAACATTTAATTTTCTAATGGAAGGAATTGTATTCGTTTAGAACGCGGGTGAGGTACGGGGGAAGTGAAGTGGAATATGTTAAATAGCTTCAAATGCTTCATCAAATAAATCTTCGCACTGAAGAATGCAACAACAATTATACCTCCCCATTCAAAGAACTGATTGAGAATTAGTGCATTTTTCTAGGAGAACAATCGCAACATTGCAGAAACAATGTTCAAAATATCAGTGCCGGCCTCGGTGGCCGAGCGGTTCTAGGCACTTCAGTCTACAGCCGCGCGACCGCTACGGCCGCAGGTTCGAATCCTGCCTCGGGCATGGATGTGAGTGATGTCGTTAGGTTAGTTAGGTTTAAGTAGTTCCAAGTTCTGGTTCAAATGGCTCCGAGCACTATGGGACTTAACATCTCAGGTCATCAGTGCCCTAGAACTTAGAACTACTTAAACCTATCTAACCTAAGGACATCACACAACACCCAGTCATCACGAGGCAGAGAAAATCCCTGACCCCGCCGGGAATCGAACCCGGGAATCCGGGTGCTGATGTTTGTCTGGTTATTTTTAGGCTATGTGTTTCTTATCTATTATTGCTTTTTGAATTACGAAATTTTCTTGTAGGTCGGCAGGAAAAAAAAAAGAAAACACGTAGTTCGACATACAGTTCAATAAATACAGAATATAATACCAGGGGAAGAATAAATCTTCAAAATCCATCGGTACAATAACCAACCAAGACGAAAGAGGAAACATCATAACATAATTCCAAAATTCGTTCATTGTTCCCGGAATACTCTAGCAGACCGACTTTGTTAACTGGAAAAGTAAAAGACAGTCAGTATTCATACCACGAGTTACGTTCATTTCTAGCAACTTACCATTCAGCAACTGTGGCGGAAATTTAAATGAAGAATAGTCAAATCAAAGTTGCAGGTCCTTCTCCCAGAAAATGTTCGAAATCCATAAATAATTGTACAATTTCATCCTAAATCAAAAAACAAACGGAAAAAATGAAAGAGCGAAACAGATCTCTTCAGCAAGCTTTTGCGTTAACAGTGTTTACGGTCGCTTAAGACGGTATCCTACGATTTGCCTTCATTTCAACATTGCCGAGATCACAGTACGAATCTAAAGTCAGTTGAGTTACCTTGCGATAAAATTCTGCATAGGCATAGCAGCTGCACAATGTGGGATTTTACGGCGATAAAGAATTCACAAAAATTTCCAGAATAACCAATTTAAGGCATTCATTGATTTCAACATGAGACATTGCCAAATTTCCAGGTTATGTAGAAAGCCTGCTCATTAGATTGTATTTTATCAAAGTAGATTAATTAAAGATTTGGTATCTTCTCCGATAGTTTCTTTTATCGTCTCCCTTTATCAATATACTGGTCGGGTAGTGTCAGAAATCTCGCATTACGTTGAGAGATTCCCACCGCTTACAATCGCTGACACGCTGTTATCGTAACATCTGTCGTCAGATAATGTAGTGTGGCTGAGAGTTACATAAGAGTGTAAGGATGCAGGTAACGTCACTCTTTAGACAACCTACTAAAGTAGCAGCAGACGAATGGAGCAAGATGAGACATCGATGAAATAATGGAACTAAAACTTTTGTTTTAATCGCTCATTCATTTGTTCATTTACTCGTGACTTTCCGTAAATTCCCTCTCTAAGAACTCCTTCACGTCTGCGCAACGAGTCAAAGTATTGCTTAACAAAGCTGTTAGAAACTGCTGTATATTATATGTCGCTGTAAAAGCTAAATTTAACATGATATCTGAAAAAAGCCAGTGCTTTTTTGTTTGTTTTAAACAGCTCCCATTTATCCCCTGCTGCTAGCTTAATATCGACATGACCGGTCTGATATTTATCATGGAACATCAGTTATCTCTGTCTTACATGAAGAGAGATCTTTCTGCAGTGAACACTGTTAGTGCTTACAAACCTCACCATACACCACTTTTAACTCTTGAATGTAGACAATAACATAATCTGTAGGACTAGTCTCTAAAAAGCAAGATTTTATTCTCAAATTTCCTTTGAATTTGTAGGAATTCTTAGTTTTCTTTCTTATGATATATGGAAACTTATTAAAGCATTTAACAAATCACTGAAAGACCTAAGTCGAAATAAGAGTCCTGGAGCAGAAGACATAACCTAAGAATTACAGAGAACCATGAGAGAGCGAACCAGGACGGCAATACCCCACCTGGTGTGCAAGATATATGAGACAGCTGGAATAACATCAAACTTCACGTACACTTTAATAAAACCAATTCCAAGTAAGGTAGTAGTAGATGGGAGTGATAACGTGGAGAGAGAAGGGGAGAGGAGGAGATGGACAGACTGAGAGGGGTAAGGGGAAGACGGACCAATACAAGATCGGAATATTGTAAATTCGTACCTGGGCAGCTCAGCTAGTTTTAATATAAAACGAAGAATCCAGAATGAGATTTTCACTCTGCAGCGGAGTGTCCACTGATATGAAACTTCCTGGCAGATTAAAATTGTGTGCCGGACCGAGACTCGAACTCAGAACCTTTGCCTTTCGCGAGCAAGTGCTCTACCAACTGATCTACCCAAGCACGACTCACGTCCCGTCCTCACAGCTTTACTTCTGCCAGTTTGGAAGGTAGGAGACGAGGTACTGTCAGCTGTGAGGACAGGCGTGAGGCGTGCTTGCGTAGCTTAGTTGGTAGAGCACTTGCCCGCGTAAGGCAAAGGTCCCGAGTTCGAGTCTCGGCCAGGCACACACTTTTAATCTACCAGGAAGTTTCATAAAACGAAGAAGCTTTTTGGGTTATTATTCTGACTGCACCATTTTTATATGGCTTGATGCGATTGAAAAGTTGTTTGTACTCAAATCTGAAGATGATAGACTGAAATTAATAGCGTGGTGTAAAATATTAGTCCAAAACTGGAATAAATATAAAAATATTCTTTCCTGGATCACTGTGGATTTTTACTGCGATAATGCGGCAACTCGTCAGAATAAATTATTTGTAGCCCCTCTTATTTACCTATCTACAGCCTTTACTTCGTCCTCCCGCTTCGTTGTTATGGATCTACCAAATCTAGATTTCCATTTAAGTGACCAACAAAGTTGGTATTACGTTTGTTGGTCACACACGTATAGTCTCGTAAAATGTGAACTCTCTTTTTTATGAGAAGTCCATCTAAAACGGTACTTGCCCTCCCGATTCAAAGTGATACTGACTGTACTAAGCATATCATAATGAACGAATATAAAGCCAAACCTGGTACGACAAAATGTACTAATCTCGGTAACTTCCGTAACTGAAATAGTTTCTTCATTATTTCAGAACAAAAACAGTCTCGGTTGCAAAATTATGTAATGTCAATAAAATAATTACGAAACGAGATTGTTTCTGTTCTGAAACAGTTCTAAACCGGACCTGCCAAGATGGAATGGGAAAATTTTTACGTTTCTTCATTAGTTCTCGGTCACTTTTTGTTTATTATACAAACAAATTTAGTTCTCATTGTCGTATAATAAATGTTTATTAAATCTTGGAGTATCAGACTTCCTTTTTTGTATATAAAGGCGCTTGCCTGATAGCGGTAGATGGGAAAAGAACGGCAGCACTTGTCCGCTAGAAAGATCGATCGCCTGTCATAGATGTTGGCACAACCACTTAAAGTAGTTACATGCGACTCCAGAGTCCGCCCAAGTTGTACTCTTGTCCAGTTTTAATGCTGCAACGGAATTTACTGTTTGCGCTGTACGTCGATGGAGAAACTTGTTCCACCAATCAACTTCGGGAGTCATTAGCGAGATTATTCCGTTTGAGGGCTCTAGCTTTAAATCCTCTCATTTAATCACACAGTTTGGCAGGCACGAAGTGCTCGCAGATAACTACATTCCACCTCCGTACTTCATTCAGTGAATTAAATAAAACTGTAATCGACTTAGACAGAGATCACATGTTTCCAAAATATGTAGCACTAGAACTATAAACAAGTACCGATTGTGAGTATATATTACCGGTGGTCACGGCTGAAATACACATCTCCGCTGCTGTCGGTCTCATGTTTCCAAGTTACATTAACAGAAGATGGACCGTGGGGTTCCACCGTGATCATATTCGAGAAGGAAGTTCAGATCCAGCTCATTGTGATTAACATCCTTCGTGCTTTCTCTGAATGACCTCAGGCTATAGTCGCTTTGGTTCCTTGTATATTGTTGTCATTGCTTCCTCCTTGGTTTTCTAAGACGGTTTGGACCTTAACAACCTCCTGATTTGCTTCCAGTCTGCGTTACTGTTGTGGCCGAGTACTGTCTTCCGAGAAGAATCGAGTTATATTAAGAACAAAGTTAATAAGAGTTTACTCGCAGTTTGTAAATAATGCGTACAGATCCTCGTTAAGGGTCGACTTCTTTGTTACGAGTTCCAACTATTTGTTGAGATCTTTGTTATTTGAAGATCTGAAATAGTAATGTAACACCCACACTTTATTAGGCCTTGTCACTAAAGGTTAATGCTACCTACACCACATCTGGAAGTCCCTTATCCATATCACCATCCGCTGGTAAACGCATCCGTAGATACAAGCAACCCTTGTAAACCACTGTAACCAGTACGATATACAGTAGCTGTAATGGTAGAATTTTGCGTTGCCTACAAGAATATAATAATTCCAATCCCAAAGAAAGCAGGTGTTGACAGATGTGAAAATTACCGAACTATCAGTTTAATAAGTCACAGCTGCAAAATACTGACGCGAATTCTTTACAGACGAATGGAAAAACTGGTGACGCTGACTTCGGGGAAGATCAGTTTGGATTCCGTAGAAATATTGGAACACGGGAGGCAATACTGACCCTACGACTTTTCTAGCATTTGTAGACTTAGAGAAAGCTTTTGACAATGTTGACTAGAATACTCTCTTTCAAATTCTGAAGGTGGCAGAGGTAAAATACAGGGAGCGAAAGGCTATTTACAATTTGTACAGAATCCAGATGGCAGTTATAAGAGTCGATGGACTGAAAGGGAAGCTGTGGTTGGGAAGGGAGTGAGACAGGGTTCTAGCCTCTCCCCGATGCTATTCAATCTGTATATTGAGCAAGCAATAAAGGAAACGAAAGAAAAATTCGGAGTAGGTATTAAAATCCATGGAGAAGAAATAAAAACTTTGAGGTTCGCCGATGACATTGTAATTCTGTCAGAGACAGCAAAGGACTTGAAAGAGCATTTGAACGGAATGGACAGTGTCTTGAAAGGAGGATATAAGATGAACATCAACAAAAGCAAAACGAGGAGAATGGAATGTAGTCGAATTAAGTCGGGCGATGCTGCGGGAATTAGATTAGGAAATGAGACGCTTAAAGTAGTAAATGAGTTTTGCTATTTGGGGAGCAAAATAACTGATGATGGTCGAAGTATAGAGGATATAAAATAAAGACTGGCAATGGCAAGGAAAGCGTTTCTGAAGAAGAAAAATTTGTTAACATCGAGTATTGATTTAAGTGTCAGGAAGTCGTTTCTGAAAGTATTTGTATGGAGTGTGGCCATGTATGGAAGTGAAACGCGGACGATAAATAGTTTAGGCAAGAAGAGAACAGAAGCTATCGAAATGTGGTGCTACAGAAAAATGCTGAGGATTAGATGGGTAGATCACATAACTAATGAGGAGGTATTGAATAGAATTGGGGAGAAGAGGAATTTGTGGCACAACTTGACTAGAAGAAGAGATTGGTTGGTAGGACATGTTCTGAGGAGTCAAGGGATCACCAATTTAGTACTGGAGGGCAGCATGGAGGGTAAAAATCGTAGAGGCAGACCAAGAGATGAATACACTAAGCAGATTCAGAAGGATGTAGGCTGCAGTAGGTACTGGGAGATGAAGAGGCTTGCACAGGATAGAGTAGCATGGAGAGCTGCATCAAACGAGTCTCTGGACTGAAGACCACAACAACAACAACAACAACAACATTTTCGTCTGCTAAAATCGGATCTCGTAATCTGCGTTACATTGCCTAAGAACTGTCAGTAGTAATTAATGAAACAAATTTTGTGAAATTCTGTTGAATTTTTTCGCAACACTCGGAAAACAAACGAAGTCTTCCTGACAGCTCTCCGTCACAAACTAGTCCTTTTTAAATTATGACATCATTCATTTAACAAATTACGTTAATTCACCGTGATGTCGAACCTCATTATCGTGCAACATTTCCCAATGTTAGAAATATTGCATTGATTTAAGATGTACGTTGATAGGTTCGTTTATTGAATACGAAACATCGTTTGTGCCGTGCGTGAATCACAAACCAGCAGCTTCTCACAAACCTAGCTGGATGAATCAGTTGGAATTACACGGGACAATGGAACGGAGACTCCAGCGAATGGGACGTCCTAGAATAACCTCCACACTGCTTTGTGGCAGCTGCTGTTAGCATGGAAATAGAATGTTCGTGAAATTGTGCAGGAAAGCAGTAAGAGAGAAATGCCGCCGTCTTTAGACCTTGTAGATACCAACAATGAAGCTACATTCTCAAAGACACTGCGGATTCCAGGCCACTTGGTGACATTCCGACCGAGAGGGTAATATTGTCACGTCGTAACCACTATCAGGTCAAAATCCAAAAGTAGGGTCGAGAATTCAGTACAATACCTAGAACTGAAATCACATTTGTTACGGACGCCAAAATATACGTCTAGAGAACAAAACTACTCTTTATACAAACATAGAATATTCCAGTATATGCAAACATTATAAGCATAAGAAACTTAGAGAATATTCTACGACTGATAAATATTAAGTGGCAAATATTTGCCAGTGATCGGATTCGAACTAGCGACCAGCGATGTACTTGAGGACAATATTATGTAAATGGAAGAGGATGTAGATGAAGATGAAATGGGAGATACGATACTGCATGAAGATTTTGATAGAGCACTGAAAGACCTGAGTCGAAACAAGGCCCCGGGCGTAGACAACATTCCATTGGAACTACTGACGGCATTGGGAGAGCCAGTCCTGACAAAACTCTACCATCTGGTGAGCAAGATGTATGAGACAGGCGAAATACCCTCAGACTTCAAGAAGAATATAATAATTCCAATTCCAAAGAAAGCAGGTGTTGACAGATGTGAAAATTACCGAACTATCACTTTAAAAAGTCACAGCTGCAAAATACTAACGCGAATTCTTTACAGACGAATGGAAAAAATGGTAGAAGCCGACCTCGGCGAAGATCAGTTTGGATTCCGCAGAAATGTTGGAACACCCTACGACTTATCTTAGAAAATAGATTAAGGAAAAGCAAAACTACATTTCTAGCATTTGTAGACTTAGAGAAAGCTTTTGACAATGTTGACTGGAATACTCTCTTTCAAATTCTAAAGGCAGCGGGGTTAAAATACAGGGAGCGAAAAGCTATTTACAATTTGCACAGAAACCAGATGGCAGTTATAAGAGTCGAGGGGTATGAAAGGGAAGCAGCGGTTGGGAAGGGAGTGAGACAGGGTTGTAGCCTGACCCGATGTTATTCAATTTGTATATTGAGCAAACAGTAAAGGAAACGAAAGAAAAATTCGTAGTAGGTATTAAAGTCCATGGAGAAGAAATAAAAACGTTGAGATCCGCCGATGACATTGTAATTCTGTCAGAGACAGCAAAGGACTTGGAAGAGCAGTTGAACGGAATGGACAGTGTCTTGAAAGAAGGATATAAGATGAACATCAACAAAAGCAAAACGAGGATAATGGAATGTAGTCGATTTAAGTTGGGTGATGCTGAGGGAATTAGATTAGGAAATGAGACACTTAAAGTAGTAAATGAGTTTTGCTATTTGGGGAGCAAAATAACTGATGATGGTTGAAGTAGAGAGGATATAAAATGTAGACTGGCAATGGCAAGGAAAGCGTTTCTGAAGAAGAGAAATTTGTTAACATCGAGTATAGATTTAAGTGTCAGGAAGTCGTTTCTGAAAGTATTTGTATGGAGTGTAGCCATGTATGGAAGTGAAACATGGACTATAAATAGTTTGGACCTGAAGAGAATAGAAGCTTTCGAAATGTGGTGCTACAGAAGAATGCTGATGATTAGATGGGTAGATCACATAACTAATGAGGAGTTATTGAATAGAATTGGGGAGAAGAGAAGTTTGTGGCACAACGTGACAAGAAGAAGGGATCGGTTGGTAGGACATGTTCTGAGGCATCAAGGGATCACAAATTTAGCATTGGAGGGCAGCGTGGAGGGTAAAAACGTAGAGGGAGACCAAGAGATACAGAAGGGTGTAGGTTTCAGTAGATACTGGGAGATGTAGAAGCTGGCACAGGATAGAGTAGCATGGAAAGCTGCATCAAACCGGTCTCAGGACTGAAGACAACAACAACAACAACGACCAGGAGCACTTCAGCCAGCAACGCTAATCTCTAGCCCCTATTTTTTGAAAGTGT